>NC_030823.1:7125068-7758396 GCF_001704415.2 Capra hircus
TGATGGGACCAGATGCCATGATCTTCGTTTTCTGAATGTTGAGTTTTAGCCAACTTGTTCACTCTCCTCTTTCACTTTCATCAAGAGGCTTTTTAGTTTCTCTTCACTTTCTGCCATAAGGGTGGTGTCATCTGCATATTTGAGGTTATTGATATTTCTCCCAGCAATCTTGATTCCAGCTTGTTTTTCTTCCAGTCCAGCGTTTCTCATGATGTACTCTGCATATAAGTTGTATAAACAGGGTGACAATATACAGCCTGGACGTACTCTTTTTCCTATGTGGAACCAGTCTGTTGTTCCGTGTCCAGTTCTAAATGTTACTTCCTGACCTGCATACAGATTTCTTAAGAGGCAGGTCAGGTGGTCTGGTATTGCCATCTCTTTTAGAATTTTCCACAGTTTATTGTGATCCACACAGTCAAAGGCTTTGGCATAGTCAATAAAGCAGAAATCGATGTTTTTCTGGAACTCTCTTGCTTTTTCTATGATACAGCGGATGTTGGCAATTTGATCTCTGGTTCCTCTGTCTTTTCTAAAACCAGCTTGAACATCAGGAAGTTCATGGTTCACGTATTGCTGATGCCTGGCTTGGAGAATTTTGAGCATTTCTTTACTATTGTGTGAGATGAGTGCAATTTTGCGGTAGTTTGAGCATTCTTTGGCATTGCCTTTCTTTGGAACTGGAATGAAAACTGACCTTTTCCAGCCCTGTGGCCACTGCTGAGTTTTCCAAGTTTGCTGGCATATTGAGTGCAGCACTTTCACAGCATCATCTTTCAGGATTTGAAACAGCTCCACTGGAATTCCATCACCTCCAGTAGCTTTGTTCGTAGTGATGCTTTCTAAGGCCCACTTGACTTTACATTCCAGGATGTCTGGCTCTAGATTAGTGATGACACCATCATGATTATCTGGGTCGTGAAGATCTTTTTTGTACAGTTCTTCTGTGTATTCTTGCTATCCATTATTGTAGAAGAATTGGAAGACATCAAAGATGCTAAAGAGCAAGGTCACCCCTGAAGTAACTACTGCAACTCGACATCCAGGGACCAATCGGACCACCTGCTGCTGAAAAGGAAGAGCATGCAATGGGCCTGAAGCATGAAGGCTGAGCAGAAAAGGCCCCAGACATTCTGTAAGAACCGCAGAGAAAAAGACCCAACAGCGCCTGAACCTCTACAGGAATTCAGAAAGACAAGAGCTTGCTGAAAATGCGAAAAATAGAATGAAACACTTGTGTTGTTCTACAGTGAGATATGGTATGCTGTTTACAAGTATTGTATGCTGTGGACTTATGATTTCTTTCCATTAGCTGCAACAGAGTCGGCTCTAATTTAGTAATTTAAGAATCACTTTTTTGTTTCAAAGGTCGGTTTGAAGAGACTAGTGACAGGTCTAACTTCCTAGAGACAATTATAAACATGATATTAAAAAGAGAGCACTGAAGATTTTAAGTATTTGCTAAGGTCTCTAGACACCATGCTGAACCCATTACAAGAATTATCTTAATTTTAATTTTCACAAAAATTCTCCCATTTTAGAGATAAGGAAACTAAACAACTTGCTAATTAGCTTGTTAATAGCCTGACTGAGGTTTATATCCAGTTCTCTCTGGCTCCAGACTGTTTTATACACTGCTGCTGCTGCTAAGTCGCTTCAGTCCTGTCTGACTCTGTGCGACCCCATAGATGGCAGCCCACCACACTCCCCCATGCCTGGGAGTCTCCAGGCAAAAACACTGGAGTAGGTTGCCATTTCCTTCTCCAATGCATGAAAGTGAAAAGTGAAAGGGAAGTCGCTCAGTCGTGTTCTACTCTTAGCGACCCCATAGACTGCAGCCTATCAGGCTCCTCCGTCCATGGGATTTTCCAGGCAAGTGTACTGGAGTGGGTTGCCATTGCCTTCTCCAGTTTTACACACACACACTTTACACACACGTACACACAAACTGCATCTCATTTTAGAAGCCTGGGATAAAATAAATTTGTGGCATGGGTAAGCAGCTAAATTAATGAGCCACAAATGAACCAAAGTGTTTCTATAAAATTTGTTTAGCTAGTTGTGATTCAGAAACACAGAGCCTTCAAAACCTTTATTCTGAAGCTCAAATAGTGTTTGATCTCTTATAGGGCAAGTCTGTCTCAATGATTGTTATGCTATGTTGATATGTAATTGTAATATATAAATATTGCATATTTGTTTAGTTGCTCAGTCATGACTGACTCTTTGGCAACCCCATGGACTGTAGCTCTCCAGGCTCCTCTGTCCATGGGATTTACATGGCAAGAATACTGGAGTGGTTGCCATTTCCTAATCCAGGGTATCTTCCAGACCCAAGGATAGAACCCACGTCTCCTGCATTGGCATGAAGATTCTTTACCACTGAGCCACCAGGGAAGCCCCAAGCTCTATATTAGATGCCTCAAATAACATAAAGATTATGAAAACAGGATTTGGGATCTAAATGTCAGGAACCTCTGAACTTCTCCACTTATTCTTAATTCACAATAATTCGTCCATTCAACAGATTTTATTAGGGTGCCTTCTGAGTTCTAGGCACTGGGGATAATACAATGACCTATTTATGGAATTTATATTCTAGCTTCAGCCAGTAGCTTTGTTGTATTATTTAACTTCTCAAGACTATTTTTTTATTTGTGAAAATGAAATAATAATCCCTTCATCGTGGGTTTGTTGTGAAGGACAAATGGGATAATGAATAATACTGTGCTTAGCCCAGAACTGGTATTCTGTTTATCCACAGATCTACTGTATGTCTAAGAACTGCATGTCTATCTGCGCTTTATATGTAAAAATAGTATGTTTTTTCTTTTTCCCCCACTTCAACAAACAAACAGTTTGCACATTTGGGAGCAATGTTGTCTTCACTGTGAATACCTTCTATGAAACAATTATTGTTTTGCATGTTTGCTTTTTACTTTTATTTTTTTTTTTTTTGAGGGAAAGGAAATGTCTTATTCTCTAATCTTTGTATTGCCAACCATTTTGCACATTTCCTGACACATAGGAATTGAGTAACTGCATGTTGATTGCATGAACAGTCAGAGTGCTTACAGATGAGATAATAGGGTTTCAAATATAGACTATTTCCTTGGACCACCCAATATAGTACACACTCGAGTAAGTGCTTTAACTTGTGACTTATGATTCCATATCTTTTTTTTATCTCCACCGGACCACTTATTTTTCCTACATTACTGTCAGTATTTTGTAGCACTTTACAAATTTGAAGTGTTTTTAAGTGCTTTATAAAAATGCATGAGGATTGATTTAACCATGAGTCATAATCTAATATTTCCTGAGTAGGTCTGGCCTCATTCAAGAGCATGAACAGGTTTCTTTTGATCTATTAGATATGAGACAGAAAGGAGAGGAGAAGGGAAAGTCAGAAGATGACTTTCAAGGGCTCTAGCTTGAGCAAGTAGTGCACAACGGTGACATTTACTAAGCTTAGAAGAAGAATACTTGAAGATAATAAATTTAATTTGAGTGCCTGGAAGAGTTCAAATGGATAATTATCCATAAGAAGCTAGATTTCTGCTGAATGGTGTTCAAGAAAAAGAAACAAGATGTGTTTATAGACTTGGACATCATCAACCTATATATTTTAAGTAAGGTGATAGACAGCTTCCCGGGTGGCTCAGAGGTAAAGAATCAGCCTGCAATGCAGGAGATGCAGGTTTGTTGCCTGGGTCAGCAAGATCCCCTGGAGGAGGGCATGACAACCCACTTCAGTGTTTTTGCCTGGAGAATTCCCATGGACAGAGGAGCCTGGTGGGGTACAGTCCACAAGGTCACAAAAAGTTATACACGACTGAAGCAGCTTAGCATGTGTGCAGACAAGGTGGTCAAAGTCGACATCAATGGAATAACCCCAGATGAAAGATTACAGAACTCCAGAAAATACTCATTCTTCCAGAATGATGACAGAAGAAGCATTTAAAAAAAAAAAAACAAAAAAAAACAGGAGGCTGAGGTGTCTAAAACTGAATTACCCCAAATATGTATCATAGTACAATAGTATGCTATTGATTGGTTATGTGACTTATCATTACATTGATCTTTTTTTATCTTTTAAGGCCTGTGAGGCCTTCAGTTGACAGAGGCTGGACTCTTTCAGTCATAAGCAATTTTGTCTGCTACCCCAATGTGATATAAAATTGTATTTCCTATGTGTTTTAAGATATAAAAAATGTTGAACTTTTGGAGTAGAGAAAGAATGATTAATAGTGCAGAAAGCACAGTGATATGTCATTGCTTTGGTTAAGTGTCAGTCAGATAGCATGTGTGAAAGAGACATCCGAGTAGCTTGAGGAATTAAGACTGGATATAGTGGATTTCATATATTAGGGACCCTGAGGTATCAGAAATGTATTCTTCTGTCCTATTGCTTGCTCCACAATCTATTGCTTCCATTGCCAAAGTCATATTATGGTACAAGATGCACGTCGAAATGTCAGTCATTTTTGTCCACATTCCATCCAGGGGGAAGGAGGGTAAAGCCAGAGAAGAAAGGGTTGTCTCCTCAGTTAAAAGATAGTAATAAGTAGTTGCATACACTGTTTCCAATATGTCCCACTGGCAAGCCATATGTTTTATTTTCAGTGGCCTAAATCTAATATTACAGAAGCCAAGACAAATGGCTACTGAGAGACAATTATCAGTATCTGCCAGAATGGTTATTTTTTTATGTAAAATTTTATTCTTGTAGCTCAGTTGGTAAAGAATCTGCCAGCAATGTAGGAGACCTCAGTTTGATTCCTGGGTTGGGAAGATCCCCTGGAGAAGGAAATGGCAACTCACTCCAGTATTCTTGCCTGAAGAATCCCATGGACAGAGGAGGCTGGTAGGCTACAGTCCATAAAGTCACAAGAGACGGACATGACGTAGTGACCAAACCACCACTGCATTCTGTAGGAGAGGTGGGAAATATGGAAGTAGCTGGGTGACGAAGTGGTCAGGGAAGAGAGATTGTTTCATTTTTTAAGAGCAGAGAGCTATGAGCATGTTCAAATAATAAGATTGAGCCACCAGTGCAGAAGTTGAAAGAAAATACAGGAAAGAGAGTACAGTTGGAGCCCTTGCTTAGATACTCGGAAGTAAAGAAAAGATGGGTATTTTAAAACGCGTAAACTTGTAGGTGTTTATCAGGAAGCTGAGTAATACTTCACATGATAGTAAGAGGTAAAATCCTTTCCTGAGAATGATGGAAAGAGTAAAAGGGTGAGTGTTTTAAAAATAAGCCAGAATGTTCGAAGTTTCAGGGGAAAGGGTGTCCTTTCTGTGCAAGACTAAACTTTTTGTCTTATTCTTGATTTAAAAAAAAAAATTACTATAGAAAATTTCAAATAAATAAATGTAGAAAGACTAGTATAATAAACCTTGTTGTTGTTTAGTTGCTAAATAGTATCTTACTCTTTTGTGACTCCATGGACTGTAGCCCACCAGGCCCCCTGTCCATGGTATTTTCCAGGTAAGGATATTGGAGTGAGTAGTCATTTCCTTCTCCAGGGGAATCTTCCCAAACCAAAGATTGAACTTGTGTCTCCTGCATTGCAGGCAGAGTCCTTACCATTGAGCTGCCAGGGAAGCCCTAGGGAACCTGCATATACTCATTTTTCAACTTCAATAATTATCAGGTCATAGCCTATCTGGTTCCATGTATATGCCCACCAATTTCCTTCACTTCTCATATTAATTTCAAGTAAATTTCTGATCCATATATTTCAATATATACACCTATCATTTAAGTGCTAGTTTAAAACATATAACTCCCTATAATTTTCACACTTAAAACCAATTTTAATACTATCAAGTATTCATTTGGTGTTCAAATTTCCAGTGAATGTCATGATTTTTTACACTTTTAAACTAAATCAGGATCAATTAAGGTCCATTCATGGAGATAGATGACAGGTTTGTTAAGTCATTTTAAAATTTCTCCCATGTTGTATTTTTTCCACTCAGTCTATTTCTTGAAGAAACACACTCTGTGGTTTACTGGACTCTGTATCTCCAAGCTAAATCGATCCATTCTATCCCCTGCCTTTTCTTTTTAAATTTTTTTTTGTTATTTTTAGGAATTCCTAGATTTAAATGTATTTTATATTTTAATCTTCATGTTATTAATTATTCATCAGTTCTAAATTTGACCAGTGGAAGTCTCTTCAAATAGCTTCCTGAGTCCTTTCGTGATGATCTAAACCATCTTGCTGTCTGTCGGACTAAATGCTCTCCACCTAAAATAAGTCATCTCTCCCAGGATCACTCAAGATGCTAATCAAGTTTTAGACATGTTCATGTTCACTGCATTTGTCACTCTTTCTAAGTTTTTGATGGAGAACTAAAAGATTAAACAGAAGATAGATAGACAGATAAACTATTTCACCAGTTCATCAAGATACTTACAATTAAAACGCAAGCTATAGGGTTTCTATTTAACTTTCTGCCTTGTATGTATACTTTCTCCTACAGTAAGATTAATGCTCATCAGCAACAATAGAAATGACGGAATTGTAAAAATCATATTGTTTTTTCACAATTTACATAAAGCAGTCTCAAAATAATAATACAGTGCTACTATTAACACTATAATTGCCAAAGCATGAATTTTTAATGTACTCTGTATAAGCTAGCTCAATAAGAATGTTTAGTAAAATTATTCTGTCTTGGAAGTTTTTCTTCATGTGGTTATACCATCAATTGGATATCAAGTTAGACTCATTTCTGTTTTCGAGGTTTAAGAATTTCTTTCCTGAAAATTTGATTTTGTTTTCTTAGTGATGTAAACTTTGTACACAATTCGAAGCCAAATATTTAATACAAGTAATATTCAAAAAAATTTAACATCACTGCCCATCACTTGTACACAATCTCCTTGTTTCCTCATGAGCAACTTTTTCTTTTAACCTTATGCTTTATTCTTCTATTTTTAAATATAAACTTTAAAATGTAGTTGGTAGCATGATATGTTCCTTTCTCTTTTTCCCACATTACTTCTTCCACTTAACAGTTTATCCTGGAGATTATTGATTTAGTAGAATATGGAAATAGTTTTTATTTCTTTTTACAGCTGCCTAATGCTTCATTGTATAGAGGTATTATAGTCTATTAAACTAGCCCTTTGTGTCTTTTTTAATTATGAAAGTCCTGCAATGAATAGGCTTATGCATACATCTTTTAGTGTTTTTTCCCAGTGTTCCTTTGGGATGGATATCTAAAAGTGAAATTATTGGATTAAAGATTAAATATATATAATTTTGCTATTGGAAACATTTTCATCCTTAAATGTGTATGGTTTTGCATTTCTACCAGCAAAGTATAAGGGATTATTTTCCCAAAATCATGCCAGCAGAAAGTGTTGCTACACTTCCATGTGTTTTGCCATTCAATAGGTCTTTTTAAGTGGTATCTCAGTGTACCTTCTTATTATAATAAGGTTTAACATCTTTTCATGGGACTGAGTCATTTTCAGTTAATTATTTTTATTTCTAGTCAATTTTTATAGATTTATTTTTAATAATTTAGAGGGGGCTTCCCAGGTGGCACAGTGGTTAAAGAATCTGCCTGCCAACACAGGAGACACGAGAGACTCAAGTTCCATCACTCAGTCAGGAAGATCTCCTGGAATAGGAGATGACAACCCACTCCAGTATTCTCATGGACAGAAGTAACCTGGCAGGCCACAGTCCATGGGTTGGAAACAATTGAACAACTGAGCACTCACACACATTTATATTGAGTAAATTAGAATTTAGATATATTTACAGAGATTTCTTTCTCAGCCTAGTCTTTTTCCTATACTTTTGTTATTTAATATCTTAATCTAAGTTTTAAATTATTTCCATTATTATTGATCTATTTTGAGTAATAGAGACACCTTTCTTGCTTTCAATTCAGAGGGGAATACTTCTGTTTTTCATTACTTATTTGGTTTCACCTTTTTCATTCAAATAACTTATCTATTTGGAACTCATCTTGGTATATATAGTAGGCAAGGGAACACATTTTTAAATATTTTCTAAGATATTTTTCTACATTTAGTTCTATGATGTGCTGTGCTGTGCTTAGTCACTCAGTTGTGTCTAACTCTTGCAACCCCATGGATTGTAGCTCACCAGTCTCCTATGTTCATGGGGATTCTCCAAGCAAGAATACTGGAGTGGGTTGCCATGCCTTACTCTAAGGGATCTTCCTGAGCCAGGGATCGAACCCAGGTCTCCCACATTGCAGACAATTCTTTACTGTCTGAGCCACCAGGGAAGCCCTTACTGTTGTAGCCAGACATTCCAGGATTAAAAAAGAAAAAAAAAAAAAAAAAAAACAACCTCATTCAGAAGGACAATGCTGATAGTGCAATGCAGTTTATTACATGAGCGGGCCCAAGGCAGAGTCTTCTCTTAGGCAAGGACCCTGACCAGTTTTTGTGAAAATCTTATATACCTTAAGTGCAAGCACCCAAACCCACCTTCCCAAATTCTCTGAAACTAGTCTAAACAAAGGAAAAGAAAGATACAATCAAAGTTAACCCATGATTCATATGCCTTAAACCAGTGATTCCTATTCCTTAAGCCTAGGAGAAGGAAATGGCAACCCACTCCAGTATTCTGACCTAGAGAATCCCATGGACAGAGGAGCCTGGTGGGCTGCTGTCCATAGGGTCACACAGAGTCGGACACGACTGAAGCGACTTAGCAGCAGCAGCAGCAAGCCTAGTTAGTTAATAGTGGACAATTATCAATAGGCCTGTGGTTATACCCTAATAAGCATAATATAATTTATGATTCTACTAAGTCACATAGATAATTAGGGTATTCTTCTAGGTGATGGAGAGTCTAAATTTGAGCTCTGAGGCTCTTCCCTCTGGGGGATCTGGTTTTCCAGTTGGTGTGTCATCTTCACAGATGCTGGGCAGATAGCTCAAAGCCCACAGCCCAGCCCAAGATGGAGTCCTGCTTTCAAGATGGAACCTGTTCTGTCTGTTTCCTCCTTCAATATGATACCACTTATTAAAATGCATACCCCATTATGTTGGTTTTTAGGTCCTGCTTTTAGCAGATCTCATTTTCACACATGTCATTGGGTCTATTTCTGGGCTTTCTATGGTGTTACAATGGTTTGTCTGTCTGTTCTGACAAAAAGCACCCACTGTTTTAATTGCAGTCTTTATAGTGTATTTTAATATCTGATAGGGCGAGGGACACTTGACGCTTTGTCAATATTTGCCACTATATTTAGATATTTCTTATGAATTAATGTTATAATTAACTTGTTTGCTTCTATTGAAAAGAAAGGATTATTTCCCTCTGCTTTTAGTTCTTCTTTTCCTCATTCTTTCAAATCCAAATTCTACCAGGTAAACCCCCTCTCTTAATCTGTCATATTTCTTCCTTTCTTTTCTCTTATTTCCTCTTCTAAGGAAATCAGGCCTCCTTCCGTTAATCCTAAAACAAACACACATGTCTACATATGTGTGCACACACACTCCTTACTCTTCAGTTTGTCTCTTGTGTTTTCTTTTGTCTACTAATTATATTCTGAGAGGGTAACAGGCAGAAAGGCCAGGGGTCTCCAAAAGGAGGAAATAGGTTACAAATGTTAGACATTTTTTATGTCTTTCTTAAGCAGCTGCTGCTGCTGCTGCTGCTGAGTTGCTTCAGTCGTGTCCGACTCTGTGCGACCCAACAGATGGCAGCCCACCAGGCTCCCCCACATCTGGGATTCTCCAGGCAAGAACACTGGAGTGGGTTGCCATTTCCTTCTCTAATGCATGAAAGTGAAAAGTGAAAGTGAAGTTGCTCAGTCGTGTCCGACTAGTAGGGACCCCAGGGACTGCAGCCCACCAGGCTCCTCCATCCATGGGATTTGCCAGGCAAGAGTACTGGAGTGGGCAGGAGGAAACAAATTAGTGTCACATTTTTAACCCCTTCTCTATACAAATTTAAAAAGAGGTTACACCTGTGGTGGATTCATGTCAATGTATGGCAAAACCAATACAGTATTGTAAAGTAAAAAAATAAAATTAAAAAAATAAAATAAAATTCTATGTTGTGATGAGGACACTTGGTTCCACCTGAACTTAACTTTTCTCAAACCTTGAGCTAACCAATGCATTTTTCTTATGGAAATATTTGTCTTAAGCTATGTTAATGAACTATGTATTTACCCTAGACTCTGTCTTAAAGTAGGTTCAACGGAAGACTCAGAATCGACTTGACAAACCAGTATGTTTTACTCATACAAATCTTCTCTTAAGCTCTTTTAATGATACTGTATTTGTTTGGAAACCTACCTGTCTTCAAGACTCATGTCCATCATTTTATGGCCTGGGACAGCTCACCCGTGCCAATGTCATCTCAAAATTCATGTTGTGGGCGAGAAGCCTGGTGTCATTCTTTGAGTTTTGAGACATTTCCTTTCGTTAATTAGCACACTGGTTGAAATGGCACCCCACTCTAGTATTCTTGCCTGGGAAATCCCAGGGACAGAGGAGCCTGGTGGGCTACAGTCCACAGGATCACAAAGAGTTGGACATGACTGAGTGACTAAACAAGTGACTATATAACATTCAGCTAAAGACTTGCAGGGGGGCACTCTTTCTGCTCCCTTCTGATGTCTAAGTCAGAAGCTTTCTCTATCTCTTTTATACTTTAATAAAACTTTATTACACATAAGCTCTGAGTGATCAAGCCTCGTCAGTGGCCCCGGATTGATTTCCTCTACTCCAGAGGTCAAGAATCCTGGCCTCTTCCATGGTTCAGCCACAACCTTTCATCTTAAATTGGTGAGGCAACAATTTCAGTTCTTTATATCATCATCTCAAGTTCATCCTCAACACACTTATTCTCTATCCCTTTGCTGAGACACTATCAGATAGAAAGGATTCTTACTTTCCTTTATCTATCTATAGCAATATCCTTTCCTGGATCCTCTTTCTCTTTCTGACAAATGATCGAACTTGCAGAAGAATGCTGCATTATAAATGATGCATTAGAAAAGTTATTTTTATACTGCTTAAAGGAAAAAATTATTTCTCAATTAATAGGAAATCATAAAGAAACACTGAAAAGGTGCTTAAAACCTAAAAAGTCAATACATTGTTAATTTTTGACAGTTAACTTTGCTTACTGAAGGCATGAATTACCTCTCACTTTTTTTTTTCTTTTTTAATCATATTCAATTCCAAAAGTAAGGTAATTCTTTAAAACCAGAGGATAATTTTTTACATATTTCCTGATACAGCCTGTCTCTACAGGTTAAGTTGAAATAATGTAAATGCTCTTATATGCTATTATCTAAGATAATCATATACCCGTCTACCAAAGAACATTAATTCATAGGATTAGAGGTATATAATCCCTCAGTTCAGTTCAGTCATTCAGTCATGCCCAGGTCTTTGTGACCCCAAGGACTGCAGCACACCAGGCTTCACTATCCGTCACCAACTCCCCAAACTTTCTCAAACTCATGTTCATCGAGTAAGTGATGACATCCAATCATCTCATCCTCTGTCATCCCTTTCTCCTCGTGCCTTCAGTCTTTCCCAGCATCAGAGTCTTTTCCAATGAGTCAATTCTTTGCATCAGGTGGCCAAAGGATTGGAGTTTCAGCTTGAGCATCAGTATTTCCAATGAATATTCAGGACTGATTGCCTTTAGGATGCACTGGTTTGATCTCTTTGCAGTCCAAGGAACTCTCAAGAGTCTTCTCCAACACCACGTTCAAAAGCATCAATCCTTCTGCACTCAGCTTTCTTTATAGCCCAACTCTCACATCTATACATGACTACTGGAAAAACCATAGCTTTGACTATATGGACCTTTGTTTGCAAAGTAATGTCTCTGCTTTTTAATATGGTGTCTATGTTGGTCATAGCTTTTCTTCCAAGGAGCAACCATATTTTAATTTCATGGCTTCAGTCACCATCTGCAGTAATTTTGGAGCACAAGAAAATAAAGTGTGTCACTGTTTCCACTGTTCCACTGTTTTCCCATCTTTTTGCCATGAAGTGATGGGACTGGATGACATGATCTTAGTTTTCTGAATGTTGAGCTTTAAGCCAACATTTTCACTCTCCTCTTTCACTTTCATCAAGAGGCTCTTCAGTTCTTTGTTTTCTGCCACAAAGTTGGTGTCATCTACATATCTAAGGTTATTGATATTTCTCCCAGCAACTTTGATTCTAGTTTGTGCTTTGTCCAGCTCAGCATTTTGCATGATGTACTCTGCATTTAAGCTAAATAATCGGGTCTCAATATACAGCCTTGATGAACTTTTTTCCCAATTTAGAATCAGTCCATTGTTCCATGTCCAGTTCTAACTGTTGCTTCTTGATCTGTATACAAATTTCTCAGGAGGCAGGTAAGGTGGTCTGACATCTGCATGTCTTTAAGAATTTTCTGAAGTTTGTTATCCACATAGTCAAAGGCTTTGGTGTATTCAATAAAGCACAAGTAGGTGTTTTTTCTGGAACTCTCTTGCTTTTGTGATGATCCAAGGGATGTTAGCAAATTGATCTCTGAATCTCTGGTTCCTCTGCCTTTTCCAAATCTAGCTTGGACATTTGGAAGTTCTCAGTTCACGTACTGTTGAAGCCTGGCTTGGAGAAGTACCTCACTGTGCTTTTAAAATCCAGAATTTCTGTAGATATACAATTATTATTATTTAAGTAGGTTTGACACCAAAACTTGTTTAAGCCCAGAAACTGATCTAAATTGCTTGAAACTATTTGGATCTTTGATGCTATTTATAGTGAATATTCATATGTTTGGTGCAAAAATATGCACTTTGGTGCTTCAGACACAACCAAGAATATAACATGAAATACAGTATGCACCAAATATTACTTTCTAAATTTGAAAAATTTACTACTGGGCACATCTGGCCTCAAGGGTTTGGGAGACAGAATCTGGGAACATGCATGTCTTGAGAAATTAACTTATGTGATGATCTAAAAATTCTACTTGTCTTTTTTTTATTTTTTTGGAAAATATATTCAATATAATTTTAAACTTATCTAAATTTAAACTTATTCAACTCAAAGTCATGGCATTATTTCCTAACTGAACATGCGTCCTTGGGTAAGTAACTGTATCCCTGAATGTCATGTTCTTCAACCAACAAATTAGGATAGTCAGGTTTTCCCAAAGATATGTGATATGAATATAGTAGATATAAAATAATAGATATAAATATATCTATAAATATATATTATTTATATTATATAAATAATATAAATACATAATAAATATATACAAATAAAATATAATATGTTTATATATAATATATAAATTTGTCTATATAAAATATAATAGATATAAAATTATAGAATTCATGAGACAAAAGATTCTTCAATCTCTAGGCTGTTGCAGATATACAATTATTATTTTCTTTATGTTACTACATGACATCATTCTTCAACAGTTTATGACTCATACTCACTAAAATTATTGTTAATAACTATTGATATATTCTTAACTATTAGTATGACACACATTTTAAATATTTGAATATATATTATATATATAATATATTATGTGTAATATAGATATATTTACCATTATCAATTGGCAATTAAGTATTCCTGTTGTGACCAGTGGTGCAGGTTCTGATTTTGACATAGATTGTTTTAAATTTCATACTGTTAGTAAACAAGGGAACAGCAAGGGAAAAAAAAAAAAAAAGAAATCCTTTTAAGTGACAGAGGTAACTACTTGTTAGATGTGGCTTTCATTACATCCATCAGGAAGCTTTAGTTTTCTTGTTAAATAAGCTTTATAATTTGCCTGAAATAATCGAAAGATTAACCAAGAACTGGTTTTATAGTTAACATGATTGCTTAATTATTAGTCATTTTTTTAATGGGATAGAAACAAGAAAGGATTGTTATTCCCACCCAAACCTATGATACATACTGTGGTGGTGATAGTAGTAATAGTAAAAGTAATAACATCAACTTCTGTTTTCAGATTCTTTTATAAATCATTGATCATTTTCATGTAAGTTTTTAATTAAAAAATCTCCCAAATTCTAATCAATAGGCCAAGTACATTTTCTAGTAAAAAGTTAAAAATTTATCCTGAAATACATTACCAAAGAGGGAAAAGTCACCAAATCTAGATATTTTTCTAAACTATTTTATAACATTTAGCACATAGGAGGAAAAACATAAGTATCTGAGATCACTATGATTTCAACAATAATTCATTATTTAAAAAGAAACTGATCCTGAACTTTTATTGTTTTGTGAAATATGTAATTTACCATTTCACAGTATGAGTACAATAGTATTGGTATGTGTAATCAATATACCGCCAATATAGATTTCCAGAAAATGTATGATTTTATGTTATTATGCATCTTCAGAACTAACCCTTTCTCACAAGGAGGCAGACTCAAAAGGATACATCCTTGGGTTTTATGTTAGTCTCATTTGTATATAGAATGTTAATAGAAAGAAACAAATTCAGCAGTTTCCTTCATACATAAAGTAATAAAGCTTTAAAAGAGATAACTGCTGAAATGATAACAATTTATGGTAAATGTAATTATTTCTGCAATGAATTTTCCATATCTCCCAGAATTAAAACTACAAAGTTTTGTTTCATGGAATTGTATCATATCCTTCCCAGAACACTAATTTCTGAATGATATCAATATTTTTACATAATTTAACTTCATTGTTAATTGAACTTAATACATATGTTTTATCTTTACAGCTAGAAATCAAATACTGTGTTTTGGCTTATGTGTAAGAAAAATGTGGACATTTGAATAAAGTAAAATATTTGTGTCATTGAGAAAAATTTAATTAGTTGAATGAACATTTTACTTTCAGTATCTTATTATGAGTTGTGTATAAAAAGTTAGTGAGAGCAAAAATGAGCTTTCTAAATGCACTGAAACAATAAGAAGAAATTAACAATTATGATGACTGTTTATAGTCTCAATTTAAATAACTGGAAACAACATAAACCAATAGTGTACAGATATTGGAAAATAATTAGCATATAACTTTATTACCTGAGGAAAGGTTTAGTTCAGTTTAGTTGCTCATTAGTGTCCAACTCTTTGCGATCCCATGAACTGCAGCACACCTGGCCTCCCTGTCCATCACTAACTCCCAGAGCCCACTCAAACCCATGTCCATTAAGTTGGTGATGCCATCCGACCATCTCATCCTCTGTAATCCCCTTCTCTTTCTGCCCTCAATCTTTCCCAGCATCAGGGTCTTTTCCAAAGAGTCAGCTCTTCACATCAGGTGGCCAAAGCAATGGAGTTTCAGCTTCAACATCAGTCCTTCCAGTGAACACCCAGGACTGATCTCCTTTAGGAGGGACTGGTGGGATTTCCTTGCAATTAACAAATAATTTAAGCCTTTTACAGGCTGGAAGTCATGTAAGTGGCCCTGAATAAGAAAATACGAACAGTACCAGTAGAAAAAAAAATCAACAGAACCAGATTCAGAAAGGATGAATATTCAGGTAGTTATTATAATACAATATGCTCTACAGGTTCAAGATGGTAAAGAAAATCAGAATGATAAGGAAAGAAATTAAAGAAATGAACATCCTATATGTTAGAATTTGTAATTCTTTACTTTTCCATATTTCACTTGGAAAAATATACATTTTCCAAGCAAAACATATATTGCATGGGATTTACATAAGAATACCTACTGCAGAAGAAAAACATCAGTGAGGATAAAGACATAGCAATAAACTATCTAAAATGCAGAATAGAGAAGAAAAGAAAAAGTAAATGCCTTGAAAAAATAGTACTAGTTAAGTGTTGGACAATATGGAGAAATTTTGTAATTGGAGTAACAGAAGGAAGAAGAGAATGGATATTTGAAGAAATAATGATCAACATTATTTTTTTCCAAATTTGATGGGAAGTCTATTCAAGATTTCAGAAGCTCAGTGAAGCTCAAGAAATATATATATATATATATATATATATATATATATATATATATATATATATATATATATATGACAAATAAAATAATGCCAAGACACAAATTTAAAAATTGCTGGAAGTCAACAATAAAATACCTCAAAAAGAGCTGAAAGAAAGAGACATTTCAGTGGATCACCAGTCCAGGTTTGATGCATGGGACTTGGTGCTTGGGGCTGGTGCACTGGGATGACCCAGAGGGATTGATGGACAGGGAGGTGGGATGGGGATTCAGGATGGGGAACACATGTAAACCATGGCAGATTAATGTCAATGTATAGCAAAACCAATAGAATATTGTAAAGTAATTAGCCTCCAATTAAAATGAATAAATTTATTTTAAAAGAAGAAGAGACAAATATAAGGACAATAGTGAGCTTCTTGTCTGAAACTTCTCAAACCAAATCACAATTGAGCAACTTGTTTAGGGTACTGAAAAAAAAAATAGACTACCTAATACTCTATCCATAGTAAAAATATATTTCTGAACTAAAAGAAAATAAGGAAAGTTTTAGTAAACAAAACCTGAGATTGTCACCAGCAGCTCTTCAATATGAAAAATTTGTTTAAAAAATCTTTTTAAGATAGAAGAAAAATGATGCCTGATGGACAAAATAAAAAAAACATATGGGAAAATGTAAAACATACATTGCTATTTTAAAATTTTTTTCAAAGATAATTTACTGTTTATAACAAGCATTGTAAGGTTTGTAATATATAATATATGTATATACATAGATGTGAAAAAGTATGACAATAATATATAATAAAAAGAAGTAGAAACAGAATATAGTAAGGTTGTTAAGGGCTTTCCAGGTGGTGCTAGTGGTAAAGAACCTGCCTGCCAGTGAAGGAGACATAAGAGATATGGGTTTGATACCCGGGTGGGGAAGATCCCCTGGAGGAGGGCATGGCAATTCACTGCAGTACACTTGCCTGGAGAATCCTACAGGCAGAGGAGCCTGGAGGCTATAGTCCATAGGGTCGCAAAGAGTCAGATATGACCAAAGTGACTTAGCACACACTCAAGTTTGTTGAATTACATGTGAAGTGATGTGTTATTTATGAGCAGATACAGACAAGACCATGGCACCCCACTCCAGTACTCTTGCCTGGAAAATCCCATGGACGGAGAAGCCTGGTGGGCTGCAGTCCATGGGGTCGCTAAGAGTCGGACAGGACTGAGCGACTTCACTTTCACTTTTCACTTTCATGCATTGGAGAAGGAAATGGCACACCTTTCCAGTGTTCTTGCCTGGAGAATCCCAGGGACGGGGGAGCCTGGTGGGCTGCCATCTATTGGGTCGCACAGAGTTGGACAGGACTGAAGCAACTTAGCAGCAGCAGCAGCACTGAAAAATTAAAAATGTGTATTTTAAACTATAGAGCAAGGGACAGCAAATGTTAGCATGCCAGTTTTGGGGAAAAATAAAAGCAATCTTTCTGACTGATTTTTGCATTTTCTATGACTGCATTACTTTGACAACAAAAGTCCATCTAGTCAAGGGTATGGTTTTTCCAGCGGTCACGTATGGATGTGAGAGTTGGACTATAAAAAAGGCCAAGTGCCAAAGTATAAAGAAGGCCAAGTGCCAAAGAATTGATGCTTTTGAACTGTGGTGTTGGAGAAGACTCTTGAGAGTCCCTTGGACTGCAAGGAGATACAACCAGTCCATCCTAAAAGAGATTGGTCCTGGGTGTTCATTGGAGGGACTGATATTGAAGCTGAAACTCCAATACTTTGGAAACCTGATACAGAGAGCTGATTCATTCCCTGATGCTGGGAAAGATTGAGGCCAGAAGGAGAAGGGGACGACAAAGGATGAGATGTTTGCATGGCATCACCGACTTAATAGACATGGATTTGGGTGGACTCTGGGAGTTGGTGATGGACAGAGAGGCCTGCCGTGCTGTGGTTCATGGTGTTGCAAAGAATAAGACATGACTGAGTGACTGAACTGACTGACTGACTGATGGCTGCTTTCACTTTACAGTTGAAAAAGTTTATTAAGTACAGAAGAGATCATACAGCCTAAAAGTATAAAATATTAAATATTTGGCTCTTCAGGAAAAGAAAAATGCAAACTATGACCTAGAGAAGCCACAAAACAAGTCAATCAAAGAGATATAACAACAATAATGAAAATAAAATGGGATGATTATAAAAATAACTGTTCAAAACCTCAATTAACCCAAAGAAGGCAGGAAAAAAATGAAACAGGCACAAATAACATCTGGAAAAAGTGAAATACAACTAGCAAGATGATAGATTTAAACCCAACTATATTGATATTTGATCAGGGAAGGCTGGCGGGCTGCAGTCCATGGGGTCTCAAAGAGTTGTACAGGACTGAGTGATTAACAACAACAATATTAATATTTATATTACATATAAATGGATAAACATTTCAATAAAGAGGCAGAAGTTATCAGATGGACTTAAAAGAAGCAATACCCAGTTTTATGTTGTCTAATAGATCACTTAAACTGTAAAGAAAGAAATAGATTAAAAGCAAAATCGTATAATTATATTTCATGCAATCATAAATCAAAGAAAATTTGAATGACTGTATTAATATGAAAGTAGATCCATTCAAAAACTTGGATACTTGGCTAAAAGATTTCACAAATGGGAAAAAAGCCTTATAGAAACACACTGTAAGATCCTAGCAGAGTGTTTCTAGAAATCAGTGAAACAGTTTCTGGACTGGGCATGAGGGGAATTAACTGAAAATGTCAGGAGAGAAGTTTTTGTCATCATAGAAGTGTTTTATGTCATAATTATGGTAAAGGTTGTACTATTATATGCATTTGGCATTAGTTAATTTCAACAGAATAATAATAAATATCCTAAGATAACTTAAGTGAAAGTGAAGTCGCTCAGTTTTGTCTGACTGTTTGCAACCCCATGGACTTGTAGCCCACCAGGCTCTTAACCATGGAATTTTCCAGGCAAGAGTACTGGAGTGGATTGTCATTTCTTTCTCCAGGGGATCTTCCTGACCCAGGGGTCGAACCCAGTCTCCCACACTGCAGGCACACACTTTACCGTCTGAGCCACCAGGGAAGCCCAAAAATGATATGCTTAAAATCATATAGAATGTTTAAAGCTAGATTGTTCTGGGTAACTCTGTAGACTTGGCCTAGCTTGTTCATTGTTGTCTCCAGATTTAGGATTATTTGTGACTAATCATTCCTGAAAGTGAAAAGTGTAAGTCGCTCAGTCGTGTCTCTTTGCAACCCCATGGACTCTACCCCTCTAGACTCCTCTGTCCATGGGATTCTCCAGGCAAGAATACTGGAATGGGTAGCCATTCCCTTCTTCAGGGGATCTTCCCAGGGATCACACCCAGGTCTCCCACATTGCAGGTGGATTCTTTACCATCTGAGCCACCAGGGAAGCACAGTCATGCCTAGTTAACATTATTAAATGATTAAATTGGAGAGTAAAATAAAGAAAATCATGTGATAAATTATGATTATCAACTAATGATAAAAATGCTTCCTGTAAGTAATTTGGAGGTACCAGAGCATACCTGAAAAATTGAAAACCATACTTATTTTTAAAATGTTCAGATACGTTCAATGCATTTTTCTTCAGTCTCAGATAGTAAGCTAAAAGCAGTATGCATGCTCAGTTTGTAAGTTGTATCTGACTCTTTGTGATCCCATGGACTGGACTGTAGTCCACCAGGCTCTCTGTCCCTGAGATTTCCCAGGCAAGAAGACTGTGGGCAGTCTTCCCAACTATTTCTCCTGCATTGACACCCAGGTTCTTTACCACTGAACCACCTGGGAAGCTCTTAAAATAGCATGCTAAGTCGCTTCAGTCATGTCTGACTCTGTGCGATCCCATAGGCGGCAGCCCACCAGGCTCTGCCGTCCCTGGGATTCTCCAGGCAAGAACACTGGAGTGGGTTGCCATTTCCTCTTCATTAAAGTAGTATATTAAACTACTAAAATGAAAATAAATAAATAAGGTCTTTCCAAAACCTTTTGGACTTTCTGTACAGAAAGGTATTTATTTTACTTTTTCACATTATCAATTAGATGGTAGTTGAGCACCAAATGAGGTGGAGATTTTCTAATGGCCTATTACGTTTCAGGGCATCATGCTTCAGTCTCCAGGATTTTTTTGTTTTGTTTAGCCTATGTGGAAATTCATACAAAGGAGAAATTTCTAAAAAAGAATACATACATCAAAATTGCTTTCTATATGGAAAAAAGGATTATATTGTACTAGCAGAAGAATAGTCTTCTGCTAGTACAATATGCTTTGAGGTGAAATTGCACCTTATTTGGAGTAAGCTCATTATATATTCATTGGAATTCCAAGCTCCAGCTGATTGAATTAGCTATAACCACTCACCCCCATGTATGATTGGCAGATTTAACAAAAACAATTATAGGCTGCCTAGTTAAATTTGAATTTCTGATAAACAACAAATGATTATTAGTATAAGCATGCTATGTTCAATATTTGATATATAAATATGCTTAAAACTTGTTAAGTTTTAATCTGAATTTCAAATTTCACAGGGCCTGGCAACCTTATCCCCATAGCTGGATACAATTGCTTGTTTCTGCCCAAGGGTTATGCAACAAAAATATTCTTTTATTTAACTATTAAATTAATAATATTATGATTATAATAGTTTTACTGGCAAGCTTATGGAGGCTTCAATTACACTGCAGTTTAACTGCCTTGTAAGATAAGGATTTTTATTTATATACTTAATAATAAGTCACATCTGCATATCAACTTGAAAGTTCATAATTGAAAATATTATCTTTCACAGTCCAGTGATAGGTTTCTAGTTAGAAGCATATAGTGGTAGGTACTATTTTATGAAAATAATATATATTTTCCCGTGTAGAAACTCATTAGGATCAGTTGTATTGACCTAAAAATGATCTTTAATTTCATGCAGTTATTTGCATGTTGATGTATCTCTATTGCTATGAAGTATAGTTTTAGATTTTTGGATCAAACTGGAAAATTTAGTACCACTCTTAGGAGCCAAACTTAACTGAAGTGGCTAGAGAGCACTATGGCTCTAGATCAGGTTTTGAAACAGTGCCCTTCCAGCTTAAAAACTTTACCCTTGTGAGGATTAATGTTTATTGAGTATGTGTCCTCACGGCTCTATGTTTACACCTTCTCATAGTCTTGGAAACTAAAAAAAAAATCTAATCCCAAAGCTGTTTTCTTTTCCTTTTCAGTGCCAAGTCAGCTATCCAAACTTGAAGTCTGATGATGTCTTCAGAGTGAATTGACAAAACTTAAAGGGCACAACTGTTTCTTTTTCGAATATGTATAGATTTAGAGAAAAAGCAAGTGATCCAGTGGTACACTTCCCTTGAAACTTATAATTAAATCTGATCCTCAGGACTCTGCATTCTGCCAGAACTACCATGTCATATATCAGATATATTATGTAAGGAATTCAAACACATTTAGGGCATTCATGCTTTTTAGATACATTTCTGTTGTGTTTTTTCAAAACACGATGTCATTAGAAGATTTTTTCACAGT
This sequence comes from Capra hircus, assembly GCF_001704415.2. Lineage (NCBI taxonomy): Eukaryota > Metazoa > Chordata > Mammalia > Artiodactyla > Bovidae > Capra > Capra hircus. Next base: position 7,146,583 of record NC_030823.1, read on the forward strand.
ATTTCCCATATGAATGTTGCAGTCTGAGGTGGCCATCCATAACCACATCTTTTTTTTTTTAAATAATTATTAAAGCATAACAAATCAAGTAAACATCCTGTCTAGCCATTTCTGTAATAGAAATATTTTATAGTGTAATAGCTTACAAGATAGCTTATAACTGTGGTTGTTCTGAACAGAATTAGATCCTTTATTTTTAACAACTATTGGAACAAAAAATGAGTACCTGTCAGATATTTCCAGTGGCAGTAATTTGAAAATAGTTAAAGGTATATACACAGCCATGCTGTGGGCAAAACTATAGCAAGTTATTTTTGACAATTATGGGGTTTGACGATAAGATGCTTTGCAATAATTGCTATAATTTTCTGTAAGTGGTAAAACAAACTTGGCATTTATTTACCTTCTAGATGATATAAATGATCATCAAAATACCACTCCTACATTCTGATAGACCCATTTCCGGAAAACAGACTGGAGCTGAATGATATTGTGTAAGTTGATGTATCTCACATAAGGCTTTATTTTTAAAAAAACACAAATTTACTTATTTTTATATTTTTATTTCTCCCATAATAGCCCCTTGTCATTTCTGTGATATAAATAAATACTTAGAAAATCAAAGTTTAATTAGAATTTTGGTGTTCAATAAACAAATTCATTTTGAGTACTGCATTGTGTATTGCTGTTTGTAATACTATACAAAATCATCATAGGATGGTAGAGGTATAGAAGACAGAAAAAGCATGAATTTTGTTTTCTCTGAGCAAATATACATTTGGACAAATGATAGAAAATATGTGAAATAAAAAGAAGAAAGTGGTTCAAAGGAACCTAAAATATTCCACACTCAGTTCAGTTAGCCTCTTAGTCATGTCCAACTCTGTGACCCCATGAATTGCAGCACGCCAGGCCTCCCTGTCCATCACCAACTCCTGAAGTCTACTCAAACCCATGTCCATCGAGTTGGTGATGCCATCCAACCATCTCATCCTCTATCATCCTCTTCTCCTCCTACCTCCAGTCCTTCCCAATACTAGGGTCTTTTCCAATGAGTCAACTGAACACATGAGGTGGCTACAGTATTGGAGTTTCAGCTTACACTAGCTAATTCTAAATCGCTTGGAGTTTCTCAAAGCCAAGGTAAAATTGGTCAAAATCCTTATTATGAGAGGATCTATCATAATAATTTGCATGTCCATGAAAGTGTTAATGTGTTTCTTTAAAAGTGTGATCTATAGAAATGAATGAGGCAGTCAATCAGTTCAGTTGCTCAGTTGTGTCCAACTCTTGCAACCCCATGGACTGCAGCACACCAGGCTTCCCTGTCCATCACCAACTCCCTGAGCTTGCTCAAACTCATGTCCATCAAGTTGGTGATGCCAGCCAAGCATCTCATCCTCTGTCTTCCTCTACTCCTCTTGCCTTTAGTATTTTCCAGCATCAGGGTCTTTTCAAATGAGTCAGCTCTTTGAATCAGGTGGTCAAAGTATTGGAGCTTCAGCTTCAACATCAGTCCTTCCAATGAACATTCAGGACTGAATACCTTTAGGATGAACTAATTGGATCTCCTTGCAGTCAAGCTTAAAATGAATTAAAACACACACACACACACACACACACACACACATCTAAAAGGCAGAAAATGCCACGCTTATTTTACCTGTATCAGCGGACATGAGTTTGAGTAAACTCTAGGAGTTAGTGACCGACAGAGGCCTGGCGTGCTGCAGTCCATGGAATAGCAAAGAGTCGAACATGACTGAGCGACTGAATTGAACTGAACTGAAAACACCAAATTGACTGTTATAAAATAAATAAATAAAACCTCCTTTTTCCATGCTCTGTGTATTTTGGGCATTGGGATAATTAAATTTTAGTGTAACTGGAGCAAGAAAAAAATGTTATCATGACAAGAAGTACAAAAAGCACATTTAAGGAATTTATTTTATTATAATCATAGATTTAGTGGTGATTATAGTATGGAAGGGGGCTTCTGCAGCTGAATCAATGAATTTTGGGGATAATGGATTTTACTCATACTTTTTATGGTTTTCTAAAGAACTGCTTTCAAAAGTTCATTTTAAATGAAGGCACAACATTAATTTGATTCAAAGAACAATAACTCACTAGATGATATGGTATTAAAAAGCTTAATGGCCACTATTAGTTTCTTCATTGATCTACCATGCTATCAATATTCACAGTAATTATAAAGTAGGTGCATGGATAACAAAATCCAGTCAATAGATACAAGTGTGCAAATTTCAACTATCATTTGATCAAAGAAAATAGACTGCAGTGCCTTCAGTTCAGTTCAGTTCAGTTCAGTTGCTCAGTCGTGTCTGACTCTTTGAGACCCCATGAATCGCAGCACGCCAGGCCTCCCTGTCCATCACCATCTCCCTGAGTTCACTCAGAGTTGTGTCCATCGAGTCAGTGATGCCATCTAGCCATCTCATCCTCTGTCGTAAACTTCTCCTCCTGCCCCCAATCCCTCCCAGCATCAGAGTCTTTTCTAATGAGTCAACTCTTCGCATGAGGTGGCCAAAGTACTGGAGTTTCAGCTTTAGCATCATTCCTCCCAAAGAAATCCCAGGGTTGATCTCCTTCAGAATGGACTGGTTGGATCTCCTTGCAGTCCAAGGGACTCTCAAGAGTCTTCTCCAAAACCACAGTTCAAAAGCATCAATTCTTTGGAGCTCAGCCTCCTTCACAGTCCAACTCTTACATCCACACATGACTACTGGAAAAACCATAGCCTTGACTAGATGGACCTTAGTCGGCAAAGTAATGTCTCTGCTTTTGAATATGCTGCCTAAGTTGCTGATAACTTTTCTTCCAAGGAGTAAGCATCTTTTAATTTCATGGCTGCAGTCACCATCAGCAGTGATTTTGGAGCCCAAAAGATAAAGTCTGACACTGTTTCCACTGGTTCCCCATCTATTTCCCATGGAGTGATGGGACCAGATGCCATGATCTTCATTTTCTGAATGTTGAGCTTTAAGCCAACTTTTTCACTCTCTTCTTTCACTTTCATCAAGAGGCTTTTTAGTTCCTCTTCACTTTCTGCCATAAGGGTGGTGTCATCTGCATATCTGAGGTTCTTGATATTTCTCCCGGCAATCTTGATTCCAGCTTGTGTTTCTTCCAGTCCAGCATTTCTCATGATGTACTCTTAAATTGCTCTTATCGTTTCCATTAAAGGGCATATTTATTAATATTTTCCTTTTTGTTTTTAAGACAAGTACAAATCTTCATTATAGTTCCCACTTTTGTTAGTTACTCCATTTGTTTGTGTAACTCCTAACATTATTGCAAAATGATGAAATACTGATTGCATTTTCATCTGAACAAGACTTTTTAGGAGCTGCATTAAATAATTTCACTTTCTACCTCTCCCTTCCAAAGTCTCTTTGCCTTTCAGCTGCCTTGAGAACAGACACAGAAACTTACCCTGAAGCTGAAAGCCTTTCATTAGCAGCTTTCTACGTTCTTTCATGAATTCACCTCCCCTCCTCTCCTGGTCTAACCAGTGCTCTGAAGACAAATTCACTTTATAAACATGCCCAGGTCATCCCTGGGATGTGACTTTTCCCTCAGTCCCATTTCCTCTCCACTTTTCCCTGGAGAGACATTAACCCAACTCCTTCAATAAACCATTCCCTCATTTTCTGCTGTCCTTTTCAATTTCCTGTAATGTTTGGAATTTATTTTTCATCCTTTTATCTACTTTGTAAATTACACTTCACTAATTCTCTGCAAGGGTCAGAGCATGTGGCTTTTCATATCCCCAGATCCTAGCCTAGTAGTCTAGAGATGCTCAAGAAACAGACACTCATATCTTTAGGCAGTCTGAAGTAAACCATGCTTCTCGAAACAAATTCTAACATTGAAATGTGTGAGTTTGGGAGATAGCATTTACCTGTTTATTAACAGAGTGAATTGAGGATTATTTCTTTCATCTAATTGCTTACTATAGCATAACCTGAATTTTAGGTTAATACATTTTCCAATAGTTAAAATATTATCTGTATATAATGTTCTTCATAGCATTTTTGAAATCATTAATTTCTTAAACTCATAGAATATTTAAATTAAAAGACTACAGAAATAATTTGATCAAACTATTAATAGCCATGAATGATAAAGTTAAAAGCAATCAAGTAATATAATCATGGCTGGAATTTAGGTCTCCTCAATAGAAAAATAGCCAAAAAAATGTGCAAGTCATTCAGTCATGTCCGACTCTGTGACTCCATGGACTGTATAGTTCCTGGAATTCTCCAGGCCAGAACACTGGAGTGGGTAGTCTTTCCCTTCTCCAGGGGATCTTCCCAACCCAGGGATAGAACCCAAGTCTCCCGCATTGCAGGCAGATTCTTTACCATCTGAGCCACAAGGGAAGCACAAGAATATTGGAGTGGGTAGCTTATCCCTTCTCCAGCAGATCTTCCTGACCCAGAAATTGAACCGGTGTCTCCTGCATTGCAGGCACACTTTTTTTTTTTTTTTAACCAACTGAGATATCAGGGAAGCCCAAAGTAAAGAATAATAAGTCAATAATCAATGTATTTTAAATGGATAACCAACAAGGACCTATTGTATAACATATGGAACTCTGGTCAATGTTATGTGGCAGCCTAGGTGGTAGGGGAGTTTGGGTGAGAATGGATACATGTATATGTATGACCGAGTCCCTTGAAACTATTACAACATTGTTAATTGGCTATACTGGAATACAAAATGAAAAGCTCAAAAGAAAAAAAAGAGTAATAAATCAGCAAAATAATAAAATAAAATGTAAATGTTTTATAAAGTGAAGGTGGTGATGGATTATACCGAACAATAATGATTTGTAATTGGTCCACATTAACTTCAGATCATTTTTAGGTACAGAAATAATATAAGCCATGCAAAATTTTACAGACCAAGTAAACAGCAAGTCCATCCACCAACATTATACAGAGGCAAGTTTTGATAACTGTAAACAATAAACAAATAAACTTGAAGTAACAATCTAGTGTAGGTGTGGATGGCCTTTAGTTGCACTGCCGTCATTACTATGTTTTCTTTTATTAGATACTTAATCATACATGAATCATAGCCTTGTCTAACTCAATGAAACTTTGAGCCATGCCATGTAGGGCCACCCAAGATGGACAGGTCATGGTGGAAATTTCTGTCAAAATGTAGACCCCTAGACAAGGGAATGGCAAACCACTTCAGTATTCTTGCCTTGAGAACCCCACACACTCTATGAAAAGACAAAAGGATATGATACTGAAAGATGAACTCACCAGGTCAGGAGCTGCCTAATATGCAACAGTAGAGGAGTGGAGAAATAGCTCCAGAGAGAAAGAAGGGGCAGAGCCAAAGCAGAAACAATGCCCAATTGTGAGCACAACTGGTGATGGAAGTAACGTCTGCTGATGTAAAGAACAGTATTGCATAGGAACCTGGAACATTAGGTCCATGAATCAAGGTAAATTAGAAGTGATCGAAGAGGAGATGGCAAGCATGCACATCAATATTTTAGAAATTGGTGAACTAAAATGGGCTGGAATGGATGGATTTAATTCAGATGACGATTATATCTACTACTGTGGACAAGAATTCCCTTGGAAGAAATGGAGTGGCCCTCATAGCCAATAAAGGACTCTGAAATGCAGTACATGGGGGCAACCTCAAAAATGAGGGAATGATCTCAGTTAGTTTCCAAAGGAAACCATTCATTACCACAGTAATCCAAGTCTATGCCCCAGTGACTAATGCTGAGAAGCTGAAGTTGAACAGTTCTATGAAGACCTCCAAAACCTTCTAGAATTAACACCCAAAAAAGACACCCTTTTCATCATAGGCGACTGGAATCCAAAAGTAAGAAATCAAGAGATACCTAGAGCAACAGGCGAATTTGCCCTAGGGGTACAAAATGAAGCAGAACAAAGGCTAACAGAGTTTTGTCAAGAGAATGGACTGGTCATAGCAAACAATCTTTTCCAACGAAAGCGATGACTCTGCACATTGATATAACCAGATGGTCAATACTGAAATTAGATTTATTATATTCTTTGCAGCTTCAGATAGAGAAGCTCTACACATCAGTATAAACAAGACTAGGGGCTGACTGGCTCAGATAATGAACCCCTTATTGCAAAATTCAGACTTAAATTTAAGAAAGTAGGGAAAACCACAATACCATGCAGGTTTGACCTAAATAAAATCCTTTATGATTTTACAGTGGGACCAACAAATAAACTGAAGGGATTAGATCTGATAGAAAGAGTGCCTGACGAGCTATGGGTAGAGGTTTGTGACGTAGTACAGGTGGCATTGATCAAAACCATCCTCAAGAAAATAAATGTAAAAAGGCAAAATGGCTGCCTGAGGAGGCCTTACAAATAGCTGAGAAAATAAGAGGGAAAGGCAAAGGAAAAAAGGAAAGATTTATTCATCTGAATGCAGAGTTTCAAAGAAGAGCAAGGAGAAATAAGAAAGCCTTCTTAAGGGATTAGTGCAAAGAAATAGAAAAAAAGAATAGAATGGGAAAGACTAGAGATCTCTTTAAGAAAATTAGAGCTATCAAGGGAAGATTTAATGCAAATATGGGCACAATAAAGGACAGAAAGGGTATGGAACTGACCGAAGAGGAAGATATTAAGAAGAGATGGCAAGAATACATAGCACTATACAAAAAATATCTTAATGATCCAGATAACCAAGATGGTGTGATCACTTATCTAAAGCCACACATCCTGGAATATGAAAATAAGTGGGCCTTAGGAAGCATCACTAAAAACAAAGCTAGTGGAGGTGATGGAATTCCAGCTGAGCTATTTCATATCCTAAAAGACAATGCTGTGAAAATGTTGCACTCAATATGCTATCGAATTGCAAATCTCAGCAGTGGCCACAGGATTGGAAAAGACCAGTTTTCATTCCAGTCCCAAAGAAGGGCAACGCCAAATAATATTCAAACTACCAACCAATTGTACTCATTTCACTTGCCAGCAAAGTAATGCTCAAAATTCTCCAAGCCAGACTTTAACAGTACACGAAGCAAGAATTTCTAGATGTTCAAGTTTGATTTAGAAAAGGCAGAGGAAACAGATCGAATTCCCTATATTAGTTGGATCATAGAAAAAGCAAGAGAATTTCAGATAAAAACATCTACTTCTGTTTTATTGACTACACCACAACCTTTGACTATGTGGATCACAACAAACTGTGGAACATCCTTAAAGAGATGGGAAAAACAGACCACGTGACCTGCCTCCTGAGAAATGTGTATGCAAGTAAAGAAGCAACAATTAGAACTGGACATGGAATAATAGACTGGTTCAAAGTTGGGAAATGAGTACACCAAGCTGTATATTGCCACCCTGCTTATTTAACTTATGTGCAGAATACATCCTGTGAAATGCCAGGCTGGATGAAGCAGAAGGTGAAATCAAGTTTGCCAGGAGAAATATCAATAACTCCAGATGTGTAGATGAAAACACGCTTATGGCAGAAAGCTAAGAGGAACTAAGGAGCATCATGATGAAAGTGAAAGAAGAAAATGAATAGCAGGCTTAAAAGTTAACATTCAAAAAACGAAGATCATGGCATCTGGTCCCATCATTTCCTGACAAATAGATGGGAAACTATGGAAACAGTGACAGACTTTATTTTCTTGGCCTCCAAAATTACTGCAGATGATGACTGCAGCCATGAAATTAAAAGACCCTTACTCCTTGGAAGAAAAGCTATGGACAACCTACAAGCATATTAAAAAGCAGAGACATTACTTTGCCAACAAAGGTCCATGTAGCCAAAGCTATGCTTTCTCCAATAGTCATATATGAATGTGAGCGGTGGACCATAAAAAAGCTCAGCAAACAAGATTGATGCTTTTGAACTATGGTGTTGGAGAAGACTCTTGAGAGTCCCTTGGACTGCATGGAAATCCAACCAGTCAATCCTAAAGGAAATCAGTCCTGAATATCCATTGTAAGGAACCATGGTGACACTGAAGCTCCAATACTTTGGCCTCCTGATGTGAAGAACAGACTCATTGGAAAAGACACTGCTGCTGGGAAAGATTGAAGGCAGGAGGAGAAGGGGATGACAGAGAATCAGACGGTTGGATGGCATCACTGACTCGGTGAACATGAATTTGAGCAAGCCCCAGGTGTTTGTGATCTACAGGAAAGCCTGGTATGCTGCAATACATGGGGTCACAAATAGTCAGACACGACTGAATGACTGAACTGAACTGAATCTGATTGGATCCACTGGCTTACTTACCCAAAGGTGAACCCAGTTGAAAAAACAGCATCTGCAGCACCCCAGTGCAGGACTCTCAAGAGAAAATTCAGATTTGATAAGAAAAAAATAAGAGACTGTTTTTCCTCCAATGATGCTTCCTGGAACAACTTTAGACTTAGAAAAGCAAAAACATTTCTTGCATGAAATAAACTAGTTTGGAATATATCCTAATTCTCTCACAATTAAAACAAACTATTTTCCTGGAAGTTTAGAATGTTTTTAAATTTGAACTATTGCTTGTTAGTACTCCTCCTATTAATATTAAAATGATTTTGAAAACTTAATTCAAAACACACAAAAATTTAAACCTAATGTTTCCTTGTTTGAAAATGATACAAGCTGTATGAAGTCAAATTTTTAAAAAAGTTTTAAGATGTTATGAAAGTGAACTAGGAATCTAACTACATTTGATGCATCCCAGTGGACATAGAAGGTTTTTGCTGCCCTTAAAATTAAATGTGTCCTATTATTTAATTTTTATTTTATTTGTTTTTGTATTTATTACTATTTTTTAATGCATGGGAGTTATTTTCTTTCTTTCTTTTTTTTTTTTTTTAGCTTTACAACATTGTATTGGTTTTGCCATACATCAACATGAATCCGCCACGAGTGTACACGTGTTCCCCAGCCTGAACCCCCCTTCCACCTCCCTCCTCATACCATCCCTTTGGGTCAACCCGGGTGCACCAGTCCTGAGCATCCTGTATTATGCATTGAACCTGGACTGGTGATTCATAAAAGCCTTTAAACAAATGGTTGCCTTTTTAAATTACTTACACTTGCACATGAAAATAAAATATGAAGTCAATATTAGCTTTTGAAACTCTATGGGATTTGGTTCTGTTTATTTTCTGTGTTGACTCATTGGAAAAGACTCTGATTCTGGGAGGGATTGGGGGCGGGAGGAAAAGGGGACGGCAGAGGATGGGATGGCTGGATGGCATCACCGACTAGATGGACATGAGTTTAAGTGAACTCCGGGAGCTAGTGATGGACAGGGAGGCCTGGCGTGCTGTGATTCATGGGGTCGCAAAGAGTCGGACATGACTGAGCAACTGAACTTAACTGAGCTGATTCTCTGTGTACCATTTTGCTACCTGTTACACTGGATTGCTTTAAAATAAATAATAAAATTATTTCTGATGAAAACTCGATTTTTCCCCAAAATTTGTGTAGAAAAATTGTATTTTGAATTGCCACAATTGTATTTTTACCTGTTGCACTTCAAAACCAATATAAACATGAAGGTGATCTCACTGGAAAGGCTAGTGATAAATAAACAGTTATTAAATTAACCTTTAAGATAATAGCTCCTGAATGTGGCAAGAAAAAAGAAGGAAGGAAAGAAGGACAGGGAAGGCAGAGAGAAGAGGAAGTGAAGAAAGAGAAGGGAGGAAAAAGTAAAAAGGGAAAGGGAGGAAAAAAGAGGAAAAGAAGACAAAAAGGAAAGGAAAAAATTCAAAAATAAACACCAATGTAAGCGCCAGAAGAAGAGAGAGAGAGAGAAACGGAAAAAAGAGGATAATGTCTCAAAAAAGTAATTTAAAGGACAGAAAATCAGTGCTTCTAAGCATTTGTCTCTATAAAAGCAATTTTAAATGCAAAGATAGAATTTTGGTCTCAGGGAAATGAAGTAGAAATATTTCTCCTCATTCCTTCTCCTAAGTACAGCTAGAAACCCTAGAAGTAAAACTGAGCAGGACCCTGTGAGGCTTCCCAGGGCCAGACAGCCCACTCCCCATGTCCCAGAAAAGCAGTCAAGCAAGACAAAATAATTATTAGTTTAGCCATAAAGCAGAATCAAGGACATTTAGTTCCTCAAGTGCTATAAGTCATATTCTGAACCATACCTTGGAGTTGTTCTGCAGATGCTGAAACCCCCAAAAGGAAAGAAGTTGACTACGTGCTGACCACCAGCACATAAATCCCAGCCTGGTGGGAAACAAAAAAAATTGATAATTGAGTTTTCTGAAAAATCATCCTGTTACCTCACCACCAACTAGCCAGAAATATGCACATGAGCTAATTTCATAAAACCCTCTCCCTTGCCTTTCCTTTAAAAACCCTTCCGTGAAAGCCACTGTCAAGTTTGTGTTTTTTGAACACTAGCTGACCATTCTCCTTGCTTGGTGCCTGGCAATAAATACTGTGCTTTCCTTCACCACAGCCTGGTGTCCATAGATGGCTTTACTGTGCATCAAGCAAGCAGACGTAAGTTGGGTTGAATGACAGATACTACATATTAGTCCAGCATGAGAAGCTGAAGAGAAGAAGGAAGATGAACTAGGGAACTAGGGCTTGAGGAGTAACATGGTTATGAGCTCTCTGAGTTTTCTTTTTGCTTCTGTGGAGCTTGCTCTGGATATTGGGAAATACCAATGTGTATGCATGCTAAGTCATGTGCGACTCTTTGTGACCCCACAGACTGTAACCTGCCAGGCTCCTCTACCCATGGAATTTCCCAGGCGAGAGTATTGCTATTTTCTCCTCCAGGGGATCTTCCCAATCCAGGGATCGAAGCTATATCTCCTGCATCTCCAGCATTGGCAGGTGGATTCTTTACTGCTGTTCCACCTGGGAATCCCAGGAAATGCTAGTGAGAACAGAAAAAAATTACCAAGAAAAGCCTGCTCTTTTCTTCCAAGGGACCAACTTTGAAGCATATGCAACTGTCACAGCACCAGACTCCTGATGACCCTACAGTGTGAGTGGCTTGTTCAGAGAACATCTCCTAAAATATATGGTGGTTAACACACCGAGTGGCCAGGAGCTTCCTTCAGCCCCCTGGGATGGTTGTGTAATCAAGTACTTCCAATGGAAGCCTTCACCATGAAGACTATCCTGAGAGGTCCAGCAAAGGAATACCACAAAATTTTCTGCAATTCTGTGACCCTTAGCAATGCCAACAGTCTGGGTTTCAGTCCTAGGGTCTCCTCCTGGATGCTCAATCTCAGTTCTGAAGATAATACATGTTCCTTATATCTGTTATTGCTATTTTATTTTCAAGTTCTCTTTACTTATTACTAACCAATCTGTCGTTACTGCAAAGTTCTGATACAGTTAATGATTATCCTGTAATTTTGATCTTCTCTGATCTTTGTATAGGATTGTTGAGCTGGTAAAGAATATGCCTGAAATGCAGGAGACCTGGGTTTAATCTCTGGATTGGGAAGATCCCCTGGAGAAAGGAAAGGTTACCCAGTCCAGGATTCTGGTCTGGTGAATTCCAGGGACTCTATAGTCAATGGGTTGGCAAAGAATTAGACATGACTGAGTGACTTCCACTTTCACTTTTGGCTATCTATATTATTTGAAGGAACAGACCAGCTTTAACTGTGGCAGATCAATATGAGATTATAGCAAACGGTTCTGAAAAAAAGAAGTTATTGGGCTTATAATTAAAGCCTATGTGCAACCTTAGTATTCAACCGAATTTCATTCTATTGTTGATATCTACCAATAAAAATGTTGTAAAAGAGATAAAATGTCTATTTTCCTAAGTAAAAGCTGAAATCTAAGAAAATGCACTGTAATTTAGTCATATTTCAAAGAAATACAGAGTTCTATAAAGACATATTTTTTCCTTTTCTCTCATATACAAATACATTTCATTTCATTTGCTAACAGACTAGATATCTTTGCACTTAAAAAGTAATCACAATTTCTAAAAGAAAGATTCCTGAATTTATAGACTGCCATTCCCTGATTTATATATTATTAATATTTATATAGAGGAAGAAATCTTGAGTAGGTCTTGGAATATTCTCAACTTAACAAAAGATTGGGCCTATGAGATGCTGTTATTACTAAGCCTAAGGTAAGTTCTCAAGTTGAGATTTGTAAATAAAATTATTGAATTAATATAAATATCAAGTAGTATAAATATAAGGGAAATGTTTATAGCTTTAGCTAAGAATTCAAACTTAGACAAAAAATATTGAGGAAACACTACTTGAAAAATACTTTAATTTTAGAGGTTTAGGGGCCAGAGGACTGGAAAAGTTCATTATTCATTCCAATCCCTAAGAAAGGCAATGCCAAAGAATCTTCAAACTACCATACAATTGCGCTCATCTCGTATGCTAGTAAAGTAATGCTCAAAATTCTCCAAGCTAGGCTTCAACAATATGTGAACTGTGAACTTCCAGATGTTCAAGCTGGTTTTAGAAAAGGCAGAGGAACCAGAAATCAAATCGCCCACATAGGCCGGATCATCAAAAAAGCAAGAGAGTTCCAGAAAAACATCTACTTCTGCTTTATTGACTATGCCAAAGCCTTTAACTGTGTGGATTACAATAAACTGTGGAAAATTATGAAAAAGATGGGAATACCAGACTACCTGACCTGCCTCTTGGGAAATCTGTATGAAGGTCAGGAAGCAACAGTTAGAACTGGACATGGAACAACAGACTGGTTCCAAATAGGAAAAGGAGAACGTCAAGGCTGTATATTGTCACCCTGCTTATTTAACTTATATGCAGAGTACATCATGAGAAATGCTGGGCTGGAGGAAACACAAGCTGGAATCAAAAACCTGTTGATGAAAGTGAAAAAGGAGAGTGAAAAAGTTGGCTTAAAGCTCAACATTCAGAAAACTAAGACCATAGCATCCGGTCCCATCACTCCATGGCAAATAGGTGGGAAAACAGTGGAAACAGTGGCTGACGTTTCTTTGCACTCCAAAATCACTGCAGATGGTGCGTGCAGCCATGAAATTAAGACACTTACTCCTTGGAAGGAAAGTTTTGACCAACCTAGACAGTATATTAAAAAGCAGAGACATTACTTTGCCAAAAAAGTTCCGTCTAGTCAAATCTATGGTTTTTCCAGTAGTCATATATGGATGTGAGAGTTGTACTATAAAGAAAGCTGAGCACTGAATAATTGATGCTTTTGAACTGCAGTGTTGGAGAAGACTGTTGAGAGTCCCTTGAACTGCAAGGAGATCCAACCAGTCCATCTAAAGGAGATTAGTCCTGGGTATTAATTGTAAGGACTGAATTTGAAGCTGAAACTCCAATACTTTGGCCACCTGATGTAAAGAGCTAACTCATTTGAAAAGACCTTGATGCTGGAAAAGATTGAGGGCAGGCAGAGAAGGGGATTACAGAGGATGAGATGGTTGGATTGCATCATAGACCCAATGGACATGAGTTTGGGTGGACTCCAAATTTGGTGATGGACAGGGAGGCCTAGCGTGCTGCAGTCCATGGGGTCACAAAGAGTAGGACACAACTGACTGACTAAACTGAACTAAACTGAGGGGCCAATTAAATCCAAAAATGATTTGATTTTAAAAAGAGTCTATCTTACGATCACTTTTTAATGAAACTGATTGATTCTAGTGTTTTTTGGCAAAAAGCACACTATGACATGACTATGAAATAATTAACATTTTCACTGCAAAACATGTTGCTAAAAATAATTAGGTAGCTGTGTTTGATTTACTATCTCTAACTAAAGGAGCATAATTTTTTATTTTGAAGTAGAAGGCTTTTGAGAGTCCCTTGAACTGCAAGGAGATCCAACCAGGCCATCCAACCAGTACTAAAGGAAATTGGCACTGAATATTCATTCAGTTTGAGTGAGACATGAGTTTGAGTAAGCTCTAGGAGGACGCCACCGGCCCGGCAGAGGCCGGGGGACGACACCCACGTGAGGTGAGGCGAGGCCGGCTCGGGCCCAGACAGGGGACGGGAACGTGGGATGCCTGGCGTGCTGTAGTCCATGAGACTGCAAAGAATCAAACACTACTGAACAATTGAACTGGACCTCCTCCAAGTTAGTGTGGGCAATACTTGCTTTTCACTTGTGCTCAGACACTTGGTTGTGTCCAATTCTTTGTGACCCTATGGACCGTAGCCCAGGCTCCTCTGTCCCTGCGCTTCTTCAGGCAAGAATACTGGAGTGGGTTGCCAAGTTCTCCTCAGGAATCTTCCTGACCTTGGGATCAAGTTAAGATCTCTTAAGTCTCCTGCATTGGCAGGGGATTTCCTTACCACTAGTGCCACCTGGGAAGCCCTTATTATGTGGTAATCTAAGTTTAAAATCACTTAATAATTTTATTTTGCTATTTTCAGGTAATGTTACCATTTATTCCCCCCTTGAGTTGGCTGAAACATTGATATTGTAACAGAATTTCAATCTAAATTGGAGCCAGAGGATGTAAAATGGAAAAATTTCACGCATATGCCCCTTAGGAAAAGACAAAAGCTTAAGGATTGAGAAATGATTTGCTGTAAGTATGTGACTGTTATTTATAGAAAACTAGTAGTATTGGTCTTTCTTAAATGAGAAAGAATTTGTCAAGGTTTGCTTCATACCAACCCCAGGAAATTTCCTACGTTGTTTCCAGTGGGATGAACAAAAACTGACCCAGGTCAGATTGGTCTCACAAAATAAGCTGAATTGAGTTTGTCTGGCAGGGCTCGTTTTGTCTCCGTTTATATATTTTTAAAACATCTAACTGAACACTCCTTTCTTTATGTTTCTGCCCATAAATACAGCTAGCCTCAAGCCCTCAACAGATTTGCTTGTAGTTTGCTAGTGTTTTGACATCCCAGATTGCAATTCCTCTGCTATTCCTAAATAAACTCATCTTTTTAAACAATTTTTTTAATGAAAGCATAATTGCTTTACAACATTGTGTTTGTTTCTGCCATATGTCAACATGGAACAGCCATATGTATACATATGTTCCATCCCTCTTGGTCCTCCCTCTAGCCTCATCCCATTCCTTAGGTTGTCACAAACTCATATTTTGGCAACTTTGAGTGCCTCATTTTCCCTTTCCATTTTGGTCAACAAAACAATGTCTTTTAAATAAGCTATTAAACATGTGAACAGCCTTCAGAATGGGAGAAAATAATAGCAAATGAATCAACTGACAACTAATCTCAAAAATATACAAGCAACTGCTGCAGCTCAGTTCCAGAAAAATAAACGACCCAATCAAAAAATGGGCCAAAGAACTAAATAGACATTTCTCCAAAGAAGACATACAGATGGCTAACAAACACATGAAAAGATGCTCAACATCACTTACTATCAGAGAAATGCAAATCAAGACCACAATGAGGTACCATTTCACACCAGTCAGAATGGCTGTGATCCAAAATCTACAGGCAATAAATGCTGGAGAGGGTGTGGAGAAAAAGGAACCCTCTTACACTGTTGGTGGGAATGCAAACTAGTACAGCCACTATGGAGAACAGTGTGGAGATTCTTTAAAAAACTGGAAATAGAACTGCCTTATGACCCAGCAATCCCACTGCTGGGCATACACACCAAGGAAACTAGAATTGAAAGGCACGTGTGCCCCAATGTTCATCACAGCACTGTTTATAATAGCCAGGACATGGAAGCAACCTAGATGTCCATCAGCAGATGAATGGATAAGAAAGCTGTGGTACATATACACAATGGAGTATTACTCAGCCATCAAAAAGAATACATTTGAATCAGTTCTAATGAGGTGGATGAAACTGGAGCCGAGTATACAGAGTGAAGTAAGCCAGAAAGAAAAACACCAATACAGTATACTAACACATATATATGGAATTTAGAAAGATAGTAATGATAACCCTGTATGCGAGACAGCAAAAGAGATGGCAGATGTACAGAACAGAGTTTTTGACTCTGTGGGAGAGGGAGAGGGTGGGATGATTTGGGAGAATGGCATTGAAACATGTATAATATCATATAAGAAACAAATCTCCAGTCTAGGTTCAACGCAGGATGCAGGATGCTTGGGGTTGGTGCACTGGCATAACCCATAGGGATGGTATGGGGAGGGAGGTGGGAGGGGGGCTCAGGAGTGGGAACTTATGTATACCCGTGGCAGATTCATGTTGATGTATGGCAAAACCAATACAGTATTGTAAAGTTAAAAAAAAAATTAAGAAATAAAATTAAAAAATAAAAAGAACCTGCAATAACAAAAGATTGGCATTTCAGAATTGACCCTGTAATATTTGTAAAGTTTTTCTTAAATGGAAACTATCCAATATGACAGGATTTGTCTGCTTCATAATCACTTGGACTTACAGAGCCATTTTTCTGTATCAAAAGAATCAAACTTCCCTGACATTTTTCAATATTCCTCAACAACCTCCTTTTGTTTACCTTTTGATATAAAGTAGCCACCAAAACAATTACTAAATTCATGTAACCTTGAAGTAACTTACTGAAGTAATTTAATGTCTTTTTGTATCATGGAAAGAAGACAATTTTCATCTGAATCCCAAATCAATTATTTCTTTGTAACTCTTCCAATATCATCACAGAATAAACTACAGGATACAGATGATGATCAAGGGTAAGCAATTTGTTTTGTGTGTATAATATTGATCACTTCTCTAGACTTTTCTGTGTTGTAATTGCCATGTCTTGTGTCCTGGTATGGTTTTATTTCACCCACATACAGAGGCAGCTACTTTGTGCTAGGCATGAAGAAGCTAAGTGGCAGGCAATTTTGGCTGTGTGCAAAGGAGATTTGTCATCCAGTACCAGCTCTTCAATCTTGTAACATGGTAATTGCTTCTGTGCCCATTTCTTACCAAGTTATAGGCTTTGTCCAAGGCTTCAAGGGCTGGAAACTGCTGCCCTTGGTATCTGCATGATGAAATTAGGAAATTAGTTTGGTAGGAGAAAATTGTTCAAATACAAAGCCGTAACAAATCATTTATTTTTCATTATTGCATCCCTACAGAGTAATTCTTATGCTTTCTATAATAATTTAATACTTCTTGATTTGAATTTACTTTCAGTAAGTACACCCAAATAATTCTCAAAGCTGTACACATATTTCATCCTTTGCAGAGGATGAGATAGTTGGATGGCATCACCAACTTGATGGACACGAGTTTGAGCAAGCTCCAGAAGTTGATGATGGACAGGTAAACCTGGCATGCTGCACTCCATGGGGTCACAAAAAGTCGGACATGACTGAGTTACTGAACTGAACTGATATACACATAGTAAATATCAGTAGGGAATCAAATACTTCAGATAATCAAATCATCTTTAACTTTTTATTTTTATGCTTTCCCTTTGATATTAAAATTAGGATGGAATCAAATTTGAATCTCACAATTATGGACTAGTTTGCTTTTTATAGAGGGAACAGAGAAAATCATGAGAGCCCAGAAAATTCTGATAGAATAAATTCTTCTTTATTCAGAATAAGAATGCTTACTTCCTTGAACAAAGTTTCCAAAATATAATCATTTCAGTAGAAAAATTAAAAAAAAATGGGAATAATAAGGTTAATATAATTTTAATTAGATCCCACTTGTTTATTTTTGCTTTTATTTCCAGAATTCTGGGAGGTGGATCATAGAGGATCCTGCTGTGATTTATGTCTGAGAGTGTTTTGCCTATGTTCTCCTTTAGGAGTTTTATAGTTTCTGATCTTACATTTAGATCTTTAATCCATTTTGAGTTTATTTTTGTGTACGGAGTTAGAAAGTGATCTAGTTTCATTCTTTTACAAGTGGTTGACCAGTTTTCCCAGCACCACTTGTTAAAGAGATTGTCTTTACTCCATTGTATATTCTTGCCTCCGTTGTCAAAGATAAGGTGTCCATATGTGTGTGGATTTATCTCTGGGCTTTCTATTTTGTTCCATTGATCTATATGTCTGTCTTTGTGCCAGTACCATACTGTCTTGATGACTGTGGCTTTGTAGTAGAGCCTGAAGTCAGGCAAGTTGATTCCTCCAGGTCCATTCTTGTTTCTCAAGATAGCTTTGGCTATTTGAGGTTTTTCGTATTTCCATACAAATCTTGAAATTATTTGTTCTAGTTCTGTGAAAAATGTGGCTGGTAGCTTGACAGGGATTGCATTGAATTTGTAAATTGCTTTGGGTAGTATACACATTTTCACTATATTGATTCTTCCGATCCATGAACATGGTATATTTCTCCATCTATTAGTGTCCTCTTTGATTTCTTTCATCAGTGTTTTATAGTTTTCTATATATAGGTCTTTAGTTGGGATCTAATTAAAATTAAAAGCTTCTGCACAACAAAGGAAAATATAAGCAAGGTGAAAAGATAGCCTTCTGAATGGGAGAAAATAATAGCAAATGAAGCAACTGACAAACAACTAATCTCAAAAATATACAAACAACTTATGCAGCTCAATTCCAGAAAAATAAACGACCCAATCAAAAAATGGGCCAAAGAACTAAATAGACATTTCTCCAAAGAAGACATACAGATGGCTAACAAACACATGAAAAGATGCTCAACATCACTCATTATTAGAGAAATGCAAATCAAAACCACAATGAGGTACCACTTCACACCAGTCAGAATGGCTGCGATCCAAAAATCTGCAAGCAATAAATGCTGGAGAGGGTGTGGAGAAAAGGGAACCCTCCTACACTGCTGGTGGGAATGCAAACTAGTACAGCCACTATGGAGAACAGTGTGGAGATTCCTTTAAAAATTGCAAATAGAACTACCTTATGACCCAGAAATCCCACTGCTGGGCATACACACTGAGGAAACCAGAATTGAAAGAGACACATGTACCCCAATGTTCATTGCAGCACTGTTTATAATAGCCAGGACATGGAAACAACCTAGATGTCCATCAGCAGATGAATGGATAAGAAAGCTATGGTACATATACACAATGGAGTATTACTCAGCCATTAAAAAGAATTCATTTGAATCAGTTCTGATGAGATGGATGAAACTGGAGCCGATTATACAGAGTGAAGTAAGCCAGAAAGAAAAACACCAATACAGCATACTAACACATATATATTGAATTTAGGAAGATGGCAATGACAACCCTGTATGCAAGACAGGAAAAAAGACACAGATGTGTATAACGGACTTTTGGACTCAGAGGGAGAGGGAGAGGGTGGGATGATTTGGGAGAATGGGAATTCTAACATGTATACTGTCATGTAAGAATTGAATCGCCAGTCCATGTCTGACGTAGGGTGCAGCTTGCTTGGGGCTGGTGCATGGGGATGACCCAGAGAGATGTTGTGGGGAGGGAGGTGGGAGGGGGTTCATGTTTGGGAACGCATGTAAGAATTAAAGATTTTAAAATTTAAAAAATAAAAAATAAATAAAAATATTAAAAAAAAAAAAAAAAAAAAAAAAAAAAAAAACCTCGAATAGCCAAAGCAATCTTGAGAAAGAAGAATGGAACTGGAGGAATCAACTTGCCTGACTTCAGACTCTACTACAAAGCCACAGTCATCAAGACAGTATGGTACTGGCACAAAGACAGACATATAGATCAATGGAACAAAATAGAAAGCCCAGAGATAAATCCACACACATGTGGACACCTTATCTTTGACAACGGAGGCAAGAATATACAATGGAGTAAAGACAATCTCTTTAACAAGTGGTGCTGGGAAAACTGGTCAACCACTTGTAAAAGAATGAAACTAGATCACTTTCTATCACCGTACACAAAAATAAACTCAAAATGGATTAAAGATCTAAATGTAAGACCAGAAACTATAAAACTCCTAGAGGAGAACATAGGCAAAACACTCTCACACATAAATCACAGCAGGTTCCTCTATGATCCACCTCCCAGAATTCTGGAAATAAAAGCAAAAATAAACAAATGGGATCTAATTAAAATTAAAAGCTTCTGTACAACAAAGGAAAATATAAGCAAGGTGAAAAGACAGCCTTCTGAATGGGAGAAAATAATAGCAAATGAAACACTGACAAACAACTAATCTCAAAAATATACAAGCAACTTCTGCAGCTCAATTCCAGAAAAATAAACGACCCAATCAAAAAATGGGCCAAAGAACTAAATAGACATTTCTCCAAAGAAGACATACGGATGGCTAACAAACACATGAAAAGATGCTCAACATCACTCATTATTAGAGAAATGCAAATCAAAACCACAATGAGGTACCACTTCACACCAGTCAGAATGGCTGCGATCCAAAAATCTGCAAGCAATAAATGCTGGAGAGGGTGTGGAGAAAAAGGAACCCTCCTACACTGTTGGTGGGAATGCAAACTAGTACAGCCACTATGGAGAACAGGGTGGAGATTCCTTTAAAAATTGCAAATAGAACTACCTTATGACCCAGCAATCCCACTTCGGGGCATACACACCGAGGAAATCAGAATTGAAAGAGACACATGTATCCCAATGTTCATCGCAGCACTGTTTATAATAGCCAGGACATGGAAACAACCTAGATGTCCATCAGCAGATGAATGGATAAGAAAGCTGTGGTACATATACACAATGGAGTATTACTCAGCCATTAAAAAGAATTCATTTGAATCAGTTCTGATGAGATGGGTGAAACTGGAGCCAATTATACAGAGTGAAGTAAGCCAGAAAGAAAAACACCACTACAGTATACTAACACATATATATGGAATTTAGGAAGATGGCAATGACGACCCTGTATGCAAGACAGGAAAAAAGACACAGATGTGTATACCAGACTTTTGGACTCAGAGGGAGAGGGAGAGGGTGGGATGATTTGGGAGAATGGTAATTCTAACATATATACTGTCGTGTAAGAATTGAATCGCCAGTCCATGTCTGACGTAGGGTGCAGCTTGCTTGGGGCTGGTGCATGGGGATGACCCAGAGAGATGTTGTGGGGAGGGAGGTGGGAGGGGGGTTCATGTTTGGGAACGCATGTAAGAATTAAAGATTTTGAAATTTAAAAAAAATTAAAAAAATGAAATATCAAAAAAAATAAAAAGAATAAAAAAACAAATAAGATCTTGAAATACTAAAAAAATGGTTAATATAAAAGACATAAAGAAAATTTAAGTTTATGCAAATTAAATAATGATATTTTGGGTGGTAATTTTATTGAGAATCGTAAACTCAGAAGACCTAGCCCCATGTGCAGATTTTCTAAATGTTTATATCTAATGCTGAAAGATGCAGTGTAGATGTTTGAGGTCAAAGATCCTGAAAGCACATATCCAGTTCCAGAAAAGATACATGGATATTGTACTTGTAAATAAATATCCATTGGTATGTACCATCTTTTAGCAGAATTTCACATAGGTAAAAATCTTCTCATAGGAAGCCACTGAACTAAAGCTCTGAAGGTGAAATTGTTGTTGATAGTTTTTGTATCAAAGTCATAAATAGTAACCCATTTTATACCCATCAGAACTTCATGGGTCAGGTTTTTATGTATCCTCAAAATCCTGTTGAATAATATCGTGACCTTTTCTACTTTCTTTCTTTCATTGCATCTTCAGTGAAATAGTCTCTCTAAATACTTTGTATAAATATAGGAAGCACAGGATAACCTTGTACCACAGATTCATTTCCCTGGATTTTTCTGATACGGTCTCCATCTGACTTTTTATATGGTTGTGAACAGAGGAAGAAAATATCAAAAATGTTTAGTCTTTACAGTTGTGTATTTCACTGATTAAAAAATACATATGGCTGTGAATATATGTTTTCCACATTGGTTTTAACAGTATATCTATTGCCATTAAACTTTCCCCCCCCCCCCCCGCCACAGTAAATGGACTTCTGTTAGAAGCATTCATTGTGAGGGTGTTTGCTGCTTTGATTTCCTTAAGGGACTAGGTTTCTTCTTTTAGCAAAATTTTGTTTTGAAAATTAAAAACAAATTCTCTTCCTATTATATTTGGAGCTGAAAGAATATTGGGTTTGAGCACCAGAAGTATGATAAAGTTAATAGCTCATTCATAAGCAGATGGCACAGATTAAGAAAGACATTGTTATGAAATGCAAAAAACAGATTATTGCTGTTTTTATGTCAGTATCTTTGGGAACTGACACATTGCAATACAGAAAGTATATCCAGCTCTCAAAAACTGATATTTCCTATTTAGTAAATATGATTTTTTCCTCCTTTTCTCATTTATTTTAACCCTTTGACATTACAGGGAGAATGCAGTGAAAGTTGGATCTGAAAATAATGATATATTAATACCTCTGGTTTCACATAGTAGTTGATATAAATGATGGTGAAAATAAACATATAATAAGCAAAATATTTAATATTATCAATTCATTTTTATTTTGAACAAGAATATTGTGACCTAAGGAGTAAAAACAATACATAGCTAATGACGTGTGTGTGTGTGTGCATGTGTGTGTGCATGCACGCACGCACATGTGCTCAGTTACTCAGTCATGTTCAACTCTTTGCAACCCATTGGACTATAGCTGTCCAGGCTCCCCTGCTCATGGGATTCTCCAGGCAAAAATACTGAAGTGGGTTGTCCTGCCATCCTCAGTTAATGACATAATATTCACTAATATCATGTATATGAACAGAAAACCAAATGCTGATAAATCACCACATTTCCTTAAGTGAGGATAAAACAATAATTTCTATGGAGACTAACCTACTCTTTTCTACTTCATTTTTTTTAAAAATGATTTAAGCCTGGATTTATTGTATTTTTTTTTTAATTTTAAAATCTTTAATTCTTACATGCGTTCCCAAACATGAACCCCCTCCCACCTCCCTCCTCACAACATCTCTCTGGGTCATCCCCATGCACCAGCCCCAAGCATGCTGCACCCTACGTCAGACATGGATTGGCGATTCAATTCTTACATGACAGTATACATGTTAGAATTCCCATTCTTCCAAATCATCCCACCCTCTCCCTCTCCCTCTGAGTCCAAAAGTCCGTTATACACATCTGTGTCTTTTTTCCTGTCTTGCCTACAGTGTCGTCATTGCCATCTTCCTAAATTCCATATATATGTGTTAGTATACTGTATTGATGTTTTTCTTTCTGGCTTACTTCACTCTGTATAATTGGCTCCAGTTTCATCCATCTCATCAGAACTGATTCAAATGAATTCTTTTTAATGGCTGAGTAATACTCCATTGTGTATATGTACCACAGCTTTCTTATCCATTCATCTGCTGATGGACATCTAGGTTGTTTCCATGTCCTGGCTATTATAAACAGTGCTGCGATGAACATTGGGGTACATGTGTCTCTTTCAATTCTGGTTTCCTCGGTGTGTATGCCCAGCAATGGGATTTCTGGGTCATAAGGTAGTTCTATTTGCAATTTTTTAAGGAATCTCCACACTGTTCTCCATAGTGGCTGTACTAGTTTGCATTCCCACCAACAGTGTAGGAGGGTTCCTTTTTCTCCACACCCTCTCCAGCATTTATTGCTTGCAGATTTTTGGATCGCAGCCATTCTGACTGGTGTGAAGTGGTACCTCATTGTGGTTTTGATTTGCATTTCTCTAATAATGAGTGATGTTGAGCATCTTTTCATGTGTTTGTTAGCCATCCGTATGTCTTCTTTGGAGAAATGTCTATTTAGTTCTTTGGCCCATTTTTTGATTGGGTCGTTTATTTTTCTGGAATTGAGCTGCATAAGTTGTTTGTATATTTTTGAGATTAGTTGCTTGTCAGTTGCTTCATTTGCTATTATTTTCTCCCATTCAGAAGACTGTCTTTTCACCTTGCTTATATTTTCCTTTGTTGTGCAGAAGCTTTTAATTTTAATTAGATCCCATTTGTTTATTTTTGCTTTTATTTCCAGAATTCTGGGAGGTGGATCATAGAGGATCCTGCTGTGATTTATGTGTGAGAGTGTTTTGCCTATGTTCTCCTCTAGGAGTTTTATAGTTTCTGGTCTTACATTTAGATCTTTAATCCATTTTGAGTTTATTTTTGTGTACGGAGTTAGAAAGTGATCTAGTTTCATTCTTTTACAAGTGGTTGACCAGTTTTCCCAGCACCACTTGTTAAAGAGATTGTCTTTACTCCATTGTATATTCTTGCCTCCTTTGTCAAAGATAAGGTGTCCATAGGTGTGTGGATTTATCTCTGGGCTTTCTATTTTGTTCCATTGATCTATATGTCTGTCTTTGTGCCAGTACCATACTGTCTTGATGACTGTGGCTTTGTAGTAGAGCCTGAAGTCAGGCAAGTTGATTCCTCCAGTTCCATTCTTCTTTCTCAAGATTGCTTTGGCTATTCGAGGTTTTTTGTATTTCCATACAAATCTTAAAATTATTTGTTCTAGTTCTGTGAAAAATGTGGCTGGTAGCTTGACAGGGATTGCATTGAATTTGTAAATTGCTTTGGGTAGTATACTCATTTTCACTATATTGATTCTTCTGATCCATGAACATGGTATATTTCTCCATCTATTAGTGTCCTCTTTGATTTCTTTCATCAGTGTTTTATAGTTTTCTATATATAGGTCTTTAGTTTCATTAGGTAGATATATTCCTAAGTATTTTATTCTTTTCGTTGCAATGGTGAATGGAATTGTTTCCTTAATTTCTTTTTCTACTTTCTCATTATTCGTGTATAGGAATGCAAGGGATTTCTGTGTGTTGATTTTATATCCTGCAACTTTACTATATTCATTGATTAGCTCTAGTAGTGTTCTGGTGGAGTCTTTAGGGTTTTCCATGTAGAGGATCATGTCATCTGCAAACAGTGAGAGTTTTACTTCTTCTTTTCCAATTTGGATTCCTTTTATTTCTTTTTCTGCTCTGATTGCTGTGGCCAAAACTTCCAGAACTATGTTGAATAGTAGCGGTGAAAGTGGACACCCTTGTCTTGTTCCTGACTTTAGCGGAAATGCTTTCAATTTTTCACCATTGAGGATAATGTTTGCTGTGGGTTTGTCATATATAGCTTTTATTATGTTGAGGTATGTTCCTTCTATTCCTGCTTTCTGGAGAGTTTTTATCATAAATGGATGTTGAATTTTGTCAAAGGCCTTCTCTGCATCTATTGAGATAATCATATGGTTTTTATTTTTCAATTTGTTAATGTGGTGAATTACATTGATTGATTTGCGGATATTGAAGAATCCTTGCATCCCTGGGATAAAGCCCACTTGGTCATGGTGTATGATCTTTTAATGTGTTGTTGGATTCTGATTGCTAGAATTTTGTTGAGGATTTTTGCATCTATGTTCATCAGTGATATTGGCCTGTAGTTTTCCTTTTTTGTGACATCTTTGTCAGGTTTTGGTATTAGGGTGATGGTGGCCTCATAGAATGAGTTTGGAAGTTTACCTTCCTCTGCAATTTTCTGGAAGAGTTTGAGGAGGATAGGTGTTAGCTCTTCTCAAAATTTTTGGTAGAATTCAGCTGTGAAGCCGTCTGGACCTGGGCTTTTGTTTGCTGGAAGATTTCTGATTACCGTTTCAATTTCCGTGCTTGTGATGGGTCTGTTAAGATTTTCTATTTCTTCCTGGTTCAGTTTTGGAAAATTGTACTTTTCTAAGAATTTGTCCATTTCTTCCACGTTGTCCATTTTATTGGCATACAACTGCTGATAGTAGTCTCTTATGATCCTTTGTATTTCTGTGTTGTCTGTTGTGATCTCTCCATTTTCATTTCTAATTTTATTGATTTGATTTTTCTCTCTTTGCTTCTTGATGAGTCTGGCTAATGGTTTGTCAATTTTATTTATCCTTTCAAAGAACCAGCTTTTGGCTTTGTTGATTTTTGCTATGGTCTCTTTTGTTTCTTTTGCATTTATTTCTGCCCTAATTTTTAAGATTTCTTTCCTTCTACTAACTCTGGGGTTCTCCAACTCTTCCTTTTCTAGTTGCTTTAGTTGCAGAGTTAGGTTATTTATTTGACTTTTTTCTTGTTTCTGGAGGTATGCCTGTATTGCTATGAGCTTTCCTCTTAGCACTGGTTTTATAGTGTCCCACAGGTTTTGGGTTGTTGTGTTTTCATTTTCATTGGTTATTCAGAAGTGTGTTCTTCAACCTCCATATGTTGGAATTTTTAATAGTTTTTCTCCTGTAATTGAGATCTAATCTTAATGCATTATGGTCAGAAAAGATGCTTGGAATGATTTCGATTTTTTTGAATTTATCAAGTTTAGATTTATGGCCCAGGATGTGATCTATCCTGGAGAAGGTTCCATGAGCACTTGAAAAAAAAAGTGAAATTCATTGTTTTGGGGTGAAATGTCCTATAGATATCAATTAGGTCTAGCTGATCTAATGTATCATTAAAAGTTTGCGTTTCTTTGTTAATTTTCTGTTTAGTTGATCTGTCCATAGGTGTGAGTGGGGTATTAAAGTCTCCCACTATTATTGTGTTATTGTTGATTTCCCCTTTCATACTTGTTAGCATTTGTCTTACATATTGCGGTGCTCCTATATTGGGCGCATATATATTTATAATTGTTATATCTTCTTCTTGGATTGTTCCTTTGATCATTATGTAGTGGCCTTCTTTGTCTCTTTTCACAGCCTTTGTTTTAAAGTCTATTTTATCGGATATGAGTATTGCCACTCCTGCTTTCTTTTGGTCTCTATTTGCGTGGTGTATCTTTTTCCAGCCCTTCACTTTCAGTCTGTATGTGTCCCTTGTTTTGAGGTGGGTCTCTTGTAAGCAGGATATAGAGGGGTCTTGTTTTTGTATCCATTCGGCCAGTCTTTGTCTTTTGGTTGGGGCGTTCAACCCATTTACGTTTAAGGTAATTATTGATAAGTATGATCCCATTACCATTTACTTTATTGTTTTGGGTTCGGGTTTATACACCCTTTTCGTGTTTCCTGTCTAGAGAATATCCTTTAGAATTTGTTGGAGAGCTGGTTTGGTGGTGCTGAATTCTCTCAGCTTTTGCTTGTCTGTAAAGCTTTTGGTTTCTCCTTCGTATTTGAATGAGATCCTTGCTGGGTACAGTAATCTGGGCTGTAGGTTATTGTCTTTCATCACTTTAAGTATGTCTTGCCATTCCCTCCTGGCCTGAAGAGTTTCTATTGAAAGATCAGCTGTTATCCTAATGGGAATCCCCTTGTGTGTTATTTGTTGTTTTTCCCTTGCTGCTTTTAATATTTGTTCTTTGTGTTTGATCTTTGTTAATTTGATTAATATGTGTCTTGGGGTGTTTCGCCTTGGGTTTATCCTATTTGGAACTCTTATAACTCAGTGAACCTCTCTGAGTGTCCCTCAATGTGGAGAAACTTTTCATCTTTAACCTAGATGTTTTATCATCGGTGCTGTATAGATGGAGAAGTCTAGAGGCTACTGTAAAAATAAAACTGAAAACCAGAAGCTGGAGGCTTAAATCCAAAGCCTGAAAACATTAGAGAACTCTTGAATTCAGGGAACATTAAGCAATAGGAGCCCATCTAATGCCTTCATACCTACACCGAAACCAAGCTCCACCCAAGGGCCAACAAATTCCAAAACAAGACATACCACGCAAATTCTCCAGCAACACAGGAACACTCCCCTGAGCTTCAATATACAGGCAGCTCAAAATTATCCCAAAACCTTTGATGTCTCGTAACCCATTACGGGTCACTCCATTGCACTCCAGAGAGAAGAAACCCAGCTCCACCCACCAAAACTCCAACACAAGCCTCCCTAACCAGGAAACCTTGACAAGCCACTGATAGAACCCCACCCAAAGTGAGGAAGCTCCATAATGAAGAGAACTCCACAAATTCCCAGAATATAAAAAGGCCACCCCAAAGGCAGCAATATAACCAAGATGAAGAGACAGAGGAATACTCAGCAGGTAAAGGAACAGGAGAGTTGCCCACCAAACCAAACAAAAGTGGAAGAAGTAGGGAATCTACCGGAGAAGGAATTCCGAATATTGATAGTGAAAATGATCCAAAATCTTGAAATCAAAATGGAATCACAGATAAATAGGCTAGAGACAAGGATTGAGAAGATGCAAGAAAGGTTTAACAAGGACCTAGAAGAAATAAAAAAGAGTCAAAATATAATGAATAATGCAATAAATGAGATCAGAAACACTCTGGAGGCAACAATTAGTAGAATAACGGAGGCAGAAGATAGGATTAGTGAAATAGAAGATAGAATGGTAGAAATAAATGAATCAGAGAGGAAACAAGAAAAACGAATTAAAAGAAATGAGGACAATCTCAGAGACCTCCAGGACAATATGAAACGCTCCAACATTCGAATTATAGGAGTCCCAGAAGAAGAAGACAGAAAGAAAGATCATGAGAAAATCCTTGAGGAGATAATAGTTGAAAACTTCCCTAAAATGGGGAAGGAAATAATCACCCAAGTCCAAGAAACACAGAGAGTTCTACTTCATTTTGAATAGCAGAAAATCTACTTTGCCAAAGTCCAGGACAATGCTTGGTCCATTTTCACTAGTGACAGGAGTGGTTTGTTTAAATTATGTTGCATGTATATCAATATATATATGTGTATATATACACTTATTTTTTAAAAAATTTTCCTGCATTCATAATTATGAAGCAATAACCTGATTTCAGTTCATCTTTCATCCATTCTCTGGTCAAGTCTGGGATCTGAAATTTGAATATTGCCCTTAGACCTGACCATCTTTCTCTGTTTAGATTAGATTGTCCCTATGTCTGTGGAGATATAGAAAGACTAAGAACATTCATTCATCCTTATTGTGCATAGCTGGTCACATGGTCCAACCTGCCTCAAGGGCTCAGAAGAGAGAGCTGGAGATACTTAATGAGCATAACCAAGGGCTGCTGCCACATACACCCAGACATGCCCTGAGATTTAGGGCCTAAATCATAAAAATAACAACCTAAAACCTCCCAGAGAAACAAAGAAAAACAAACAGACACACAAATAAAACAGCATCTAGAAATTAATGAATTTCAGATCGACAACAGATTTCTCTTTAATATGATTTGTCTAGAACATAATGGAGCTATGCTTTTAAAGTTTTAAAGGAAATCATTTTCCATTTTGATTCTATACCAAATAAAACTATCAGTGTCTTCTGAGGGTAGAAAAAAGTCATTTTTGAAATATGGGAGGATAATTTATCTTCCAGTCATCTTTATTCCTTTATGTTTATTTTTTAATTTTTATTTTTGTCAATATATACAAGCAAAAGGAGAGAAAAATGAAGGATGAGATCTAGGATTACAGGAAAACTACTTTCTATATAGTAGGAAGGAGATGGGATCCTCCATGAAAGAGGTGCCCTGGTCACATGGGACCAAGAAAATCAATTTTATGTTGAAGAAATAAACCAAGATAGGATGAACATGTATGGTTATATATCTAAAAGTGGTACCCATCCTTATTTCACATTGAAAAATTTTAGATTTCTGAGAACAATTTTCTCCAGATAGCAGCAAAATGCTTTGCACCTAGAAAATCCATATAACAAGCAATTTGAAAATAAAAGTTAGTCACTCAGTCATGTCCGTCTCTTTGCGACCCCATGGACTGCAGCTCACCCATCTCCTCTGCCCATGGGATTCTTCAGGCAAGAATACTGGAGTGGGTGGCCATTTCCTTCTCCATTAGTTTTTCTCGACATGCACAGAGTGCACATGGGTGCTAACTCTGAGGTGTCCAAGACAGTTCCTAAACTGTGTACCCACAGGGCACAGAGTTTCTTGGTTTCTTTTTAACTTTGGACCATTAGCTACTGCAATTTCTAGTACAATTTATTCTCTGCTTCCACAAATCCTCAAATCACTCTTGTCTATATGACACACTGAGGGTCTTGAGGACCTTCAGATGTTACTCTTAGGTTCTAGACAAGGTGCAGCATGAGGGTTTTGAGTTGTTTGAGCCTCATGAAACAGTACTAACCAGTAACCACACTCTTTTGGACAAGAGGCCATCAAAAGATGTGTGAAGAATATCAAATCATCTCGAATTGACGCTTTGTTGTATCTTGGAGAAGTTTGTTAATTGTTTGTTGCCTCAGCTGGTTAGGCAAACCTTTCAACACATGGAGATCCAGATGGTGAGGAAAGAGAGGGACCTGATCCAATGAAGGAAAATATCATTTAAGCTTGTTATTGAGTTTATTATTTTTCCAAGTGCTTGCTCTGTTTGTCATTGTTTGACACTGATCCAGAAGCAGGAAACCTCTTCAGTGTTAAACCTCTTCAGTGTTAAATAACAAGAAACAAATAAACAACAATAATGAATACAAATAGCAGTACATTATTTCCTATTTTTGAAATATTATGTTGCTAACATTGCATATAGATTTCAAAACAATAGACTTAGTTGATCTTCTCTGAGGTAATAGATATGAGAGGCAAAAAACTCCCTAAAATAGACATGGAACAGATCGAGAAATACAAAATAAGGTGGGAGAAGACACTGACAAGAATTGTCATTTAAAGACTTGGAAAGAAACACAAGTACTTTGAAATAGAATACGGTTTCTTTGAAAATGCTTTGTGATAGCACCATCTTGTGGCCAACTTTAAAATAGCTTTCCAATGCAAATGAATCAAGGCTGTTTATTCCAGTTACAGCTTCCTATGAACTAATGTGTGTGTGTGTGTGTGTGTGTATGTGTGTGTGTGTGTGTGTGCGTGTGTGCGCGCGCGCGCGCACGCGCGCGTTTCGTCGCACTTAGTCCGTTGCATCTGACTCTCTGCGGCCCCATGGACTCCAGAGAGTAGCCTGCCAGGCTCCTCTGTGGAATTTTCCAGGCAAGGATACTGGAACAGGTTGCCATTTCCTACTTCAGGGGATCTTCCCAACCCAGGGATAGAACTTGCATTTCTTGAGTCTCCTGCATTGGCAGGCAGATTCTTTGCTACTAGTGCCTCCTGGGAAGCCCTTCCTAAAAATATTCCATCATATTAAACTTACACAACAATGTAGTTTTAAAATAGATTTTATTGTAATTTATAGAACTGGCTATGTGTTATCTCAAATCCAGAAAGTTTTTCATAATGTAAGTTATTCAGAAAGATCTTATTATAATCTTTAATGTTAATTGATTACTCAAAAAAGTGTTTAATACCTTTAGAAACCAAGGTTATATTTGAACAAAGAAAAAGCCCGTTTATCATGCACTATATATAGGAATTCATTTAAAATCAGAACTATTTCCACTTCAGTTCAGTTCAGTTGCTCAGTCTTGTCCTACTCTTTGTGGCCTCATGGACTGCAGCACGCCAGGCTTCCCTGTCCATCACCAACTTCCAGAACTTGCTCAAATTCATGTCCAAAGAGTCGGTGATGCTGTCCAATCATCTCATCCTCTGTCGTCCCCTTCTCCTCCTGCCTTCAATCTTTCCCAGCATCAGGGTCTTTTCCAGGGAGTCAGCTCTTCTCATCAGGTGGTCAAAGTATTGGAATTTCAGCTTCAGCATCAGTCTTTCCAAGTGAAAATTCAGGATGAATTTCCTTTAGGATGGACTGGTTAGATCTTTGTAGTAAAATCTAAAATCAGGAAGATTGATTCTTCCAGCCCCATTCTTCTTTCTCAAGACTACTTTGATGTTTCAGGGCCTTTCTTTTTTCCATGAAATGTGAATTTTTTTGTTCTGTGAAAAAATGCCATTGGTCATTTGATGGGGATTTAATTGAATCTGTAGATTGCGTTTGGTAGTAAAGTCATTCTCACAATATTGATTCTTCCTACCCAGGAACATGGAATATCTCTCCATCTGTTTAATGCCATCTTTGATTTCTTTCATCAGTGTCTTATAATTTTCCATATACAGTTCTTTTGTCTCCTTAGGTAGGTTTATTCCTAGACATTTTATTCTTTTTGTTGCAATGGTGGGATTGATTCCTTAATTTCTTTTTCTGATTGTTCATTGTTAGTATATAGGAATGCAAGTGATTTCTGTCTATTGATTTTGTATCCCATGACTTTGCTAAATTCACTGATTAGCTCTAATAATTTTCTGATACTATCTTTAGGGTTTTATCTGTACAGTATCATGTCATCTGAAAACAGTAAGAGCTTTACTTCTTCTTTTCTGATCTGGATTGTTTTTATTTATTTTTCTTCTCTGGTTGCTATAGCTGGGACTTTCAAAACTATGTTGAATAATAGTGATGAGAGTGGTCACTACTGTCTTTTTCCTGATCTTAGGGGAAACACTTTCAGTTTTTTGTTACTGGGAATAATGTTTAATGTGGGCTTATCATTTATGGCCTTTACTATTTTGAGGTAGGTTCCTTCTATGCCCATTTTTTTTAAGTTTTAATCATAAATGGATGCTGAATTTTGTCAAAGGCTTTTTCTGCATCTATAGAGATTATCATATGGTTTTTATCTTTCAATTTGTTAATATGGTGTTTCACATTGATTGATTTGCATATACTGAAGAATCCTTGCATCCCTGGAATAAATCCAACTCAATCATAATTTGTGAGCTTTTGCATCTATGTTCATCAGTGATATTGGCCTGTAGTTTTCTTTTTTGTGTGCTGTCTTTGGTTTTGGTATTAGGGTGATGGTGGCCTTGTAGAATGAGTTTGGCAGTGTTCCTTCCTGTACAATTTTTTGAAAGAGTTTTCAAATAAATAATAGCTCTTCTCTAAATGTTTGATAGAATTCACCTGTGAAGTCATCTGTCCTGGGCTTTTGTTATTTGGGGGATTTTTGATCACAGCTTCTAGTTCAGTGCTTGTAATTGGGTTGTTCATAATTTCTATTTCTTCCTGGTTCTGACTTGGAAGATTGAACTTTTCTAAGAATATGTCCATTTCTTTCAGGTTATCCATTTTATTGCCATATAGTTGTTCATAATAGTCTCTTATAATCCTTTGTATTTCTGCATTGTCTGTTGTAACCTCTCCTTTTTTCATTTTTCATTTTGTTGATTTGATTCTTCTTTTTCTTGATGAGTTTGGCTAAAGGTCTGACAATTTTGTTTATCTTCTCAAAGAACTAGCTTTTAGTTTTACTAATCTTTACTACTGTTCCTTTCATTTCCTTTTCATTTATTTGTGCTCTGATCTTCATGATTTCTTTCTTTCTGCTAATTTGGGGTTTCTTTTGTTCTTCTTTTTCCAGTTATTTTATGTGTAAATTAGATTGTCTATTTGATATTTTTCTTGTTTTCTGAGGTAGGATCTTATTGCTATAACCTTCCTTCTTACAATCACTTTTGCTGCTTCCCATAGGTTTCAAGTTCTCATGTTTTCATTGTCATTCGTTTCCAGGAGTCTTTTGATTTCCCTTTTGATTTCTTCAGTAACCTGTTCATTATTTAGAAATGTATTATTTAATCTCTATGTGTTTATGATTTTTGCAGCTTTTTTCTTGTAATTGATATCTAGTACTTTGAATCTTGTCTACGTATTTAGGGAATCTCATGATTTATATAACTGGTTAAAAGAAATTGGCCATTGACACTGAAAATCCTGGAGACTTGCTTTCCCAGCATCTCTTGACACTGCATGATTTCTCCACCCCTTTGGGTTGGCTCTATGCTGCTTTGATTAAACACAAGCATAGACCATCTTTGGCTGGAAGCATCTATCTATTCCTCTAAGATGGCAACTTTGAGAGAACCATAGAGAAGTCCAAACAGATAAAATCCACATCTCCTATCAGTAGCCTAGCTGGGTTCCCATCAGTACCAACTTGCCCCCTGTTTTTCACTCTCATTTGTTACAGTGGTCTTAGATGAAGCTGCATGTATCACTTGGCAGATGTCACAGCACTATAACTGGATGCTACTCTGAGACTATCAGATATGAAGTGAGCGCATTTGCCATGCAAACCACTGTGGACAAAGATACTTCCCATCTCACATGCCACTCCACATTGTGCTCCTGTCACGGTTCCATCAAGAGGGGAAGTCTTTTCCTTTCAACCTCCTTGACTCTGGCCCATGAAAACGTGGGCCACTCGAATAAGGAAGAGGAAGTCTACTGGGCTGGTGGTCTCTGCTTGCTTTCTCTTGGAACCCACTCTATGCTGTGAGGAGGCCTGGGAGAGGATCCCATGAAGAAGAAATGCTGGACCACAGTGTGACTGATGGAAACATACTGAGTATTTCAGTCCAGCCATTTGCTCAGTTCCACCTGAAGCTCCACACATTCCTGCTGGGCTCCATCTGATCTGCTGACCCACAAAGCCAGGGGCTTGATTTGTGTCACTAACTTCTGGAATATCATCCAGTGGTGAATAGCAGGAACAGTCCTATTATCTACCAGTTCTTTCCTTGGTACTGCAGAGACAACAGTGAATAAAATAAACACAATTCTGGTCACTTTTGAGTTGGAAGAAACAGAAAAAAAAAATTGAAGTGTGACAGTAAGCAGAAAATTTTAGTTTCGTATTGTGATAAATTTTATAAAATAATACACACATGCATATGTATATAAACAAAGGTAATGTGTATCACTGGGCTTCCTAGGTGGCTCAGTGGTCAAGAATCCACCTGCCAATTCAGGAGATCTGAATTTGTTCCCTGGGTCAGGAAGATCCGTGGAGAAGGGAATGGCTACCCACTCTGGTATGCTTGCCTGGAGAATCCCATGGACAGAGGAGCCTAGTGGGCTGCAGTCCATTGGGTCACAGAGAGTTGGACACAACTCTGAGAGACTAAGCACAATGTGTATCCGAGGTCATCTAATATTGACTGACTCAAGTGGAATGGAAATTTAAGATGGTAAGACCATGATGAAATTTTCTGAAGAAATAACTAAGATATGAACGATGAAAGTAGCCAGCCATGTAACATCTTGAGTTCTAGACAGAAGGAACAGTAAACACAAGGCATCATAGATAAGAATTACCTTGACATATTTAAGGAGAAGAATGGAGCCCAGGGAACTAGCTAATAGTAGAGGGTTTGAAAGTATTTTAGATGGTAACACAGACATGGTCCTGTATATGAACTTTGAAGGGACCTTAGACTTCACTGTATGAAAAGTTAAATCCCTTTACTTTTTTATGAAAAGTGAAAGATCAAAGGAAATGGGTAACATGGGCTGATTTAGTTGCAATTTAATCAATGCCCTTAATTTAATTTTAATGCCTTTTTTATTTTGGAATAATTCTAGAGCTACATATGTTGTAAAGATACTACAGAAAGTCTTTGTGTGCTTCTCTCCAAATTTTCTCTTTAATATCTTATGTGACCATGGTTGTTTATGAAAATGATGTAACACTGGTACATTAGTAATAAATAGACTTCAGACTTTCTTTGGATTTTGCCAAGTTTTCCATTGCATTTAGCTGTCATGCTCCTTTGTCTCCTCTGTCTAATGTTCAGGTGACCTTCGACTCCTTTGTCCATTATTTACTTTGTTTTTCATGACCATGACAGTCTTAAGAAGTGATTTATTGTTTCATTCTGGTTGGTACCTAGAGAATGGGTTACAGGAACAGAAGAATGAAAGTGAGAAGAGCAGAAATATGCGACTGATGAGAGTCTTCCAGTATCTTCAGAACCTGGTGTGTGTTTTACACTGGCGACACATATTAGCTGAAGTGCTCAACAGCCACACAGGACAGCATGGCTCTAGAATGTGGGACTTGATATGCTCTAGAAACACCACTTTAGCAAACAAACAGTGAGCATCAACAAAAGCCAAACCCTTTGTTGAGTATGATATTATAAAAATATAGGTCACTTCCGGGTTAGTTAACAAGAGTGGGTGCAGTGATTATTTTAGGAGAGTTTACCAGTTCTTTGGGTAGGCTCTACCAGTCCATCAGCACACGACAATAAGCCTTCCTGTATGGATAAGTTAACTG
Organism: Capra hircus; assembly: GCF_001704415.2. NCBI lineage: Eukaryota > Metazoa > Chordata > Mammalia > Artiodactyla > Bovidae > Capra > Capra hircus. The sequence continues at coordinate 7,182,329 of NC_030823.1, forward strand.
AGAGGAAAAAAATAGCATATGCTAGTATTCTCAAGCAAGATGTTATAGTTAGCTACTAAGTCACTTTAGTCATGTCCGACTCTGTGCGACCCCATAGGTGGCATTCCACCAGGCTCCACCATCCCTGGGATTCTCCAGGCAGGAACACTGGAGTGGGTTGCCATTGTTATAGCTAGAGCTGGTGCCAACATTGTAGTGAAGAAGAAAGGTGCAACATGTGAGCAGAAAATCAGGCTTCAGTGTCTACAGCTCCTGCTTGGTTTAAGGGACAGACTTTGAGATGGGATCCAAAGATGTGTAGGGAGATGAAGGATCCAGGATTCAGATGGGCAATAGGGAAGAGTGCCTTCATATCCAGGGAAACTGAGAAGGCTCCATGGTCCCTGTTCTAATTATTTGTCCTCCATGGAATTAACAGGTGAAGGTTGGAACCCTGGAACTCTTCCAGTAAGATAGGACTTTGTACACATCTGTCACGGTTGTGCATATTCAAGCCCAAAGGGCAGCCTTATGATTTAATACTCACAGTGAACTCTAGCAAGTCTCATTTCAGTAGAAAGCAATGGGGTAGTAAACAGACTAAACTGGAATGGGGGTGATAGTGACTGATCCGCCAAGAGAAGAAAATCTAAAGTGGCAGCTTCAAAGCTTCCTTCTAAGAGCCTTCTTACATTAGTAATTATTAAGGACCACATCCCCTTCCACAAACCTTCTGCTTGTTCAGATTATCTCAATGGCTTTATTAGAAATTAAAGCTGAGACATTTAAGAATATTAAATAATGTAGTTAAAATTAGCAGCAAAACACCCATTACATTTTAGCATGCATTTTATGGCCAATAATTCTATTTTTCAAAATCACAGTGAGAAGAGTGGTCTTGCTTTACATCTTTGCAGATTACTTGAATGAAGTCTTAAAGGAAGACAGCCAGACTCTCATGTTTGCTTCTTTCTTTACTCCATTGGGATAAAGGGATAACACAGCCTCTGGAAAACTCCACAGGACACTTGAAAGAGAATAAAGGAGAAGGCAAATTGTTTCTCAGGATTATTTTGAAAATGTTTTTGACCTTATGGGTCCACTGCAAAGGACCTCCAGAGTCCCTGAACCACACATTGAGACTCACAGGGCTAAGGAATCAAATGGTTGCATTGATGGTTGTAGCTGCTGCTATTTCTGGTGAATGGGATGTTGGTAGAGGTAAATACAGAATCCTTCACTCCTTAGGCAAAGGTTTTATGTGTTTGAGGCTTCCCTGGTGGCTCAGATGATAGGCTGTTGGCAATGCAGGAGATCATGGGTTAGATCCCTGGATTGGAAAGATTACCTGGAGAAGGGAATGGCAAACCACTCCACTATTCTTGCCTGAGAAATTCCATGGAATAAGAGCCTGGTGGGCTACAGTCCATGAGTCCACAAGGAGTCAGACACAACTGAGTAACTAACACTCACTTTTTTCCTGTTTCACTTCTGTTCACTCGTTCAGTCATGTCTGACTCTTTGCAACCCCATCAATCACAACATGCCAGGTTTCCCTGTCCATCACTAACTCCCGGAGCTTGCTAAAACTCATGTCCATTGAGTCAGTAATGACATTCAACCATCTCATCCTGTTTTCCCCTTCTCCTGGCTTCAATCTTTCCCAACACCAGGGTCTTTTCCAGTGAGTCAGATCTTTGCATCAGGTGGCCGAATATTGGAGTTCCAGCATCAGTACTTCCAATGAATATTCAGGAATGATTTCCTTTAGGATTGACTGGTTTGATCTCCTAGCAGTCCAAGGGACTCTCAAAAGTCTTCTCCAACACCCCAGTTCAAAAGCATCAGTTCTTCAGTGCTAAGCTTTCTTTATGGTCCAACTTTCACATCCAAACATGACTACTGGAACAACCAGAGCTTTGAATAGACAGACCTTTGTCAGTTGCTTTTTCCCATGCTATCTAGGTTGGTCATAGCTTTTCTTCCAAGAAGCAATTGTCTTCTAATTTCATGGCTGCAGTCACCATCTTCAGTGATTTTGGAGGCCAAAAAAAAAAAATAAAGTCTGTCACTGTTTCCATTGTTTCCCCGTCTATTTGCCATGAAGTGATGGGACAGGATACCATGATCTTCATTTTTAAATGTTGAGTTATAAGCCAACTTATTCACTCTCCTCTCTCACTTTCATCAAGAGACTCTTCAGTTCTTCTTCACTTTCTGCCATAGGGTTGGTGTTATCTGCATTACTGAGGCTATTGATATTTCTCCTGGCAATCTTGATTCATTTGTGCTTCATCTAGCCTGGCATTTCACATGATGTACTCTGCATGTAAGTTAAATAGACAGGGTAACAACAAACAGCCATTACATACTCATTCCCCAGTTTGGAACCAGTCCATTATCCCATGTCCAGTTCTAACTATTGCTTCTTGATTTGCATGCAGCTTTCTCAGGAGGCAGGTTAAGGTGGTCTGGTCTTTATTAAAGCAGAAGTAGATTTTTTTATTCTCTTGCTCTTTCTACGATCCAGAGGATGTTGGCAATTTGATCTCTCATTCCTCTGCCTTTTCTAAATCCAGGTTGAACATCTGGAAGTTCTCAGTCCACGTACTGTTGAAGCCTAGCTTAGAGAATTTTGAGCGTTACTTTGCTAGCGTGTGAGATGAATGCATTTTTGTAGTAGTTCAGCATTCTTTGGTGTTACCTTTCTTTAGATTTGGAATGAAGATTGACCTATTCCAGTGCTATGACCACTGCAAATTTTCCAAATTTTCTGGCATATTGAGTGCAGCAATTTAACAGCATCATCTTTCAGGATTTCAAATAGCTCAGCTGGAATTCCATCACTTCCACTAGCTTTGTTCATCATGTTTTTTTCTAGGGCCCACTTGACTTCATCCTCCAGGATTCTGGCTCTGGGTGAATGATCGCACCATCATGGTTGTTTGGGTCATTAATATCTCTTTTGTATAGCTCTTCTGTGTATACTTGCCACTTCTTCTTGATGCCTTCTTCTCTTAGGTCCATATCCTTTCTGTCCTTTATTGTGCCCATCTTTACATGAAATGTTTCCTTGGTATCTCTAATTTTCTTGAAGAGATTTCCAGTCTTTCTCATTCTATTGTTTTCCTCTATTTCTTTGCATTGATCACCCAGGAAGTCTTTCTTATCTCTCCCTGCTACTCGTTGGAACTCTGGATATTCCATTTCTTCTTTGACTTTCACTTCTCTTCTATTCTCATTTATTTATAAGGCCTGCTCAGACAACCATTTTTCCTTTCCACATTTCTTCTTCTTGGGGATGATTTTGATCACCATCTCCTATACAATGTTATGAACCTCTGTCTGTAATTCTTCAGCCACTCTATCAAGTCCAGTCCCTTGAATCTATTTGTCACTTCCACTGTATAATCATAAGGGATTTGATTTAGGTCATACTGGAATGGTCTACTGCTTTTTCCTACTTTCATCAATTATATCTGACTTTTGCAACAAGGAGTTCATGATCTGTTTTTCCTGTTTGGCTACTAATATCTTTAAATACTGAAAGAAGAGAAAACACACCATACACCAAATGTGCCAACTTTGGTATTAGGGATTTGCATATACTTCAGCTTAAGTATTTCCTCTCAAAATCATGAATTGTACTTCCTCCTTCATTTTCATGTAGGAAGAAACTGAAGTTCAGAACTGTAAATAATTTGATTGTCATGCTCAACTAAGTAATAGCTGAGGTTGTCTCCAGAGACTACATATTCTTCCCATAACATCCCTGCTCTCTTCTTAAGCAATAATTATAAAATACACCAACAATTAAAATCATGGGGAAATGAAGGAAAGTTGTGAACATAGTACAAATGAAAAAATTAAATGACTTGAAAAAAAGTCTGTGAGGAAATTACAAACGTGTCATAGGCCAAATGTAAGGAAAACAGATTTTTGTTTAATCTGCATGGTAATAATTATAATCAAAATGCTGGCATTTTCTAAATAAAATGAGACTCTGTGGAGAGTCTTTTATGGGCTAGTGATTCCAGTAAATCACAGAGGAAAGGCAGATAGAGGTGCAAACTTTAGAATAAACAAGCTGTCTTTTAGATAAATTGATGGGAATGAGGAACCCAGAGACAGTCAGCTTGAGGCATGGCTGCTCAAAGACCTGACTTGTACAAAAAGTTGGGGAGCTGTGTATGACTGGAATCATTACAAGGACTTTCAGAATCAACCCTTAAATGATCATCTATGTAATTTAAATGAATTCTATTTCGATAAACCTATAAATGTCTATAAACAGTGTTCATGAAGATTTTTTTACATGAAATATAAGATTTCAAGTGTGTGGCCTATTTCATTTCACTATTCTTGCTGCCAGATTCACTTTATTTCTGCATAAAATGGTGACATCTTGGGTTATTAGGTTAGGTTTTCTTCGTAAATAATTCTGACACTCTCTTCTGATAGGCGATTCAGATTATTACTTATGAGAGCCATAAAGCTGCAGATGCATTTCATGCCATCAAAAATAAAATATCCATTGCTTTATGATTCATGATAAGTCAAGAAAGTTTAAATATTTTAGCGTTGTAATATATTTTGGCACTGTAAGTCACTTTCATAACTGACTGTGCAAGAAGTTATTAGCTGGTTGCCAATATTTTTTCAAATTTGAATCTACCTGCATGGCATTTGCCAGAAAGTTTCTAAGCTTGAAGAATGAAAGGAATTGCTATAACGTATATAAGAATGAAAATACATCTAATGATATTTACAACTCAAATGAAACATGTCCATAATGCTGGGGCTTTTGTTTTCATATTATAACCGCTCAGGACATGAAGATATAACCGTGTCACATTTTTATATCATCGTCATGAAATTCATTTATTCTCCAACTTGAAGATCAAATGATGGGCTAATAGAAGGCAGAGGAAATCTATCTGTGTTTATGTGCAACCAAGATAGAAATTCAGCTCTCAGGACAATGATAGCTCCTAGGGGTGGTTTCAGCCCCTTTATAGTGGTAGAAAATGTTCTGCTTGCAGACAAAGGGAACAATCAATTAAGTCACCATGTCTATTAGTTCCTACTGGTGCTACAAAAAATTACTACAATCTTTTCAGTTTTCAGTTCAGTTCAGTTCAGTCCCTCAGTCATGTCCAACTCTTTACGACCCCAGGAACTGCAGCACATCAGGCCTCCCTGTCCATCACCAATTCCCAGAGTCCACCCAAATCCATGTCCATTGGGTTGCTGATGCCATCCAACCATCTCATCCTCTGTCGTCCCCTTCTCCTCCTGCCATCAATCTTTCCCAGCATCAGGGTCTTTTCCAATGAGTCAGCTCTTTGCATCAGGTGGTCAAAGTATTGGAGTTTCAGCTTCAACATCAGTTGAAGGCTTTAGGGGAGAATCTACTTCCTGGACTTTCCTTGTTGCTGGAAGCTGCCTGCACTTGTTGGCTCCTGGCCTTTCTCTCCATCATCAAATGTATCATCCAACCTCTGCTTCCATCCCTCACGACCTCTTGCCTCCCTTTGATGAGGACCTCTATGATTATATATATTCCCTGGCTTATGGCTCCATTTAGGATTTTTCAGCTTTATGATGTTAAAGCAATATGTATTTGGAGGTAACAACGTTGTTGTTGATCAACAAAACTCGTGCTCAACTCTTTGTGACTCCCTAATCTATTGAACATCTCAGCTTAACCTCGCCTTCACAAGCTGTCAAGAATACTTATATGAACCTATTTTATTTTGTTGGCCAAAATCGTCTAATACAAACTTTGTCATAAGGTGTTGTCTATCTCATGAAGTTCATTGACTACCACACCAAAAATGAAGAACAGAATGCTGTATGTGTATAGAATGGGTTGTTCACCCTTGTGATGATGTGACTTACTGCTGCTGCCCGGCATCACAAGTGACTATCTTAATTCTTATCATTAGTCTGGATAAAGATAAAAATTCAAACAAGTCTGCCAAATAATTGATTCTTTCAAGTTGTACTGGTGGGGAGAAGTCTCTTGAGCATGCCTTGGACTGCAAGAAGATCAAACCAGTCAATCCTAAACGAAATCAACCCTAAATATTCATTGGAAGGTCTGATGGTGAAGCTGAAGCTCCAATTCTTTGGCCACCCGATGCAAAGAGCTCACTTAGTGGAAAAGACCCTGATGCTGGGAGATTGAAGCTGCAGGAGAAGAGGGTGACAGAGGATGATATGGTTGGATGGCATCACTAATTCAATGCGTATAAATTTGAGAAATTCCGGGAGATAGTGAAGGACAGAGGAAACTGGCATACTGCAGTTTTTTTTTGACTTACAACATTTGCAACTTACAATGGGCTTATCAGGACACAACATTATTATGACTCCAGGAAGGTTGGTGTATAAAACTTTTCTAGATTATTCAGAATAAACTCGCTATCTCAAATTTAATCAAATGTGCAACATTCTTTTGCCATATAATGTAACATAATTGCTAATTCTGGGGATTAGAATGCATACATCTCTGGAGTGCATTACTCTGTGTGTTACACCAAGGGGCTTAATTATTAATTACAGGTATTTCCAGAGCCTACCAAAAAGTTTTTGAATGCTTATTTTCTACCAGGTGCTTTGTAAGCATAAAGTTTTCCCTCCAATAGCTTAGAGTCAAGCCTGTTATGACAAGTGTGATGGATAATTGTAATGCCATCTGGCAGTTCCGATACAGCCCCCTCATCCAGTCACCCTCCCTCTCTTCCAAGCAAGTGTTTCACATCTCCAGCTCTCTCTTCAAATCTCCACTAATCTCTCACCAATCAGCTAGTAATTCCACCTTCCATCTCATTATGAAAATCAAAATTGGAAAAGAACTCCAACAATTTTCTTCCATCACATCTATCCACTTACCATTCTTCTGCTCTGAGGTTTCAGGAATTCATGGTCTCTTCTTTGCCTTCTTTTACCAAAGACAAACTTGGTTCTTCCAAGTCTAATCTTTCCATGTGTGTACTGATTCCTGTGCTTTTAATTTTTTTCCCATCTCCTCAAAGACTTCATTTCAGTAATTTCACTAACTTTATCCTGCACTGAACTAATCCTCTTAGCAAACAACCATGGTGTTATTTCTTTTCTCTTAAAATTAAAAGCTCTCTGTTGATCTGGTATTGCCCTCCAGCTATTAACTCATTTCTCCTCTTTCTTTATTGCTAATGTTCTTCAAAAAAATAGACATCTTCCTTTCTCTTTTCCAAATCTCTCTCAAATGTACTCCAGGTACTGTTTTATCCTCTCTGCTCTAGTGAAACTGCTTACATAAAAATATTGTTAATAACAGCTCATGCTGATATACAACTTGCTACATCCCAAGCATTTTATAAGACTGTTCAGCTGTTTTACTAACCCTTACAACAGCCTGAAATGTAGCTGTAAGAAGTGGATGAGGAATTAACAACCAAGCAGTCACCTCTGAAGTCCATCTAAACTCTATCGTCTCTCTCAGGCACTAATAATTTCTACATTCTAAATCTAATTATCAAGTACTAATCTTCATCTCCTCCAACCTATTAGCAGCATCATTTAACAAAGTGATTATTTCTTCTTTTCCAAAAGTCTTCTTCTATTGGCTTTGGGACTCTGCAGTCCCCTGATTTTCCTTCTACCTCTTTGGTTACCATTCTCAAGAGGAGCAGGGCAGATAAGCAGATGAAACATGGCTAGTTCCTTGCCTTTAAGCAGTGATACTTAGCTATGCAGAAGGTAAGCTGGCGCACCAGAATCTTTTTAGAGTGTCTTAAGAAAGATGAATTCAAAGTTTCATGGTGTTTAGAATCAAGAATTACTACTGCCCTATGGGCATTTCCAAGGGGTGGTACTCAAGCTATCTTTTTAAAATAATTGAAATATAGTTGATTTGCAATGTTGTGCTAATTTCTAGTGTACAGCAAAGTGATTTAGTTATACATACATATTTTTTTTTCATATTACATTCCATAATGGTTTATCACAAGGTGTCATATAGTTCCCTGGCTATGCAGAAGGACTTTGTTGTTTATCCATCCTGTAAATAATAGCTTACATCTGTTAATCTCAAACTCCCAATTCTTCCCTCTCTTCCCTTCCCTCACCAACCACAAGTCTGTGCTCTATGTCTGTGCTTAAGTTACAGTTAAGTTAAGTTTGAAATATAAATAGAAAGCTGCCAGATTGAGAAGGTGCATAAGATTGTTCTAAGATAACTGAAAGCATTTGTCATCCTACAAACCTGAGGAGGTGTGAGAAACAATGGGATCGGTGTGGTTATTTTTACATTCCCTTTTTATTTGTATATGAATTAGTACATCTGGAAATTAGGCTAAATTGCCAAAATAAATAACAACATAGAGCAAGGATACATTTCAACCACCTTCAGCCAAATGCACATTAGATCCACACAGAGAACTTTTAATAAATATTGCCATCCAGCCTGCACTCAGAATGAATCTGGTATAATTTTTCTGGAGTGATACCTGAGCATGAGCATTCTTCTTGCCAGATTCCAATAGTAGCCAGATTTGAAAACCATAGTGCTAGAATATGAACCTGGCTGGAGAAGATGGGCTTGAAACTTAGTCTGGAAGCAAGGTGAAGACCAGAGTTAAGAACTTTTCAGTCTGTGCTAAAGAATTTGGACATTATCTTCCAAACCAAGTAAAGCAAAAGAAGGTTCTATGCAGGATCACGATGTGATAAAAATATCACGATGTGATTTTTTTTTTCAGAAAATAATAGAGAATGGTATGAGGTTGGGGGAATATGTATATATATAGTTGCAATAGCATAGGCATCTATGGCTGAGCCTCTTGTCTTAATTCTCCCTTCTCCAGGGAATCTTCTGAACCCAGGGGTTGAACCCAGGTTTCCCACATTGCAAGTAGATTCTTTACCATCTGAGCCACCAGGGAAGCCCCATAATTCTCCCAGGACCTACCAGAATGTCCAACTCATTTGCCAAGAGGCTACATAAAGGAGACATTTAGGAAGTTAAATATGAAGGATGTGCTGATTGGCTGGACTGTGAAGGTAAAGGGTTCAAGATTTCTACTTTGTTTTAATGTAAAGACTCAAGATGTGTTTTATACTGTTTTAAATTTAAATTTGTAAGTTCTTGAAAAAGTCTGTAAACAAGTAAGGCAACTAATAGAGAAACATATCTGAGTGGTTTGAAGCAATCAACTTGCTTTTAGAGTTTCAGGATTGCCTTTGTATTCAAGATAAGTCTGTCCTGTAGTTGCTTACAAAATCACAAAGAGTCACAGCTTGAAACATGGATTAAATCCTACTGTGGTTTGATGACAGCATTTAAAGCCCTTTTAAGAAAAAGAAGTGTGTATGCCAATTATAATTCAATATTTAAAAATGCGTTACAACCATCAGAAAAAGGAAAAGAAAAAAGAAGGTTTTGGGAGGGTCTCAGCACAGCTCAGGAAGAAATGAGGCCACAAAGACAGAGGGCAGAGAAATGGGCTGGATTTTATTTCAACAGCCAGTAGGACTCATCCCACAAGGGTCCTCTTGGTTGTTCCTCAAAGAGGTCCACGTTCTCACTTGAGTACCCCATTATGTTCTTGTTTATTATGCTTGGAACATTTTCCATCCAGAGTTCAGCGCAGCTTTCTCAGTCCCTTTATTTCAGAGCCCTTCTCACATATTACCCAACCAGAATCATACTTTACACATCAAACTACACACTTTCCATTAGTCATTCCATCCCCTTGCTCACCTGCCCCACACACAACATCCATTACTACTTCTAAAAAATGGATTATTTCTACAGAGAAGAGCATTGTGGGCACAGAATGAATGAATGATGGAAGGAATGAGGAAGGAAAGCTCCAAAAGTCTGTCTGATGAAACATTTATTTTTGAAGTCCAAAGGGCCAGGCTGAAGCATGGATGCTACCAACTCATCTCATAGTAGAGTAATAATAGATAATAAACAATTGATGCTGTAATAGAAACAATAAAACTGTTGCAAGTTAAATTTTCACAGGTTTTACTAACTCATCAGATGGCTCTGATAACATCATAAGCATATTCTCAGTTTTTATTCCATGATCATTTCATTTGTGAGGGTGTTACCTTTTGAGTCACCATGAGAGAGGGACTTCAAGAGAGAAGATAGAAAATGTGAAGCTCCTTGAAGCTTGGAATCATATCTAGTTGTTCACTATAGGATTCTTAGGAACTAGGATAATTTGAATTCAATAAATTCTTGCTGGATTCACTTATTAATAGTCTTTTTTATTTCCCCAAGAAACACCTATGTACAAGGCAGAGAAATGGACCCTGGTCATGAGGGTGAACTAAACAAGATGACTGTCCTCATCCAGCTCACAGTTTACTTGTTGTTCAGTCACTCAGTCGTGTCTGACTCTTTGCAACCACATTGACTGTGGCACGCCAAGCTTCAATGTCCTTCAACATTTCCCAGAGCTTGCTTAAAACTCATGTCCAATGAGTCGGTGATGCCATCCAACTTTCTCGTCCTCTGTCATCCCCTTTTTATCTTGTGTTCAATCTTTCCCACATCAGGGTCTTTTAAAATGAGTCAGCTCTTTGCATCAAGTGGCCAAAGCATTGTAACTTCAGCATCAGTGAATACTCTGCATTGATTTTCTTTAGGATTGCTGGTTGGATCTCCTTGCAGTCCAAGGGACTCTCAAGAGTCTTCTGCAACACCACAGTTCAAAAACATGAATTCTTCAACACAGCCTTCTTTATGGTCCAAGTCTCACATCCATTCATGACTACTGAAAAAAGAAAAACTATATATATATATATATATATATATATATATATATATAGCTTTAACTAGATTAACCTTTGTCAGTAAAGTAATGTCTCTGCTTTTTAATACACAATCCAGGTTTGTCATAGCTTTTCTTCCAAGGAGTAAGTGCCTTTTAATTTTATAGCTGCAGTCACCATCTGCAGTGTTTTGGAGCCCAAGAAAATAAAGTCTATCACTGTTTACATTGTTTCTCCATCTATGTGCCATGAAGTGATGCGACCAAATGCCATGATCTTCGTTTTTTCAGTGTTGAACTTTAAGCCAACTTTTTCATTCTCCTCTTTGATTTGGTCAAGAGGCTCTTTAGTTCATCTTTGCTTTTTACCATAAGGGTAGTGCCGTCTGCATATCTGAAGTTATTAATATTTCTCCTGGCAATCTTGATTCCAGCTTGTGCTTCATCCAGCTCAGCATTTTTCATCATACACTCTGCATATAAGTTAAATAAGCAGGGTGACAATATACAGCCTTGGTGTACTCCTTTCCCAATTTTGAACCAGTCCATTGTTCCACGTCTGGTTCTAACTGTTGCTTCTTTACCTGCATACAGGTTTCTCAGGAGGCAGGTAAGGTGGCCTGATACTCCCATCTCTTGAAGAATTTCTAGTTTATTGTGACAGTTTACTAGAGGCAGACAAATATTTAAATAAATTATTATGCAACCAATATGTCACACATGGTTATATAGTTTATGGTTTCAAACTAATATAAGTCAAGCCAAACTCTCAGACATAAATGAACATTAAGTATTAAAACAATTCTTACAGATTTGGTTTCTGGAAATAATAATCAAATATATTAAGTTGGCTCAACAGCACTACTCTGGATTTGAAGTAGAAACAGACTCAGGACCATATGGAGGTAAAAATATAAGATGTATTTCTGGTAGAGCTGCATTGGGGCACATAGGTCAGGATTGGACTTAGAGTCAGAACTGGGAATTTTCTGTTTCTTTCCTAGTCTAGACCTTGGATCTAACCAAGGGGAGGATGAGGATTGTTCTGACTTTGAGGATGCCAGGAAGTATAGCGTGGAGATGCAATGCCCTGGTGATGAAGTTTCCCTAGTGATGAAACACAGGTAATCAAAGCCTAAGCAGTGGGAGGGCTCCCCTTACAACAAACACCCCAGACTTGGTGACATATGTGTTTTCTCAAATTTTTGCCAATCTCTCCAGTTGGAAAAGTCACTTCTGGCAAAAAGACTATGAGTAGAAGGAAGGGTTGAATCTACTAGTCCAATTCGTCCAAGAAGACAGAAACCTCTATTTACTATCCTTCCTGAAAAGAGTGAGCTAAAAAGGATGATTCTCCTTACATTATGGGTCACTTAATTGCCATTTTAGGTTTAAATTATTTGCAAGATTTAAAGTTAACTTCCCTTTTAGCCCTCCTTATGATAGATATTCCTCCTATCAATAGATAAAGAAGCTTCGTTTGACGGATTACCTTATACCACTTACATATTACAGGCTTCTTAGTAAGTACCTGTTGATTGGGCTGATATTTTGACTAGTATTCAATGTGAGAATGATATTAGAATGAAGTTAGGTAATAATAGAATATTAGAATTTCAGTATACAGAAGACAAGTCTAGTGAGGGAAATATATCTCCTACAGTCAGGGGTCTTTTGCTGCTGTTGCTGTTAAGTTGCTTCAGTCGTGTCCAACTCTGTGCGACCCCATAGACAGAAGCCCACCAGGCTCCCCCGTTTTGGGGATTCTCCAGGCAAGAACACTGGAGTGGGTTGCCATTTCCTTCTCCAATGCATGAAAGTGCAAAGTGAAAGTGAAGTCGCTCAGTAGTGTCTGATTCTTTAGCGACCCCATGGACTGAAGCCCACCAGGCTCCCCAGTCCATGGGACGGAGTGGATTTTCCAGGCAAGAGTACTGGAGTGGGGTGCCATTGCCTTCTCCGCAGGGGTCTTTTGAATGCTCTTTAATATCTAGCATGTAGGGGCTTTCCTGGAGGTCCTGTTCTTCTAACGCAGAGGGCTTGGTTTCCATCCCTGGTCAGGGAACTAGATCCCACATGCGGCAACCAAGTGTTCACATGCCACAATGGAAGATGCTGCATGTTACAGCAAAGATCAAAGATCCTGAGTGCTGCAACTGAGACCTGGTGCAGCCGAGGAAATAAGTAAATATTTTAAAATAATACATAGCGTGTAGGTAACTGGCCATGATATCATCTCAGGACCATCCTGGAGAAATTCCAACCTGTGGAAATTCTGTACTGTGTAACAGCATCAACTTTTAAATTTGATTTCCTGCCTGCTTTACACTTCATTACAGTAAAATGTATTTTACACTAGTTATATCTACAAAAACTCATTTTCTCTGTCAAATGATGCATACAAGTTTGAATTACCACAATTGACTCTGGTCAAAGTTTTCTAATCACAACATATGTCAAAACTAATAAACACCATCAGGCAATCACATCTAGGCTTGACTTAGTTTTAGCTTTGGTTGAGCCTAGGTATAGTCAAAGGTAGCTTGACTAGCTTGGTCAGAGTCAAAGCTGTCAAGGCAACACTCTCAACTTGTCTTTTACACATGTCTTTTGCATTTTTACTGCCATAGTTTTTCCTACCTTCTCTAATTCTGTGTCTTACAATTATTTCATAGCATAATTCTGATGGAATTCTAGGTGTGTCTCCAGAAGAGATACTGCACCCTGAATCTTTATTCTTTTTTCAAAGCATAACACTCTTCCACTTATTCCTTTAGTATCTATCATTCAGAAATTAACCTGATAGATAGATAGATATTTTCCCCATAAGGGAGTAGCATCTGCATGAGTGGAGGAAAAAGAAAAAAAAAAAAACATGTGTTTAAATAGGCATGAGCGTGTCTATTAGAACTTCAGATATAAGGACCAGGCTGGTGAGGGAGACATGTGCTAGTTAGGGATCCTTTTAATGCCCTTTGAAACATGACTTTGAGGTAACTGGCTGCATTTATGCACCTGAGGACCATCCTGACACCAAATCCCTTCCTGCAGTAGAAGTTTCGTTTCTCCTTCATGTGTTGTTGCAGTGATTCTCCAGCAGTATCTAAGATCTCTTAGCACCAGCATTCTGTCTCCTGCAATTGCCTATTGAGTCTAGACTGAACCAAACTTTGATGTCAGTTTTGCATCTGATTAAGATCTGATGCTCTCAAAATCCGCAGATACAAATTTGATTCCTGGTATCACCAATCATTTGTTATATCACTCAGGCAACGTTATCAGACTTTCTGTGATTTCCCTGTCTGCAAAATAGAAATAATAATAGTATCCATATACTTACATCATGCAGTGTCTGGTATAGATAATACACATCAGTTCAGTTCAGTCACTCAGTCGTGTCCGACTCTTTGCAACCCCATGAAACGCAGCACGCCAGGCCTCACCATCTCCCGGAGTTCACTCAGCCTCATGTCCATCGAGTCCGTGATGCCATCCAGCCATCTCATCCTCGGTCTTCCCATTCTCGTCCTGCCCCCAATCCCTCCCAGCATCAGAGTCTTTTCTAATGAGTCAACTCTTCGCATGAGGTGGCCAAAGTACTGGAGTTTCAGCTTCAGCATCATTCCTTCCAAAGAAATCCCAGGGTTGACCTCCTTCAGAATGGACTGGTTGGATCTCCTTGCAGTCCAAAGGACTCTCAAGAGTCTTCTCCAATGCCACAGTTCAAAAGCATCAATTCTTCGGTGCTCAGCCTTCTTCACAGTCCAACTCTCACATCAATACATGACCACAGGAAAAACCATAGCCTTGACTAGAGGGACCTTAGTCAGCAAAGTAATGTCTCTGCTTTTGAATATACTATCTAGGTTGGTCATAACTTTTCTCCCAGGGAGTAAGCGTCTTTAAATTTCATGGCTGCAATCACCATCTGCAGTGATTTTGGAGCCCCCCAAAATTAAGTCTGACACTGTTTCCACTGTTTCCCCATCTATTTCCCATGAAGTGATGGGACCAGATGCCATGATCTTCGTTTTCTGAATGTTGAGCTTTAAGCCAACATTTTCGCTCTTCTCTTTCACTTTCATCAAGAGGTTTTTTAGCTCCTCTTCAATTTCTGCCATAAGTGTGGTGTCATCTGCATATCAGAGGTTATTGGTATTTCTCCCGGCAATCTTGATTCTAGCTTGTGTTTCTTCCAGTCCAGCGTTTCTCATGATGTGCTCTGCATATAAGTTAAATAAGCAGGGTGACAATATACAGCCTTGATGTACTCCTTTTCCTATTTGGAACCAGTCTGTTGTTCCATGTCCAGTTCTAACTGTTGCTTCCTGACCTACATACAGATTTCTCAAGAGGAAGGTTAGGTGGTCTGGTATTCCCATCTCTTTCAGAATTTTCCACAGTTTATTGTGATCCACACAGTCAAAGGCTTTGGCATAGTCAATAAAGCAGAAATTGATGTTCTTCTGGAACTCTCTTGCTTTTTCTATGATCCAGCAGATGTTGGCAATTTAATCTCTGGCTCCTCTGCCTTTTCTAAAACCAACTTGAACATCAGGGAGTTCACGGTTCATGTATTGCTGAAGCCTGGCTTGGAGAATTTTGAGCATTACTTTACTAGCATGTGAGATGAGTGCAATTGTGTGGTAGTTTGAGCATTCTTTGGCATTGCCTTTTTTAGGGATTGGAATGAAAACACCTTTTCCAGTCCTGTGGCCACTGCTGAGTTTTCAAATGTGCTGGCATATTGAGTGCAGCACTTTCACAGCATCATCTTTCAGGATTTGAAACAGCTCAACTGGAATTCCATCACCTCCACTAGCTTTGTTCATAGTGATGTTTTCTAAGGCCCACTTGACTTCACTTTCCAAGATGTCTGGCTCTAGATTAGTGATCACATCATCATGATTATCTGTGTCGTGAAGATCTTTTTTGTATATTTCTTCCATGTATTCTTGCCACCTCTTCTTAATACACATAACACATTGTAATTAACTGATTTTTTTTTCGTCCTTCTGGTTTGACCTGAAATTCTGTCTCCTGGAAATGTTTTGCTGACCTCCAGGCAAATTTATTTCCTTCCTTATATAGAATTTCATAACACAATCCACTTTCCTTCTTATAACTCATCATATTACATTGAATAAGCAAAATTAATGATGTTGAATTTTCAATTTTTTCCCCTAATTTCCCTCTGTGTGTTTTCATAATCACTCCATGCGACTTTCCCTTTGACATTTCAATGAATTTCAGAGTAAGTCCCAGAACTTTCTTAATCATTTTTATTTTTTTTTCTTTAGTAAGAGATTTATTCTTTAGAGTTTTCATTATAATTTTAATTGAAGTATAGTTAGTTAATAATTAAAAATATTGTATTTGTTGTAGGTATATAATGTAGTGATTCAGTATTTTTATAGATCATACTATATTAAAAGTTATTAAAAGATAAGGGCTATAATTCCCTGTGCTATACAACATATCCTTGTTGCATATCTATTTTATACATAGCAATTTGAATCTCCTTTTCAAAAATTTTTATTTTATATTATTGGAGTACTGTTTATTTAAAGTTTGTGCTAGTCTTAATTATCTTCAGATAGTAAAATCTCTTTGATTACTTCTGGTCATAAAGCTATCAGTTTAGCAATCACTATATCCACTCTAAAATGTTTGTCTGTCAGTCGTATCTGACTCTTTGCAACTTCATGGACTGTTTTATTGCCTGCCAGGCTCCTCTGTCCATGGTATTCTCCAGGCAAGAATACTGGAGTGGGTTGCCATTCCCTTCTCCAGGATGTCTTCTTGACACAGGGATCAAACCTGGGTTTTCTGCACTGCAAGAGGACTTTTATTTATTTATTTATTTTTACCATCTTAGCTATCACTGTGTAATGGTAATTTTAATAAATAAAATTCCATTTAGAGCTAAGACTTTTCTCACTTCCTGTTTGGATCTCTAAGAACAAGGGCACATAGTCCACTTCTTCCATCTTTCCTATCTAGTGTTTCTCTCTTAACTTTTGACCTAGAAGGTCTTTTTCCCTCCAGGGACTGAGTTTCAGGACAGTGGGAGTACAGGGGATATAGGGCTGGAGAAGTCCTAATGGAAGGCTCCTCTTGTGACCATTCAGCCTCCATCTTTTCTAGACTGAATGAGTGTTTAACTTTAACCTTATTGCTTCCTCCAAGGAAGTCATCCATGGCAGTGTCTTCTCTTGATTTTGACTGTGGCTTCATTTGTGTTGGTACCTCAACTGAAAAGGAGATAAAAAGAGTTTCCTTTAGCATCCTGCCACATGTACAACTACTTTTTTGTTACTCACCTTTCCCACTCACACGTTTACTCATTTGGAGCAGGCATATCTATTACCCTATATACCATTGAATTGCCTCCTGTATTTCACGTACACAAAACAGGGATGTATATGTGAAGTGAAACAAAGTTGTGGATGGAAGCAGGTATGTTTGGTGTCATCTTTGCCACTCTTGACTGTCTGTTTATGCTTGTTATCTGATTCTGTATTAGAATGCAATACACTTCCAATATTACCAGTTTAATTTTGTAGTTCTTTATCTTCAGAAGAACCTAGTTTCCTAAAATTAACAGAGGAGTCACATGTTGGCAAAATAAATGCTTCCTCTGTTTCTGTTTTAGTCCAGATTCATATACATGTTCTTATATCTATGAACCGGGACACAGATTGGGAGAGCATTTATAGAGCACATAAGTCTTTTCCAATTCACTCTCATTCTCCAGGATGAAATTCCTTCTTTTTAGTTCCAACCCAGTTCATCATAACTGTTTTTAGCAGATAGTTTAAGGGCTGTTGAAAGAGGTTCCCACAAGCACCTGCAATGCAGCACTTTAAGACTTCGAAAGGCAAACTCCAGAATTAAGAGAAGTTGCTGTCCAGTTTCTAACTTGTGTCTGACTCTTTTTGACCCCATGGACTGCAGCATATCAGGCTCCCTTGCTCTTTGCTCAGATTCATGTCCATTGAGTTAATGATCCTCTCTAACCATTTCTTCCTCTGTCTCCCTCTTCTTTTGCTTTCAGTCTTTCCCAGTTTCAGAATCTTTTCCAATGAGTCAGTTCTTAGCATCAGGTGGCCAAAATATTGGAGCTTCAGACTCAGCATCAGTCCTTCCAGTGAATATTCAGGGTTGATTCCCTATAGGATTGACTGGTTTGATCTGCTGTCTGAGGGACTCTCAAAAGCCTTCTCCAACACCCCAATTTGAAAGCATCAGCTCTTCAGTGCTCGGCCTGGAGAACCCCATGGAAGGTATGAAATAAAAAGAGACTCAATTCAAAGCTGATAATGGTGTTCTTATGCTAAATAACATGTGATTTATTTTACTTTCCTAAATACTTTTCTAAAGATTGTCATGAGGAGATTCCTTGAGTGTTTCACAGCCACAGAACCCAGGATTCTTAGGATGTTAAACTGGCTGGTGGTCAGTGATAATTTGAGGCTCAGAGAGAATGCATAACTTTCCTGATCACAGCAGAAATCAGTGGCAAAGCAAACACTAAGGCCTGGGGCTCCATTGTTCTTTTGACTATCTATGATTACTTATTTGAGAATATTCCAGCAGCATTCTCAACAAATTAAAACACAGTGATTGAAAACAATAGTAAACCTTTATTAGCCTACATTATTTTTGAAGATGGGGATTTGGATTCTAAGGGCAGTATAGTTGGGTGGTTCTGGCTCAGAGTATTTAATGAGTTGAGATACAGTTACAGTCAACTCCAGGCTTGACTGGGGCTGCAGGTACCACTTCCAAGATAGCTTCTCACAGGGAAGTTGATCAGAAGACTTAATCTCTTCCCAGCTGTTGATGAGAGGCCTCCATTCCTACTACCTGGAGCCCTCCATCAGTCCTCTTGAGTGTTGTTATCACGTGACAACCTGCTTCCACGAAGCAGTGATTAGAAAGCTTGTGAAGGTGTCTTTTAATCTTCCCAAGTGGCACTAGTAGTAAAGAATCTGCCTGTCAATGTAGGAGATGTAGGAGATGAGGCTTCGATCCTTGGTTGGGAAGATCCCCTGGAGGAGGAAATGGCAACCCACTCCAGGATTCTTACCTGAGAAATCACATGGTCACAGGAACCTGGGGGGTAAACAGTCCATGAGGCCACAAAGAGTCAGACATAACTGAGCGAATGAACACACAAAAGTGTCTTTAATTATCTATCATCAGAAGTGACACCAATCATTTCTGCAACATCCTATTGTGTACAAAGATTGAAGGTGGGAGAAGGGGACGACAGAGGATGAGATGGTTAGATGGCACCACTAACTCAATGGACATGAGTTTGGGTAAACTCCAGGAGTTAGTGATGGACAGGGAGGCCTGGCGTGCTGTGGTCCATGGGGTCCCAAAGAGTTGGACACGACTGAGCGACTGAACCGAACTGAACTGATTGCTTACACAGGTCAGTTCTATTCAGTAAGAAAGGGATTACAAGAGGTGTGAGTGCCAAGACACAGAATCACCTGGGGACATTTGAGGAGTGGCTACCACAGCATATATAGGAGCTTAGAGTCCTCTAAAGATCTTCAATGAAATATTGGGGAAAATTTTAATTAAAAAAATTACTGAATGCCTGAATTATTTGGGGGGAAGAAATAAAGCTAATTTATATTATTTGTGATATAAGCTCACCAAATTAAAAGGTTTGCTTTTTCCAACTTGAATTGGTTGTCTTTATTGTCGTGTTCTCCTAGTCTCATATTTCTCAAATTTTACTGGGAATAAACATTCTAAAAATAGTTCTTGTTAGACTGTGAGCTTCAGTTTAGGAAATTTGTTTCTCTCTTCACCAACAGCTAGCTTTTCCTCTCCAAGTGAAAAATCAGATTATCATTTTTTAATGTAAATAATACAGCAAACACATTCTCTAAAATATTATCATTCAACATTATCATTTAAATTTGTGCATCCAATACTTTGAAAGCATTATCTTATCACAGAACTAATCCTTATTTATATGACTTTTAATATTCTATACAGCTTCACAGTCTTATCATGGGTCTTGTTAAAGAATAATACAAATTATTTAAGTTCTGTGGACATGAACCCCAATATTATAATGCTTCTAATTTTTTTAATAAAATGAACTAATGCATGTTTGAGTTCTGAACCATTATGAGAAATATTCACTAAAGGTTTGAGTGAAGCAATGAGATATGAAATTCTTGTTGTTTGGTCTCTCAGTAGCATCCAACAGTTTATGACCCAATGGATTGCAGCCCACCAGTCTTCCCTGTTCTTCACTATCTCCCAGAGTTTGCACAAACTCATATCTACTGAGTTGATGATGCCATCCAATTATCTCATCCTTGTCACTCCCTTCTATGTGTATTTTAATTTCATCCTTTGTAGTTGATCAGTTTTCTAATAAGACCTCAGAAGTAACCTATGTTCTGTTTTTTAGCTCATGAAAATGCAAATTGAAAAATTATTCTTTCTAACAATTTACTTCTATTAAGCCATTTGTTCTTTTCTCCTTTTCTTGAATAAACTTTTACAAGAGTTAAAACAGCTTTTTACCTATAAAGTCTTAAGCTTTTTGTGAAATAATAGTGCTCAAATTACTTAAATATATATCCATTTTCCTCTGCAACTCTACTCATGACGTTATTACATGCACATAAATATTTGTTTTTCTTTAATAAATATTTTATTTCTTTTTCAGTGAATACAAATATAAATAAAATGGATGCTTATTTTGCATTGATGAAAAGTGCACAATGGATTATATATATATATTTGCATGATAAGAGAGTCAGACAAATGGATTTCCAAATGCTGATGCTGGAGGAGTCAAGCGTAATACCACCATCCTGGAAAGCTTTATTTATGAGTATTTGGCTCACAGGTGAAGTAGCAGAGGGAAGAGAAGTCTGTACCAGGGAACATGCTGACAGATGGCAGATATGCAGATTCCTTTCTTTCCTAAGGGAGAAGGAGGCTGGGCTAGAGCTGCAAGCCAGATACTAACACATTTTTTATTTACTAAGGCCAATAAAAAGACCCTGATGCTGGGAAAGATTGAAGGCAGGAGGAGAAGGGGACAATAGAGGACAAGATGGTTGGATGGTATCACTGACTCAATGGACATGAGTTGGACCAAGCTCCAGGAAATGGTGAAGGACAGGGGAGCCTGGCATGTTGCAGTCCATGGGCTCGCAAAGAGTTGGATGTGACTGAACAAAAGCCAATAAAATTTTATGGCTGTGGTGGGTAATGTTTCTAGCTGCTGTAAGACAGTAGTAAATATATTCAAATATTAAATGAGATTGCTGAAGGTAAATAAACAGTTCAAGAAAAACAGAATGAAAATAAATTCACAGTACAACATTTAAAGAAATTGCATGGCAAAAATAGTTAAAGGAGGAAAGCTTTTCTTTTTTATTGAAGAATTGCTGGTTGACAATGCTGTGCTAGCTTCTGCTGGACTGAAAAGTGATTCAGTTACACATATACATACATTTTTTATATTCTTTTCCATTAGAGTTTATCACAGGATATTAAATACAGTTCCCGGTGCTATACTGTAGGACTTTGTTTATCCACTGAGGATGGAGGCTTTTCAATTACACCCTGGGGGCCATCTTTGTAGTAGATACATTTATATAAAATATATATATATATATATATATATATATAAAATCCTCTACAGTTTCCCTGGTGCCTCAGCAGTAAAGAATACACTTGCCAATGCAGAACATGTGGGTTCAAAACCTAGGTTAGGAACATCACAAGAAAGAAATGGCAATTCACTCCAGTATTCTAGTCTGTTAAAGCCTATGGACAGAGGAGCCTGATGAGCTACAGTCCATGGAGACTCAGAGTCAGACATGACTTAGCAACCCAGTTTTTCTGAGTCAGGTATTCAGGTATAAGTTATAGATTGCAGTCATGTATGGATGTGGGAGTTGGACTATAAAGAAAGCTGAGTGCCGAAGAATTGATGCTTTTGAACTGTAGTGTTGGAGAAGACTCTTGAGAGTCTCCTGGACTGCAAAGAGATCCAACCAGTTCTTCCTAAAGGGGGTCAGTCCTGGGTGTTCATTGGAAGGACTGATGTCTAAACTGAAACTCCAATACTTTGGCCACCTGATGCGAAGGGCTGACTCATTGGAAAAGACCCTGATGCTGGGAAAGATTGAGGGCAGGAGGAGAAGGGGACAACAGAGGATGAGATGGTTGGATGGCATCACTGACTCAATGGACACGGATTTGGGTGGACTCTGGCAGGTGGTGACGGACAGGGAGGCCTGGTGTGCTGCAGTTCATGGGGTTGCAAAGGGTCGGACACAGCTGAGCAACTGAACTGAACTGAACTGAACTGATACACTGATCATGGATACTGTGCTGATTATAAGCTATGGTCTCTGGGTCTATCTCCACTCTTCTGCCCTCAGCTTTGTGATACTGAGTCCGGAATTCTGCAAACCACTCTTATGATTTACCATCTGTCTCCCTGGTAAACTCCACTAATAGAAGCTGCTATAGAGAGGCTGGGAGGCTTGGCACTTCTTCCTTCCTCCTCCTTTGGGGGAAAGGGACTTCCATTCTCGTAGGAAACTTCATAGCAGTGTTTCCTCAGAGCAACCTCCCTCTCAGTGGTAAAGAATCTGTAAAATGGTAATGCGGATCAGTGGTAAAGAAACTGCCTGCAATGCAGGAGACCTAGGTTTGATCCCTGGATAGTGAAGATTCCCTGGAGAAGGAAATGGCAAGCCACTGCAGTATTCTTGCCTGGAGAATTCTATAGGTAGAGGAGACTGGCAGGCTCCATGGAGTCACAAAGAGTCAGACAGGACTGAGGGACTAACACAACTTCGAGCAACAGCAGCCTCAGCAGCAGCGCCCTCTTCTGGCAGCATCTGAGTCCAACTTGCTCTGGAGAAGGGAAAGGCTACCCTCTCCAGCTTGCAACCTTTCTATAAACAACACAGTAGGATTAATCTCAACGCAGCTCCCTTCACATGTCAGCTCAGACGTCTGAGTCCCTGTCTCTGGGGTGCCTTCCCTAAACTCAAAGATGCCATCCAGAGTCAAGCACGGTGCTCTTCCCTCTGGGCATTGTCTCAGCAGCCCAGGGCCCCCTCCCCAGACTCCTAGGCTCAGTAACTTCAGCGTAAACATCTGCTTGTCCATATATAGACGTCACAGCTGCCTCCTGCAATTGACCCTTCCAAAGTAATTTCACTTTTTTCCTTTTTTAGTTGCCAATACTTTACACTGAGTTAATATGCTTAAAAATATTTCTCTGTTAAAATAAACCAATGTAATTTTTCTCTCCAGATTGGACTCTGATCCAGATACTTTACAGAAAACTCATAAATTTCATAGCCTTATTAGTTTAATCAAAGGTTGGAAAATGCAGTTCTCTTAGTGCACAAGTAGGAAATAAAGTTTTCTAAAATCTCAATAGTTAGATGATCTAGCTATTTTGTTAATAGTGATAGTTAGAGAAGTATCAACAAAACAGGTTTTCAGGTGAGGGTGGTCTTCATTTATCCCCAAGAACTCCTTAAAAACAAACATGTACAACACCTAGTCCAGACTTCCTGCTGATTTTGCCAAACCTCTTACTTCTAACTGAATCCTCAATTGGCATCTCTATTAGCATTTTTAAAATGGGCTTCCCTGGCGGCTCAGATATAAATTGTCCACCTGCAATGTAGGTGGACAATCAGGTTCAATCCCTGGGTTGGGAAGATCCCCTGGAGAAGGGGATGGCTACCCACCCCAGTATTCTTGCCTGGAGAATTCCATGGACAGAGGGACCTGGCTGGCTATAGTCTGTGGGGTTGCAAAGAGTCAGATTCGACCGGGCGACTAACACTTTCATTTTCTTTGCCATTGTTGTTCAGTGCTCAGTCGTGTCCAACTCTTTTCGACCTCATGTACTGCAGCATGCCAGGCTTTCCTGTCCTTCACCAACTCCTGGAGCTTGCTCAAACTTATGTCCATTGAGTCGGTGATGTCATCCTACCATCTTGTCCTCTGTCGTCCCCTTCTTCTCCTGCCCTTAATCTTTCCCAGCATTGGGGTCTTTTCCAATTAGTTGGCTCTTTGCCTCAGGTGGCCAGAGTACTAGAGCCTCCGCTCAGCATCAGTCTTTGCAATTAATATTCAGGGTTGATTTTCTTTAGGATTGATCGGTTTACTCTCCTTGTGGTTCAAGGGACTCTCAATAGTCTTCTCCTGCACCACAGTTCAAAAACATCAATTTTTAGATGCTCTTACATCAAATTTTACCTGAATGTTTGAGGCTAATTACTCACATAATTTCTTCCTTGTCTTCTCTGCTGTTAGCCCATTACATTATCCCCATTCAGGTCAACTATTTTTTCCCCCTTAATTCTCTTTCTAAAAATGTTCTATGATTCTCTTCCCAGAATCCAGTCTCTCACTGTATACTACTCTCTGTTTTCTTTTGATTGTGACCTCTGCAAAGCTCACTGTATGATAAGCAAAGTATACCTTTACTCTGTTTACAGAATGTTCATTATACTTTCTTGCCTTAAAAAAAATATATCTGTTCCATCCCTAATGATTCCACTTCATAGATCTCTAATTTGGGGGTTCCTTCTTGTCCAACACTCCAGTCAAAACGCTTCTCTGTGACCCAAGTTCTAGATAAGCCAACTTTTCTGTGGTCCTAAATGCTGTTTTATAGTACTACGTATCCCATGTGCCTTCAGGTGTGGAGGACTTTTATATTTTCCTTATAATTTCCTCTACTTCCAGAGAACTCCAGACTTTCAAATGCATGCATTGGAGGGAAACCTTGTCTGGTTTGCAATGTCTTCCATGGACCTCTAGTTTACTCCTCACATCCAATCTTCCATGATGTTTTACTTGCATTATTTCTGCCACTGTTATCATTGTTCCAATTCATTCTTCAGTCTTTACCAAGTTAATGCTTTTTCTTAAAGTGTAATTCTGTGTCACTTGGGTGCTTACAATCATTGAGGAGCTCTTCAGTGTAAACTCAAGGCTCTAAATTTCCATTTATCTTTCCAGCCTCATCTGTCACAAAGCCTATCTACTTGACTGATATGGAACACTATTCCAAGACTACATCAACTTCTGAAATTAAAATATTTTTGGTTTACATTTCCAAAGTTAAAGGATATTTTCTTGCCTTTCAGCAATAACAAATGTTGCTGAATGCCACTTTAATGAATGACCTCCTTTCAAAATTTCATGGGTTATGTTTTACTTAACAGTAAGGATTGACCTTTAGTATAACTTCTCCATTTTCTCATTTCTGAGTTAGGCAATTTTTCCATATTTGTATATACTGTTGAGATAACTCTGTAGGATTTATCATTCTGTTTTAATTATCTTTCCACAAAACTGTAATATCTTTATAAGTAAGAATCTTCCAATGTATACTTCCAGTGTATACTTCCAGTGTCCATGGGCCAATAAAAAGATTGACATATACTCATAACAACAAAAAAATAAATAATGAACCAGCCAAATATGTAAATTGGGCTATTTCAGGCACAAATCCAAGAATCAGGGTGAACAACCTTCTTAGGAATTTTCAAATAGCCATGAGGACTATCCAATTTGTATTTATAAAAATTCATATTCAATCACTGGCATTTACCAAATAACCAAGAAATACTCAAAGGCTGTGAATGAAAGTACTTTGTTGTTAAATGCATGAAAAGATGTTTAATCACATTTATTTATTTAAAGCACATTGAAACGTTACTTTTTGTTTATCATATTGAAAAATGTTCAAAAAACTAGGATAAATTTGTGGGCCAAAAATATGGATAATCAGTATGTTCACACATTTCTGTTGAGCATATAAATCCATACAACATTTATGGTAAATTTTTTGCAATATCTACAAAAACTACAAATGCACATGCTATTTTTGCTAAATTACTCAATTTCTAAAGATCTGTTCTACAGATAAAGTTTTTCAGGTATAAAATGGCTAGTTTACTAATATATATAAGACTACAGTTTATTTCTAGTTTATTAATATATAAGACAATATGGTTACTTAAGTAAACAGTGTAGAATAAAAGAAATCTTGGTACACTATAGAGTACAAGACACTTATGAAATATGTTTAAGAAACTTCTTGTGAACTGATAGAAAATTATCCACATTATAGTTAATGCATTAAAAGGGAGGTGTAGAACAAGCATAAAATATGCCATTCTTTGTATAGCTTGGACACTAAATAACTTGATTATGGTAAAGGTGTCAACTCTTTATGCTATTTTGTATCCATGTAGCATGAATATTTTAACAAATATTGTCTTCCAATCTATGGGCTGTCTTTCCATTTATTTGTATCTTCTTTGATTTTTTTTTTTAAACAATGTTTTGTAGTTTTTAGTGTACAAGCTTTTCAACTCCTTGATCAAGTTTATTCTTACCTATTTCATCTTTTTCAGAGGCTTCAGTAAATGGAATTTTTTTCCCCTAATTTTCTTGTGAATTGGTCCTGGCTGGTGTGTAAGAATGCAACTGATGCTTGATTTTGTATCCTGCAAAAATTTGATTACTAATTCTGTTTTTTTTTTTTTTTCCTGGAGTCATTAGGGTCTTTTTTATTTTCTGTTTTAACAAATAAGATTATATCACCTATGAATAGACTCATTTTAATTCTTCTTTACAAATGTGCATGCCATTTATTACTTTTATTTTATCAGATGGTTCTGGCTAGTACATGTAGCACTATGTTGAATAGAAGTGGTTACAGTCAGCATCCTTGCCTTGCTCCATACTTACAGGAAAAACTTTCAGTCTTTCCTCATAGAGTATGATGGTAGCTCCAAGATTTTCACATATGGCTTTTATTATGTTCTGATTATTAAGTCCTATTACTAGTTTGTAGAGTGTTTCTATTATAAAAGGTCAATTTTATAAAAGGTCAATATTATATTATAAAATATATAATGTATTATAACAAATAATATATGTATATAAATATATAAAATAAAATATTACTTCTATATAAATATACAATAAAATATAATATATATTAAAATTTTAATATTGCTTTTAATATTTAAATTTTAATATATAAAATATATTTAATATTTATATATAATATACATTATGTATATAATATATAAAAGGTCAATATTATTTTATAGAAATATTATAAAAAGTGAATTTTAATTTTGTCGAAAACTTTTTCCGCATCTATTAATATGATAATGTAGTTTTTTACCTTCCTTTTGTTACTGTGGTTTATTTCATTGATTGATTTTCATATATAGAACCATCCTTAACTTAGGTTTAAATCTCACCTGGTTATGATGTATAATCCTTTTACCCTTTTGTTAATTCAGTTTGCTAATATTTATTATCTTTTTTGCAGGGGTCAAAATTCATCAGGGATATTGGTTATTAGTTTTCTTGTTGTATTTTTGTCTGGTTCTTATGTAAGGGTAATGCTGGCCTCATAGAATGAGTTTAAGAGTGTCTCCTCATCTTTCATGTTAATTCTTTTTTAAAAAGTTTGATAAAATTCCCTAATGAAACTACCTAGTATTTTCATTGTTGGAAGATTTTGATTAATACTTACATCTACCTAGTCATCAATCAGTCTAGATTTTTAATTTTTTCATGATTCATTACCCTTAGTAGGTTGTATATCTCTGGGAATTTATCTATTTCTCCCAAATAATCCAGTTTGTTGACATAATTATTCATAAAGGTTTATTTCAGTGGCATTATTTTTATTTTTGTTTTTGGGACCTAACAAATGCCATGATAGGTTTCAGGGACTAAGGTAGAACTCATGGGAAAGGCTGAGTCATTGCCCAGTGAGGTCATCCAGGACTTATCTAATCAGCATACTCCCTGTAACCTGGTTTGAGTTTATCAGGACATAAAAGACATCCCCCTGCAGCCAAAAGCCAATTAGTAAATACCAGGAAATCCCTGCAGCCAATAAAGATTAGCCAATTAGTAAATACTAGGAAACTCCTGCAGCCAATCAGCCCTTGCCAACTCTCTGTTCTAAAACCTATAAACACTGCTGTAAATCTGGGCTTGGGGCTCCTTGCTCCACTCCACTGCGTTGGATGTGGCGGGAGCCCTAGCTCGAGCTAGAAATAAAACCCCTTCATGCTTTTGCATTGCTGTGGATGTCTTATCCTCTCAGTTTTGGGGACTCAGACTCTGAGCATAACGTTTGGGGGCTCGTCCGGGATCCCTTTAACTGGGAAGAATAACACTCTCCCGGTAGAAGGGGTTTCCTCACTAGGAGGAAAGATATTTGAACACCAGTGTTAAGTCTGGTTAAGTCCAGCGTAAGGCCGAGGCCCAGCATACGCACTGGAAAGCAGCTGGCTCTTGTTAGGCCTAATCAGAGGTGAATTAGATGTCCTAGCCAGTGTAAGACCGAGGCCCAGCATTTGCGCTGGAGGGCAGCTGGTTCTGTGAGGGATTGGGAAGGAACATCTCTCCCGACTCCGAATCTGATGGGCAGTGGACGCCCTTCGGTGAGATAACATTGGGAAGCAAGACAACAGTAACCCGGGATAGACCTAGTTCTGTGTTTTCAGCCGATATTTGTTTGTCTTCTGTCTGTCGCCTTTCTTTGTGTGCCGGTGCCATTTTTGTTTTTTGTGTGTGTTCATTGTGAGCTCCGTCATTATGGGTCAAAGCTCTTCCACCCCTTTGTCTGTAATGACTGACCATGAAGATTGGGAGAGTCAGAAGAAGAAGCCGATACTCGAGGAATCCTCTTTATATCCTAGGCTGATTGACTTAGACACTGAAATCTCACCTCCTCCCATATGTGCAGCCACCCTTGCCCCCGCAGGTACCGCAGGTGTCATCCGTAGAACAAAGGAGGGACCCAGAACCCTCGGCTCCGCCATGGGAAGGGGGGCTGGCCCAAGGAACTCGTGGAAGGACTCGAAGAGGTGGAGACTTGTCCGAGGATGGAAGCCGGGAGGCTCCTTCATCCACTGTTCAGGCATTCCCTGTCCGGGTGGGGCCACCAAATCCCGGTGGGGAGCGAACATACCATTACTGGCTGTTTTCTACGAGTGATTTATATAACTGGAAAACTCAAACCCCTTCTTTTTCCGAAAAACCCCAAGGTCTTATTGATCTCTTAGATTCTATCTTGTTTACTCACAATCCTACTTGGGATGATTGTCAGCAGCTATTGCAGGTGCTCTTCACCACGGAGGAACAGGAGCAAATTCTATCGGAAGCACAAAAACATGTTCCAGGAGTGGATCGAAGACCCACCACGCAGCCCCACCTAATCGAGGAGGGGTTTCCTTTGATGCAACCGAACTGAGATTTTGAACCCGCTGAAGGTAGGGAGCGTCTCCGAGTGTACCACCAGACTCTGATGGTTGGCCTCCGGGTAGCCGCCAGGAAACCAACAAATTTGTCTAAGGTAAATTTGATAAGGCAGGAGCCAAATGAGAGCCCAGAAGCCTTTTTAGAGAGGTTAATGGAGGCTTTCAGGCAGTATACACCCATGGACCCTCAGGCTAATGAGTCACGTGCAGCAGTCTTGCTAGCTCCAGATATCAGGAGGAAGTTACAGAGGACAGAGAGGCTGGGAGAACAGTCAATACAGGATCTGGTGAGGGCAGCTGAGAAAGTGTTTAATAACAGAGAGACCCCTGAGGAGAGGGAGGAACGAATTAGACGGGAGGAAAGGGAATTTAGAGCTAAGGAAAACCAAAGAAATCAGAAAGAGCTGGCTCAAATTTTCTTTGCGGGGACGAGACTGGGACCTGGTTCCTGGAAGACTCGAGACACCAGCCAAAAGGAAGGGAGAAACCAGCCAGACCGACCCTAAAGAGAGACCAATGCACCTATTGCAAAGAGCAAGGGCACTGGAAAAATGAGTGCCCCAAGAGAAACCTGAAAAAAAGGACTGTAAGCCCTATATATAAAGAATGGGGGTTCTTGAAGGCAGAGGGAAAAGAGATTAAGTATCTACCTGAAATACACAGACACTTGGCAGCGGTCCACTTGCCCCGGGCGGTATCCATAGTACATGTCCCAGGACACCAGAAAAGAGAAGATGCCAGGGCCCAAGGCAACCATGCTGCCGATGCAGCAGCCCACGTGGTGGCCGCTGGATACTGCCAAGCTCATGTGCTGGCTGTAGGATTACCACCGCTGGGGATGGGGACTCTCCCCCCAAGCCCCATATACTCCCCCTCCAATTTAAGCTGGATGCAGGATAACACCAACTGCCCTGCATGCAAGGACGGATGGTATAGGGACCAGGATGACAATCTGTTGCTTCCTGCCGACCTGGGCAGACATCTCTGTACCCATTTACATCAAACCACCCATCGGGGAGGGAAAAAGACTTTGAAACTTCTACAAGCAGTGCAGCTGCGGTTTCCCCGACAAAAGAAAACCATACAGGACATAGTCCACACCTGCAAGGCCTGTCAGATGATGAGACCGGGAAAAGGACAGCCAGCACACTGGTGTAAGATACCAGGGGGAAAGGCCAGGACAGCATTGGGAGATAGATTTTATAGAGGTAAGGCCAAAGTATGGTTATCGTTACCTGTTAGTTTTGGTTGATACATTTTCTGGGTGGGTAGAAGCTTACCCCACTAAAAAGGAGACAGCAATAATAGTGGCTAAGAAGCTCCTAGAAGAGATGATACCTAGGTTAGGGCTGCCGGCATCTATTGGCTCTGATAATGGACCTGCGTTTGTGAGCAAAATTGTTAAGGGACTGGTCTCAGCCCTGGAGACCAAATGGAAGCTACATTGTGAGTACAGTCCCCAGAGCTCAGGACAAGTAGAAAGAATGAATCGGACCCTAAAAGAAACTTTAACAAAGCTGGCAATAGAGACTGGCGGGGATTGGGTAACCCTCCTTCCCTTTGCGCTTTTTCGGGCGTGCAATACCCCCTATAAACTAGGTTTGACTCCCTTTGAAATTGTATATGGAAATCCACCCCCCACTTGTTCAGTGTTTGAGGGAAAGACTAAACCATCTCTCTCGCTATGCACGTTCCAGCAAAAGATGCTGGCTTTAAATAAAATGCATAAACATATCTGGTCACTGATACGAGAAGCTCATGAGGGCCAGAGTAAAGGAACAATCCCGTCCCATGATATGGGCCCAGGAGATTGGGTCTGGGTTAAGAGACATCAGTCAAGAACCTTAGAGCCAAGGTGGAAGGGCCCCTATGTTGTTCTCCTTACCACCCCCACTGCCCTAAAGGTGGACGGAATTAGACCCTGGGTGCACTGCAACCACGTGTGACATGCCACCCTAGAGGAGCAAGAAAAGGCCCAAAAAGAATGGAAGGTGAAGCTTCATTCCACCAACCTCTTAAAAATGAAGCTCGTCTGCCAGCTGGCCCCAGACAAATTCACCTGACTCTCCTGTTGGTGGCCCTCCTTCTCCACTCTGGAACTGCTGGTGCTAACTCACATCAACCTGCTAAGATCACCTGGATGCTTTGTAATGGACTAACCCATGAGGTACTCAATTCGACTACTGGAATCCCCCAATACTTGGTGAGATTTATTCTTCGACCTTGGACCTTTGTAAAAAGAGCATATCAGTACAGTTCAAGTGATAATGCTGAGACAACAATATCAGGCAATGTCTCAGAATGAAGAGGAGGATTCCTCTCCTTGATCAAAGGACGGGGGGAATGTTGGGACCTAACAAACACCATGATAGTCTTCAGGGACTAAGGTAGGACTCACGGGAAAGGCTGAGTCATTGCACAGTGAGGTCATCCAAGTGGATGCCAGGACTTGTCAAATCAGCATACTCCCTGTAACCTGGTTTGAGTTTATCAGGACGTAGAAGACATCCCTCTGCAGCCAATAGCCAATTAGTAAATACTAGGAAACTCCTGCAGCCAATCAGCCCTTGCCAACTCTCTGTTCTAAAACCTATAAATACTGCTGTAAATCTGGGCTCGGGGCTCCTTGCTCCACTCCACTGTGTTGGATGTGGCAGGAGCCCTAGCTCAAGCTAGAAATAAAACCCCTTCATGCTTTTGCATTGCTGCGGACGTCTTATTCTCTCAGTTTTGGGGACTTGGACTCTGGGCATAACACCGTGACATCATTTTTAATGACTCCTCTTTCATTCCTAATTTTAGATATTCAGGTTTTACCCTTTTCTCTTAGTCCAGCTAATGGTTTTTCAATTTTGTTGAGCTTCTCAAAAATCAGCTGTTGGATTTTCTGACTTTTTTCTATTTAAAAAATTTTTCTATTTACATCTGTTTTCATCTTTATTATTTCATTCTTTTTCTTTTTTTTTTTTCTTCCTGTATAGTTTGGGCTTAATTTGTTCTTCCTTTCCTTATTCCTTGAGATGTAAGTTTAGGTTTTTGATTTGAGACTTTTTTTAAAATAGTAGTGTTTACTGCAATAAACTTCTCATATAGTACTGCCTTGTTGCATACCGTAAATATGGTATATTTTGTACTTACTTTCATGAGTCTCAATATATTTTTCCTTTGTGGTTTCTTAACAAGTTTTATTTATTTTGGCTGTGTTGGGTCTTCCTTGCCATGCTGTCTTTTTTCTAGCTGTGGCATGCAGTGGCTACTCTAGCTGTGGTGTGTGTGTTACTCATTTCAGTGGCTTCTATTGTGGAGCACAGTCTGAAGGGTGCACAGGCTTCAGTAGCTGTGGCTCCTGGGCTCTGGAGCACAGGCTCAGTATTTGTGGCTCATGGGCTTTAGTTACTTCAAAGTGTGTGGAATCTTCCAGAATCAGGGATCGAACCCATGTCTCTTGCATTGGCAGGCAGATTCTTTACCACTGAGCCATCTGAGAAGCCCTGTTTGTGATTTTTTTTTTTCCCTTAGAACCATTGGTTGTTAATAACTGTTAATTTTCACATTTTGTAGATTTTCTATTTTACTTCTGGTATTGATTTCTTGTTTTGGTTGGAGAAAATAGTTTGCATAATTTCAATCTTATTAAATTTGTTAAGTTTTTTTTGTGTGTGGTTTAATACTTGGTCTATTTCAAAGAATGGTCCATGTACTCTTGAGAAGAATGTGTACTCTGCGATTGTTGGGTGGTGTTTTGTACATGTCTGTTAGGTCCAATTGGCTGGTATCTGCAATCACCTATTAGAGGAGATTTGCATGTTTTTACTGGGAGCTTTCCTAACGTGTGTCTGAGATATTGCAGCCTCATTGGTGTGGACAGAAATTGTGGTCCTACAGCACCGGCGACTGTCATATTGAGCTCAGTTCAGTTTAGTTACTCAGTCCTATCTGACACTTTGAAACTGCAGAGTGCCAGGATTCTCTGTCCATCACTAACTCCCAGAGCTTGCTCACACTCATGTCCATTGAGTCAGTAATGTCATCCAGCCATCTCATCCTCTGTTGTCCCTTTATCCTTCTACCTTCAATCTTTCCCAGTATCAGGGTCTTTTACAACGAGTCAGTTCTTTGCATCATTTGTTGTTGTTGTTGTTGTTAAAAAAAAATGTCAGCTTCAGCATTAGTCCTCCCAATGAATATAAAGGAGAGGTTTCCTTTAGGATTGACTGGTTTGACCTCTGGGCTGTCTAAGGGACTCTCAAGAGTCTTTTCCAACATCACAGTTCAAAAACATCAGTTCTTCTGTGTTCATATTTTTTTATGGTCCAATTCTCACGTCTCTGCATGACTACTAGAAACAACAACAACAACAACAACATAGTTTTGACCAAACGGACACTTCTTGTTAAAGCAATGTCTCTGCTTTTGAATATGCTGTCTAGTTTTGTCATAGCTTTTCCTCCAAGGAGCAAGCGTCTTTTAATTTCATGACTTCAGTCAACATTTGCAGTGATTTTGAGCCCCCCAAAATAAAGTCTGTCACTGTTTCCATTGTTTCCCCATCTATTTGCCATGAAGTGATGGGACCAGATGCCATGATCTTTGTTTTTTGAATGTTGTGTTTTAAGCCAGTTTTTCACTCTCCTCTTTCACTTTCATCAAGAGGCCTTTTAGTTCTTCTTCTCTTTCTGCCATAATAGTGGTGTCATCTGCTTATCTGAGGTTATTGATATTTCTCACAGCAATCTTGATTCAATCTTATGCTTCATTCAGCTTGTCATTTCATGTGATTTACTTTGCATATAAGTTAAACAAGCAGGATGACAATATACAAACTTGACATACTCCTTTCCCAATATGGAACAAGTCTGTTGTGTCATATCCAGTTCTAAGTGTTGCTTCTTGACTTGCATACAGATTTCTCAGGAGGCAGGTAAGATAGTCTGGTATACCCATCTCTTGTAGAATTTTCCACAGTTTTTGGTGATTCACACAGTCAAAGGCTTTAGCATAGTCAATGAAACAGTACTAGATGTTTTTCGGGACTTCTCTTGCTTTTTCAATGATCCAGTGGATCTTGGCAATTAAATTTCTGGTCCCTCTGACTTCTAAATCTAACTTAAACATCTGGGAGCTCTTAGTTCACATACTCTTGAAGTCTAGCGTGGAGAATTTTGAGCATTACTTTGCTAGTGTGTTAGATAAGTGAATTCGTGCGGCAGTTTGAAAATTCTTTGGTATTGCCTTTCTGTGAGATTAGAATAAAAACTGACCTTTACCAAACCCATGGCCACTGCTGAATTTTCCAAAAATGCTGGCATATTGAGCGCAACACTTTTAACAGCATCATCTTTTAGGATTTGAAGTAGCTCAGCTGGAATTCCAACACCTCCACTACCTTTGTTCATAGTGATGCTTCCTAAGGCCTGCTTGATTTCACATTCCAGAATGTCTGGCTCTAGGTGAGTGATCACACCATCGTGGTTATCTCGGTCATTAAGATCATTTTTGTAGTTTTTCCTGTGTATTCTTGCCACCTCCTCTAAATATCTTCTGCTCCTGTATGTCCATCATTGCATCACGTCTTTCCTTAGAATCTCTAATTTTTTTGAAGAGGTCTCCAGTCTTTTCCATTCTATTGTTTTCCTCTTATTTCTTTGCACTGATCACTTAGGAAACCTTTCTTATCTCTCCTTGCTATTCTTTGAAACACTGCATTCAGATGGGTGTATCTTTCCTTTTCTCCTTTGCCTTTTACTTCTCTTCTTTTCTCAGCTATTTGTAAGGCCTCCTCAAACAACCATTTTGCTTTTCCACATTTCTTCTTCTTGGGGATGGTTTTGATCACCACCTCCTATAAAATGTTACAAACCTTTGTTCATAGTTGTTCAGACAGTCTATGTATCAGATCTAATCCCTTGAATCTATTTGTAACTTCCACTATAAAATCAAAAGATATTTGATATAGGTCATACCTGAATGGTCTAGTGGTTTCCCTACTTTTTTTCAATTTAAGTGAATTTTTCTTTTTATTTTTTGATTCAATGTATTTTTATTTACTTAACTATTTTTTTAAATCAGTAAACCTAATGCAATTTAGCAGAAATCCCAAGTCATATTTAATTTGTGAGTAATAAGGACTAAAACATTTTTTGTAAGGTAGTAATCTTGATATTACAATCGTCTTAATTATTTCAACATATCTACTGAAGCTATCTAAACATTCTAAACAAACAAACAAACAAACAAACCAAAAAAAAAAACAAACCTAATTCTGGTTTACATTATTCTTTAAAAAAATACATGAATGTGTACATAAATAAAGAATGCAAACTTTCAGATATTGAAGTGGTTTCATGAATATCTGAGGGCAAATTCTTTTTGTTTTGGAATACTATGTTATAGATCCACAATCTGTATCTGTCATTCCAACATTCAAAATTTCTGAAAACCAAAAGCTTTCAGCAAACCAAACATAATTGGCATGAAGATATGAAGATGCAAGCAAACTATAGGATGAATTCTTTCTTTCTTTCTTTTTTTATTAATTTTACAATATTGTATTGGTTTTGACATACATAGACATGAATATGCCACGGGTGTACATGTGTTACCCATCCTGAAACCCCCTCCTACCTCCCTCCCCATACCATCCCTCTGGGTCATTCCAATGCAACAGCCCTGAGTCCCCTGTATCATGCATCAAACCTGGACTATCGATTCATTTCACATATGATAATATACATGTTTCAATGCCATTCTCCCAAATCATCCCACCCTCTCCCTCTCCCACAGAGTCTAAAACACTGTTCTATGCATCTGTGTGTCTTTTGCTGTCTCGCATACAAGGTTAACGTTACCATCTTTCTAAATTCCATACATATGTATTAGTATACAGTATTGGTGTTTTTCTTTCTGGTTTACTTCACTCTGTACAGTAGGCTCCAGTTTCATCCACCTCATTAGAGCTGATTCAAATGTATTCTTTTTAATGACTGAGTAATACTCCATTGTGTATATGTACCACAGCTTTCATATCCATTCATCTGCTGATGCACATCTAGGTTGCTTCCATGTCCTGGCTATTATAAACAGTGCTGTGATGAACATTGGGGCACATGTGTCTTTCAATTCTAGTTTCCTTGGTGTGTATGCCCAGCAGTGGGATTGCTGGGTCATAAGGCAGTTTTATTTCCAGCTTTTTAAGTTCTCCATAGTGGCTGTACTAGTTTGCATTCCCACCAACAGTGTAATAGGGTTCCCTTTTCTCCACACCCTCTCTAGCATTTATTGCTTGCAGACTTTTGGATAGCAGCCATTCTGACTGGCATGAAATGTTACGTCATTGTGGTTTTGATTTGCATTTCTCTGATAATGAGTGATGTTGAACATCTTTTCATGTGTTTGTTAGCCATCTGTATGTCTTCTCTGGAGAAATGCCTGTTTAAATCTTTGGCCCATTTATTGATTGGGTCCTTTATTTTTGTGGAATTGAGCTGCAGGATTTGCTTGTATATTTTTGAGGTAAATTCTTTGTCAATTGCTTCATTTGCTGTTATTTTCTCTCATTCTGAAGCTGTCTTTTCACCTTGCTTATAGTTTCCTTTGTTGTTCAGAAGTTTTAAATTTTAATTTAGGTCCCATTTGTTTATTTTTACTTTTATTTCCAATATTCTGGGAGGTGGGTCATAGAGGATTCTGCTGTGATTTATGTCAGAGGGTGTATTGCCTATGTTCTCCTCTAGGAGTTTTATAGTTTTTGGTCTTACATTTGGATCGTTAATCCATTTTGAGTTTACTTTTGTGTATGCTGTTAGAAAGTGTTCCAGTTTCATTCTTTTACAAGTGGTTGACCAGAGTTCCAGCACCACTTGTTAAAGAGATTGTCTTTTCTCCACTGTATATTCTTGCCTCCTTTTTCAAAGGTAAGGTGTCCGTAGATGTGTGGATTTATCTTTGGGCTTTCTATTTTATTCCGTTGATCTATATTTCTGTCTTTGTGTCAGTACCATATTGTCTTGATGACTGGCTTTGTAGTAGAGCTTGAAATCAGGCAGGTTGATTCCTCCAGTTCCATTCTTCTTCCTCAAGATTGCTTTGGCTATTTAAGGTTTTTTGTATTTACATACAAATTGTGAAATTATTTGTTATAGCTCTGTAAAAAAATACCATTGGTAATTTGATAGGGATTGCACTGAATCTATAGATTGCTTTGGGTGGTATACTCATTTTCCCTATATTGATTCTTCCAATCCATGAACACCGTCTATTTCTCCATCTATTAGTGTCCTCTTTGATTTCTTTCACCAGTATTTTATAGTTTTCTATATATATGTCTTTTGTTTCTTTAGGTAGATATATTCCTAAGTATTTTATTCTTTTTGCTGCAATGGTGAATAGAACTGTTTCCTTAATTTCTCTTTCTATTTTCTCATTGTTAGTGTATAGGAATGGAAGGAATTTCTTTGTGTTGATTTTATATCCTGAAACTTTACTATATTCATTGATGAGCTCTAGTAATTTTCTGATGGAGTCTTTAGGGTTTTATATGTAGAGGATCATGTCATATAAAAACAGAGTTTTATTTCTTCATTTCCAATCTGGATTTCTTTTATTTCTTTTTCTGCTCTGACTGCTGTGGCCAAAACATCTAAAACTATGTTGAATAGTAGTGGTGATAATGGGCACCCTTGTCTTGTTCATGACTTTAAGGGAAAAGCTTTCAGCTTTTCACCATTGAGGATAATGTTTACTGTGGGTTTGTCTTATATAGCTTTTATTATGTTGAGGTATGTTTCTTCTATTCCTGCTCTCTGGAGGTTTTTTACCATAAATAAATGTTGAATTTTGTCAAAGGCTTTCTCTGTGTCTATTGAGATAATCATATGGTTTTTATTTTTCAATTTGTTAATGTCGTGTATTACATTGATTATTTTGCGGGTATTGAAGAATCCTTGCATCCCTGGGATAAAGCCCACTTGGTCATGATGCATAATCTTTGTAATGTGTTGTTGGATTCTGATTGCTAGAATTTTGTTAAGGATTTTTGCATCTGTGTTCATCAGTGATATTGGCCTGTAGTTTTGTTTTCTTTGTTGTTGTTGTTGTGACATCTCTGTCAGGTTTTGGTATTAGGGTGATGGTAGCCTCATAGAATGAGTTTGGAAGTTTACCTTCCTCTGCAATTCTCTGGAAGAGTTTAAGTAGGATAGGTGTTAGCTCTTCTCAAAATTTTTGATAGAATTCAGCTGTGAAGCTGTCTGGTTCTGGGCTTTTGTTTGCTGGAAGATTTCTGATTACAGTTTCAATTTCTGTACCTGTGATGGGTCTGTTAAGATTTTCTATTTCTTCCTGGTTCAGTTTTGGAAAGTTGTGC
Source organism: Capra hircus (assembly GCF_001704415.2). Classification (NCBI taxonomy): domain Eukaryota; kingdom Metazoa; phylum Chordata; class Mammalia; order Artiodactyla; family Bovidae; genus Capra; species Capra hircus. Next base: position 7,220,782 of record NC_030823.1, read on the forward strand.
TTTTCTAAGAATTTGTCTATTTCTTCCACGTTGTCCATTTTATTGGCATATGGTTGCTGATAGTAGTCTCTTATGATCCTTTGTATTTCTGTGTTGCCTGTTGTGATCTCTCCATTTTCATTTCTAATTTTATTAATTTGATTTTTCTCCCTTTGTTTCTTGATGAGTCTGGCTAATGGTTTGTCAATTTTCTTTATCTTCTCAAAGAACCAGCTTTTGGCTTTGTTGATTTTTGCTATGGTCTCTTTTGTTTCTTTTGCATTTATTTCTGCCCTAATTTTTAAGATTTCTTTCCTTCTACTAACCCTGGGGTTCTTCATTTCTTCCTTTTCTAGTTGCTTTCAGTTCAGTTCAGTTCATTTCAGTCACTCAGTCATGTCTGACTCTTTGCAACCCCATGAATGGCAGCACTCCAGGCCTCCCTGTCTATCACCAACTCTCGGAGTTCACTCAAACTCATGTACATAGAGTTGGGGATGCCATCCAGCCATCTTATCTTCTGTCATCCCCTTCTCCTCTTGCCCCCAATTCCTCCCAGTATCAGTCTTTTTCAATGAGTCAACGCTTCGCATGAGATGGCCAAAGTACTGGAGTTTCAGCTTTAGCATCATTCCTTCCAAAGAAATCCCAGGGCTAATCTCCTTCAGAATGAACTGGTTGGATCTCCTTGCAGTCCAAGGGACTCTCAAGAGTCTTCTCCAGTACCATAGTTCAAAAGCATCTATTATTCAGCACTCAGCTTTCTTCACAGTCCAACTCTCACAGCCATACACGACCACTGGAAAAACCATAGCCTTGATTAGACGGACCTTTGTTAACAAAGTAATGTCCTGCTTTTGAATATGCTATATAGGTTGGTCATTACTTTCCTTCTGTAGAGTTAGGTTATTTATTTGAGGTTTTTCTTGTTTCTTGAGGTATTCCTGTATTGTTCCTCCCCTTACCACTGCTTTTACAGTGTCCCACAGGTTTTGGGTTGTTGTGTTTTCATTTTTATTCGTTTCTATGCATATTTTCATTTCTTCTGTGATTTGTTGGTTATTCAGGAGCGTGTTGTTCAGGCTGCATATGTTGGGATTTTTAAAAGGTTTTTCTCCTGTAATTGAGATCTAATCTTACTACATTGTGGTCAGAAAAGATGCTTGGAATGATTTCAATTTTTTTGAATTTACCAAGGCTAGATTTATGGCCCAGGATGTGATCTATCCTGGAGAAGGTTCCATGTGCGCTTAAGAAAAAGGTGGAATTCATTTTTTAGGGGTGAAATATCCTACAGATATCAATTAGGTCTAACGGGTCTATTGTATTATTTAAAGTTTGTGTTTCCTTGTTAATATTCTGTTTAGTTGATCTATCCACAGGTGTGAGTGGGGTATTAAAGTCTCCCACTATTATTGTGTTTTTGTTAATTTCCCCTTTCATACTTGTTAGCATTTGTCTTACATATTGTGGTACTCCTACGTTGGGTGCATATATATTTATAACTGTTATATCTTCTTCTTGGATTGATCCTTTGTTCATTATGTAGTGTCCTTCTTTGTCTCTTTTCTCAGCCTTGGTTTTAAAGTCTATTTTATCTGATATGAGTGTTGCTACTCCTGCTTTCTTTTGGTCTCTATTTGCATGAAATAACTTTTTCCAGCCCTTCACTTTCAGTCTGTATGTGTCCCTTGTTTCGAGGTGGGTCTCTTGTAGATAACATATATAGGGGTCTTGTTTTTGTATCCATTCAGCCAGGCTTTGTCTTTTGGTTGGGACATTCAATTCATTTACATTTAAGGTAATTATTGATAAGTATGATCACATTGCCATTTACTTTATTATTTTGGGTTCAAGTTTATACACTCTTTCTGTGTTTCCTGTCTAGAGAAGATCCTTCAGCATTTGTTGGAGAGCTAGCATGGTGGTGCTGAATTCTCTGAGCTTCTGCTTGTCTGTAAAGCTTTTGATTTCTCCTTCATATTTGAATGAGATCCTTTCTGGGTACAGTAATCTGGGCTGTAGATTTTTTTTTTCATCACTTTAAGTATGTCCTGCCATTCCCTCTTGGCCTGAAGAGTTTCTATTGAAAGATTAGCTGTTATTTTTATGGGAATCCCCTTGTGTGTTATTGGTTATTTTTCCCTTGCTGCTTTTAATATTTGTTCTTTGTGTTTGATCTTTGTTAACTTGATTAACATGTGTCTTGGGGTGTTTCACCTTGGGTTTATCTTGTTTGGGACTCTCTGGGTTTCTTGGACTTGGGTGATTATTTCCTTCCCTGTTTTAGGGATTTTCAACTATTATCTCCTCAAGTATTTTCTCATGGTCTTTCTTTTTGTCTTCTTCTGGGACTCCTGTGATTCGAATGTTGGGGTGTTTAACATTATTCCAGAGGTCTCTGAGGTTGTCCTCATTTCTTTCAATTTGTTTTTCTTTTTTTCTGTTTCATTTATTTCTGCCATTCTATGTTTTACCTCACTTATCCCATCTTCTGCCTCCGTTATTCTACTGTTGGTCCCCTCCAGAGTGTTTCTGATCACATTTACTCCATTATTCATTATATATTGACTCTTTTATTTCTTCTAGGTCCTTGTTAAACCTTTCTTGCATCTTCTCAATCCTTGTCTCCAGGCTATTTATCTGTAACTACATTTTGTTTTCAAGACTTTGGATCACTTTCACTAGCATTATTCTGAATTCTTTATCAGATAAAACCCCTACCTCTTCCTCTTTTGTTTGGTTTGGGGGCCATTTATCCTGTTCCTTTACCTGCTGGGTATTTCTCTCCTTTTCATCTTGTTTATATTGCTGTGTACGGGGTGGTCTTTCTGTATTCTGGCATTTTGTGGTTCCTCTTTATTGTGGAGGTTCCTTGCTGTGGGTGGTGTTGGACGAGTGGCTTATCAAGGTTTCCTGGTTAGGGAAGTTTGTGTTGGTGTTCTGGTGGGTGGAGCTGGATTTCTTCTCTCTAGCATGCAATGAAGTGTCCAGTAATAAGTTTTGAGATGTCAGTGGGTTTGGTGTGACTTTAGGCAGCCTGTATATTGAAGCTCAGGGCTATATTCCTGTGTTGCTGGAGAATTCGTGTGGTATGTCTTGTTCTGGAACTTGTTGGCCCTTAGGTAGTGCTTAGTTTCAATGTAGGTATGGAGGCATTTGAGGAGCTCCTATTGATTAATGTTCCCTGGAGTCAGTTCTCTGGTGTTCTCAGGATTTGGACGTGAGCATCCTGACTCTGGTTTTCAGTCTTATTCTTATAGTAGCTTCAAGACTTCTCCATCCATACAGCACCAATGATAAAATATCTAGGTTAAAGATGAAAAGTTTCTCCACAGTGAGGGACACCCAGAGAGGTACACAGAGTTACATGGAGAAGAGAAGAAGGAGGAGGGAGATAGAAGTGAACAAGAGGATAAGTTCAGTTCAGTTCAGTCGCTCAGTCATGTCTGTATTTGCAACCCCATGAATCGCAGCATGCCAGGCCTCCCTATCCATCACCAACTCCCGGAGTTTACTCAAACTCATGTGCATCTAGTCAATGATGCCATTCAGCCATTTCATCCTCTGTTGTCCCCTTCTCCTCCTGCTCCCAACTCCTCCAAGCATCAGGGTCTTTTCCAATGAGTCACATCTTCACATGAGGTGGCCAAAGTATTGGAGTTTCAGTTTTTTTTTTTTTTTTTTCCAATGAACACCCAAGACTAATCTCCTTTAGAATGGACTGGTTGGATCTCCTTGCAGTCCAAGCGACTCTCAAGAGTCTTCTCCAACATCACAGTTCAAAAGCATCAGTTCTTCGGTGCTCAGCTTTTTTTCACAGTCCAACTCTCACATCCATACGTGACCACTGGAAAAACCATAGCCTTGACTAGATGGTCCTTTGTTGGCAATGTCTCTGCTTTTGAATATGCTATATAGGTTGGTCATAACTTTCCTTCCAAAGAGTAAGCATCTTTTAATTTCATGGCTGCAATCACCATCTGCAGTGAATTTGAAGCCCCCAAAAATAAAGTCTGACACTGTTTCCACTGTTTCCCCATCTATTTCTCATGAAGTAATGGGACCAGATGCCAAGATCTTAGTTTTCTGAATGTTGAGCTTTAAGCCAACTTTTTCACTCTCCTTTTTCACTTTCGTCAAGAGGCTGTTTAGTTCCTCTTCACTTTCTGCCATAAGGGTGGTGTCATCTGCATACCTGAGGTTATTGTTATTTCTCCTGGTAATCTTGATTCCCAAAGAGAAAAAGGGGGATCAAAAGAGGGGAGAACAAGCTAGCCAGTAAGCACTTCCCTATGTGCTCCCCACAGTCTGGATCACTCAGAGATGTTCACAGAGTTTCACAGAGAAGAGAAGAGGGAGAAAGGAGACAGAGGTGGCCAGGAGGATAAAAGGGGGAATCAAAAGAAGAGAGAAAGACCCAGCCAGTAATCAGTTGCCTCAGTGTTTTCCACAGCCTGGAACACAAAAAGAGATTCACAGAGTTGGGTAGAGAAGAGAAGAGGGAGGGGGAAGATAGAGGCAACCTCGTATAGAAAGGCAGAATCCAAAGAGTGAGAGAGCAGTCAAGCCAGTAATCTCGCTCCCAAGTGAAAATGGGTACTGAAGATCGGGTTCTTAAAAAGGTACAAAATTGATAACAGATACCAAAAAGTAAAGATTAAAAATCTAGAGTAGAGGTTGGATTCACAAAAACACAATATTAAAGAAAAAAACAAAGTCACAAAAATTATTATTATTATTATTATTATATAAATAAAGTTTTCTATACAAAATAGGGTCTGTTTGCACAGTAATAGTAGGTTATAAAAATGAAAATTAAAGGAGCAATAAAGGACTTATAATATATTTTTTTAAATTTTAAAAATGATAACAGTAAAAATATATCTAGGACTTTCTCTGTTGTTGTGGACATTTTTAGATAGTTCCTTGATCTTGCTTGTGTTTTGCAAGATCTATAGGCTTCTTCCTATGTAGTCAGTACTAACTGCAGTTTTAATTCATTGCACCTGTCACTTCCACAGTGGTTCCCTCTGTATTTTTTAGCTTCTTCTGTTTGCTGGTCTCTTCAGTGTCTAATTTCCACCCTGACACAAGGGGGTGGTGATGGTCACTTTTTTAGGCTCACTTGTTCAGTCGTGCTCTGGTGAGGGAGGAACCCTGCAAAAACATATCACTGGTGTGTGTGGGGAGTGCTCACAGTGTCTTGGCCACACTGGGTTTGCCCCTACTCATGGCATGTGTGCTTTCCCAGACTACACTTTTCATGCTCTAGGTTGCTCTGCTGGGAACTTTCTGAGGCGGGCCCTGAGTTGTAGGCACCTCCCAGGTCTAAGTTCCTCAGGTTCAGGTTCTTAGGTACTTCACAGAGGCACAGACTTGGTTGGGCCAACGTTTGTGCCCTTCCCAGGTCCGAGCAGCTCAGGTGACCAGGTCCTTGGCGTGCATAGTCGCCCCCAGTTGAAGGCTATGACTTATCCCCTACCCCATCCCAGCTGCTTGGTTTTCTGGATGTACAACAGGTGCACCTTCTCAGGTGTGCTGTGTGTCTCTTCTGGGGAACTGATCTCTGGTTGCAAACTTCCTGGCGGATATCAACCATCCAGAATCCCAAGAAGTCTTAGTTAGCAAGGAAGGCTGCTTGAAGTTTGGTAGAGGATGCCTCTCTTGGGCCATGATTGCCCACTTCCGGCTCTGGTTGCCCTCGCCTGCCTGTTTCCCATGGGGGATGGGCTGGTCCACAGCCGGCTACCTCTGCTCAGTCCTTTGTTCTGTGAGCAGACCTGGCGATGTCTTAGGTTAGGGCTTTTTGCAGGATAGCTATCCCACAGTCTAGGTTGCTATCTTATGTTAATTCCCTCACATTGCCCTCAGGGCATTCAGGCTTGGTCCTTACCCTAAGCAATGCAGCCCGTGCCTCCCTGTCTGGCCCCTGCTTGCTAGTGGCAGATGTGAACATTTGCACTGCTTCTCTGCTGGGAGTTGCCATTAGGCACATAATCTGTGGGTTTTAATTATTTATTTTTCCTCCCGGTTATGTTGCCCTCTGAGGTTCCAAGTCTCACCACAGACTTACCAGTTACAGTGTTTCCTGGTGTTTGGAAAGTTCTCTCTTTTTTTAAGACTCCCTTCCCTGGATGGATCTCTGTCCCTACCTCTTTTGTCTCTCTTTTCATCTCTTATATTTTTTCCTACCTCCTTTCGAAGACAATGGGCTTCCTTAGTGGGTGCCTGATGTCTTCTGCCAGCATTCAGAAGTTGTTTTGTGGAATTTACTCAGCATTCAAATGTTCTTTAGATGAATTTGTGGGGGAGAACATGGTCTCCCCATCCTATTCCTCCACCATCTTAGGAAAGCCCCCCCTGAATTTTTCAGTAAAGAGTTCATGATCTGAGCCACAGTCAGCTCCCAGTCTTGTTTTTGAAGACTGTATAGAGCTTCTCCATTTTTGACTGTAAAGAATATAATCAGTCTGATTTCAGTATTGGCCATCTGGTGATGTCTATATGCAGAGTTTTCTCTTGCGTTGATGGAAGGTGGTGTTTGCTATGACCATTGCATTCTCTTGGCACAATTCTATTTGCCTTTGCCCTGCTACATTTTGTACTCCAAGGCAAAATTTACCTGTTACTACAGGTATCTCCTACTTCCTACTTTTCCATTCCAGTCCTTATGATGAAAAGGACATTTTAATTTACTGTTAGTTGTAGAAGGCCTTATACATCTTCACAACCTTTCAATCTCAGCTTCTTTGGCATTAGTGGTTGGAGCATGGATTTGAATTACTGTGAGACTGATTGCCTTTGAGTGTTTGAGTGTCTCCTATGGAGGCATGGGACAGCTGTGGCCTCCTGCTGGGACCTTGACTCTGGTTGCAGCAGACACTGGAGGAGCAGCATTTGAGCCCCACCATAGAGACATTCAGAAAACGAGGATCATGGCATCCGGCCCCATCACTTCATGGGAAGTAGATGGGAAAACCATGGAAAAAGTGTCAGACTTTATTTTGGGGGGCTTCAAAATCACTACAGATGGTGACTGCAGCCATGAAGTTAAAACATGCTTACTCCTTGGGAGAAAAGTTATGACAAAACTAGATAGCATATTAAAAAGCAGAGACATTACTTTGCCAACAAAGAAAGGTCCGTCTAGCCAAGGCTATGGTTTTTTCCTGTATTCATGTATGGATGTGAGAGTTGGACTATAAAGAAAGTTGAGCACTGAATAATTGATGCTTTTGACCTGTAGTGTTGGAGAAGACTCTTGAGAGTCCCTTGGCCTGCAAGGAGAGCCAACCAGTCCATCCTAAAGGAGATCAGTCCTGAATATTCATTGGAAGGACTGATGTTGAAGCTGAAACTCCAATACTTTGGCCACCTGATGCAAAGAACTGACTCATTTAAAAAGAACCTGATGCTGGGAAAAATTGAAGATTGGAGGAGAAAGGGACAACAGAGGATTGGATGGTTAGATGGCATCACTGACTCAATGGACATGGGTTTGAATAAAGTCCGGGAGTTGGTGATGGACAGGGAGGCCTGTCATACTACAGTCTGTGGGATCGCAAAGAGTCAGACACGACTGAGCGACTGAACTGAACAGAACTGACAGAGACCCTGAGCAGACAACTGACAAACTGCAGAATAAGTATACCAGAAGTTCTCTCATTATTACAAAAGTTCTAGGACCCACAGCAGATTTCCCAACCTGGGGATCTTACAAAGGGTCTGAGAACCCTCATGGAATTTATCTTTGAAGGCCAGTGGGATTTGACTAAAGAACTTTTACAGGCCTGGGGAAGCAGACTCTTAGAGGCCACTAACAAAATATTTTCACTAGGACCCAGTAGAAAGGAGCAGTGACCCCACAAGAGACTGCGGTGTCCAGTATTCTCCAGCATAGGTGTGGGTTGACAGTGGCCTTCTGTGGGGTCAAGGGCACTGAATAAAATAGTTCTGGCATAAGTCTTTTGCAAGGAGGTCCCCTTTACCCCTACCATAGTCTGACCTCAGGCCAAACTATAAGGAGAGAAGACATCCCCGCCCATCAACAGGAAACTGGATGAAAGATTTACCGAGAATGGCCTCGTCCATCAGAGCAAGACCCAGATTCCTGACAGCCAGTCCCTCCCATCAGGAAGTTTTCACAAGTCTCTTATCCTTATCCATCAGAGGAGAGACAGAATGGAAACCATAATTACTGAAAACTAAGCAAACTAATCACTTGGATCACAGCCTTGTTTAACTCAGTGAAACTATGTGCCATTCCATGTAGGGCCACTCAAGATGGATGCATCATGGTGGAGAGTTCTGATGAAACGTGGTCCACTGGAGAAGAGAAGGGAAAACCACCTCTTTCCTTGAGAACCCAATGAACATTATGAAAAGGCAAACATTTTTGACACTGAAAGATGAACTCCCCACATCAGTTCAGTTCAGTTCTGTCGCTCAGTCGTGTCCGACTCTTTGCGACCCCATGAATCGCAGAACGCCAGGCCTCCCTGTCCATCACCAATTCCCGGAGTTCACTCAGATTCACATCAATCGAGTCAGTGATGCCATCCAGCCATCTTATCCTCGGTCGTCACCTTCCCCTCCTGGCCCCAATCCCTCCCAGCATCAGAGTCTTTTCCAATGAGTCAACTCTTCGCATGAGGTGGCCAAAGTACTGGAGTTTCAGCTTCAGCATCATTCCTTCCAAAGAAATCCCAGGGCTGATCTCCTTCAGAATGGACTGGTTGGATCTCCTTGCAGTCCAAGGGACTCTCAAGAGTCTTCTCCAACACCACAGTTCAAAAGCATCAATTCTTCAGCGCTCAGCCTTCTTCACAGTCCAACTCTCACATCCATACATGACCACTGGAAAAAACATAGCCTTGACTAGACGGACTTTAGTTGGCAAAGTAATGTCTCTGCTTTTGAATATGCTATCTAGGTTCGTCATAACTTTTCTTCCAAGGAGTAAGCGTCTTTTAATTTCATGGCTGCAGTCATCATCTGCAGTGATCTTGGAGCCCCCAAAAATAAAGTCTGACACTGTTTCCACTGTTTCCCCATCTATTTCCCATGAAGTGATGGGACCAGATGCCATGATCTTCGTTTTCTGAATGTTGATCTTTAAGGCAACTTATTCATTCTCCTCTTTCACTTTCATCAAGGGGCTTTTTAGTTCCTCTTCACTTTCTGCCATAAGGGCAGTGTCATCTGCATATCTGAGGTTATTGTTATTTCTCCCGGCAATCTTGATTTGAGCTTGTGTTTCTTCCAGTCCAGTGTTTCTCATGATGTACTCTGCATAGAAGTTAAATAAGCAGGGTGACAATATACAGCCTTCAAGGACTCCTTTTCCTATTTGGAACCAGTCTGTCGTTCCATGTCCAGTTCTAACTGTTGCTTCCTGACTTGCATACAGATTTCTCAAGAGGCAGGTCAGGTGGTCTGGTATTGCCATCTCTTGAAGAATTTTCCACAGTTTATTGTGATCCACACAGTCAAAGGCTTTGGCATAGTCAGTAAAGCAGAAATAGATATTTTTCTGGAATTCTCTTGCTTTTTCCATGATCCAGCAGATGTTGGCTATTTGATCTCTGGTTCCTCTGCCTTTTCTTTTTTTTTTTTTTGAATTTTGTTTATTTTTTTATTTTTTAAATTTTAAAATCTTTAATTCTTACATGCGTTCCCAAACATGAACCCCCCTCCCACCTCCCTCCCCACAACATCCCTCTGGGTCATCCCCGTGCACCAGCTCCTCTGCCTTTTCTAAAACCAGCTTGAACATCTGGAAGTTCCCAGTTCACGTATTGCTAAAGCCTGGCTTGGAGAATTTTGAGCATTACTTTACTAGCATGTGAGATGAGGGCAATTGTGCAGTAGTTTGAGCATTCTTTGGCATTGCCTTTCTTTGGGATTGGAATGAAAACTGACATTTGCCAGTCCTGTGGCCTCTGCTGAGTTTTCCAAAATTGCTGGCATATTGAGTGCAGCACTTTCACAGCATCATCTTTCAGGATTTGAAATAGCTCAACTGGAATGCCATCACCTCCACTAGTTTTTTTCATAGTGATACTTCCTAAGGCACCCTTGATCAGTAGATGCCTAATATGCTACTGGAGAAGAGTGAAGAAATAACTCCAGAAAGAATGAAGAGATGGAGCCAAAGTGAAACCAACATCCAGTTGTGAATGTAACTGGTGATGGAAGTAAAGTCTGATTCTATAAAGAACAATATTTCATAGGAACCTAGAATGTTAGGTCCATGAATCAAGGTAAATTGGAAGTTGTCAAACAGCAGATGGGAATAGTGAACATTGACATTTTAGGAATCAGTGAACAAAAATGGACCAGAATGGGAAAATTTAATTTGGATGACCATTATATATACTACTGTGGGCAACAATCCCTTAGAAGAAATGGAGTAGCCCTCATAGTCAACAAGAGTCTGAAATGCAGTATTTGAGTGCAATCTCAAAAACAACAGAATGATTTCTGTTCATTTCCAAGTTTCCATATATGGTACTGCAGATTCTGGTACTAGGCTTATGTCTGTTCTCAGAGACACCCAGCCTGGCACCATGCCCTGATGATGTTTCAGTTCAGTTCAGTCACTCAGTCGTGTCTGACTCTTTGCGACTGTTTGTGACCCCATGAATCGCAGCACACCACGCCTCCCTGTCCATCACCAACTCCCAGAGTTCACTCAGCCTCACGTCCATCGAGTCAGTGATGCCATCCAGCTACTTCATCCTCTGTCGTCCCCTTCTCCTCCTGCCCCCAATCCCTCCCAACATCAGAGTTTTTTCTAATGAGTCAACTCTTCGCTTGAGGTGGCCAAAGTACTGAAGTTTCAGCTTTAGCATCATTCCTTCCAAAGAAACCCCAGGGCTGATCTCCTTCAGGATGGACTGGTTGGATCTCCTTGCAGTCCAAGGGACTCTCAAGAGTCTTCTCCAACACCACAGTTCAAAAGCATCTTGGATACCCTCAAAGCAAGGCAGACACTAGTCCTTCATCAGCCCCTATAAAAGTAAGTCTGATGGGTGTGCTACTCCTCTCCCTTCACGTGGAGAAGATGGGAGCTGGAGATCTCAACCTTGTGAGACAATACAATAATATATGTTGGTCTCTTCCCAGTTCCTGACACAGGGCTTCAGAAAACCTTGTCATTTCCTGGGTAACAAGAGTGTGTTTTGTTCTAGGGGGCGCCAAGTGCTTCTAGGTTGGGAATCACATCCACAATGGAATGTGACACACCCCAACTTCAAGAGGACAGAAGTTACTGCACTTAGGATCCTCTCAGACCTTGCCCTGTGTAGCTCTTCATCTGGCTGTTCATCAGCATTTTTCTCATACCCTTTAATAAACTGGTTAAAGTATTTCTCTGAGTTCTGAGAGCTACTCTAGCAGATTAACTGAATCTGAGTTCATGGTGAGGTAGAAGTTGTTAGGCAGTCAGTGTAGAGTCACAGCCTTGGTTCTTTTTCTAATTTTAATTCTCTCACATAGACGTTTTACTCCACTAGCCTAAAGCTGCATTTGTTTCAGTTTCCAGGCATTCAGAAGAATGCCTCCCTTGTCTGAAGGATCATAAAACATTCAGACCCAGGACAAGACAATCATTAACTGCTGTCCAGTTTATCAAGGAGAAGAACTCCAGGTGGACCATTGGCTCCTAAACATACATTTGTTCCCTAAATAATGGTCTGGGATCTTAAAAAAGGGTCAAGGGATGGCACTGCTATATCTGGAGAAGACGAGAAACTGGGGGATACAAAAAAGCCATAAAAATGACAAATTGGACCTTGCAACATTTAAACCAATTGGTCAGAAATTACATGCATGTGGTCCTAAGCCAACCAAAAATAAACAGATCAATTCTAATAAAGATATAAACTGCTATTATTCGTGCCTTTTGGGGGCTCTTCACCCCCTTTCAGTGTCTATGTCGAAAGCTTTCTATCTATCCTTCAAAATAAGCTTTGCCTGTATGAGTGTTTGTGAGTTTGCAAAGTTCAATATTCAGCTCCGTGAACAAGAACAGAGTTTACCGTTTCAGTGGGAGCTTCCAATTTCATATGATGCTGTATCTCCAGGTAGATGGAATCAGAACTGAGTTAAATTGTAAGACACCTAAGTGGTTCCTAGAGATCTGCTTGATGGGGGTGGGGGTGGGAGCGTCCATATGTTTGGTGATGAGACGTGTCAGAAGTGAAGTCTTCTGTGTGAGGAGTAGACAGACTCACAGGGAAGAAAGAATCATAACGGAAGAACTGGGACGGTTTTCATTTTACTCCCAAGCACTTGGAACAGCACAGGGAGCGGGTACAGGAGGAAATCTGATGAGAGAAGAACGTGTCACAATTTTGTAACCAGCTTCAGTGTGGTTGGCTTAGTCCTCACCTGGGACGCAGGTTTGTGAAGTTTTTTTGTCATTAGTTGTTAAATCTGTGTCTCTTTGTGGGGGAAGAGGATCTGTCCTTTCCTAGTCTGTCGTCTTCCTGACATCACTCTGCTTCATGTTTTTAACTTGGTATTTTTAAAGATACTTCACAGAGGTTTTAGGCTTATGTGAGAAACGGTCTGTGAGTCCTTGGAAAGGCTGGAGCACTGCAGGCAATTATTGCAGAAGCCTTGGGCGCTGGCCAGTGAGTTTTTCTTTTCTCTGTGTTCTTATATCAGCTTTATCCTGTTTAATTTTACCTGCTTTATTCTTTTTTTACAAAGTTGTTTTAGACTGAGATATTTCTTCGGCCACTTGGGGTCATGAGTGCAGTGTGTGGGTTCCAGAGCACATGGATTTCAATAGTTGCATTACTCAACCTTAGTTGCACCTTGGCATGTGGAATCTTAGTTCCTGAACAGGGATTGAATCCACATCCCGTGTGTTGCAAGCAGACACTTAACCACTGAACTACCAGAGGAAGTCCTGTCCCTTGCTTTATTTTTTGTAGCTGCATTTTAGCTTTCTCAATATAGAAGAAAAATTGTTCCTGATAATCCCCTAGTAAAATTGTATAGCACATCCAACATTGAAGAGAAAATGGTTTCCTTCCCTAATGTGCTAATCTTAATTTTTCAGTGAAAAAAACTTATTAGTATAACTTGGGTCCATGTTTACCCCTGGAACAATCAACTGTGGCCACATGGCAGGTCCCATACAATGATACAGAGAGAAAAATTATGACAGCATGATTCTAGAAATTGGATGCCTGTCAATTCATTGGGGGCCTATTTTTCATTTTCCAAAGTTATGTTATTTAGTGTTTATTTAATTGAAAACTTTCCATGCATAAGAATGCAATCAATTTCATCACACACAAGCAACAAAGGGTTATATCTATATACCATAAAATAGTGATACTTAGACATGATTGCCTTCAAAAATAAATATTTCAGTATATATCAAGCATAAAGTTCATGTATATAATACCTGGGCATTTGTATCAACATAAATTATCTTTCTAGATAATGAAAATCAGAACTAGCATTTTCAACTGTTGTCCATCTTCTCACACATTTCCATTTTACAGGGGATATCTAGATGCTTTGTTTTAAAATATGCCATTTTGTATGACACTATTAAGTATAAGGAAATGATGGTAAATAGAAGCCAGCTATGAATGATCAAAATATACCTTAACTTCCATATTAAAAAGTCCACAAAATTGATAAAATATTCCATTTCTCTTTTAAAAATAAATTTAAGAAATTACTTGAACATTCAGAGATTATGAACCAATTATAATTTTGCCCATCAGCCATTAGTCAGAGGTAGTGAAAGCAGTCACTGTGTGTGTCATTAGTACTCTTTACTGTGAACCTGACTCAAATAAAATTGTCCAGATTTATGGGAAAATGAGACAGAACATTTGTTTCCTTTAATGTATATGCATGTAGGCTAATTTCAAATCCTAAAAGATGATGCTGTTAAACTACTGCACTCAATATGCCAGCAAATTTGGAAAACTCAGCAGTGGCCACAAGACTGGAAAAGGTCAGATTTTGTTCCAGCCCCAAAGAAAGGCAATGACAAAGATTGTTCAAACTACTGCACAATTGCACTCATCTCACATGTTAGTAAAGTAATGCTTAAAATTCTCCAAGCCAGGTTTCAACAGTACCTGAATTCTGAACTTCCAGATGTTTAAACTGGATTTAGAAAAGGCAGAGGAACAAGAGATCAAATGGCCAAAGTATGTTGGATCATCGAAAACCTGAGAGGTCCTGAAAAACATCTACTTCTGCTTTATTGACTACATCAAAACCTTTGATTGTGGATTACAACAAACTGTAGAAAATTCTACAAGAGATGGGAATACCAGACCATCTCACCTGCCTCTTGAAAAATCTGTATGCAGGTAAAAAATGACAGTTAGAACTGACATGGAACAACAGACTGGTTCCAAATTGGGAAAGAAGTATGTCAAGGCTGTATATTGTCACCTTGCTTATTTAATTTATAGGCAGAGTTAGCCAGTTCAGTTGTTCAGTCATGTCTGACTCTTTGTAACCCAGTGGACTGCAGCACACCAGGCCTCCTGTCCATCACCAATTGCCCAAACTCATGTCCATCGAGTCAATGATGCCAGTCAACCATCTCATCCTCTGTTATCCTCTTCTCCTCCTGCCTTCAATCTTTCCTAGAATCAGGGTCTTTTCTAATGAATCAGTTTTTTTTTCCATCAGGTGGCCAAATTATTGGAGATTCAGCTTCAGGATAAATCCTTCCAATGAATATTCAGGACAAATTTCCTTTAAGATTAACTGGTTTGATCTCCTTACTGCCCAAGGGACTCTCTAGAGTCTTCTCCGACACTGCAAAAGCATCAATTCTTCAACACTCAGCTTTCTTTATGGCCCAACTCTCACATCCATACATGACTACTGAAAAAAAAACATAGCTTTGACTATATGGACCTTCCTTGGCAAAGCCATGTTTCTTCATTTTGATATTGTGTCTAGGTTTGTCACAACTTTTTTCTTCCCAGGGGCAAGCGATTTTTGATTTCATGGCTGCAGTCACCATCTGCAGTGATTTTGGAGTAGTAGAAAATAAAATCTGTCACTGTTTCCATTGTTTTCCCATTTATTTGCCATGAACTGATGGGACCAGATGCCATGACATTTGTTTTTAGAATGTTGTGTTTTAAGCCAGGTTTTTCACTCTCTTTCTCCTTCATCAAGAGGCTCTTTAGTTCCTCTTCACTTTCTACCACGAGGGTGGTGTCATCTGCATATCTGAGGTTATTGATATTTGTCCTGGCAGTCTTGATTCGAGCCTGTGCTTCATCAAGCCCAGCATTTCACATGATGTACTCTGCATATAAGTTAAATAAACCAGGTGACAATATATAGCCTTAATGTACTACTTTCTCATTTTTGAACCAGTCTGTTGTTCCACATCCAGTTCTAACTTACTTCTGGACCTGCATACGGATTGCTCAGGTGGCAGGCAAGGTGGTCTTATATTCCCATCTCTTTAAGAATTTAAAGAATTTAAGGGTTACATGCAGAGTGCATCATGTGAAATGCCAGCCTGGATGAAGCACTAGCCACGGAATCAATGTCCCAGGAAAAATGTCAATAACATCAGCTATCCAGATGACACCACCCTTATGGCAGAAAGTGAAGAGGAACTGAAGAGCCTCTTAATGAAGGTGAAAGAGAAGAGTGAAAAAGCTGACTCAAAACTCAACATTTGAAAAACTAAGATCATGGCATCCAGCCCCATTTCAGTATAATCACTTAGCATTTACAAGTAGAGATTATTCATGGAAAGTGAAGTTAGGCTCATATTTCTTCACTGTACTTTTCTATATTATATACTCTATTAACTTTTTAAGATTCATTGAATTGTTTTATTTTTAAGATTTTTTAAACATTCATTGCACGTTGAGAATAGGCTAATCTTTTGAGACATTAGCTGACTTCAGCTTTAATATTGCTCTGAGAGACAAAATTATTCTTCTTATACTTGACATATGAGGAAAGGAATCTCAAAAGAGGTTAAGTCATTTACTGAAGTTCATGGAGGTGTGCCTGCCATCCAAGTCCCATTGTTTTCCAGCAGCTCAGCTTCACTAATGAGTGTCTGCTACGTGACAAGCATGGGCTAACTGCTGAATTCAAAGAAAAATATGAACTAGTACCTGTCTTTTAAGACATTACAATCCAGAAAAAAAAAGGACTTATTATTTATACTGAGATATGACATTCTCTACAAGAAGTGTGAATAACTTTGGTGGATTAAAAAGCGAAAATTCAGAGATGAAGTTGAGGGGGAAAAACTATTTTAGGGACAAGAAGATAAGGAGATTTCAGGAAATAAAGTCGTTCTGGGACAGAACCCAACGTAGTATTATATCCAGCAGTCTCCAACCTTTTTGGTAGCGGGGACAGGTTTCATAGAAGACAATTTCTCCATGGAGTGGGGAGGGGGCGGAGAGGATGGTTTTTGGATGATTTTAGTGCACTACTTGTGCTGTGCACTTTATTCCTATTATTATTATATCAACTCTGCCTCAGATCATCAAGCATTAGATCACAGAGTTTGGGGTTCCCTGATGCATACAACTCACATGAATAGTATTCATTTAGGAATCTTTTTTTGAATAAGAAGTTCAATAAAGAAATTATGTATCTCCATCTATGAAAAAAAATCAACAAAAGGTTACTAAATATTGCAATGTGGCTTTGTCCTTGAAAGGCCAAGAAAAAAGAGTCAACAAAATTTTACAGTGGTAACAGGTACATGGTACTTGGAATTTATCTAACTTGAAATCATCAAGCTGGAACTTAACATCCATTCACTAAGATTAACATTTTATGTTAACGTTTTTATTCATTAACAAAATGTTCATTAACCTTTATTCATTAACATTAACAAAAATCTCAAAGTGATAATTAGAAAGCAAATGCAAACCATTCAGTGTTTAGTTTTCTGGAGCGTATTTTTATAAGTTGTCATCTTACAGAGCAACTGCTCTTTTCTTATTTGTTTGGCATAGTTCTCTCTTTTAAAAATGTGTGTCATTTCACTTGGCTTCAGAAAATTCAAACGAGCAAAATAAGAGTGAATGAGAACTCACAATCTTTTATAACATTTATTTTGAAAACTTTCACTCTAAAAAGTTACAAAAATAATGCAAAGAATTCCCATATAGTTTCTGAGACAAAATTAAGCTATCATCTAATTTGCTATATGTCTTTGTTTCTCTCTTCTTCATGTGTATCCCTGTATATGTGCTTTTCTCCATAATATTTGACACAATGGAAAATGTTATGCCTTATCTCTAAGTAATTTCATGTGCATTTCCTAAAAGAAAGGAATTCTCTTATATGACTTCAGTTCAGTTTTCAAAATCAGAAAAGTCTGTTCCTGTTTTGTACCTTTACAGTAGAGATTGGCACAATATTGTAAGTCAACTCTACTACAATTAAAACAAATAATTAAAAAATGAGAAATGTAATACTGATACAATATTTTTATCTAGTCTATTGTTGTTGTTTAGTCACTAAGTTATATCTGACACCTTTGTGACCCCATAATCTGTAGCCCACCAGGCCACTATGTCCATTGAATTCCACAGGCAAGTATACTTGAGTGGGTTGCCATTTACTCTTACAGGAGATCTTCCTGACCTAGGCATCAAACCCATACCTACTGCATTGCAAACAGTTCTTTACCACTGAGCTACAAGGGAAGCCAGATTATCTAGTCTATAGGCATTCAAATGTTGAAGTTGTGTGATTAATATCTTTCAATTCAGTTCAGTCTTATCCGACTCTTTGTGACCTCATGGACTGCAGCACAGAAGGCTTTCCTGTCCAACACCAACTCCCAGAACCTACTCAAACTCATGTCCGTCAGGATCCAACACATTTAATTAGGATTCTCTAAACCCATTACTCCAGACCAGTTCCTTAGGGTTTCCAGGGCTTTAAGATTTGTCTTTTTGGAAGTATTGAAGCCATTAAAAAAAAAAAAAAAAAACTCTTTATTTGAAATTGTGTGGTGTTTCCTCCAGATTTACAACTTGAATGGACTGCCACAGATGTGATTTGTGTTTGTCTTCATGTCAGTGAATCATGTTAGGAAGTACAGGATGTCTGTCAGTACTCAGCCTCTTATTGGTGTTCGGGGTGGATCAACATGTCCCCTTCCCACAAAAAGTGGACAATAAGTTAGAGTACTACGAATCAGAAAGCCCAACATTGGCATACTTTTAGTTTGAGTTGATACTGGATTTCTAAGCTTCATTTCTTTCCTAAAGATCATATTTGGAAATAATCAGTATATTTTGTATATCTACACAATTTTATTTCATTGTATATAAATAATTAATATAATACTGTATATGCAGCATATAAACATAACTATATGTTTAATATCAGTATATTAATATATATACATGGTGTATGCACATATGTGAATATATATATACATATATATTTTTGAAATATTTTGTATTTCATGGGGTAAATAATTTTAAGATCTGTAAATATTAATATGCTAGGTATAAGCATGAATGGAACATTATTTAGGTAAATGTGACCTTGGCTTTTTTTTTGTTATTATGAGCAGAAAGATATTCCAATTTAGAAGAAATATTATCAACTATGGATGTTGACAGCGTTAGGTTCTATTACTGTGTTTATGATGACTCTAAGACTTTGGGTAAGTTAATGAATTCTAGGTAACACTTTCCACCATTATTTAATAGAGATCAGAGAAAAAAGTATCATACCCCTCCTCCCCGAGGAACTGTATGGATAAAATTAATCTAATATATAACATCAACTTTAATTAAAATTGCTATAGAAACACAGTATTACTTTATGAATCAATAGTTCACAAGGGAAGAGACCAGGCTGATAAATCTGGAAGAAATGTGACCTCCCATTTATTTTGTTTCTCACCAAGTGGAGGTGGAAGCTTCACTGAAAAATGACCATCGCCTACCATAAAAATGCTGGATCATTCTTTGAGAGAAATGGACAAGCACAACAGCAGAATTGTGACACTGGCTCACTTTTTAATATTTCAGTTATGAAAGGCCTCTGCCTGGACGAGAAACAGTACAATATCCCTGTAGGTTTTATAGCTGGCTCAATTCTAAATACTCAAAACTCCTTGCAGGTGATGAAACTGCACACCAGATTAGTCATAAAATCTACCTGCCTCTCACATATTTTTGGTAGCTAAGATCACCGAGCTGTCAGATAATTTTTATCCTTTCCTCAATATTCAAGGCCATTGCTAATGCCTTTTCTGCAATGCTGTTGCATGTCAATTTTTAGAATGTTGGTTGCTACTTTTACAGATTCTCTTTTTTGATAAAAGCATCAATATCTCAAAGACCAATTATATGCTCAAATGTCTTCTGTAAATCTGTACCAATCAATCTCTTCCTTTGGTTTAACTGTGGACTCACCTGCTATTTGAATGCCTCAGATGTACACATACTATTTGTGGTCAGATCCTAGGCTAAGTCTGCAAGTCCCTTTAAATCCATTCTCCATTTTCTACTTTTTCTGCTTGGCATTTATTTATTTATTTATTATTGAAGCATAGTCAATTTACAATTTCTGTTAATTTCTGCTCTACAGCAAATTGATTCAGTTATACATACATATGCAATATTCTTTTTTATATCCTTTCCATTATACATTACCATAGGACATTAAACATAGTTTTCTGTGCTATACATTAGGAAACTGTTCATTCTATATATAATAGTTTGCATCTGCTAATCTCAAACTCCAAGTTCATCCGTCCCCCTTGGCAACCACCAGTCTGTTTTCTCTGTCCTTGATTCTTCTTTTGTTTCATAGTTTCGTTTGTGCCACATTTCAGATTCCACATAGAAATGACATCATATTGTATTCGTATTTCTCTTTGCCTTACTTCACTTAGCATGATAATCTCTAGGTTCATCCATGTTCTGCAAATGGCATTATTTGATTCTTTGCATTGCAGAGAAATATTTCATTCTGTATATATGCCACATCTTTGTCTATTCCTCTGTCAATGAACATTTATGTTGTTTCCATGTCTTGGCTATTGTCAATAGTGTTGCTATGAATATAGCGGTGCATGGATCTCTTGGCATTGTAGATGACTCTGGGTGTATGCTCCCTTGCCTGGCAATAATTTAAGGTCTCACACCTTTGTAATGGAAAGTTGTGGTGGCCTGCTGACAGCTCTGCTTAACTTCTTTGTGTTCTCATCTCAAGCTGCTGGGATCTTTCTAAAACATAGTTAAAATCATACATGTGTATACCTGTGGCTGATTCATGTTGATGTTTGACAGAAAACAAAATTCTGTAAAGCAATTAACCTTCAATTAAAAAATAGATGATTTTTTTAAAAGAAATGCAAAAAAGCAAAATGGCTGTCTGGGGAGGCCTTATAAATAGCTATGAAAAGAAGAAAAGTGAAAAGCAAAAGAGAAAAGGAAAGATATAAACATCTGAATGCAGAGTTTCAAAGAATAGCAAGAAAAGATAAGAAACCCTACTTCAGCGATCAATGCAAAGAAATAGAGGAAAATAACAGAATGGGAAAGACTAGAGATCTCTTCAAGAAAATTAGAGATACCACGGGAATATTTCATGCAAAGATAGGCTCGATAAAGGACAGAAATGGTATGTACCTAACAGAAGCAGAAGATATTAAGAAAAGGTGGCAAGAATACACAGAGGAACTGTACACAAAAGATCTTCATGACCAAGATAATCATGATGGTGTGATCACTCACCTAGAGCCAGACATCCTGGAATGTAAAGTCAAGGGGGCCTTAGAAAGCATCACTACAAACAAAGCTAGTGGAGGTGACGGCATTCCAGTGGAGCTGTTTCAAATCCTGAAAGATGATGCTGTGAAAGTGCTGCACTCAATATGCCAGCACATTTGGAAAACTCAGCAGTAGCCACAGGACTGGAAAAAGTCAGTTTTCATCCCAATCTCAAAGAAAGGCAATGCCAAAGAATGCTCAAACTACCGCACAATTGCACTCATCTCACACGCTAGTAAAGTAATGTTTAAAATTCTCCAAGAAAGGCTTTAGCAGTACGTGAACCATGAACTCCCAGATGTTCAAGCTGGTTTTAGAAAAGGCAGAGGAACCAGAGATCAAATTGCCAACATCCAGTGGATCATGGAAAAAGCAAGAGAGTTCCAGAAAAACATCTATTTCTGCTTTATTGACTATGCCAAAGCCTTTGACTATGTGGATCACAATAAAGTGTGGAAAATTCTTCAAGAGATGGGAATACCAAACCACCTGACCTGCCTCTTGAGAAATCCGTATGTAGGCCAGGAAGCAACAGTCAGAACTGGACATAGAACAACAGACTGGTTCCAAATAGGAAAAGGAGTACATCAAGGCTGTATATTGTCACCCTGCTTATTTAACTTCTATGCAGAGTACATTA
Organism: Capra hircus; assembly: GCF_001704415.2. Classification (NCBI taxonomy): domain Eukaryota; kingdom Metazoa; phylum Chordata; class Mammalia; order Artiodactyla; family Bovidae; genus Capra; species Capra hircus. The sequence goes on from NC_030823.1 coordinate 7,242,193, forward strand.
CGAGAAACGCTGGACTGGAAGAAACACAAGCTGGAGTCAGGGTTGCTGGGAGAAATATCAATAACCTCAGATATACAGGTGACATCACCCTTATGGCAGAAAGTGAAGAGGAGCTATAAAGCCTTTGAAAGTGAAAGAGGAGAGTGAAAAAGTTGGCTTAAATCTCAACATTCAGAAAATGGAGATTATGGCATCTGGTCCCATCACTTCACGGGAAATAGATGGGGGAGCAGTGGAAACAGTGTCAGACTTTATTTCTTGGGGCTCCAAAATCACTGCAGATGGTGACTGAAGCCATGATATTAAAAGACGCTTACTCCTTGGAAGAAACGTTATGACCAACCTAGATAGCATATTCAAAAGCAGAGACATTACTTTGCTGCCTAAGGTCCTTCTAGTCAAGGCTATGGTTTTTCCTTTAGTCATGTATGGATGTGAGAGTTGGACTGTGAAGAAGGCTGAGTGCTGAAGAATTGATGCTTTTGAACTGTGGTGTTGGAGAAGACTCTTAAGAGTCCCTTGGACTGCAAGGAGATCCAACCAGTCCATTCTGAAGGAGATCTTCCCTGGGATTTCTTTGGAAGGAATGATGCTAAAGCTAAAACTCAAGTACTTTGGCCACATCATGCGAAGAGTTGACACTTTGGAAAAGACTTTGATGCTGGGAGGGATTGGGGGCAGGAGGAGGAGGGGACGACAGAGGATGAGATGGCTGGATGGCATCACTGATTCGATGGACATGAGTCTGAGTGAACTCCGGGAGTTGGTAATGGACAGGGAGGCCTGGCGTGTTGCGATTCATGGGGTCGCAAAGAGTCAGACACGACTGAGCGACTGAACTAACTGAACTAACTGAATTTGTCTGCACACTTCTACGAATCTCCCCTGAATACCAAGCGAAATTCATTCAAGAAGAAGCATTTGATGTAGCGTATATAACATGAGCTCCAGACCTGGACAAGAATTAACTCTCTATTCTGCTTTGGACAAGTTTTTGAAGCTCAGGAAACCTCACTTCATTTGTCCTACAACCCACAGCATGGCTATGGAGGTAATGAGTTAAATCCCTTACAATACCAAGGATCTCTCCTGATACACTGCTGAAATTCAGATTTTTGCTCTTGTCTCTGCCCTAAAATATCCACTTACTTGCCTGCTTTTTTTTTTTTTTTTAACTTCTAGTTTATGCGGGCTTCCCTAATAACCCAATTGGTAAAGAATCCACCGGCAATATAGGAGATCCCAGTTCCATTCCTGAGTTGGGAAGATTCACTGGAGAAGGGATAGGCTACCCACTCAAGTATTCCTGGGGTTCCCTTATGGCTCAAGTGGTAAAGAATCTGCCTAATATGCAAGAAACCTGGGTTCAGTCCCTGGATTGGAAAGATCCTCTGGAGAAGGGAAAGGCTGCCCACTCCAGTATTCTGGCCTGGAGAATTCCATGAACTCTACAGTCTATGGGGTCGTGAAGAGTTGGATACGACTGAGCAACTTCCACTTTCGCTTTCCTTTGTACACACTGTTCTTTCTTGTTTCCTGCAAAGATGCCAAACTCTCTGCTGTATCATCCTTCTTTGTTTCTACAAATAGAATATTCACTGGCTGTATGTTTCATCCTTTTTCCTCACCTGGAAAAAGCTTATCATTCCTTCAAGGGCCATCACACACTCCAATCCTTGTGTGCAGTATTGTTTTTATTTCTCCCTAGCAGAATGTCCATTATTTCCTTGGAAACTGAACCGCACTGTGTTCCTTTCTTATGTTACTTGGCACATTCCACCTTGTATTTTGTTATTTGAATTTTTGTTCCCAACCTCCACTCCAGATGGTTAGTCAACAAATACCCGAAAGCATCCTGCAATTTCACATACTGGGAATTCAATAAATATTTATGTAACAGATTTTGTTTTGAAAAGGTTGTCTGCAGCCCAAACTGCCACTCCATGTGTGCTTATGCAACGTCATGTTGGCTAGTCCTCATTCGGAGCTGTGTGCCTTTCTCCACCCTCTCGAATCTGGACAAAAATTATGACAACAGTAGTTTCCTCTTATCTGCAGGGGATATGTTCCAAGACCCCTAGTGAATGTCTGAAACCTGGGGGTTTACCAACAATACCAAACCCTATTTTTCGTGTGTTTATTCTCATACTAACTGGTGGGTAGTAAGTACAGCATGGATGCTGGACCAAAGCATGATTCCTATTCTGGGTGGGAAAGAGTGAGAAGGCAAGAGATTTCATCACTCTGCACAGAATGGAACCCCGTTTAAAAATTATAAATTGTTTATTGTTGGGATTGTCCATTTAAGATTGTCAGACTGCCACTGACTTTATTTAACTGAAACTACAGAAAGGGAAATGCAGATAAAGGATTTAATGTAATTCTAGAACTGTTTGATATAATTTGATATACCAGTGAAACCATCTTCACCTTTTTTTGTTGTTGTTGTTTCTACAGACAAGGTTAGTTTTTTACAAACAGCTACATTCCATCCTATAGGAAATCAGTCCTGAATATTCATTCAGACAGTGATGCTGGGAAAGATTGAAGGCGGGAGGAGAAGGGGATGACAGAAGATGAGATGGTTGGATGACATCACTGACTCAGTGGATATGAGTTTGGGTAAACTCTGGGGAGTTGATGATGGACAGGGAGGCCTGGCATGCTGCAGTAGTACACTGGGTCACAAAGAGTCAGACAAGACTGAGAGACTGAAGTGGGCTGATGAGAATATTCAGTTACCGTTTTTTGTTATTGGAAAAATATTGGTAAATATCAATGAGCTCAACTGGTGTTCAGATCTGGGTCCTCATTGCTATTTTATTTTTGTATTTTCTTACTGCAGGCAGTGGAGTTACTGGAGAATTCTCTTGACTGATTCTGTTGGCCTTCTTTTCTTTCTTTTTTTTTTTTTTGTTATGACATATTTATTTTAGTTTTGGCTGCAGGAATAAGGAATGAACTTTCTTCTTTCAGGTTCACAAGAATCTCACAACTCTGTCTGGAGTGCAACCCTAACGCATGTTTCTCTTGCATGATCTCTTGTACCTGCTTGGCTTTCAAACCCACAGGTGGTCCTGACTCTTGCCTTGTACATTGCAGCCCAGCCATTACCTAAGGGACCATGGAGGACCTCACACAAATATTGAATGCCCTTCCTCCATGCTGCTCTGTCCCTTCTTGTTCTCGAGACTCCCACCTCCTCTCCAGACTTGACCATGACATCCTCAAGGTAGTGAGACTGTTGTATTTTGCCTGGGCTCAACCTCCCTCCACAGGGCAGTGAAAAGAGCCCACAGGCAGGAATCCTGTCTGTACACAGGTCTATAATTATGTATTTTCCTTCTTTTAAGGATTATATTCCTACATTGGAATTTTCCAACTATATAGTAGTTTCCAGAAGAAGGCGTGTGTCCTGTACCCATCACTCAATTCTGGTAGGAGCGAGAAATTCCAGCTGAATCAACTCTGGTGATCAGTGGTTAATGAATACCAAAGTCTGTTTCCTTTTGTATGCAAGTTTTGAAATATTTTTAACATTGTATACAGTTCATGTAATGTTACTGTATGGATAAAATGAAGTACCACAGCTATTAAGTTTATGTCTGTTCTCAAGCCTATGATTCATATACTGATGGAAGTCTCACCATCTCATTTTTAGAAAAATACAAATCAATAAGCAATACTAATTTGTCTTTCAGATATTACTTACTTGGTAGACACTTAATTACAACTGCTTCAATAGTTTTTATAAAAGAAAAAGCAGAACAATGAGGACTACACCTTAGTGAAAACCTAGTCAAAACTTTACTTTTCTGAAAGCAAACTTTGTCCCTCTGAAGTGTATTTTAACACAGTACCTTCCATGAGTTAGACCTGTAGGTGAGGTCCACTCTATAGGCAGGAAATAAATGACATTTGGAGAGTAGAGCCATCTTTAATTCACATGTACTCTCCTTCTCTGCTAGTCTGAAAAAGGTGTAGAAAATATGCTTCAAAATATGGTTCTGTTTTTCACAATATATTTCCTAAATCTAGAGTTAATAAATGAATAAATTATACCAAACAGGATATAATGTAGCAAATGCTAAATAATTTCTAAGACTGGGAGTCAGAAGTCTTAGGAAATATAAATGCCAATTTAAATGAAAAAGTATGTGGTATATTTGTACTAGTTGTTTTGGGAGCATATAAGCAATTGATTCAAAAAATTTGCTTATTAAACCTTATACTGACCAGAGATCAGAATAACATACTTTAAAACTGAGTACATTAAGAACTTTTAGCTAACTACTAAACTAATATATATTTTTCAATTTTTAAAGGAATCCTTTAAAATTATTTTTACTGTGGTTGGAAATTATTTATGCTTAATTAGTTAGTCCAGATTTACACAACATACATATCTTTTTTTTTTTTTTTTGATTACAGAACTCACAGTGGGATTTTATTACATCAATTTCAGTCATTAATTTTCTTTTTTCTTTTTTATTTTTTTTTAGTTTTTTATTTTTTAAAATCTTTAATTCTTACATGCGTTCCCAAACATGAACCCCCCCTCCCACCTCCCTCCCCATAACATCTCTCTGGGTCATCCCCATGCACCAGCCCCAAGCATGCTATATCCTGCGTCAGACATAGACTGGCAATTCAATTCTTACATGATAGTATACATGTTAGAATGCCATTCTCCCAAATCATCCCACCCTCTCCCTCTCCATCTCCCTCTCCCTCTGAGTCCAAAAGTCCGTTATTTTCTTCATTGTAAAGGCACATTTGAATTTCACTGATTTATTATGTGACTTTAGATGCCACAAGAAAATTAAATGTGAGATTTTAAGTGAAAATTATGATTAGTATCACATATGTAATCTTCGGGAGAAATATCAATAACTCAGATATGCAGATGACACCACCCGTATGAAAGAAAGTGAAGAGGAGCTAAAAACCCTCTTGATGAAAGTGAAAGAGGACAGTGAAAAAATTGGCTTAAACTCAACATTCATAAAACTAAGATCATGGCATCTTGTCCCATCACTTCATGGGAAATAGATGGGGAAACAGTGGAAACAGTATCAGACTTTATTTTGGGGGGCTCCAAAATCACTGCAGATGGTGATTGCAGCCATGAAATTAAAAGACGCTTACTCCTTGGAAGAAAAGTTATGACTAACCTAGAAAGCATATTGAACAGCAAAGATATTACATTGCCCACAAAGGTCTGTCTAGTAAAGGCTATGGTTTTTCCAATGGTCATGTATGGATGTGAGAGTTGGACTGTGAAGAAAGCTGAGTGCCGAAGAATTGATGCTTTTGAACTGTGGTGTTGGAGAAGACTCTTGAGAGTCCCTAGGACTGTAAGGAGACCCAACCAGTCCATTCTAAAGGAAATCAGCCCTGGTGTTCTTTGGAAGGACTGATGCTAAAGCTGAAACTCCAGTACTTTGGCCACCTCATGTGAAGAGTTGACTCATTGGAAAAGACCCTAATCCTGGGAGGGATTGAGGGAAGGAGGAGAAGGGGATGACAGAGAATGAGATGGCTGAATGGCATCATCGACTTGATGGATGTGAGTCTGAGTGAACTCCGGGAAATGGTGATGGACAGGGAGGCCTGGCATGCTGTGATTCATGGGGTCGCAAAGAGTTGGACACGACTGAGTGACTTAGCTGAACTGAACTGAAACTGTATTATTAGAAACTTAGAAACATATCTCAAATTTGCCTTTAATTACCTTAAGAAAAAAAAAATTAAGTCCTCTATATTATTACTTTTATGTCCCACCACTTATTTTACTCATCACAATATAAACTTATTTCATATAAATTCCATTTTATATATTTCACAGTACATAACAAGAAGAAAGAATAAAAAAAAAACAAGTTTTCTCTGCTGCTGACATTTTAAACATGTTATAGTTTATGAGGAAATAAGTAAAACTCATATTACACAGCAAAACAGTCTGACCTTTCTCAGAGACTGACATGAGTTCTTGGGCAGGTTCTATAAAGAAACTCAGCGGTAAGATTCAGTTACTAACAAGTAATTGACAGTTTCAAAGGTCACAGTTCTGACAGCAATTTAGTTTGTAAGCCAGGGCATGGAATAAAATTTTTTTTTCAATTATCAATTTTTTTCCATGACCACATGACCTGCCTTTTGTAAAATCGGTATGCAGGTCAGGAAGCAACAGTTAGAACTGGACATGTAACAACAGAATGGTTCAAATAGGAAAAGGAGTATGTCAAGGCTGTATATTGTCACCCTTCTTATTTATCTTCTATGCAGAGTACATCATGAGAAACGCTGGACTGGAAGAAGCTGGAATCAAGATTGCCAGGAGAAATATCAATAACCTCAGATATACAAATGACACCACCCTTATGGCAGAAGGTGAAGAAGGACTAAAGAGACTCTTGTTGAAAGTGAAGGAGGAGAGTGAAAAAGCAAGTTTCAAACTCAACATTCAGAAAACTAAGATCATGGATTCCAGTCCCATCAATTCATGGCAAATAGATGGGGAAACAGTGGAAACAGTGGCTGACTTTATTTTTGGGGGCTCCAAAATCACTGTAGATGGTGACTGCAGCCATGAAATTAAAACACACTTTCTGTTGGGAGGAAAGTTATGACCAACCTAGACAGCATATTTAAAAGCAGAGACATTACTTTGCCAACCAATGTCTGTCTAGTCAAGGCTATGGATTTGCCAGCAGTCACATATGGATGTGAGAGTTGGACTATAAAGAAAGTTGAGTGCTAAAGAATTGATTATTTTGAACTGTGGTGTTGAAGAAGACTCTTGAGAGTCTCTTGGACTTCAAGGAAATCCAACCAGTCCTATCATCCTAAAGGAGATCAGTCCTGAGTGTTCATTGGAAGGGTTGATGTTGAAGCTGAAACTCCAATACTTTGGCCACCTGATGCAAAGAGCTGACTAATTTTAAAGACCCTGATGCTTAGAAAGATTGAGGGCAGGAGGAGAAGGGGAATACAGAGGATGAGATGGTTGGATGGCATCACTGACTCTGTGGAGATGAGTTTGAGTAAACTCCGGGAGTTGATGATTGGAGGCCAGGCGTGCTGTAGTCCATGGGGTCGTGAATAGTCAGAAACAACTGAGCTACTAAACTGAACTGAATGTTGTTTTAGATGCCACGGACTTGTGTAGAGTATATGTTTTTTAAATGTCATTGGATATTGATTTTAAAGTATTTTTTTCTTTCTTTAAAATATTTTATTGAGATGTGCTTAACATTTAAAACATACAATTTGATAAGGTTTGACATATGTCAAGCATATGAAATCATCATCATAATCAAGATGAATGGGACCACAAAATCTAAAAATTTCTTATTGTATTTTTAAAATCTATTATTCCTTTATCCTACAGGTTTTACAAATACACAAGACGCACTCTTTTTAGAAAATCACTTTGCTGACTTATTGTTTACTTACAAAAAGTATGGATATTTAAAGCATACAACTTGATGAGTTTGGAGACAAAGATACATTCAAGAAACCATCACTATGATCAGGCCATTAAAGTAACCACCATCTCCAGACAGTTCCTCCTATTTCCTCTCTCTTCCTTTAAAAAAAAAAATATATATCTTCTTTTTGTAGTCAGAACACTTCATATAAACGTGGAGTAGATATATAGAAGAGTATTTACAGTACTGAAATTTTGCAACCTTTGATATTTCCCATTCACCATTACTGCAACCCCTAGTCACCACTGTTCTACTTTTTGGTTCTGTAGACTTGACGGTTTTAAGTTCTTTATAATGGAGGGCTCAAACAATGTTTGTTCTTCTATGTCTTCTTATTTCACTTGGCATACTATCTTCCAAGTCCATCCATGTTGTCACAAACAGCAAAAACTGTTTTCCTTTTTCTGAACACCAAATAATACTCTGCTGTGTGTATATATATACGTGTGTGTGTGACGTGAAATTCACTCAGTCATATGCAACTCTTTGCAATCCTGTAGACTCTTGTCCATGGAATTCTCCAGGTCAGAATACTGGAGTGAGTAGCCTTTCCCTTCTCCATGGGATCTTCCAAACCCAGGAATGGAACCCAGGTCTCCTGCATTGCACGTAGATTATTTGCCAGCTGAGCCACAAGAGAAGACCAAAAATACTGGAATGGGTAGCCTGTCCCTTCTAAACATGGAGCTTCCTGAACCAGGAATCAAACTGGAGTCTCCTGCATTTCAGGTGGATTCTTTACCAACTGGGCTGTCAGGGAAGCCCATAGATATCTATGTATATGTATATATCACATTTTCTTTATGTATTACTCTAGCAATGGACATTTAACTTGTTTCTATACCTTAGCTATTGTGAATTGCAATAAATATGGGACTACAACTACCCCTTCAAAGTCCTAACTTCAGTTCCCTTAGATTTTGGAGAATTGTTGAATCAAATGGTTACTCTTTTTAAATTTTGAGGGAAATGCACACTGTTTCTGTAGACTTACATTTCCCTGATGATTAGCAAAACTGAACATCTTTCCACATACTCATGGGCCATTTGTATGTCTTTCTTTGGGAAAAAAAAAAAAATTCAGGTCCTTTGCCCATTTTGAAATCAAACTATTTGTTCTTTTTGCTACTGATTTATAAGAATTCTTTCTAAGTTTCTTATATTACCCTCTTATCCCCTTATCAGACATATGGTATACGAATATTTTCTCCCATTCCATAGGTTTTTTTCGTTGACTGTTTTCATCACTATGCAAAAGCTTTTTAGTTTGATGTAGTCCCACTTGTTTATTTATTTATCTTTATGTTTTCTTCTATGCACTTTATGATTTCAGGTCTTAATGTTTAACTCTTTAATTTATTTTAAGTTGATTTTTTTCTTTTTTTTTAAATTTGATACATATTTTTTCTTTTTCTTTTTTAAAATAAATTTATTTTAATTGGAGGTTAATTATTTTACAATATTGTGTTGGTGTGACGTAAGGGTCTAATTTCATTATTTTGCTTGTTGATATCTGGTTTTACTGTCATTGTTTGTTGAAGAGACCATCTTTTCCCCAGTGTGTGTATTTGACTTATTGTATTTCCCTTGCTGAAGATCAGGAGATCATATAGGATGAATTTATTTTCAATGTCTCTGTTTTGTTCTATTGATATGTATATCTATTTTTATGCCAGTACCAGACTATTTTGATTGCTGTGGTTTCATAGCATATTTTCAAACAAGGAAGTATATCTCCTCGTACTTCTTGCTCAAAGTAACTTAGGCTATTTGGGGCCTTTTGTGTTTCCAAATTAATTTTAAGATTGTTTTCTATTTCTGTATAATATAGATAAATATGTAGATCATTGTGCTCATATTATCAGTTAATCAAAAATAAGTTTATTTGCAGATAACATCACCACCCACTTGAGCCCTCTATTACTCGATCCTGGTTCCTATTTTCTATACTACATAGCCCACAGCTAAGAGTAAGGCATTTAAATTTTTTACTATCAGAATCCAGTCTACTTCTCAGCATCATTTCCCACCGATGCCGGGAGCAAGCACAGGAGATCACACCCATGACAAGGTCATGCAGGAGAGGCCTGACAGGCAAGGTGAATCAGGACTCAAGGGACTCCCTGGATCAATCCCACCCATGACAAGGTCATGCGGAGAGACCTGACAGGCAAGGTGAATCAGGACTCAAGGGACTCCCTGGATCAATCCCACCCATGACAAGGTCATGCGGAGAGACCTGACGGACAAGGTGGATCAGGACTCAAGGGATCCCCTGGACCTGCTCTAGCATCTACCCCCAAACCAGAATCTGTTTGTTTTACTATTTCATGTCTCTCACCAACACCTCTGACATTAACAGGAGGCTATCCCCGACCACTTTTCTTTGAAGAAAACAACTTAGAGCTTTAGTTAATAATTCTCCTGGGCATAATAAGAGTGTTCCAATCCAAACCCCTCTGATGATTTTCTAGCTAGCCTGACAGGTTCGTTCAGACTCCTGCAGCTATGCATGTGATTGTTTATGGCCTCCCAACCATGAGAGGCATGGGAGGCCTATAGTATTCTAAAAATATAGAGCCTTATGGGGCATTAAGGAATTATTAGAATAGTACTGGTGGAGGGTTTCATTGTTGAGCCAATATTTGCTGCTAAGTTTCCATATCCCTTACCCATTATGTTTCTGAGAGTATACATTAATTAGTATAGTTAAAAATAAGCTGTAGCCTTTGATTTAACAGCATCAGAAATTATTTCCATGTTATAGCCCACTTCACCTTTAACCTATAGGAATGTAACCTTATCTAGTGCTTTCAGAGAGTGGGGCCTGACCTTTGGAGAAAATAAGTTTTCTGGTTGACTAATCATTATCAGAAAGTATCATAAAAATGTCAGCAGGCCTTCTGGCCATAAGATGATGTAAATCACCTGAGACCTTTGTATGTCAGAAAGAATGCAGAAAGAAAGCCTGGTCCTGATAAGGGTCAGGACTGCTGACCCCTCATGACTATGCACCTCCCATTACTCTCTATGTAAAGCTCAAGGTATATAAGCTCCTTGGAAAAAATAAAGTTTGGGTCACTCTTGATGAAGCTTGGTCTCCCTGCGTCGTTATTATCCTCTTTGTTTTCTGGCTGACTCCCTGGAGTGCAGGGCTCTGTGAGTTCACTTTCCTACCCGGGCTTCTAAGACCCATGTGAGAGGGAGCCCAAGACAGGGCACCCTCCACTATTCAAGTGGGCACCTGTGGCCTGGGTGAACAAAGCAAGTTCCTTGTCTGGAGCTTTATTGGCTTTCTGCGTAAACCATGGAATATCGGCCTCTTCCTCTCCTCTCTTTTCTTAACTGCAACATTCCCTCCTTATCTCTCTCTAGATCTCTAATTAATCTCTTTCTAGATGCCAATGCCATCCGCCTGAGGATACTCTGGATCCAACTGGGGCTGGACCCTGGTACACCACTTCTGTACAGCTTCTACTCAGAAGAGAATATTTAATGTTTTATTTCCATTTCCATCTATTGTTTATGTTTTCTTTCAAATTCAAATGAACATTTCAGACTCTATCTGAAGAAATAGTTTTCATTTTCTAGGGTGAGTTCTAATATTACTTTCTTTGTAGTTAAAATTTATAGTTAGAAATTACCATTTATTTTCATCACAAAGAAAGCACTGTATGTGTCAAGTCACTTTCACTTTCACTTGAAATAGTACTTTGTTTGTGATTAAAATTAATGGTTAGAAATTACTGACCTTCTATATGTGTCAGGTAGTAAGCATACAATTTCACATCTGATCCATTATTTCTGTAAAAGAGGCATTCTTGCCTTCATGTGTATGAAGTACATAAGAATGGGTAAATTACACCACAAGTCACAGTGTCTTAACCAGTTTACAGGTATTTCTGACACCATAGGCTATGCTTATCTCCCTAGGACATCTGGGCTCCCAAACAAACTTTCCCTCCATAACAACCTCATCTCTCTTGCCACAAAAATTGTAGCTTATTGCTTCCTCATCTCTGCTAATAATGTTCTTCCTAGTTCATAGTGCTGAAATAATAGTTCTAATCACCTTGATAATTGCTTGCACAGGTGTGTAACTCTTTGAATAGATTATGAAATTATGGAGGCCATTATGTTTTTTTGTTTTGTTAAAATCCCAAAAAGTCACAGAGAAATTCTCAGGAAATATTTGTGGAATCCTCAGATTTTATAATTCTTGTTTTAATAGATCAATAGCTTATGAAGATTTGCAATTTATGATAACAGTTTTTATCTTTTTATTAAAGAAAAAGAATTTCACAGGGACCAATAAAATATTATTAAAAAGGAATATATATATATAATATCCAGTGGAAATCAGTCAGTGTATTTTAGCTGTAGCTTTAAAAATGAGGCTTGAAAGTTTCTGGAAAGAAATCAAATCCACAAGGTCATATATAAATAATACAGAACAGATAGATGATATGATTTGTTTGGAATTCGATATCAATGTAAACGTGTATCACTTGATTTTTCATGTATTAGCTTTGACAGATATGAGATTCATTTTAAACCCTTGAGTTAGTTCAGTTTTTCAGTCTTTTGTTTCTCCTTTAATCTTCACTAAAATACTATTTTAAAAAGTCATACTAGCAAAACACAGGACAATAGCTATCATAGGCAATTTATCTGAAAGGACACTTTCCTAATAATTATCCTTATCCATCTCATTTATTTTGGTCAAAATAAAAACTGTCTGGTCATTGAAGGATTTTCCTTTCAAATATCTCCTATTTTTAAATTTTAGTATGCATATCTACTTTCATTTAGGCTTCCTGAATATTAATTAATAAACCTCAGCATCTAAGGTATGCCCAACAAGGATTTTTAGCACATGTGATGGAGTCAGAGAGAAATTCACTGTTTCTCATACAGTTAAACCCCTTGCCTTCCAAATTTCTATCTTTGCCTCTTTTTCCTTTACCAAACTATTTTTTTACACAAATTGAAATTTTTTGGCATAGTTCCAGCCACATATTAATTCTCAGAGAAAGGAAAAAAAAACGTTTTATTATTTCTTTAAAAAATGCAGTCTTCAATAAAGCATTGTAGCCAGTAAGTTTCGTTATATATAATGCCTATGAGAGTATCTGATACTGTGATACATACATGGACATAAGCATTGAAACAGTAATGTTAACTAAGATGGGACAAAGAAGCATTCATTATCATTTAAATATATTCTCCATCATATATGTATATGAGAAACAAAAATAATCAGGGAATTATGTGAACTTAAAAGGCAACAATTTAAAACAATGGGGTTATTTTCATTTATTTTCATTGCTTTTCCCTTCAGCTTTTCATACAGATCTCAGATATCATTGAAAAACTTACATAGTTCCAAATGACATAAATGCAAGGCTTTACTCTTTTGTGTAATATATCTACTGTGCTAATGTCTTTTGTTTTAAAAAGTAAAACATTTACATTCATTCTATGTCTTTAAAATTAGGTTAAAAGATTCAAGTAAAATTATCTTTGCATTGGTGTTAGAATATAATTTCTCTCATTTTTTTCTTCTCTCTTTTTTTTAACATACAGCTAATCAACCTGAGCTGAAAATCAAAGCTCATGAATATAGCATTCTAATGTCAGTGGAGTAACTAGTACAAATTGACCCTGAGGCAAAGATCCAGAATAGGTCCCTTTGGATGCTACTTGCCTTATTTTTCCTACGAGGGTCTTAATTTTAAGCAAGGATAAGGAGGGAGTGGTTGACGGAATAGCAAGCACTGAAAGTTATTTTTTTCCTAGGTATTTGAAATGCATTGAGTGGCACCTGTTCATCCCTTTTTGGCTATTTCCTTGGTTAAGTAATGCCACTTAGGCCAAACACCATGAGAGAAACTCTCAAAGGTCTTATATCAAAAGAACCAGTGGCATCAGTTCCGTTCTTCTGCCTTTCCTCGTATATTAATTACAGCAAATCCCCTACATAAGAACCTTCAAGTTGTGAAATATCAAAGATGCAAACCTTCATCTGGTTACAGGGAAGAAACCTAAACCTGCGCTATCCATGTCAGGCATGTCTGAAATTGCACCTTGCCCTCCATCTCCTATTGTTGAAGATCCTTCACTACAGGATCTCCCAACTCTTCTCCCTCCTCCAGTCAGTAACTCTTCTTGCCCATTCACCTGATGCCAGACTGTGGATGCTAGCTGTTTTACTGTACCAGTATACTTTTTCAAGATACTGAACTGTGAGATTTCATTACAATCTGTGCTTGTTTTTTATGTTTTATTTTTGTGAAAAGCATTACAGTATAAATCTATAACTGGCAGTTCAGTTCAGTCGCTCAGTCGTGTCTGACTCTTTGCGACCCCATGAATCGCAGCATGCCAGGCCTCCCTGTCCATCACCAACTCCTGGAGTTCACTCAGACTCACGTCCACTGTGTCAGTGATGCCATCCAGCCATCTCATCCTCGGTCATCCCCGTCTTCTCCTGCCCCAATCCCTCCCAGCATCAGAGTCTTTTCCAATGAGTCAATTCTTTGCATGAGGTGGCCAAAGTACTGGAGCTTCAGCTTTAGCATCATCCCTTCCAAAGAAATCCCAGGGCTGATCTCCTTCAGAATGGACTGGTTGGATTTCCTTGCAGTCCAAGGGACTCTCAAGAATCTTCTCCAACATCACAGTTCAAAAGCATCAATTCTTCAGCGCTCAGCCTTCTTCATAGTCCAAATCTAACATCCATACATGACCACAGGAAAAACCATAGCCTTGACTAGATGGACCTTAGTCGGCAAAGTAATGTCTCTGCTTTTGAATATACTATCTAGGTTGGTCATAACTTTTCTTCCAAGGAGTAAGCGTCTTTTAATTTCATGGCTGCAGTTACCATCAGCAGTGATTTTGGAGCCCCCCAAAATAAAGTCTGACACTGTTTCCACTGTTTCCCCATCTATTTCCCATGAAGTGATGGGACCAGATGCCATGATCTTCGTTTTCTGAATGTTGATCTTTAAGGCAACTTTTTCACTCTCCTCTTTCACTTTCATCAAGGGGCTTTTTAACTACTCTTCACTTTTTGCCATAAGGGTGGTGTCATCTTCACGTCTGAGGTTATTGATATTTCTCCCGGCAATCTTGATTCCAGCTTGTGTTTCTTCCAGTCCAGCATTTCTCATGATGTACTCTGCATAGAAGTTAAATAAACAGGGTGACAATATACAGCCTTCAAGGACTCCTTTTCCTATTTGGAACCAGCCTGTTGTTCCATGTCTAGTTCTAACTGTTGCTTCCTGGCCTGCATACAGATTTCTCAAGAGGCAGGTTAGGTGGTCTGGTATTGCCATCTCTTGAAGAATTTTCCACAGTTTATTGTGATCCATACAGTCAAAGGCTTTGGCATAGTCAATAAAGCAGAAATAGATGCTTTTCTGGAACTCTCTTGCTTTTTCCATGATCCAGCAGATGTTGACAATTTGATCTCTGGTTCCTCTGCCTTTTCTAAAACCAACTTGAACATCAGGGAGTTCACGGTTCATGTATTGCTGAAGCCTGGCTTGGAAAATTTTGAGCATTACTTTACTAGCATGTGAGATGAGTGCAATTGTGCAGTAGTTTGAGCATTCTTTGGCATTGCCTTTCTTTGGGATTGGGATGAAAACTGACCTTTTCCAGTCCTGTGGCCACTGCTGAGTTTTCCAAATTTGCTGTCATATTGAGTGCAGCACTTTCACACCATCATCTTTCGGGATTTGAAACAGCTCAACTGGAATTCCATCACCTCCACTAGCTTTTTTCGTAGTGATCCTTTCTAAGGCCCACTTGACTTCATATTCCAAGTTGTCTAGCTCTAGATTAGTGATCACATCATCACGATTATCTGGGTCATGAAGATCTTTTTTGTACAGTTCTTCCGTGTATTCTTACCACCTCTTCTTGCCTTGAGAATCCCATGAACAGTGTTTAAAGGCAAAATGATAGGATACCAAAAGAGGAACTTCCCAGGTCACTAGGTGCCCAATATGCTACTGGAGATCAGTGGAGAAATAACTCCAGAAAGAATGAAGGGATGGAGCCAAAGCAAAAATATTACCCAGTTGTGGATGTGACTGGTGATAGAAGTAAGATCCAATGCTATAAAGAGCAATATTGTATAGGAACCTGGAATGTCAGGTCCATGAATCAAGGCAAATTGGAAGTGGTCAAACAAGAGATGGCAAGGGTGAACATTGACAATTCTAGGAATCAGCAAACTAAAAAGGACTGGAATGGGTGAATTTAACTCAGATGACCATTATATCTACTACTGCGGGCAAAAATCCCTCAGAAGAAATGGAGTAGCTATCATGATCAACAAAAGAGTTCGAAATGCAGTACTTGGATGCAGTCTCAAAAACAACAGAATGATCTCTGTTCGTTTCCAAGACAAACCATTCAATATCACAGTTATCCAAATCTATGCCCCAACCAGTAATGCTGAAGAAACTGAAGTTGAATGGTTTTATGAAGACCTACAAGACTTTTCAGAACTAACACCCAAAAAAGATGTCCTTTTCATTATAAGGGACGGGAATGCAAAAGTGGGAAGTCAAGAAACACCTGGAGTAACAGGAAATTTGGCCTTGGAATGCGGAATGAAGCAGGGCCAAGGCTAATAGAGTTTTGCCAAGAAAATGCACTGGTCATAGCAAACACTCTCTTCCAACAACACAAGAGAAGATTCTACACATGGACATCACCCGATGGTCAACACCAAAATCAGATTGATTATATTCTTTGCAGCCAAAGATGGAGAAGCTCTATACAGTCAACAAAAACAAGACCAGGAGCTTACTGTGGCTCAGATCATGAACTCCTTATTACCAAATTCAGACTCAAATTGAAGAAAGTAGGGAAAACCGCTAGACCATTCAGGTATGACCTCAATCAAATCCCTTATGATTATACAGTGGAAACGAGAAATAGATTTAAGGGCCTAGATCTGATAGATAGAGTGCCTGATAAACTATGGAATGAGGTTCGTGACATTGTACAGGAGACAGGGATCAAGACCATCCCCATGGGAAAAGAAATACAAAAAAGCAAAATGGCTGTCTGGGGAGGCCTTACAAATAGCTGTGAAAAGAAGAGAGGCAAAAAGCAAAGGAGAAAAGGAAAGATATAAGCATCTGAATGCAGAATTCCAAAGAATAGCAAGAAGAGATAAGAAAGCCTTCTTCAGCAATCAATGTAAAGAAATAGAGGAAAGCAACAGAATGGGAAAGACTAGAGATCTCTTCTAGAAAATTAGAGATACCAAGGGAATATTTCTTGCAAAGATGGGCTCTATAAAGAACAGAAATTGTATCTATTATTGTACAGAACTATATAGCTGATTGTGTTAGTTGGGTAGCTAAGTTACCTTTGTTGGACTTAAGAACAAATCGGATTTAGGAACATGCTCTTCAAATGGAACTCATTCATATGTAGGAACTTACTGTATCTCATTTGACACTCATAGAACTGCAGGATAGATTTTATTCTTTCTATCTATCTATCTGCCTATTGATCTATCTATCTATACATCAGAAAACAAATGCTCAGAAGTTAAGCATCATATGTAAGAATCAAATAGTTAACTGCTTTTGCCAGGACTTTACCCCGAACAATATCATCCCCGGTTTGATTTTCTTTCCACCATATTCCATCTGTTGTGACTCATTTAGTAACCACGCCAAGTGGAAGATAATTTAAAACAATTATTTTTGTCCTTAAAATAATTCTGAAGTTTAATTTTAGAATGCCTGTTTTTCAGATGCAAATCTGTAGCTGGGATAAGTTAAATGATTTACTCCTGCAATTAGTGATGGTCAGACATCTGTATGTGTCTCAGGTTACGGATCCTATATTGTGCTATTTTTTCTGTAGTAAGTATTCACTGGGAGGTTGGAAGTTTATGCAATTACACATTGTATAACTCTTAAAGCAAATCTGGAATTTTTAAATTAAACCTGGTTTGTGAGCAGTGCCAATACGTGGGGGATGGAAAGACATTTATAGAAACATATGAAATATTAATGTAATAATGACTAATTTGATATTAAATACTTGAAATTTTGTTTATGACTTCACATGCATCATAAAATTTCATTAAAACATTAAGTAATCAATACTTAATAAAGAACCAAATATATTACCCTAGACATAGTCCAATAATTTTTTTTCAGTAAAAATGGAAATATTTAGTTATGAATGCATTTTGGAGATTATCAAGTTAATAGCATTAAGTTTACAGAACTAACTGATTAACAGATTATTTCTGAATAGTGACAAAGAGGAAAATGAAAGCAAACAAACCAAAAAGAAAAGAAAATATAACTGAAGCTAAAATCTTTTGTGCCATTAGTCAGAGCCATTGTTCTCTATTAAGACTGCAGAGGTGAGATTATGCCATTTAAATTTTTTTCCTCTTAACTTCTTGGGTTATTTCCTTTGATCTCTCATTCATATATGTGTACATGTATGTATTATTATCTATATGTGTATATTGTGAGTGTGTGTGTGTGTCTAAACACCCTCCATTCTAAAACTGAGCAATTCTGTATCACATGCAATATAATTTGCTATGTTGTTAAATTGGCTTTTGAAAAATTTTGGTTGCTGAATCTATCAATATTTCCTTTACCAGGCTTTCATAAACCTTCATTGAGTCAATTCTTAACTAAATATTCATCCTCAAATACTGCAAATCTTTTCAAAATCTACAGAAAAGTTCACATGTTTTTGCAATATGCCTCACGCTATCATGTTCCCTGCTGCTGCTGCTAAGTCACTTCAGTCGTGTGCAACTCTGTGTGACCCTATAGAGAACAGCTCACCAGGCTCCATTGTCCCTGGGATTCTCCAGGCAAGAACACTGGAGTGGGTTGCCATTTCCTTCTCCAATGCATGAAAGTGAAAAGAGAAAGTGAAGTCGCTCAGTCATGTCTGACTCTTCACGATCCCATGGATTGCAGCCTACCTTAATGTATTTATAGCAATTATTTTTCCATTAATTTTGTGATATTATAATTTGATTAATGCCTGAACTTCTCACTAATATTAAGGAGCAGTGAAGGTAGGGAGAATATCAACTTTTGCCCATATTTTATCACCCAATGCTCAAAATAATATCTGGAATATTGCATATATTAATAAATAGCTGTTAAGTGAAAAATATTTACTATTTACAGTTTTATTGTTTATCTCTTCTTTCTTAAACTTTATAATAAATATTCTCATAGATTTTAGTAGGTTATTTTCAATTTAAATTGCACATATAAATATTGTAATATTTTAAATAACCCAAAATACAGAGCTTTTTATTTGTTCTTAAATCATTTGATAATATTTATGCCATATTTTATATTTTGTTTTCACTTTGCTTTTCCACGAAAGACATTCAAGTTCTGTAGCCTGTTCATCTGGAATTGACAGTCAATTTTATCATTCTAAGTTGAAGTTTTAATAATGTAATAAGCTTTTTTTTTTCAGCATCAGCTATGAAAAAAAGTTTAGAAAAATTATGTGCTTCAGTATATATATATATACAAAGGGTGAAGAGCTACCAGGGTTTTCTATCTGATTTAAACTGGCTGAAATTTTATTTTAAGTTGCATTTAGTAATGTAGGAGTAATAACAATAGTATTATAAATGACAATCTACTTTGATTGTTAAGGACTTGATATTTCTTGGGCCACCTAACTTCTCTAAGACAGCATTTTGGGTACCTTAGGATAATAATTAAAATTTGATTTATTCTTTTATATACTGTTGTTGATACGGCAGTTGGATTTATGAATAGTGCTAATTTGCATATTTAACAAATATTTATTGGGCTTCTACTATGCATGATGCTAATGGTTCCCTAGATTTGGTCTCATCAAAATTAAATTTTAGCAAGTACTGCAAGCATCAGCTGACTAAATACACAGTTATTTGTTCAAAATTGTTACAAAAGAGAAATATAGGGATTATCAAATACGTAACTGCTAAATCTCAGAGGTTAGAAAGATCTCCTTGAACATGGGACTGTTGAGATAAGGAACTGAGTGCATGCTTGCTCAGTCGTGTCTGACTCTGCAACCGCATGGACTGTAGCCTGCTAGGCTCCTTTGTCCATGGAATTTTCCAGGCAACAATACTGGAGTGGGTTGCCATTTCCTTCTCCAGGGCATCCTCCCAACTCAGGAATCCAACCCACAACTCCTGAACTGGCATGCAGATTCTTTACTGTTGAGCCACTAGGGAAGCCCTGAAGTTAATGATAGAAGTCAACTATCTGTTTTAATGATAATTGAAACTCTGGATCCTAGAACAGTGTCTTGCCATGAGCCATTAAAAAAGTGAATCTGAAACACGAGAGACTATATGTTATACCCTTTTATTGAAAAATTTTCATCCAATAATTTTAAGATGTAATTCATATACTCCACAATTCAATGATTTAAATTGTACAATTAAGTGACTTTACTGTATTTGCAGAATTGTGCAACTATCACCTCGAATGGTTTTAGAGTATTTTAATCATCTTCATCAAAGACTTTGCACCCATTACATGTGCATTTCTCTCCACTCCATTCCCCTGATTTTGTTGTTGTTGCTTTTTACTTGCAAAAGTCATATCTGACTCTTTGAGACTCTCATGGATTGTATAGACTCCTCTGTCCATGGGATTTGCCAGAAAGAACACTGGAATGACTTGCCATTTCCTCCTCCAGGGGATCTTCCCAATACAGGGACTGAACCTGAGTCTCCTGCATCTCTTTGCACTGCCAATGGTAAATGCTTTACCACTGAGCCACCTGGGAAGCCCTGAGGAACTAAGGAATGTGTTGAAGGTGGAGCTGGGTGAATGTGAGGAGGGAGTTGCTCAAGAAAAGAGAAAACCAGTATTTGCTTCATGAAGATTCATGTTGGAACTAAGCGTGGGCATTGTAACAACTAATAGGGTGTTCAGGCTATTGTTACAGAGATTCCAAAGATTTAAAGGATCCCAGCAGAAAAGCAAATGAAAGCTCTTACAGATTTCAAGGAAAGGAGAAACACAATCTTATTTGGATTTTCTTTTATTTTTCTTTTATTTTTTATAATTTTATGTTTTAAATTATTTTATTCATTTATTAAAAAAATTATGTTATTCAGCTGCACTGTGACATGCAGGATCTTAGTTCTCTGATGTGGAGAACTGTGTCCCCTGCTTTGGAAGGTTAGAGTCTTAACCACCGGACTGCCAGAGAATTCTTGCATGTTGATTTTTCATATGACACCTATGCATGGAATACGATTAGAGGAAGAAGATTGATAACGAGGCTACTTTGTTAATCCAAGCAAAAGACAATGCTAACCTTGTCAAGGTGATACAAACCATTCAATCCCAAAGGCAACCAACCATGAATATTCATTGGAACGTCTGATGCTGAAGCTAAAGCTCCAATATTTTGGCATTAGAGCTTGTGTGAAATGTCGACTCATTGGAAAAGATCCTGATGCTGGGAAAGACTGAAGGCAAAAGGAGAAGAAGGCAGCAGAGGATGAGGTGGTTAGAAAGCATTACTGACTCAAGGGACATGAATCTCAGTGAACTCTGTGAGATAGTGGACAGGGGACCCTGACATGCTGCCTTCTATGGCGTCACAAATATTCAATACACTACTTAGCAACTGAACAACAAACAATGTGTCTATTGAAAGATCATGGGGAATTGTTGTAAAAAACATTATTTAAAGTTTATTGGTTCCTAAATTGTATCAGAGGAAAAGTACAACATTATTCAAAGTTTTGTTGCTTTCTAAACTGTATCAGAGAAAAAAGTACAGGATTTAACTTCTAATGTGAAAGTGAAATGAAATTGAAAGTGTTAGTCACTCAGTCGTGTCCAACTCTGCGACTCATGGACTGTAGCCTGCCAGGCTCCTCTATTCATGGCATTCTCCAGGCAAGAATAGTAGAGTGGATTGCCATGTCCTTCTCCAGGGATCTTGCTGACCCAGGAATTGAACCCAGGTCTCTTGCTTTGTGGACAGGTTCTTTACTGTTTGAGCTACCTGGGAATGTAATGAAGTCAAACATTTTCTAGGCTTTTGTCATCTGTATTACATTAAAAAAAATGAAAAACTGATTTGTTTCTGTTATAATACGGTTGAACTTTGATACTGAGTTAAGAATTCCCAGACTTACTTTACTTGAGAATAAAAATTGTGTTCTAACAGCAATAATAATAATATGATTATTATTGTTAAAAATGAAGCCATATGGCATAATCACTAATCCTCTTCAGTTTTGCAATAATGTAGTTCTTATTGCAGTGCACATGGAGAAAAGAAACCTTCTGATTTCTCTGAATTACTGAAACTCTTTTGAAATCCAAACTGTCCGATTAAGATTGTTGAAAGCCTGTGGTGTCTGGGGAATCTGTGTGCTGTAGCATGGAGTTTGCTTGTCAGCTGACTCAACCACATTGAAAAGGAACAAAAGCATGACAAAAATAGTCCCTGTTGGTGTTTAAAAAGCCCATGGGACTCCACGTCTCTTCAAAACACCACACAATTCCCTCTTAGAGTAATTTGTTTCTAATATCAATGTTTTTAGGAACATAGGCAATTTTTTCAGTGGGATTTTTCCTAAAGTTCTAATTAGCCATATAATTAATGAAAGGTATTGGGAAAATATTTTAGAACTTACAGAAATCAATATATTTGCTTATAAAATATGTTTTCTTTTTGTTTAATAGGAATAAATAATTTTACTTTATCATGTTACAATTGTTGTTGATATCTTTTCCAGAGATATATTTAGTGTTAATCATTTTGATTTCCAACATTTAGAGTATTGGAAGACTACTAAAACTTCTAAGTATGTTGATTATGTTTCCCTTAATGTAAGGAATTCAAGATAAGCTCCTCAAAGCTATATTGAGTACCATATGATCTGGTATATATGATCACTGTAACATTTTTATCTATCTTATTATAATTTTAAAATGGAAATGCAATAAATTTACTTTCTTTAATCATACAAATATATCCAACTCTCCTCCTGCTTATTCCAGCATCTCATACAAAGATTATTACATTTTATTATGTCATTGTTTTATTGGGTTTGCCTATTATAATCATGTACCATGGACTAGATGTCTTACACAATAAACATTTATTTCTCATCATTTTGAAGGCTTTGATTTCAAGATCAAGACACTAATTGAGTACATGTCTGGTGAAGGCCAGCTTTCTAGTTCATCAGTTCAGTTCAGTTCAGTCGTTCAGTTGTGTCCAACTCTTTGCGACCCCGTGAATTGCAGCACGCCAGGCCTCCCTGTCCATCACCAACTCCCGGAGTTCACTCAGACTCACACCCATTGAGTCGGTGATGCCATCCAACCATCTCATCCTCTGTTGTCCTCTTCTTCTCCTGCCGCCAGTTCCTCCCAGCATCAGGGTCTTTTCCAATGAGTCAACTCTTCGCATGAGGTGGCCAAAGTATTGGAGTTTCAGCTTTAGCATCAGTCCTTCCAATGAACACCCAGGACTGATCTCCTTTAGAATAGACTGTTTGGATCTCCTTGCAGTCCAAGGGACTCTCAAGAGTCTTCTCCAACACCACAGTTCAAAAGCATCAATTCTTTGGTGCTCAGCTTTCTTCACAGTCCAACTCCCACATTCATACACGACTATTGGAAAAACCATAGTCTTGACTAGATGGACTTTGTTGGCAAAGTAATATCTCTGCTTTTGAATAGACAGCCATAATTTCACTGTCTTCACATGGTGGACAGTCAAGGGAGCTCTCTGAAGTCTGTTTTACAAGGGCATTCGTCTCATTTATGAGGACTCCAATCTCAGAACCTAAGCACTTCTCAGAGGTCCCATTACTAAACATCATCACACTGGGGACTAGGTTTCATTGTATAAATTGGATTTGGTCACAAATATTCAATCTATAACAGCCATGATGTGAAAAGCTTTCAGAAGCATTAAATAAGGAATTGATATATTTAGAGCCATTTTCATATTAATTATAACTCTCAGTAGCTTGAGAATGATGACAAGGCATTTTGGCAATTAATACAAGAAACATTTTCAGTATTTTGAAACATATACTTTCAACAAAATGGAAAAGGTCTTTGAGAAGACTAAGTTGAGAAATAATTGTATTCTTCCTATTAATACTGCAATATATATTCTGCTTAGAAAACACCCATTTATTTTGTCTGCATACAGTATCATAAACTCTATGAAATATTTAGGGGAAAATCTAGGGGAAAAAAAGATTTCCAAGACCTATACAATTAAAATTATAACACACTGATGAGAGAAACTAAACAGAAATAAATGAATAAAGAGAGAACTGTGTTCATGGGTTATAAAATTCAATACTGTCAGCTGCTTATGTTCCACTACATAGAAAGTGGTGCTTTTTATTGTCCCTTATGATGTTGTTTTGTAAAAAGTGGTATGTTGATTCTAAAATTTCTAAGAAGATGTAAATTTGGAGGAGTTATAATGCTTGGATACAAGACTTTTCATAAAGCTATAGTAGGTGTTAGTTTTAAGATAGATAAATACTTCAATGAAACAGAATAGAACATATAGAGGACATTTATATAGTCATATATAAACACATATATATGTATGTATATATATATATATGTATATTCAAATGATTTTTGAGAAAGTTGCAAAGGCAATTTATTGAAGTATTATAACCTTTTTAACAAGTGGAACTGGAACAATTGTTTAGCCGTATACAAACTAATGAACTTTGATCACTACCATCTACCATATACAAAAAGCATATTTCAAAATGAATTTTAGGCATAAATATAAATCCTAAGGAAATACAATTTTCAGAAAATAAAAACAGAGAAAAATTTGTAGCTTTAATTAGTCACCAATTTCTTAGATATAACAACAAAATAAAATAACATAATCCACAAAATAACCCACTTTACCAAAGTCAGTATTTCTTGGATGGAAAAAGAAGCCACAAACTGGGAAAAACTCTTTGCAAGTGAAACTCCTGATGAAAGACATTGATTCAGAATACATTATGAAATCTCAAAACTTATTAGGAGAATGCAGAATATAGTTTTATAAATAGGTAAAGTATTTAAAAACACATTTTTAAGAAGATATACTGATGGCAAATAAAAATGTGGGAACATATTCAACATCAGTTTAAACTCACAGGATTCCACTACAAACCTGTTGGAATAGCCATGAAGACTGATGTGTTGCTAACTGAAACTCTCGCATACATTTGGCAGAAATGTAAAATGACATAATCACTTGGGAAGACAACCTAGTAGTTTCTAAAATAGTTAAACGTTGACTTACCATTTGATGCCGCTGTGTTTCTACCCAAGGAAACAAAACCAAGACTTAAGCAAAATGTTGATGGCAGCTTAGTTGTCATAGGCCAAAGTGGAAACAACCTAAAAGTCCAACAAGTGAATAAGCAAACTGCAGTACATTCACATACTGTAATGCTACTTAGCAAAGTCAGCCCAGTTCAGTCATTCAGTCCTGTTCAACTCTTAGACTGCAGCATGCCAGGCTTCCCTGTCTATCACCAACTCCCAGAGCTTGCTCAAACTCATGTCCATTGAATCAGTGATGCCATCCAGCCATCTGATCCTCTGTCGTCCCCTTCTCTTCCTGCCCCCAATCCCTCCCAGCATTAGAGTCTTTTCCAGTGAGTCAATTCTTTGCATGAGGTGGCCAAAGTACTGGAGTTTCAGCTTTAGCATCATTCCTTCCAAAGAAATCCCAGGGCTGATCTCCTTCAGAATGAACTGGTTGGATCTCCTTGCAGTCCAAGGGACTCTCAAGAGTCTTCTCCAACACCACAGTTTAAAACCAAAGTAGTGAATTATTAACGTAAACAACATGGATGAATCTCACAATAATTGTGTCAAGTAACAGAAGCTTAGTTTAAAATAAAGCATATTGTGGAATTCACTTATATAAAATTCTAAATGAATCAAATTTACTTTTACTGACAGAAAGTAGTTCATTGGTTTGTAGGAATGGAACAAAATGAGGTTGGGAGGAACGGTTTATAAAGAGACCGAAAGGGAACTTTGGGGCTGATGCATATTATCTTGATTATGGTCACAAAAGTTACTATGTTGTACACTTTAAACATAACCAATTTTTTGTTCTTATTTTTCAGTCACTAGGTCATGTCCAACTTTTGCAAACCCATGAACTGCAGTTTCTCTGTCCTCCACTATCTTCTGGAGTTTGCTCAGATTCATGCCCATTGCGTCAGTGGTGCTATCTAACCATCTCATCCTCTGCCACCCCCTTCTCATTTTGCCTTCAGTCTTTCTCAGCATTGGGGCCTTTCCCAATGAGTGGGTTCTTCGATTCAGGTGGCCAAAATATTGGAGTTTCAGCTTCGGCATCAGTCTTTCCAGGGTTGATTTCCTTTAGGATTGACTGGTTTGTTCTTGCTGAAGTCTTAGGGACTCTCAAGAGTCTTCTTCAGCACCACAGTTGGAAAGCATCAATTCTTCCATGCTCAGCTTTTACTGTATGTCAAATATACCTCAATAAAGATCTTTTTTAAAAATTTATTTTAGTTGGAGGGTAATTATTATAGTGGTTTTTGCCATACATTGATATGAATCAGCCATGGATTTGCATGTGTTCCCCATCCTAAAACCCCTTCCCACCTCCCTCCCCATCCTGTCCCTTTGGGTCATCCCAGTGCACCAGCTCTGAGCACCCCGTATCATGCATCGAACCTGGACTGGCCATCTGTTTCATATATCATAATATACATATTTCAATGCTATTCTCTCAGATCATCCCACTCTCGCCTTCTTCCAGAGAGTCCAAAAGACTGTTCTATACATCTGTGTCTCTTTTACTGTCTCACATATAGGGTTATCATTACCATCTTTCTAAATTTGATATATATGTGTTAGTATAATGCATTGGTGTTTTACTTTCTGGCTTACTTCATGCAGTATGCTGCTGCTGCTGCTGCTAAGTCGCTTCAGTCGTGTCCGACTCTGTGCAACCCCATAGATGGCAGCCCACTAGGCTCCCCTGACCCTGGGATTCTCCAGGCAAGAACACTGGAGTGGGTTGCCATTTCTTCCCCAATGCATGAAAGTGAGAAGTGAAAGTGGAGTTGCCCAGTCCTGTCTGACTCTTAGCGACCCCATGGACTGCAGCCTACCAGGTTCCTCCATCCATGAGATTTTCCAGGCAAGAGTACTGGAGTGGGGTGCCATTGCCTTCTCTGCTCTATAATAGGCTCCAATTTCATCCACCTCATTAGAACTGATCCAAATGCATTATTTTTAATGGCAGAGTAATATTCCATTGTGTATATGTACCACAGTTTTTTATCCATTTGTCTGCTGATGGACATCTAGGTTGCTTCCATGTCCTGGCTATTATAAACAGTGCTGCAATGAACATTGGGATACACATGTCTCTATCAATTCTGGTTTCCTTGGTGTGTATGCCCAGCAGTGGGATTGCTGGTTCATATGGCAGTTCTATTTCCAGTTTTTTAAGGAATCTCCATACTGATGAAAGAAATCAAAGAGAACGCAAATAGATGGAGAAATACACCTTGTTCATGGATTGGAATAATCAATATAGTGAAAATTAGTATACTACCCAAAGCAATCTATAGATTCAATGCAATCCATATGAAGCTACCAATGGTATTTTTCACAGAACTAGAACAAATAACTTCACAATTTGTATGGAAATACAGAAAACCTCGAATAGCCAAAGCGCTCTTGAGAAAGAAGAATGGAACTGGAGGAATCAACCTGCCTGACTTCAGGTTCTACTACAAAGCCACAGTCATCAAGACAGTACGGTACTGGCACAAAGACAGAAATATAGATCAATGGAACAAAATAGAAAGCCCAGAGATAAATCCATGCACTTATGGACACTTTATCTTTGATAAAGAAGGCAAGAATTAACAATGGATAAAAGACAATCTCTTTAACAAGTGGTGCTGGGAAAACTGGTCAACCACTTGTAAAAGAATGAAACTAGAACACTTTCTAACAGCATACACAAAAATAAACTCAAAATGGATTAAAGATCTAAACATAAGACCAGAAACTATAAAACTCCTAGAGGAAATCATAGGCAAAACACTCTGACATAAATCACAGCAGGATCCTCTATGACCCACCTCCCAGAACATTGGAAATAAAAGCAAAAATAAACAAATGGGGGCATATATATTTATAATTGTTATATCTTCTTCTTGGATTGTTCCTTTGATCATTATGTAGTGGCCTTCTTTGTCTCTTTTCACAGCCTTTGTTTTAAAGTCTATTTTATCGGATATGAGTATTGCCACTCCTGCTTTCTTTTGGTCTCTATTTGCGTGGTATATCTTTTTCCAGCCCTTCACTTTCAGTCTGTATGTGTCCCTTGTTTTGAGGTGGGTCTCTTGTAAGCAGCATATAGAGGGGTCTTGTTTTTGTATCCATTCGGCCAGTCTTTGTCTTTTGGTTGGGGCGTTCAACCCATTTACATTTAAGGTAATTATTGATAAGTATGATCCCGTTACCATTTACTTTATTGTTTTGGGTTCGGGTTTATACACCCTTTTTGTGTTTCCTGTCTAGAGAATATCCTTTAGAATTTGTTGGAGAGCTGGTTTGGTGGTGCTGAATTCTCTCAGCTTTTGCTTGTCTGGAAAGCTTTTGGTTTCTCCTTCGTAGTTGAATGAGATCCTTGCTGGGTACAGTAATCTGGGCTGTAGGTTATTGTCTTTCATCACTTTAAGTAAGTCTTGCCATTCCCTCCTGGCCTGAAGAGTTTCTATTGAAAGATCAGCTGTTATCCTAATGGGAATCCCCTTGTGTGTTATTTGTTGTTTTTCCCTTGCTGCTTTTAATATTTGTTCTTTGTGTTTGATCTTTGTTAATTTGATTAATATGTGTCTTGGGGTGTTTCGCCTTGGGTTTATCCTATTTGGAACTCTCTGTGTTTCTTGGACTTGGGTGATTATTTCCTTCCCCATTTTAGGGAAGTTTTCAACTATTATCTCCTCGAGGATTTTCTCATGATCTTTCTTTCTGTCTTCTTCTTCTGGGACTCCTATAATTCGAATGTTGGAGCTTTTCATATTGTCCTGGAGGTCTCTGAGATTGTCCTCATTTCTTTTAATTCGTTTTTCTTGTTTCCTCTCTGATTCATTTATTTCTACCATTCTATCTTCTATTTCACTAATCCTATCTTCTGCCTCCGTTATTCTACTAATTGTTGCCTCCAGAGTGTTTCTGATCTCATTTATTGCATTATTCATTATATTTTGACTCTTTTTTATTTCTTCTAGGTCCTTGTTAAACCTTTCTTGCATCTTCTCAATCCTTGTCTCTAGCCTATTTATCTGTGATTCCATTTTGATTTCAAGATTTTGGATCATTTTCACTATTAATATTCGGAATTCCTTCTCCGGTAGATTCCCTACTTCTTCCACTTTTGTTTGGTTTGGTGGGCAACTCTCCTGTTCCTTTACCTGCTGTGTATTCCTCTGTCTCTTCATCTTGGTTATATTGCTGCGTTTGGGGTGGCCTTTTTATATTCTGGGAATTTGTGGAGTTCTCTTTATTATGGAGCTTCCTCACTTTGGGTGGGGTTCTATCAGTGGCTTGTCAAGGTTTCCTGGTTAGGGAGGCTTGTGTTGGAGTTTTGGTGGGTGGAGCTGGGTTTCTTCTCTCTGGAGTGCAATGGAGTGACCCGTAATGGGTTACGAGACATCAAAGGTTTTGGGATAATTTTGAGCTGCCTGTATATTGAAGCTCAGGGGAGTGTTCCTGTGTTGCTGGAGAATTTGCGTGGTATGTCTTGTTTTGGAATTTGTTGGCCCTTGGGTGGAGCTTGGTTTCGGTGTAGGTATGAAGGCATTAGATGGGCTCCTATTGCTTAATGTTCCCTGAATTCAAGAGTTCTCTAATGTTTTCAGGCTTTGGATTTAAGCCTCCAGCTTCTGGTTTTCAGTTTTATTTTTACAGTAGCCTCTAGACTTCTCCATCTATACAGCACCGATGATAAAACATCTAGGTTAAAGATGAAAAGTTTCTCCACATTGAGGGACACTCAGAGAGGTTCACTGAGTTACAAGGAGAAGAGAAGATGGAGGGGGTAGTTAGAGGTAACTGGAATGAGATGTGGTGAGATCAGAAGAGAAGAGAGCAAGCTAGCCAGTAGTCACTTCCTTATGTGTGCTCTATAGTCTGTTACTCAGCCGTTAAAAAGAATTCATTTGAATCAGTTCTGATGAGATGGATGAAACTGGAGCCAATTATACAGAGTGAAGTAAGCCAGAAAGAAAAACACCAATACAGTATACTAACACATATATATGGAATTTAGGAAGATGGCAATGACGACCCTGTATGCAAGACAGGAAAAAAGACACAGATGTGTATAACGGACTTTTGGACTCAGAGGGAGAGGGAGAGGGTGGGATGATTTGGGAGAATGGGAATTCTAACATGTATACTGTCATGTAAGAATTGAATCGCCAGTCCATGTCTGACGTAGGGTGCAGCATGCTTGGGGCTGGTGCATGGGGATGACCCAGAGAGATGTTGTGGGGAGGGAGGTGGGAGGGGGGTTCATGTTTGGGAACGCATGTAAGAATTAAAGATTTTAAAATTTAAAAAATAAAAAGAATAAAAAAATTAAAAAAATAAACAAATGGGACCTTATTAAACTTAAAAGCTTTTGCACAACAAAAGAAACTATAAGCAAGATGAAAAGACAGCGTTCAGAATGGGAGAAAATGATAGCAAATGAAGCAATGGACAAATAATTAATTTAAAATATACAAGCAACACCTGCAGCTCAATTTGAGAAAAATAAATGACCCAATCAAAAAATGGGCCAAAGAACTAAACCGACATCTCTCCAAAGAATACATACAGTTGGCTAACAAACACACGAAAAGATGTTCAACATCACTCATTATCAGAGAAATGCAAATCAAAACCACAATGAGGTACCATTTCACGCCAGTCAGAATGGCTGCTATCCAAAAGTCTACAAGCAATAAATGCTGGAGAGGGTGGGGAGAAAGGGAACCCTCTTAGACTCTTGGTGGGAATGCAAACAAGTACAGCCACTATGGAGAACAGTGTGGAGATTCCTTAAAAAACTGAAAGAAAAGATATTATTAAAAAAAAAAAATCATGTGTTGCTAGTGGCTACTGAATTGCAGAGAGTACCTCTAGACGTTTTACCTTCCTTTCAAATTCCACTCTCATCATCCTAGCGTATTTTTCCTTTTATGCAAACAGGATTTAATAAGGTCACCTTTTCTCTGCCTCCAGAAATACTTTCTCATATCACTGAATTTCTTAAAATAGTGATTCTGGAATGTTATTTCAATTGTCACAAATTTCAACAGTTCCTTTTGTTTATAGATTCTTCTTATATGACTATCACAGCTACAAAAATTTTTAGCAACATTGTAATATCCTCACTTTATATATGAGAAAATTGAGATGCTGCCTTATGTTGCCCAGAAAATCAACAGTAAACATGTTCCTAGAATCCAAGTGTCTCAGCCCTTTGTTCAAATTCTGTTTTTTATTATGTTTTCTTACTTTACCAGTTTCCATCATATACTCTTCTTGCTACCCTCCAATTCCTCTGCAAACCTGGTTCTTTTGTATACACTCAATTTTACTGATCATTGCTCTCAAGCATTCAGCTCTCTCATGTGTGTTTCTCAGTGTCATTTTCAACTGTGGTTTTTGCATGGTTGTCCTGATCAATTTTGTGGACACTCATTGCCTGTGTTGTGTCCCTTCTCCAAACTTCGTTGTCTTTTCTTTGCATCTATTCCTTTTATTTATTTTTTCGTTCTGTAATTATGTCTTACTGGAGACTGCCAGGCGTCACTGCATTCCAACAATAATTTGTCCTCCTGTAATCCTGGAATTGTAGTTTGACCTTGAGAATGATAAGGATACTCTACAGAATGGCAAGTAGCTAAGTTCAGTAGCTCACTTGTTTGCAAACCTTTGCAACCCCTTGGACTGCAGCACAGCAGGCCTCCCTGTCCATGACAACCCCCAGAGCTTGCTCAAACTCATGTCTATCAAGTTGGTGATGCCCTCCAACCATCTCATCCTCTGTCACCCCCTTCTGCTCCTGACTTCAATCTTTCCCAGCATCAAGGTCTTTTCCAATCAGTCAGTTCTTTGCATCAGGTGGCCAGAGTATTGAAGCTTCAGCTTCAATGTCAGTCCTTCCAAAGGCTATTCAGGACTGATTTCCCTTAGGATTAACTGATCTCCTTGCAGTCCACAGAACTCTCAAGAGTTTTCTCCAAAACCACAGTTCAAAAGCATAAATTCTTTGGTGCTCAGCTTTCTTTATAGTTCAACTCTCACATACATATATGACTCCTGGAAGAACCATAACTTTGACTAGACTGACCTTGTTGGCAAAGTAATGTCTCTGCTTTTAAATGCTGTCTAGGTTGACCATAGCTTTTCATCCCAGAAACAAGTGTCTTAATTTCAAGGCTGAAGTCATCATCTACAGTGATTCTGGAGTCCAAAAAATAAAGTCTGCCACCGTTTCCACTGTTTCCCCATCTATTTACAATGAAGTGATGGGACCGGATGCCATGATCTTCATTTTCTGAATGTTGAGCTTTAAGCCAACTTTTCCACTCTTCTCTTTCACTTTCAAGAGGCTCTTCACCTCCCCTTAGATTTCTGACATAAGGGTGGTGATATCTGCTTATCTGAGGTTATTGATATTTCTCCCAGCTATCTTGATTCCAGCTTGTACTTCATCCAGCCCAGCATTTTGCATGATGTATTCTGCTTATAAGTTAAATAAAAGGGTGACAACATTGAGCCTTGACATACTCCTTTCCTAATTTGGAAACAGTCTGTTGTTCCATGTTTGATTCTAACTGTTGCTGCTTAATTTTCATACAGATTTCTCAGGTGGCAGGTAAAGTGGTCTAGTATTCCTATCTCTTGAGGAATTTTCCAGTTTGTAATGATCCACACTGTCAAAGGCTTTGGAGTAGTCAGTAAAACAGAAGTAGATAGTTTTCTGGAACTCTATCACTTTTTCTATGATCCAACGGATGTTGGCAATTTGATCCCTGGTTCCTTTGCCTTTTCTAAATCCAGCTTCAACATCTGGAAGCTCTTGGTTCACTTACTCCCGAAGCTTAGCTTGGAGAATTTTGCGCATTATTTTGCTAGCATGTTGGATGCATGCAATTGTGCAGTAGTTTAAAGATTCTTTGGCATTGCTTTTCTTTGGGATTGGAATGAAAACTGACCTTTTCCAGTCCTGTGGCCACTGCTAAGTTTTCCATATTTGCTGACATATTGAGGGAAGCACGTTAACAGCATCATCTCTTAGGACTTGAAATAACTTAGCTGGAATTGCATCACCCCCACTAGCTTTGTTCATAGTGATGCCTCCTATGGTTCACCTCACTTCAGACTCCAGGATGTCTGGCTCTAGGTAAGTGATCACACCATCGATCGTGGTTATCTGTGTCATGGACATCTTTTCGGTATGGTTCTTCTGTGTATTCTTGCCACCCCTCTTCTCAATATCTTCTGCTTCTGTTAGGTCCATTCTGTTTCTGTCCTTTATTGTGCCCATCTTTGCATGAAATGTTCCCTTGATATCTCTAATTTTATTAAAGAAATCTCTAGTCTTTCCCATTATGTTTCCCCCCTCCCCCCTCTCTATTTCTTCGCATTGATCACTGAGGAAGGCTTTCTTATCTCTCCTTGCTATTCTTGGGAACTCTGCATTCAGGTGGGTATATCTTTCCCTTTCTCCTTTCCGTTTAGCTTATCTTATTTTCTAAGCTATTTGGAAGGCCTCCTCAGACAACCATTTTGCCTTTCTTTTTCTTGGGGATGGTCTTGATCACTGCCTCCTGTATTCTTGGGGATGGTCTTGATCACTGCCTCCTGTACCATGTCACAAACCTCCATCCACAGTTCTTCAGGCACTCTGTCTATCAGATCTGGAATGGAATGGCAAAGTAATCTGTAAAATACTTCTGTTCCTTAAAAGAAACATGAAACATAGCAGTCTGCTTGTTTAATTTTTTTTCCCCTGATAATGATAGCTTTATGGTGAATGATGACAGATTTGAGATCTCTGAAGAAGATGATTTAGCTTTGGGACCAGGGACATGGTTTCAGACACTCAGAACTTCGTGTGGAGGAAGTTTTATTACAGGGAAAAAGGGACAGAGAAAGCTTCTGACACAGACATCAGAAGGGGATGGAAGGTGCCTCCTTAATAGTCTTAACAAATGATCTACATAATATTTCAATTGGTTATTTCAGTAAATCAAAAGTATGTCTCAAGACAGTAAAGGTCTTACTAGACTCACTGCCACAACTTAATTTTTTTTTTAAATTTCAGTATATTTTTATTTTTTATTTTTTTTTTTTTACTTTACAATGGAGAATAGTGTGGAGATTCCTTAAAAAACTACAAATAGAACTGCCTTATGACCCAGCATTCCCACTGCTGTCTCTGAAAGAGACACGTGTACCCCAATGTTCATCACAGCACTGTTTATAATAGCCAGGACATGGAAGCAATCTAGATGTCCATCAGCAGACGAATGGATAAGAAAGCTGTGGTACATATACACAATGGAGTATTACTCAGCCATTAAAAAGAATACATTTGGATCAGTTCTAATAAGGTGGATGAAATTGGAGCCAATTATACATTTTAAAATAACAGGATTAGTCAGAAGGTTCTTAAGAAGGAGAAACATGCCCTTAATTATTGTTATATAATCATTGATACAGAGTTTAAGGAAAAACATACCCTTGAGCAAGATGAGTTGATTTGTTGAGTAATCTCTGGGCTTACAGAGGAAAAAAAAAAGTTTTATGTGGCTAAGAGGAAAGAATGTAGGGGAACAAAAAAGTTCAAATGTTTGTCCTTTTCTCCTCCATGAGGGCCCCAGATTCCTTCCTTCTTGAGGGCCCCGGACTCCTTATGAATCTACTTAAGAATTAACTCTTTCAATAAGACACCACTTTATTGGCCATTTGCTTTACACTGTCTTAGTTTATTGAATTAATACAAGATCTAGAATCCTCCGCCCAGTGGACTTGACTGTTCTCTGCCTGAACCCAGGCATTGAGAAGTCTGAAAGTGTACTAATGACCCCATTTTCTCCAGTGAGTGAAGCTGGAAATCAGACTTGCTGCCCTAAATTTGAAGAAGGCTCTTGACAAACAATGCCAGTAACCTCAAGTGCCCACTAAGATTCCACCTTATAAACTATAGTGGATTCAAGCAATTTGCATTGGAATTCTGGCCATTCTTCCTTCTCACTGGGTTATTAGGCCTATTATTTAATCTCCTTAGAGTGTTGTGTTGTATGGGGATTTCATGATTTTGTTTAGAAGGATTTTAAACTGACTTTTCCATTGTCTTGGAGAGTTTTAACTGATGCCCCCATGTTGATGACAATGGGTGTCAAAGACCACACACTGAAAAGCAAAATGCTGGACACATCTTGGTAGAACTCTCTAAAAAGTGGCCAAACGTATTTGCTGAATTACCCAAGCCATCTTCCCTTCTAGCCTCCGGATAAAATAGTGGAAACCTGGGGGCGGGGGGGAAAGGAGGAGCTTGATCCATGTCTAGATATTTTTGCACAGAGCTATTATGTGTGACAGGGAATATATATGGTGTTTTACTTCCTTTAGCCCAATAGGAAAGGGGAGGAAGATCCTAATGCCCCCATGACAAACCCAGAAGAAGGACGGTGCAGCAAGGCGTTTGGCATCTTTGCAGGAAACAAGAAAGAACAATGTGTACAGAAGAAAGTGAAAGTGGAAGTTGCTCAGTCATGTCTAACTCTTTACGACCCCATGGACTGTACAGTCCATGGAATTCTTCAGGCCAGAATACTGAAGTGGATAGCCTTTCCCTTCTCCAGGGGATCTTCCCAACCCATGGATCGAACCCAGGTGTCCCGCATTGCAGATAGAGTCTTTACCAGCTGAGGATTTTTTCTTTAAAAATTAATCCGTTTTTAGCCTTTATTTTTCCATTCTTATGGCTGTCATAAATGGCAAAAGTAAGCCAGTTTTTATAAAATAAAACATTATTTAAAGAAGAAAAAGCATTCAAAGTTACAGATAATTTTGTGATGTTTCATACCTTTTAGAGTTGAATCATGTAGGTTGTTGATTCAATGATTTGTGGAATTTTATCAGCCTTTAATCTCATATTTATGTTCATATCTTGCCAAGATGATTCACATAAGAAGCCAAACACATTATTTTAAGTTTCACATTTTAGATCTAAGCCAAGTGATGAAACATTATGAATTCAACATTATCATTAGCATAATGGTAAATATTAGATATGAAATGAAAATTTTAATCTGCTTAATTTTAGAGGCCATGATGTGCATTATGAAATATTGCTTTCATTAATGAAGCTGTATTTCAGAAAATGTGGGAATACTTCTCACTTTAAATGCACAAAGATGATAGAGTAGCAAATGCCAGATGAAGTTCATGTTGCTCATTCATACCCCCTCCCTTTTTTTTTTTACTAAATATGATTTATTTTGAAGTGAAGAAGAGAACTAACACTGAAAGAGTTCCTATAGTTTTTATAAACACTTGCTTACATATTTCTTTTATTATCTCCATTTTGTAAATACAAAATTTAAGTCTCATGGATAAAATGGTTCACTCAAATCAATCTGGTAATAAGAAATTAAGCAAGATTGAACAGGTCTATCTTCTTTAGGTTCCAAAGAGACTATTATGCTTTCTTGAATTTAAAGAGATACATACAAGAACAATTTATACTCATAAATTCAGGATTAATCGATATCTATGCTAATTGTGTTGGTTTTAGTTGCTAGTTGTGTTGGACTCTTTTGTGACCCTATGGACTTTAGCCTGACAGGCTTCTTTGTCTATGAGATTTCAAGGCAAGAATACTGGAGTGGCTAGCCATTCCCTTCTCCAGAGGGATCTTCCCAACCCAGGGATCAAACCCAGGTCTCCTCCATTGCAGGTGGATTCTTTACTGCTGAGCCACCAAGGAAGCCCACAATCAATGTCTATACAACCAAAAATAAATGGAACTTATGAAATTGTTCACTGGGATGTATGGATCAATATTTTTGATGAAGTAAAGATGAGTCAGTATGGATGTGATAGGGGTTCTTTAAAGAAGAAAATGAAGAGCAAAGAATTTTTGAGAAAAGATTTGAAATCCAGTATACTTTGATAGTAAATAGTTTAGCATCATCACATACTCTCCCACCCTAGCTCTGAAGTTGTGTTATCAACATCTGAAACATGTGCTAAATTTACCGTTACTCACCAGTTTCCTATATGCCCCATGACGTGCTGCCTAACAGAAGTATGCAGATTATCATGTGCTGCTTTTATTTTAATATATAGAGACTATAATCTCACTGCTGACAGCAGTTTAATATGAAGCACGGAGAATAATTGACTTTTGTGTGTACATTATTATTTTATATACAATTTGCTGGAGAAGGCAATGGCACCTCACTCCAGTACTCTTGCCTGGAAAATCCCGTGGATGGAGGAGCCTGGTAGGCTGCAGTCCATGGAGTCTCGAAGAGTCAGACACGACTGAACGACTTCACATTCAATTTTCACTTTCATGGATTGGAGAAGGAAATGACAATCCACTCCAGTGTTCTTGCCTGGAGAATCCCAGGGACAACGGAGCCTGATAGGCTGTTGTCTATGGGGTTACACAGAGTTGGACACGACTGAAGTGACTTAGCAGCATACAATTTGCTATCTATCCTCATGCAATGGTCTGGATGTTATTACACTTTTTCAAGTAATTCTTGCCCTTTCAATTTGTATTTTAGGTTATTTTCCCCATAAAAGTATACATATCACTCCCTGAGGGGAATCTCATTTTATTTTTTTAACTTATTTTTCAGTTTGCTACCTTATTGGCACCAAGGATTTGAAATGCACAGTAGTCAGTAGTTGAACTCTGTGTGCCAAAAAGTGAAGGGCCAGAACAGATGCATTAATATCTTCAACTCTAATTTAAATTCCAATAATTGGCCATTAAACTTCAAAATTAAAATTTAAGATAAGACCACTACCGATGTGTACATTGCCTACAAGTTTCTGTACAAGGTATTCTGTCTAACTCAGAGGAAGTAATCAATAAATGTTTTAATTCTTTTATTTCCTCTCACAAAACATGCATTGGCTCAGTCTATGTGCCAGGAAGTGAACTTAATGGTCATAATTCAGTAAACTTATAGTCAACTGTGGGACAAAAAGAGATGAAAAATAAATTCAATTCAATACATATTACTGAGATGATTTTACTAAAACATGTGTGTTTCTACTAAAACATAAGGTATAATGTGGTAGTGGTTGGGGGGGAAGGGCTTACCTAAAGTTTTCAAGAAAAGGTTCCCTAGAGAATTGCTGATGATCTGTTATTTGAGTCAAGGGCTTCCCAGGTGACTCTAGTGGTAAAGAATTCACTCACCAATGCAGGAGAAAGAGACGTGGGTTTCATTCCTGGGTTGGAAAGATGCCCTGTAGGAGGAATCAGGCAATCCACTCCAGTATTCTTGATGGGAAATCCCATGGAGAGAGGAGCTGAGAGGGCTCCAGGCCATGGAGTTGCAAAAGAGTCAGACATGACTGAATGACTGAGCATGCAAGCACATACGTAGGAATTTATGGGAGATTAGGATGTGCTGAGGAAGAAGATGGAGCTTATGGTGGACACAGAGGAAAGGCCAGGAGAAGACAAAAGGTGCTATAGGAAAAGGAGGAGCTAGGAATGTTGATGGCATTGGAGGAGTGGACAGCAGGATCTGGATATGGGCTGGGAAGGTGATGTGGATGAAGAACGCTTCCTGCCATAACTTCAAGGGATGCTGCAGCCATTAAGCCATCAGCCACTGCAGAGGTCCCGACTGTGCACCAGCCGGGATTCAAGATTGGAAAATGAGGAGACCAGACAGAAGACTGGCTTGGACAGCATGTCCAAACAATGACTTCACTGAGCCCAGACTCTTGCATTTTGCCATACAAAAAGCACTAAATCTCATTAACTTGAGATGTCTGGTTTTCTTTAATTAATAGTAATGTTCTGATGTTCTGGCCTCCTGGTTTTGTTGCAAGACCTCCAAATACCATGGCTCTTCTCTTATATGTGGAGCAATTCCTCAGAGCTGAGAGCTGTCTTCTGGACTTACATCCTCAGAAAGTCCACAAAAGGAAAAAAATAAAAATAAGTCTCAAGGGTTGTTTTTCATTTTTTTCCCCAGTGGTTATAGTCCACATACTATTACTAACTCAATAGACATGAATCTGAGTAAACTCCAAGAGATAGTGAAGGACAATGAAGGCTGCCATGCTGCACTCCATGGGGTCATAAACAGTCATACACAACTTAGAGACTGAACAACAAAAGTCAATATGAGTCAAACGTGAACAGCCCATTGAAAATTTGAGGCTCTTAAAGGATTAAAAAATCAAACAAGTGTTTCAATTATGCAGGTAGTGTTGAGTAGAGGGTAGGACTCATCATTTACCCAAAGAATGTACAAAAGACTAAAACAGGATCAGATTTCATATAAGGTAAGAAGACATAGTAGCTTCGGGGCAGTGGCTACTCTGAAACACATCCTAGTTGTAGCATGCAGGATCTTTAGTTGCATGTAGTATCTATTCCTCTGACCAGAGTTTAAGCCTGAGCCTCTTGCATTGAGAGCATGAAGTCTTAGCCATTGGACCACTGGGGAAGTCTCTAGAACTCAACAGTTAGAATCCTTTGTGAGGTTGGTGACCTTGCCCTGAGTTGTGCTGTTATCTCATGATTTTGTGCTTTCCTCATGTTCCTAATCAGCCTAGGCAAGATGTAACACCAGTATCTGAGAGTATCCACACATGGGAACTGGCTTGGGGGATCAGAGATGCTGAGCTCCCTGAGGAAGGAGGCTAGACTGTTACATGTTAGCTATTGTTGTGTGCTCTTGGGTCCCCTCCAGGCAAGCTCAAATTGAAGAGAGGTGCAGGCAGCTCCTGTCCCGAGGGTGAGCTAGTATCACCCCAGATTGGACTATAGCAGGTGGAGGTCTCTGGAACTAGGCAGATGAGGACACAGCAGGCTAATGCCCTCAAAACTGTATGTCCTAACCTGGAGAGGATAATGAGGAGTTTTATAGTAATGGTTCAAAGAGGATGTGATCAGCTTGTGGACTTCCTTCTGATTAGTTGGTGGTGAGGTAAGTGGGAGGTAGCATCATCAACCTTCTGCTTCCAAAAGGTCTGCCTGTGGGTAGTATACAGTTATCTCGTTCTACCTGGTGAGGGTTTCAGTATCTGCAAAACAGCCCAAAGATATTGTTGTGTGTATCTCTTGATAGGGAACCAGTACCCTGCACTCAAGGCTACACTATTGTTTTTAATCGCTTCTCTCTTATCCCTGCAGTTTCTCTGTATCCTGATTAGCAAATGTTTGAACCTGCCCTTTGGAGCTTCTGGAAGGGGATGTAGGAAGTCTTTAGTGGGAGCTGAGTTGAGTTTGGTGAGTGAGTTTGGTGCCGGTGGACTTATAAGCTAATGGGCTCCAGATTCTTATGAAGAAGTAAACAACATAGACTCACTATACAGAGGCCATCTTTAGCTCATCTATGTAACAGTCCTCTTGGCACCATGGTGGTTTATAATCCAAGTTGCACATTATCTTATAACACTTGGTATCTGAAGCAAGGGATAAAGCATCTTCAAGACTCAGAATGCTTAAGGGTCATGATCTTGGATTTCAAAGTTCTTTGGCAGCCAATATGACCATATAGTGGGGGAAGCCCTTCAGGATAGATGAGAAAGGAGATTCTGAATTGCCCAATCTACTTAGTCAGTAAGTCCACAAGGTCCTGCTCGATTTCAAGATGACAAGTATGCTTATTTCCCCCAAAATTTCTGTGCTCCTATTAAAAGACTGGCTTCCCTGGTGACTCAGATGGTAAAGAATCTGCCTGTAATGCAGGAGATGTGGGTTCAATCCCTGAATCAGGAAGATCCCCTGGAGAAGGAAATGACAACCCACTCCATTATTCTTGCTGGGAAATTCCATGGGCAGAAGAACCTAGTGGGTTATTACAGTCTGTAAGGTCACAAAGAATCAGACACGACTGATCATGGACACACACGTGCTCCTATTAACACCAGCTGGAATGAGATTAAGCCACAAACTTGCCTCATAGCACGCAGAGAGTATAACAGAGGGAACTTTGTAGACTAGTGAGGGAATCAAAGAGCTCCCCCTTAACTTCTCTTCATCCAATACTGGCCAATGTTTTCCTGTGTGGGGAGTTGGCTCAAAATTACAGGACATCTTTACTAAGCAGTTGAACATCTTCCCAGCTTCCTTTCCTATGAAAACTCTTGTTCTTATAGGTTACACTGGGGCAACTCTCCAAGACTGGAAGCGAACTTTTAAAATTGTCCTTCTGGAACTCATGCCCCTGGGTCTCTAATTTTGGAAGCAGGAGGAATGGCATATGTACAGGACACCACACAATGGGGAGAGCCCTATCTAAGGAGTTACCCACAAAATTAAACAAATGGTCCAGGGCTGGAACTCTTGGCTGCCTCTCACCATACATGACAGGTGTTATATAATCTCATGATCCTTGATTGTTTATTGGCTGCTGAAGGAGGGGCTGCACATTGATGAGCAGTGAATAGATTGCTGCTTATGGGTAGATGACCATGGATAGGTTTGTTTTACACATTTCTGGGGACATGCAGCCAAGGGACCATAATATCAGTCTACTGACTAAGAAGATTGGGCAATTCAGAATCTCCTTTCTCATCTATCCTGTAGGGCTTCCCCCACTATATGGTCATATTGGCTGCCAAAGAACTTTGAAATCCAAGATCATGACCCTTAAGCATTCTGAGTCTTGAAGATGCTTTATCCCTTGCTTCAGATACCAAGTGTTATAAGATAATGTGCAACTTGGATTATAAACCATCATGATGCCAAGAGGACTGTTACATAGATGAGCTAAAGATGGCCTCTGTATAGTGAGTCTATGTTGTTTACTTCTTCATAAGAATCTGGAGCCCATTAGCTTATAAGTCCGCCAGCACCAAACTCAATTTTCTTGCACATTCAATTTTCTTAAAATGTAACTCCTCAAAGCAGAATTTTAGCCATTTAGGGTCTTTCTGTACCCTGCACAGGGCTTCCCAGGTGGAGTTAATGGTAAAGAATCCTTCAGTGCAGGAGATGCAAGAGATGCAGGTTTGATCTGTGGGTGAGGAAGATCCCCTGGAGGGGGAAATGGCAACCCACCACAGTATTCTTGCCCTGGAAATCCCATGTACAGAGCAGTCTATAGTCCACGGACTCACAAAGGGTTAGAAACAATTGAGAGACTGAGCTCATGTACCTTGTAATCTGCATCCTATGCTGGGCAGAGATAAAGTCATTCCTGCAGCTACAGAAGAGCCCAGGCTGGAACAGCGTGAGTGTCTCCTGGCCCAGGGACTCCCAGCTGTGCTGCTGAGTGGAGTCACCTGGACCCATGTGACCCTCTCTAGCCCATCTTTTCCCTGCCCTCCCCCAGAAATTTCCTTCTTTTCCTTTTCTTCCTTGTCATAAACTTCTGATAGTCTTATACCATGGCAGTAACAAATAATACAAAATGCAGACACCAGTCTGACAGAATTGCAAAAGTTTTGTATCAAAAACCCAAAATCATTGCTAAAAATAATTGGAGAAACTTAAATACATATACCATATATATGGATCAGAGAACACAGTATTGCCCTGGCTGTCCAGTTCTTAGGACTCTGTGCTCTTAAAGGAGGAAACAGACAGAACAGGCTCCATCTTGAAAGCAGGACTCCATCTTGGGCTGGACTGTGGACTTTGAGCTATATATCCAGTATCTATGGAAACAACATACCAACTGGAAAACCAGACCCCCGATGGAAGAGCCCTGGGGCTCATACCTAGACTCTACATCGCCTAACAGAATACTCTAATTATCTGTGTAAATGAATAGAATCATACATTCTATTATGCTTATTGGGGTATAACCACAGGCCTATTGATAATTGTCCACTCTTAACTACCTAGGCTTAAGGCATATGAATCTCAGGTTTAAGGCATACAAATCACGGGTTAACTTTGATTATAACTTTTTTCCTTTGTTCAGACTAGTTTCAGGGAATTTGGGTAGGTGGGTTTGAGCATGTACACTTTGGGTATATAAGGTTTTCACAAAAACTAGTCGGGGTCCTTGGCTAAAAGGAAACTCTGTCCTGGGCCCTCTGGTGTAATAACATGCACTCCACTATTTGCATTGTGCTTCAGAGTGAGTGTATTTCCCAGAACGTGTGGCTACAACACTCTCAGTGTGCTGGTCTTGGTTTCTATCCCTGGTTTGGGAACTAAGATCCTGCAAACTACATGATGTGCCCCCAGTTTTTTTGTTTTTTGTTTTTTTTTTTTAAGAAGAAGAAAGACATAGTATTATTAAAATATCAATTATCCTCAATTTTTTTTTACAGATACAACACAAGCCAAATCAAAACTCCAGGAGATTTTTAGTAAAGATTGACAAATTGATTCTAAAAATACACATGGAAGTGTAAGGACAAAGAACAGTAAAAATAATTTGGAAAAGAAGAGAGTTGGAGAATTGATACTATCTTACAGCCCAAAGCCAGTAATCAAGAGTGTGTGGTATTAGTGTCAAGAGAGACAAAATATATACATTTATTGCATGTCAAATAAACCTGCAAGTAAAAAAATACCAGAGAACATTGACTGGGTCACATTAGGAAGAAAAACTTTAAGAAAATACATGGAGTCTTGTTATACTGAATAAAGTGATTTTAAAATTTTGATTAAGGAATACAATATTGAATATACATTGACCCTCCTCCCAATTTTGCTTTAACAGGATGGTCTATTTAGACATGGTGAACTTGGCATTATGTGCTCTTACATCATATTTTGGCCTGACGGTTTAAGCCATTTTTATCTAATGCTTCTGCGTCATTCATATTAATAAATGTGCATGTGTGCTCAGTTGCTCAGCCATATCTGACTCTATGTGACCCCAAAGACTGTAGCCTGCCAGATTCCTCTGTCCATGTAATTCCCTAGGCAAGAATGCTGGGGTGGTTTACCACCTCCTCCAAGGAATCTTCCTGACCCAGGGCATATTAATAAATAATTGATATTAATTCCTTTACTCTAGGGTAGTTGTTTGTAAACAAGCAGCTGAGCCTACACTATATATCTGAGGCAATCTGGCACATATTAGACATACAATAAATGTACAGTTTCTCAATATTTTTCTGAAAGCTAAAGGATAAGGTCTCTGCTCATTTCATATTTGTATCCTTTAGTACTATTTTTTTTGGGGGGGGGCAGAGTTCAATAACTGCCATCTGAATTAAACTGTAAATCAAAATAATCGGGGTTTGAAACAATTGCAGGTAAAACAGTCCACGAGAGTATAGAAAGAACACACACAATACAGAAGAATGCCAGCAAGAAATGCGAGGTATTTCAGAGCAAAGGCTACTTACAAAAGCAATTTGTACACTTTCAGGTTGGCAAATCTGATTAGAAAATAAATTTTTGTTGCAAATGGGCATTTTGTTAAACTGTTATCTTTTATTTTTAGAAGTATAAAGTTTTAGTTAAAAAAAAAAAAAACAAGACAGAAAAAT
The DNA here is from genome assembly GCF_001704415.2 of Capra hircus. Lineage (NCBI taxonomy): Eukaryota > Metazoa > Chordata > Mammalia > Artiodactyla > Bovidae > Capra > Capra hircus. The sequence continues at coordinate 7,286,468 of NC_030823.1, forward strand.
AGTGCTGCTAGAACCTAAAGACTGAAATTTCAAGTTCTAAATTCAAGTAATAAATTAGAGCTAAAATTAAATAACGAGTGAGAAGTTCAACATCACAGGATCAGAGGAACCAGAGAGCAAATTGCCAATATCCACTGGATCATGGGAAAAGGATGACAGTTCCAGAAAAAGCATCTATTTCTGCTTTATTGACTATGCCAAAGCCTTTGACTGTGTGGATCACAATAAACAGTGAAAAATTCTGAAAAAGATGGGAATACCAGACCACCTGACCTGCCTCTTGAGAAACCTATATGCAGGTCAGGAGGCAACAGTTAGAATTGGGTATAGAACAACAGACTGGTTCCAAATAGGAAAAGGAGTATGTCAAGGCTGTATACTGTCACTCTGCTTATTTAACTTATATACAGAGTACATCATGAGAAATGCTGGGCTGGAAGAAGCACAAGTTGGAATCAAGATTGCTGGGAGAAATATCAACCTCAGATATGCAGATGACACCACTCTTATGGTAGAAAGTGAAGAGGAACTAAAAAGCCTCTTGATGAAAGTGAAAAAGGAGATTGAAAAAGTTGGCTTAAAGCTCAACATTCAGAAATTGAAAATCATGGCATCTGGTTCCATCACTTCATGGGAAATAGATGGGGAAACAGTGGACACAGTGTCAGACTTTATTTTTGGGGGCTCCAAAATCACTGCAGATGGTGATTGCAGCCATGAAATTAAAAGATACCTACTCCTTGGAAGGAAAATTATGACCAACCTAGATAGCATATTCAAAAGCAGAGACATTACTTTGCCAACAACGGTCTGTCTAGTCAAGGCTATGAATTTTCCAGTAGTCATGTATGGATGTGAGAGTTGGACTGTGAAGAAAGCTGAGCACCAAAGAACTAAAGCTTTTGAACTGTGGTGTTGGAGAAGACTCTTGAGAGTCCCTTGGACTGCAAGGAAATCCAACCAGTCCATTCTAAAGGAGATCAGTCCTGGGTGTTCTTTGGAAGGACTGATGCTATATTTGAAACTCTAATACTTTGGCCACTTCATGTGAAGAGTTGACTCATTGGAAAAGACTTTGATGCTGGGAGGGATTGAGGGCAGGAAGAGAAGGGGACGACAGAGGATGAGATGGATGGATGGCAAGAGTTTGAGTGAACTCCGGGAGGCCTGGCGTACTGTGATTCATGGGGTCGCAAAGAATCAGACATGACTGAGCGACTGAAATGACTGATACAGGGAGACTTAAAGATTCTTCATTGTTTTTCATGGGAGGAAATAGAAAACATCATAGCAGGAGATAATAAGATTTTTAATTTCCTTGTTTCCATGTTTTTCTGCTTAAGATGGTGCATCAATTTAACATCAGATTTAAACCTGACTTTTGCCTTTATGTTGACAGGACATGGAAATTTGTTGTGTGATATAGAGAATATAATAAAAACCATGTGTTCACTGAAAGGAATTCTAGGAGAGTCACCAAGACAGCCTGCTGTCTAAATGACAAACACAATATTTCTGAAATTGAACTGCTCATTTGCAATCTCAGATGTGTTGTTTTGACTTAACAGAATAGGAAAAACATCAGCTATATATCTAAACTGAATAAATGTACCAACTGAGAGAAAAAGAAATGACCTATATTTTGCCTTTCCCTGGTGGCTCAGATGGTAGAGTCCAACTGCAATGCTGGAGACCTGAGCTTGATCCCTGGGTTGGGAAGATTCTCTGGAGAAGAGTATGGCAACACACTCCAGTATTCTTGCCTGCTGAATCCCCAAAGACAGCGGAGCCTGTCAGGCTACAGTCCTTGAGTTTTCAGAAGAGTCAGACAAAACTGAGCAACTATGTATAACACATAGTAATACTCAACTACATAAAAAAGCTTTGATTAATGAATAATTTATATATTTTTTGGCTATGAATAAATTTGAAAACATATATCTCTATGCAAAAAATAATGTGCAATCAATCACATTTTCTATAGCAATTATATAAAATTCATCATGCATTTTCATATGGGCTGTGGTCTGTATTATTATAGCTATCTTTATTCCCTAAATCCTGGTCTTTATTTTAAAGATAACAAAATATGAGTGTGCATGTTTGTGTGCTCAGTCCTGTCTGACTCTGTGACTCCATGAACTGTATCCAGCTGGGCTCCTCTATTCATGGGATTTCCTAGGCAAGGATACTGGAGCGTGTTTCCATTTCCGTCTCAGGTCAGGGGATCTTTCTGATCCAGGTATCAAATCCATGTCTTCTGTGTCTCCTGCATTGGTAGATAGATTCTTTACTACTGAGCCATCTGGGAAGCCCAATAGAATATATACAGTTATTCTAATTTGAATATGGTATTTTGGGACTTGTCTGAAATTTATATTTGCTAGTGGGAATATCACATTTACATAAAATTCCTAAGAATATCTATATACCAATTTCTGTTACAACTAACACATTCATTATGTGTTTGAAACATTTAGATATGGATATGCCTTGGATAGCAATATAGATAGATGTAGATAAAAAGATGGATGTATTTACCTATGGATTATATTGATGCTTCTAACTTTTTAACACAATAAAAAAGTGTTACCACCAAGGGCAAAGTTGACCATGAAGAGTAATTGAGGGCAGGGCTATTGGAAATATATGTCAGTGTCAACTAAAGAAGGGTTACCTTGGACTTCACAGTCTGGTGAATAATGACATTCTTCACATAATACTTTCTTGATAGCTGCAATATTACCTATTACTGAAGTTAATCTATTAACATTCTTCCTCTTCTCTGATTTTTCCCACATAACATCTTTAGGAACTGAAACCACATTTAGAGTGCATTTTGCCTGGTAGCTAATACTTTTAGGTAATGAATCTGAGCAATAAACAATTATTGAAAATATGGCAAAGAGAAAATGAGGACATGAATGTAAAACTACAAAGTATGACTTCAGAGTCTCTTTCCCTATCAGAAGGGGGAAAAATAATTTATTTGTAAATACAATCACAGGAAATGTGTGATAGTTTTCTAAATATCTTTCATTATTTAAAAGTAGTATATATATAATGTAATTTAGAACATAAATACAGCTATACAACATATTAAGTAAGAGTTTATGGGTATAAAATATTGAAAATAATATGGTTGTGTGACTTTCAATACATTGAAAATAAAAAAAAAATGACTTCCATTCTTAGTATCATAAAGTTATTACTTATTTTTTCTCTGTAAGAAATAAAGATATGCTTGTTATTTTTATTATAAAATGAGACATAGATACAGTGACATTTGCTGCTATGCACATTTAAATTCAGGCATATACAATGAACAGATGTCATACATGTATATGTATACACATATTCATGTGTATGTGCATGTGTGTGCATACATATGTACACATTTAAAAGCATACATAAACTCATGTATTTATGTATATGAGTTTTTGCATCCAAAATCACTACAGATCGTGACTGTAGCCACATAATTAAAAGATGCTTGTTCCACAGAAGCAAAGCTATGAAAAACCTAGACAGCACATTAGAAAGCAAAGACATCACTTTGCTGACAAAGATCCATATCATCAAAGCTATAGTTTTTCCAGAAGTCAGGTATGTATTTAAGAGTTGGATCATAAAGTAGGCTGAGTGTCTAAGAATTGATGCTTTCTAATTGTGGTGCTGGATCAAACCAGTCAATCCTAAGGAAAGTGTAGGAAGGGGAGCCTGGAGTGCTTCAGTCCATGGGGTTGCAAACACTTGGACACGACTTAGTGACTCAACAACAATAACAATTTATGTATATGTATATACGTACATGTATATATGTGATGCCGTGCTCGGATGCTCAGTTGTGTCAAATTCTTTGTGACACTTTGGACCATAGCCTGCCAGGTCCCTTTGTCCATGGAGTTTTTCAGGCAAGAATATTGGAGTGAGTTGCTATTTCCTTCTCCAGGTGATCTTCATAACCCAGGAACAGAAACTGCATCTTTTGTGTGTCTTGCATTGGCAGGCAAATTATTTACCACTAGAACCACCTGGGAAGCCCAGCATGTGTGGGTGTCTACCTAGGTATCAACCTACACATATATACCTAAATACTCATTATCCAGTATTTTAATGTTTTCTCAGTCACAATTTCTGGTGACCATATTGACATATTTATTAAATTTTAATTGAATTTAGCATTAGTGTCATTCAGTTTCTCTCTCATGTGCTTGAAATATAATTTTCTCTAAAACTTTGACTAAAAGGTATAAGGATGCAAAATGAAAGTAATGAGGCTGCAGTAATGACCTCTGGGGTGGGAGTAGATTTGGAAAGACTTTGTTTTAATATATATGAGAAGATGTGATGAGGTTATAATAATGGAGGATTCAAACTCTTGAGGAAAATATGTCTTATTTGTAAAATAAGAATGATTAATAACTGCTAACATTCACCACATTTTAAAATGAATATCAAACAAATTGAAGTATGTAAGCCCTATCCAAAATGGCTTATTGGAAGGATATGCAAACTATATCCACAAATTGACTTTCAGTGATACTTGTAATTCCAAGGTTAGAGATTTACTGTCCACTAGCAAGTTAAATCTAACCAGTCTATTCTAAAGGAGATCAGTCCTGGGTGTTCTTTGGAAGGACTGATACTAAAGCTGAAACTCCAATACTTTGGCCACTTTATGCGAAGAATTGACTCATTGGAAAAGACTCTGATGCTGGGAGGGATTGGGGGCAGGAGAAGAAGAGTACAAAAGAGCATGAGATGGCTGGATGGCATCTCCAACTCAATGGACATGAGTTTGGGTGAACTCCGGGAGTTGGTGATGGACAGGGAGGCTTGGTGTGCTGCGATTCATGGAGTTGCAAAGAGTCGGACACGACTGCACGACTGAGCTGAACTGAGCAAATTAAAAAAAAAAAAATCCTTAGTTCCAGGCATTGTGTTAGTTTTCAGCACTCCAAGAATAAAGGTTGGTCCTCTATTCTCAAGAAGCTAATGTTTAATGCAAGAGATAGAAAATAATCTAATACAATAGAACTTTGCAAATAATGCTACATTGTCACAACCTGGGGATATTTTATTGAGGTAATGGGAAAAACATCTCAGAAGAGGTGCTACTTGCAATGAAATTTGAGAACCATATTGTTCAGTTCAGTTCAGTTCAGTCGCTCAGTTTATGTGAAAGTGAGAAGGAGCTCTCCAAACAGGGGTGTGCCAGGGTCCGGCCCTGGTGGATCCAGGGAACTCAAAGGTGGGGATGGAGTCGGCGTCCTTGGAAATAATTTGTTTCATTAAAGATAGAGAGGGATTAGAAAATTAACAGAGAAAAAGAGGCTGAATAACTTGGTTCACATGGAATACCAATCACCGTCTACGCAGGCCACAGGCGTCATCCCATTGTACGGAAGGAGAGGAGGCACTGAGGCCCCCCCAGTCCAATCTTAAAAGCCCAGGCAAAATTAACAGGCTTGGTGGGTACACATGCACCAGAAGGGAATTTCGCCAGAAAATAGTAGGAGAGAAAAAGATGCTGAATAACTTGGTTTACATGGGATACCAATAAAATTCCAAGACAAGGAATTTGCACCGCCTACGTTGGGCCACTGGTGCCACTTGAATATTGGAAGGTGCCCCTCTTTGGGCTCCTTCTCGCATGGACTTGAAAACTGAGGCAAGTAAGTAGACGTGGTGAGCACTCACGCTCCAGATGGGAATTCAGCCAGAAAAACGGGGAACAGAAAAGAACGACATGAGGGAATCAGTCTTTCTGGAAACTGATCCAATTTGGGTTTGCTTATATACCTTTTGTTACACATAAGGATGATGCAGAGTCATGCGGGGGTCAGCAGTCCTGACGTTTATCAAAATCAGGTGCTTCACATAGAAAGGTCTTAGGGATTTTACATCATCTTCTGGCCATGAGACCTGCTGACATTTTATGATCCTTTCTTTCTGATAACCAAAAAACTTATTTTTTCCAAGGGTGTTTTTCTTAAACCAGGCACCACCCTCCAAATAAAGTTGCATTCCTATAGGATGAGGGTGTAGTGAGTTACAATCAAGAAAGGAATTTATTTAACCCAAGTTTAACATGATTAATCTCAAAGGTTAATACTTATTTCTCCATTATGCTTAAAGGTTAATACTTATTTCTCCTATATGCTTAAAGGTTAACACTTATTTCTCCTATATGCTTAAAGGTTAATACTTATTTCTCCTATATGCTAGTTATATTCATTTAAGGGCAGGGAACATGGAGATTTATCAGCAAACATCAGCCCAACAAATGAAAATCCTTTCACCAATGTTCCCCTTAAGATCTATTTAGTCTTAAGATAGTGATAAAGTTACATTTTTATATAGCAAGGGCACAGTGATTTATAACAAAGTACAGTGATCTATTACAAAAGAGAAAATTCATTAACTCAAAAAGTCTAGTTTTGCTAACCTTAAAACTACTATATTTCCTTTTCTATATTCCAAATACATTGATTAATATATTCCCAAGTGCCTAAGGATATGGAGGCCTGGCAGCAATCATTGACTCAACAACGAGAAAAGCCCTATGCTAATTAAGACTTTAAAAATACTCCAAAACTCTCTGTGCTGTTTATGGTTGAGAGGTAGTAAACAATCATGTGCATAGTGGCAGCAGTATGGATAATCCTGTCATACAGGCTAGACTGTCAGCAGAGAGGTTTGACCTGAGACACCCTTGTCACACCCAGGACAGGGAATTAGCAGCAATTATTGGCACAACAAATGAAAAACCCTTCACCAATATAATTCCTAACCAACTGACTATACTAACAATTTCCAATTCTCCAAAAGAATTTGCCTTTAGAGGACATCAGGCAACCAGAAAAGCAGACCATTGTCTTCAAAAACAGGTAGGAAAAAATATAAAAGATGAAAAGGGAGACAAAGGAGGTGGGGAGGGAGCTCTGTCCCAGGAAGGGAAGCCTGTCCTGGGAAGGGAATTTTAAGAAGAGAGGTTTCCAAACACCAGGAAACACTCTCCCTGCCGAGTCTGTGGCGAGCCTTGGAAACACAGAGGGCAACATAACAGGAAGGAAAAATAAATAAATAATTAAAACCAGCTGATTACAAGCCCAACAGTAACTCCCCCAGCGGAAAAGCAGCAGAGACGCCTGCATCCGCCACTAGCAAGTGGGGGCAGGGCAGGGAAGTGCGGGAGGCGCGGGCTGCAGAGATTTGTAAGAATCCGGCAGGAACGCCCCACACGTGACCAGAATGATCTAACTTGGGCTAGCAAACCAGACTGTGGGATAGCTACCACACGAAAAGCTCAAACATAAGACCCCACCGGGACCGCGCACAGAACAAAGAACGGAACGGACATAGCCGCTGCAGACCGTCCCCCGCCAGGGACAGGCAGCCAGAGCCGTAAGGGCTGGAAAGGGGCAATTGCAGCCCCGGAGGGACTCTACCTACCAAACTGCAAGCAGACTTCTTTGTTAAGACTTCTGGGGGTGCTGGACAGTCACCATCTGCCTCACAAGGGGCGCCAGCGGTACACCCAGAAAGCTGAGCAGCAGAGACAGAAAAGGCGACTAGTCACAGCGACGGTGCTCGCCAGACTCCTGAGCTACTCGGACCTGGGAAGGGCACAAAACGCAGTCCCAACCGAATCTGAGCCTCTGAGGGCTACCTGAGCACTGAACCTGAGTGGCTTAGACTGGGGAGGTGCACGCAGCTGAGGGCCAGCCTCAGACGGTTCCCAGCTGAGCATCGTAGAACCGGAGCGGCTTGTTCGCTGAGAGAAGGGACAGGTCCAGTGGGGCTGAGACACTGTGTGCACACGACAGTGCTATTTGTTTGCATCATCCCCCCCTCCCCACAGCACGACTGAACTAGTGAGCCTAAAAGACCAGCAAACAGAAGAAGTTAAACAGAGGGAACTGCCTTGGAAGTGACCCCACACTGCCCACATCAGAGAAGGGTCAGATATATCTTTACTATTTTTACAATCATTCCTTTTTTTTTTTTTCCCCTCTTTTTATTTCTTGCTTTTTTTTTCCTAACTTTTTTTTTTTAATTGTTAAGTCTTCTATTTCTTCTCTAATTTTTATTTCTATAGCCTACTATTACTTTTCAAAAAAAAAAAAAGACTTTTTTTAAGGCAAACACCATATATAGCCTTTATGTAGTGTGGTTGGAGTTTTTTTAAATAATTCTTGTGGTTTTTTTGTTTTTGTTTTTTCTTTTTTTCCTTCTGCTTCTTTTCTTTAATATTGTATTTTTGAAAATCCAACCTCTACTCTAGATTTTTAATCTTTGCTTTTTGGTTTTTGTTGTTAATTTTGTACATTTAAAAACCCAAACTTCACTACCCAATTTTACCTGAGAGCGAGATTAGTGGCTTGACCACTCTCTCCTCCTTTGGACTCTCCTTTTTCTCCACCAGGTGGCCTCTGCCTCTTTCCTCCCCCATCTCTTCTCTATCAAACTCTGTGAATCTCTGTGTGTTCCAGACGGCGGAGAACACCTAAGGAACTGGTTACTGGCAGGATTTGTCTCTCTCCTTCTCATTCCTCTCTCTTATCCTCCTGGCCACCTCTGTCTACTTCCTCCCTCTCCTCTTCCCTGTATAACTCCGTAAATACCTCTGAGCGGTCCAGATTATGGAGCGCACATAGGAAGTGACTACTGGCTAGCTTGCTCTCTCCTCTTTTGATCTCACCACATCTCATTCCAGTTACCTCTAACTACCCTCTCCCTCTTCTCTTCTCCATGTAACTCAGTGAACCTCTCTGGGTGACCTTCAATGTGGAGAAACTTTTCATCTTTAACCTAGATGTTTTATCATTGGTGCTGTATAGATGGAGAAATCTAGAGGCTACTGTAAAAATAGAACTGAAAACCAGAAGCAGGAGGCTTAAGTCCAAAGCCTGAGAACATCAGATAACTCCTGAATTCAGGGAACATTAAGCAATAGGAGCTCATCAAACACCTCCATACCTGCACTGAAACCAAGCACCACCCAAGGGCCAACAAGTTCCAGAGGAAGACATACCATGCAAATTCTCCAGCAACATAGGAACACACTCCTGAGCTTTAATATACAGGCAGCTCAAAGCTACTCCAAAACCTTTGACGTCTCATAACCCATTACTGGTCACTCCACTGCACTCCAGAGAGAAGAAACCCAGCTCCACCCACCAGAACTCCAACACAAGCCTGCCTAACCAGGAAACCTTGACAAACCAGTGATACAACCCCACCCACAGTGAGGAAACTCCATAGTAAAGAGAACTCCACAAATTACCAGAATATAGAAAGGCCACCCCAAACGCAGCAATATAACCAAGATGAAGAGACAGAGGAATACTCAGCAGATAAAGGAACAGGAGAAATGCCTACCAAACCAAACAAAAGAGAAAGATAGGGAATCTACCTGAGAAAGAATTGCAAATGTTGATAGTGAAAATGATCCAAAATCTTGAAATCAAAATGGAATCACAGATAAATAGCTTGGAGACAAGGATTGAGAAGATGCAAGAAAGGTTTAACAAGGACCTAGAAGAAATAAAAAAGAGTCAATATATATTGAATAACGCAATAAATGAGATCAGAAACACTCTGGAGGCAACAAATAGTAGAATAAGGCAGAAGATAGGATTAGTGAAATAGAAGATAGAATGGTAGAAATAAATGAATCAGAGAGGAAACAAGAAAAACGAATTAAAAGAAATGAGGACAGTCTCAGGGACCTCCAGTACAATATGAAACGCTCCCACATTCAAATTATAGGAGTCCCAGAAGAAGAAGACAAACAGAAAGACCATGAGAAAATCCTTGAGGAGATAATAGTTGAAAACTTCCCTAAAATGGAGAGGAAATAATCACCCAAGGCCAAGAAACTCAAAGAGTTCCAAATAGGATAAACCCAAGGCAAAACACCCCAAGACACATATTAATCAAATTAACAAAGATCAAACACAAAGAACAAATATTAAAAGCAGCAAGGTAAAAGCAACAAATAACACACAAGGGGATTCCCATAAGGATAACTGTAGATCTTTCAATAGAAACAATTCAGGCCAGGAGGGAATGGCAAGACATACTTAAAGTGATGAAAGAAAATAATCTACAGCCCAGATTACTGTACCCAGCGAGGATCTCATTCAAATACGAAGGAGAAATCAAAAGCTTTACAGACAAGCAAAAGCTGAGAGAATTCAGCACCACCATACTAGCTCTCCAACAAATTCTAAAAGATATTCTCTAGACAGGAAACACAAAACGGGTGTGTAAACCCGAACCCAAAACAATAAAGTAAATGGTAACAGGATCATACTTATCAATAATTACCTTAAACTAAATGGGTTGAATGCCCCAACCAAAAGACAAAGATTGGCTGAATGGATACAAAAACAAGACCCCTCTATATGCTGCTTACAAGAGACCCACCTCAAAACAAGGGACACATACAGACTGAAAGTGAAGGGCTGGAAAAAGATATACCACGCAAATAGAGACCAAAAGAAAGCAGGAGTGGCAATACTCGTATCTGATAAAATAGACTTTAAAACAAAGGCTGTGAAAAGAGATAAAGAAGGCCAGTACATAATGATCAAAGGATCAATCCAAGAAGAAGATATAACAATTATAAATATATATGCACCCAATATAGGAGCACTGCAATATGTAAGACAAATGCTAACAAGTATGAAAGGGGAAATTAACAATAACACAATAATAGCGGGAGACTTTAATACTCCACTCACACCTATGGACAGATCAACTAAACAGAAAATTAACAGAGAAACGTGAACTTTAAAAGATACATTAGACCAGTTAGACCTAATTGATATCTATAGGACATTTCACCCCAAAACAATGAATTTCACATTTTTCTCAAGTGCTCATGGAACCTTCTCCAGGATAGATCACATCCTGGGCCATAAATCTAACCTTGATAAATTTAAAAAGATCGAAATCGTGCCAACCATCTTTTCTGACCATAATGCATTAAGATTAGATCTCAATTACAGAAGAAAAACTATTAAAAATTCCAACATATGGAGGTTGAACAACACACTTCTGAATAACCACCAAATCACAGATGAAATCAAAAAAGAAATCAAAATATGCATAGAAACTAAAGAAAATGAAAACACAACAACCCAAAACCTGTGGGACACTATAAAAGCAGTGCTAAGAGGAAAGTTCATAGCAGTACAGGCATACCTCATGAAACAAGAAAAAAGTCAAATAAATAATCTAACTCTACACCTAAAGCAACTAGAAAAGGAAGAATTGGAGAACCCCAGAGTTAGTAGAAGGAAAGAAATCTTAAAAATTAGGGCAGAAATAAATACAAAAGAAACAAAAGAGACCATAGCAAAAATCAACAAAGCCAAAAGCTGGTTCTTTGAAAGGATAAATAAAATTGACAAACCATTAGCCAGACTCATCAAGAAGCAAAGAGAGAAAAATCAAATCCATAAAATTAGAAATGAAAATGGAGAGATCACAACAGACAACACAGAAATACAAAGGATCATAAGAGACTACTATCAGCAATTGTATGCCAATAAAATGGACAACGTGGAAGAAATGGACAAATTATTAGAAAAGTACAATATTCCAAAACTGAACCAGGAAGAAATAGAAAATCTTAACAGACCCATCACAAGCACGGAAATTGAAACTGGAATCAGAAATCTTCCAGCAAACAAAAGCCCAGATCCAGACGGCTTCATAGCTGAATTCTACCAATAATTTCGAGAAGAGCTAACACCTATCCTCCTCAAACTCTTCCAGAAAATTGCAGAGGAAGGGAAACTTCCAAACTCATTCTATGAGGCCACCATCACCCTAATACCAAAACCTGACAAAGACACTACAAAAAAAAGAAAACTACAGGCCAATATCACTGATGAACATAGATGCAAAAATCCTCAATAAAATTCTAGCAGTCAGAATCCAACAATACATTAAAAAAATCATACACCATGACCAAGTGGGCTTTATCCCAGGGATGCAAGGATTCTTCAATATCCACAAATCAGTCAGTGTAATTCACCACATTAACAAACTGAAAAATAAAAGCCATATGATTATCTCAATAGATGCAGAGAAGGCCTTTGACAAAATTCAACATCCATTTATGATAAAAACTCCAGAAAGCAGGAATAGAAGGAACATACCTCAACATAATAAAAGCTATATATGACAAACCCACAGCAAACATTATCCTCAATGGTGAAAAATTGAAAGCATTTCCCCTAAAGTCAGGAACAAGACAAGGGTGCCCACTTTCACTGCTACTATTCAACATAGTTCTGGAAGTTTTGGCCATAGCAATCAGAGCAGAAAAAGAAATAAAAGGAATCCAAATTGGAAAAGAAGAAGTAAAACTCTCATTGTTTGCAGATGACACGATCCTCTACATAGAAAACCCTAAAGACTCCACCAGAAAATTACTAGAGCTAATCAATGAATATAGTAAGGTTTCAGGATATAAAATTAACACACAAAAATCCCTTGCATTCCTATACAGTAATAACGAGAAAGTAAAAAAAGAAATTAAGGAAACAATTCCATTCACCATTGCAACAAAAGAAGAAAATAATTAGGAATATATCTACCTAAAGAAACTAAAGACCTATATATAGAAAACTATAAAACACTGATGAAAGAAATCAAAGAGGGCACTAATAGATGGAGAAATATACCATGTTCATGGACCAGAAGAATCAATATAGTGAAAATGAGTATACTACCCAAAGCAATATACAAATTCAATGCAATCCCTACCAAGCTACCAGTGATATTTTTCACAGAACAAGAACAAATAATTTCAAGATTTGTATGGAAATACAAAAAAACCTCGAATAGCCAAAGCATTCTTGAGAAAGAAGAATGGAACTGGAGGAATCAACTAGCCTGACTTCAGGCTCTACTACAAAGCCACAGTCATCAAAATAGTCTGGTACTGGCACAAAGACAGAAATATAGATCAATGGAACAAAATAGAAAGCCCAGAGATAAATCCACACACATATGGACACCTTACCTTTTGACAAAGGAGGCAAGAATATACAATGGAATAAAGACAATCTCTTTAAAAAGTGGTGCTGGGAAAACTGGCCAACCACTTGTAAAAGAATGAAACTAGATCACTTTCTAACACCGCACACGAAAATAAACTCAAAATGGATTAAAGATCTAAATGTAAGACCAGAAACTATAAAACTCCTAGGGGAGAACATAGGCAAAACACTCTTAGACATAAATCACAGCAGGATCCTCTATGATCCACCTCCCAGAATTCTGGAAATAAAAGCAAAAATAAACAAATGGGATCTAATTAAAATTAAAAACTTCTGCACAACAAAGGAAACTATAAGCAAGGTGAAAAGACAGCCTTCTGAATGGGAGAAAATAATAGCAAATGAAACAACTGACAAACAACTAATCTCAAAAATATACAAGCAACTTATGCAACTCAATTCCGGAAAAATAAATGACCCAATCAAAAAATGGGCCAAAGAACTAAGTAGACATTTCTCCAAAGAAGACATATGGATGGCTAACAAACACATGAAAAGATGCTCAACATCACTCATTATTAGAGAAATGCAAATCAAAACCACAATGAAGTACCTCTTCACAGCAGTCAGAATGTCTGTGATCCAAAAATCTGCAAGCAATAAATGCTGGAGAGGGTGTGGAGAAAAGGGAACCCTCTACACTGTTGGTGGGAATGCAATCTAGTACAACCATTATGGAAAACAGTATGGAGATTCCTTAAAAAATTGCAAATAGAACTGCCATATGACCCAGCAATCCCACTGCTGGGCATACACACTGAGGAAACCAGAATTGAAAGAGACACATGTACCCCAATGTTCATCACGGCACTGTTTATAATAGCCAGGACATGGAAACAACCTAAATGTCTATCAGGAGATGAATGGATAAGAAAGCAGTGGTACATATACACAATGGAGTATTACTCAGCCATTAAAAATAATACATTTGAATCAGTTCTGTTGAGATGAATGAAACTGGAGCCAATTACACAGAGTGAAGTAAGCCAGAAAGAAAAACATCAATACAGTATACTAACATATATATGTGGAATTTAGAAAGATGGCAATGATGACCCTGTATGCAAGACAGCAAAAGAGACACAGATGTGTATAGCGGACTTTTGGACTCAGAGGGAGAGGGAGAAGGTGGGATGATTTGGGAGAATGGCATTGAAACATGTATACTATCATGTAAGAATCAAATCACCAGTCTCTGTCCGATGCAGGATACAGCATGCTTGGGGCTGATGCATAGGGATGACCCAGAGGGATGTTGTGGGGAGGGAGGTGGGAGGGGGTTTCATGTTTGGGATCGCATATACACCCGTGGTGTATTCCTGTCAATGTTTGGCAAAACCAATACAGTATTGTAAAGTAAAATAAAATAAAAATTAAAATTAAAAAATAAAATAAAATAAAAATGTCAAAAAAAAAAAAAAAGTATTTGCCTTTAGTGAGTCTAAAACATCTCATGTCTCTCAGGTTGGGAGGCTGTAAACAATCACATGTGGCTAGACGAACCTATACAGGTGGGCTAGATAACCTTCAGAGGAGTCCTTAAGCTGAAACACTCTTGTCATGCCCAGGAATTTTTATTGACTTGGAGCTGCAAGCTAACTCCTTCTCAGAGAGAAACGGTGATGGGGGAGAGCCCCCCGTAAAGTCAGAGGTGTAGGTAAGAGCATAAAACAGACTCTGGTTTTGGGGTAGATGGTCGGGAACAGGGGGTTTCCTGAGGCTTGATCACGCCTTTGCGTATGCTAAGCCTCCTTCCTCATGACCTTTGCCATGGGTGGAGTTCTTCACGCTGGCCCCCGGCAGGGGTGGGTGGGGGTGGGGGGGTTAAAATAAAGGTTCTGCTACTGACTAAGTACACGGTAATGGGGCTAACTTCTCTAAACTTCAATTTCATTATTTTAAAAAGTCAAAGATGTTAGTATTTACTTTAAAGCACTGTTGTAATTATTGAATAACTTAGTTATGATAATGACTGTGTTAAATACTATTCTTTTTGTGTATTAGCCCAGCATGTTATGATGTTTTTATTATTTCTGAGACTGGAGAGAAAGGTAGGGGAATTTCTCTGTGGGCATAAACAGTTGAAGGAACTTATGAATTTGGAATTATCATTTGAAAATTACCAGGGAGTCCCATAGATGGAGTTTTGAAGTGATAAAGTTTAAATGAGCAGTTGAGGAGACAACCTAAGGGCCAGAGTCAAATGCCCTGAGTAAAGATAGGTCAAGTGAGTGATTTTCTTGGGCAATGCTGAGTGTCTTAAATGGACGATGAGAATCATGATTTTTTTTTTTTTTTTTTGGCTGGTTTGCACATTTTGTTTAGGACTTTATTGTTAGTGCTTTTCTGTTGTTTTTGTTTGTTTCAGTTATCAAGGAATATTTTATGAAGCAATCACCCTTAATTACCAACTAGAAGGCTATTCATGATCTTATTATTAGGTCATTTTCAATACAGAATATTGTTGTAGTGGCTGGTGCAGAATAATGGATGAATAGAACATTCTGTATGCTTTTTGAGGGAGATTCATGGCATTGGTGATTCTCAGGACAAGCCACTAATGGGCCATTGCAGGTTCAAAGGCATTCCAGAAATACTGCAGTAGCTCTGGGCCCCTAAGTAGGAACTGGGGAAGGATGCACCAAGGAAGAAGGTGAAAGGTCCTAAGAGGAGGGGAAGGATGCTCCAGGTAAGTGTTAGTTGCTCAGTCATGTCCTCTTTGTGACCCCATGGACTGTAGCCCACCAGTCTCCTCTATCCATGTAATTCTGCAGGCAATAATACAGGATTGGGTTGCCATTTCTTCCTCCAACGAATATTCCCAACGCAGGGATCAAGCCTGGGTCTACTGCATCGCAGGTGGACTTTTTACTATCTGAGGCACCAGGGATGGAGGAGGTAATTTGAACCGGTAAATGCTCTTTTTTATCTTTTTTTCCTTCCCCTTCTTCCTGACACCCTCCTCCTCTCTCTCTTGCTTTCTTTTCTTCTTCTTTTTTTTTAATCTCAACTTGGATTTACTTGTTTCCTTAACACAGACCCTTGAACAGAGTGTTTTCAAGATATGCATTGGTTTGTTAGTGCTAGTGGTAAAGAAGATGTCTGCTAATGCAGGAGGCCTAAGAGACCCGGGTTCTATCCCTGGGCAAGGAAGATCCCTGGGAGAAGGGCATGGTAACCCACTCTAGAATTCTTGCCTGGAAAATCCCATGGACAGAGGACCCTGGTGGGCTACAAAGGGCCTAGCATGTCTCAAAAAGTCGGTCACGACTGAAGAGACTTAGCACACACACATGAGTGGCTCAAGTAAGACTTTGTCCACTTAAACTCACTTATTTACTTAACAAATATTCATTAAGTTTCTTACTATGGGTTGGCATTATTTTGTATATTACATACATATGTACATACACATATATATTTATACACACACAAACACACACACACAAGCAGGAGAAGCTTGTATTCTAATATTTAGCAAACCGGTTATCTTTTATGTGTATGATTATAACTTATTTTAATCATAACCTGAAATCAGAAATTGCTATCAGTTCAGTTCAGTTGCTCAGTCGTGTCCAACTGTTTGTGACCCCATGAATCGCAGCATGCCAGGCCTCCCTGTCCATCACCAACTCCCGGAGTTCACTCAGACTCACGTCCATCGAGTCCGTGATGCCATCCAGCCATCTCATCCTCTGTCGTCCCCTTCTCCTCCTGCCCCCAATCCCTCCCAGCATCAGAGTCTTTTCCAATGAGTCAACTCTTCGCATGAGGTGGCCAAAGTACTGGAGTTTCAGCCTCAGAATCATTCCTTCCAAAGAAGTCCCAGGGTTGATCTCCTTCAGAATGGACTGGTTGGATCTCCTTGCAATCCAAGGGACTCTCAAGAGTCTTCTCCAACACCACAGTTCAGAAGCATCAATTCTTTGGCGCTCAGCCTTCTTCACAGTCCAACTTTCACATCCATACATGACCACAGGAAAAACCATAGCCTTGACTAGACGAACTTTAGTCGGCAAAGTAATGTCTCTGCTTTTGAATATACTATCTAGGTTGGTCATAACATTTCTTCCAAGGAGTAAGCGTCTTTTAATTTCATGGCTGCAATCACCATCTGCAGTGATTTTGGAGCCCAAAAAAATAAAGCCTGACACTGTTTCCACTGTTTCCCCATCTATTTCCCATGAAGTGATGGGACTGGATGCCATGATCTTTATTATAATTTATACTGTACCATACTCTGTTGTACATTTTGATAAATGTTGTGCATTTGTGTATTATAGCATTAAAATTATTTTCCAGAAGTATCCATATCCAATTTTATAAAAAGTTAAATATAAAACTAAATGAAATGCAATTTACCTAAACATTAACTCTTGAAGATTTTATCAGCTATTAAAATTTTATCTTAGACTAGGAAATGATTTAGAGAACATAGCAAAACAAACCATCATATCTGTCCAAATGAGCTTGATACCCAGGTGTATCAATTCATGATTATGGATAATAATATTTTCATTTTCAGAGGTCCTAAACAAAAATTGAAAATATCATAAACACATGGTTCTTCCAAGAGTATGTGTTTTAAATCTCTCAATTAAGTGCAATCAAAATTTTTTAAAATGCAACTCTCAGTCATTCTGATACAACATTCTTTCCTCTTCTGTATGGTTCTTATAAACTTTACCTTCTAATAGTGCAATCCCTGAGTCCCACTCAAAATTTTAAAGCTCATAAGCTTAAACAAGTCAAAGCATGGACCAATTGTTGGGCACTAAAGAAATATCATTTATACCCTTCGCCTCATTGTAAACTAAGTGAAAGCACAATTCATTGTGCATTGTCAGTTTGACAAGAATTTATATGGTAAATGAACAGATATCAGACCTATTCCATCATTTTCTATTAAATATTTTATAAATATTAATTCTAAAACTTAAATATTAATTTTGACAAGCTGATTTACACTTTTTATTTTCATAATAATGCATAAACATCATTAATATAGAACTAAGATAACTGGCAACTCCATTTGTAGAGATTACACTGAGAAATAGATTTAAAAAAATTGTCTCTATTTCCCTTCTGCTGTCTTGACTTTTTCTTTCTTTCTTTTTTTTTTTAATGTAATCTTTGCTTTATTGAATAAGTAAGTATGCATTACAGATAGATTGCAAGTCATTCTTGGTCCTGCAAAGAGGCAGGCATTTATTGTGAGGCAAAATGAAAACATGAATCCATATTTCTGCTACTGAAATATTCTTTTGAGTGTCTTGGTATGGGCACAACCTCCCTCAGTATCCATTCAAATAGGCTTTGCTGTCACCTCTCCTTTCAGTTAAAGGATTCACAACATCTAAAATAAACTTATAAAGAACACTTCTGTATCAGAGGTAGCTTTATACCTACATTATTAATCATAGAAAATATTTGGTCAAAGACTCCATAAAAGAGGCAGAAAAGATACACCAGAGCTCATAGTTGGAACTAATTATTTTTTCAAGCTAATTTGCTGTAGTAAGAAATATATCAACTGAATTTTAGAATAGACTGTTCAGCCATTTAACATCAAAGCATTCAATAGCCTATGCATACAATGGCTTTTAGAGACAACACTGAATTTGACTTGAGCACCAAGGATGCATTTTAAAAAGTGAAAAGTACATTTATGTGCAATAACTAGTGTCATGAGCTGAATGGTGACTCCCCAAAGATACGTCCACATCCAAATTCTTAGAACCATTGATGTTAACTTATTTGGGAAAAGGGTCTTCACAGATGTAATTAAGTGAAGGATCTTGAGATGAGGAGATTATGTATAAGCTGACGGGCCTTAAATGCCTTCACAAGTATCTTTATAAGAAAGTGGTAGAGGTAGATTAGATATACAGGGGGAAAGGCAATATGAAGATAGAGAAGAGAGAGGCTTGGTCACAAGTCAAGGAATGATGACAGTCACAAACTGGGAGAAGTAAGGAAGGTTTATCCTAGATGCTCCAGAGGGAGTACAGCCCCGCCAAGACCTCAGTTTAAGACTCCTGGCCTCCCAAACAGTAAGAGAATAAATGCCTGTTGTTTTAAGTGATCACATTTGGAATACTCTGTTACAGCAACCACAGCAACAAAATACAGATTTGGGTACCAGGAAATCAGGGACTGCTATAACAAATCCTTAAAAATGTACAAGTGGCTTTGGAATTACATCATGTGTAGAGGTGGGAAGAATATTGATGTATATAATAGAAAAAGCATAGGTTGCTTTAAACAGACTGTTGGGAAGAATATGAATGTTAAAGGTGGTTCTCATGAGGGCTCAGAAGGAACCGAAGAACATTTTATTGAAAACTAAAGGAAAGGTGATCTTTATTATATACTGGCAAAAAAGCTTATCCAGATTGTCTCCAACCGTCTTGTGGAAAGTAGATCTGTAAGTGACGAATTTGGGTATTCAGCTGAGGAAAGGTGAGAGCAAAGCATGGGAGGTATGGTCTAGACTTTTCTTAAGCTTATAGTAAAATGTGAGAGAAAGGGATAACTCAAAAAAGAACTGGCAAGCAGAAAGGAACCAGCACTTGATAATTCAGGAAATTCTGCCCCTATTCAGATTGCAAAAGATGCTAAAATGAAGAGATTCACTGTTAGGATAGTAGGCTCTGGAGATAAAGCCAAGACTAGGCAACCTTTGGCTAGTGCTGTAGAGATTAGGCATTGACTCACTGATCTACTCATTCATCTGGATCAAAGCCAGGAATAGAGGTGGCATTATCTGGCAAAGATCTGTGAGGACTCTCTTGCCTCTCTATTAAATCAATATGATATTCCATCCATTTTCTGTTCACCGAGGTTCCTTTCTGATTTATTACCTGCCCATAGACAACATTTATCTAGGAATGAGCAAAACTCTTCACTTTTTAGCATCCCCAATGCTCTCTACACAATGAAGTTACCTTTACCCACGTTACAGTTTCTCTCAATCACTAGTGATGCTGGAAAGCCATTCAACAAATTGATCCTAATAGAGAATACAGCTGATTAGGTTCTAATACATTATCTATTCAGAGGAATTTGCATTTTAACAGAAAGATCAAGGTGTCTCAACCAGAAATATTAAATATTTAGGTGTTTAAAAATATTTGGAGACACAATGGAGGCATTTACAAAGTGAAGAAAGACACGTGTATTTAATATGTGAAAAAGATTATCTCAGTATGTAAATCTGGCTGCATATCAATCTATTATAGTAATACTAAAAATGAAAAAGTAAATCTCAGTTTGCTTTAAGAAAATTCAGAATTTTATGTAGTCATTCTTAAATTGATAAGATAATGGGTGAATAAAAATACAAGGCTGCATATTTTAGATGAAAATTCTGATAAGGAAAATGTTAATTTAAAAATTGTATATGCAAGGGTGAGATTGCTATTAGGAATTTATGCCAACTGAGAGTCTAGTTCATATGTTCCATATTAAGATTAAAAAATAATAATGTCTGAACTTTGTCAATGAAGAAAACATTGACTTGTATTCTCTTGTCTTTTTCCCTTTAGTTCTGTTCCACTAGAATGATGACAATATTTTTGATGGATGACATTTTTAATTGGTCTCCTTGATGACATGCTCCATATGCTATTATTCATTTAGTGAAACTTCTCTCTGAATTTTATACACTACTTGAATGCTAATTTTTCTACTTTTTAAACCTTTAATACGTCTTCTCCTTTTCAAAGACATAGCTAGCATAAATAATCTCCTGTCACTTTCAGAAACTTGTGTCTTTATGTTTCACACTGTTTTTGCACAATTATTTGGAAAGATTTAATTAACTATAAGATCAAAATGCTTTACTGAGAAAGAAAAGTGATTCACTTGTTATCATTGATTTGAAATCATTTTAAGAGTGTTCCCTAAGACTAAGCTAGACCTGTCTTTGAGTGTCTGAGTGTCTTCTGTTGAGGTACAGGTCAGCAGTGGCCTGTCACAGGGACAGGAACTCTGGCTGCAGCAGACCTGGGAGGCATGGCATGTGAGCCCTGACATATAGCCACTGAGAAGACAACCCATAAACTGGAGAACAATTATCCCAAAGAAGTTCTCACACTGTTATCAAAGCTCTAGGGCCCACAACAAATTTCCCACTCTGGGGATCTGGCAAAGGAACTGAGAAACCCCAGGGAATTTGACATTGAAGGCCAGTGTGATTTGATTACAGAACTTCTACAGGACTGGGGAAACAGATTCTTGGAGAGCACAAACAAAACATTGTGTGCACCAGGAGAAATGAGAAAGGAGCAGTGACCCCACAAGAAACTGAGCCAGACTGTTCTGTGAGTGTCCAGGAGTCTCCACTGGAGGCATCAGTAAACAGTGGCTTTCCATGGGGATATGGGCAGAGAATACAACAGTCACAGCATCAGTCCTCTTGAAGGAGGCCACTATTACCCCTATCATAATTTGGCCACATGCCAAACAACAGGGAGGGAACACAGCCTTACCCACCAACAGAAAATTTGATTAAAGATTTAGTGATCATGGCCTTGAACATGAGAGAAAGACCCAGATTCCCCCACAGCCAGTCCCTCCCATCAGGAAGCTTCCACAAGCCTCTTGTCTTTATCCATCAGAGGGCAGCCCAAATGGAAACCACAGTTACAGAAAACTAAACAAACTGATCACTTGGGTCACAGCCTTGTCTAACTCAGTGAAACTATGAGCCATTCCATGTAGGGGCAACCAAGACGGAAGGATCATGATGGAGAGTTCTGATGAAATGTGGTCCACTGGAGAAAGGAATGGCAAATCACTTCAGTATTCTTGCCTTGAGAACCCCATAAACAATATAAAAAGGGGAAAAAGAGATGACACTGAAAGATGAACTCTCCAGGTCGGTAGGTGCCCAGTATGCTACTGGAGAAGAGTGCAGAAATAACTCCGCAAAGAATGAAGAGACGGAACCACAGCAAAAACAGTGCCCAGTTGTGGAGGTTACTGGTGATGGAAGTAAAGTCCAATGCTGTAACAACAATATTACAAAGGAACCTGGAATGTTAGGTCCATGAATCAAGGTAAATTGGAAATGGTCAAACAGGAGATGGCAACAGTGAACATGGACGTTTTAGGAATCAGTGAACTAAAATGGAATGGAATGGTGACTTTAATTCGAATGACCATTATATCTACTACTGTGGGTAAGAATCCCTTAGAAGAAATGGAATAGCCCTCATGGTCCATAAAAGAGTCCAGAATGCAGTACTTGGGTGCAATCTCAAAAATGACAGAATGATCTCTGTTCATTTCCAAGGCAAACCTTTCAGTCTCACAGTAATCCAAGTCTATGCCCGAACCACTAATGCTGACAAAGCTGAAGTTGAATGGTTCTATGAAGACCTACAAGATCTTTTAGAATTAACACGAAAAAAGCTGTCCTTCTCCACATAAGTGACTGGCATGCAAAAGTAAGAAGTCAAGAGACACCTGGAGTAACAGGCAAATTTGACATTGGAGTACACAATGAAGCAGGACAAAAGTTAACAGAGTTTTGCCAGGAGAACACACTGGTTACAGCAAACACCCTTTTCCAACAACACAAAAGATGACTCTACACATGGACATCACCAAAATATTGATTATATTCTTTGCAGCTCTATAGAGTCAGCCAAAACAAGACTGGGGGCTGACTGTAGCACACATCATGAAATCCTTATTGCAAAATTCAGACTTAAATTGAAGAAAGTAGGGGAAACCGTTGAACCATTCAAGTATGATCTAAATCAAGTTCTTTACGATTATACAATGGAAGTGACAAATAGATTCAAGGGATTATATCTGAGAGACAAAGTCCTGAAGAGCTATGGACAGAGGTTCATAACATTGTACAGGAGGCAGAGATTAAAACCATCCTCAAGAAGAAAAAATGCAAAGAGGCAAAATGTTTGTCTGAGGAGGCCTTACAAATGGCTGAGAAAAGAAGAGGGAAAAGCAAAGGAGAAAAGGAAAGATATATCCATCTGAATGCAGAGTTCCAAAGAATAGCAAGGAGAGGTAAGAAAGACTTCCTAAGTGATCAATGTAAAAGAATTAGAGGAAAACAGTATAATGTCAAGGACTAGAGTTCTTTTCAAGAATATTAGAGACACCAAGGGAACCTCTCCAGCCACTCCAGTATTCTTGCCATGGACAGAGGAGACTGATTGGCTAACAGTCCATGGGGTTGCAAAGAGTTGGGCATGACTGAGCAATTAACATTACCAAGGGAATATTTCATGCAAAAATGAGCAAAACAAAGGATAGAAATGGTATCAATCTAACAGAACCAAAGATATTAAAAAGAGGTGACAGGAATACACAGAAGAATATACAAAAAAGATCTTAATGACCCAGATAACCATGATGGTGTTATCATTCACCTAGAGCCAGACATCCTGAAGTTCAAAGTCAAGTTGGCCTTAGGAAGCATCACTACAAACACTGCCAGTGGAGGGGATAGAATTTCAGTTGAGCTATTTAAAATTCTAAAAGATGATGCTGTGAAAGTGCTGCACTCAATATGCCAGCAAATTTGAAAAACTCAGGAGTGGCCACAGGATTGGAAAATGTCAGTGCTTTGACACCAAGGAGATCAAACCAGTCAATAATAAAGGAAATTAGTTCTGATTATTCATTGGAAAGACTGATGCTGAAGCTAATGTTCCAGTACTTCAGCCACCTGATGCAATGAACTGACTCATTGGAAAAGACCCTGATGCTGGGAAAGATTGAAGGCAGGAGCAGAAAGGGATGACAGAGGATGAGACGATGGATGGCATCACCGACTCAATAGACATGAGGTTTAGCAAGCTCCAGGAGTTGCTGATGGACAGGGAAGCTGGCTTGCTGCATTCAATGGGGTCGCAGATAGTCGGACACAATTGAGAGACTGAACTTACTTCCTTGAATGTAACTCTATATGATTCAATTTAGTTTTGCATCAAATCTAACATAACAGTGTCAAATATCTATTCAGCTTAATTTTGTGCCAAATATTAATTCACTTATCCTGTTTTTATTGTATTGTAGTCTTGTAGTATCTGTAGCTAAAAACTAGTAAGGGCTTCAGTAACATAAGTGTAAGCATAGAACCAATACTGATCCCATTGTATGCTGGGCCTTTGTTTCTTACAAGCAGGACAGGCTTTTTTTTTTTTTTTTAATTTTATACACTTACTTTATGTAAATTCAGATACTTCAATTTGGTACTTGGTGTCCTGATTGGAAGGTATACAGGATGGTGTGCATATGAAAATGTTTAAAATGAAAACTCTATGTATAACCATCCAAAATATCTTCCAACCAAGACAACAACTGTTGTCCTTAACTGCTAGATATCTTTGGGTTGTTTTTCTAGTCCTCTATTAAAGATTATATTTTTCTGAGCTAATGATTCTTGAGGATCATTATTGCTACATTGGACTTTCCAGGTGGCACTAGTCATAAAGAACTCCCTGCCAATTCAGGGGACTTAAGAGATGTGGGTTCAGTCCCGGAGTTGGGAAGATACCCTGGAGGAGGGCATGACAACCCACTCCAGCATTCTTGCCTAGAGAATCCCATGGACAGAGGAGCCTGGCAGGCTACCATCCATAGGGGTGCAAAGAATCAGATGTGACTGAAGTGACATAGCACACAGCACACATTGCTACAGTGACCCAATGTTGAAGAGATGTGTTAAAGGGCTTTGAGTTAAAACACTAAGCAGGTTTGGATTTACTTTATAAAAAGTCTTTCACCCCCACAGTCCTCAAGGCTAATCTCCCTCCATCTTCACAGCCTCTAAAGCTCTGTCAGAATGGGAGCCCTACACACCCCAAGTCAGCATCCAGCCAGGTACACTGGAGGAGGCAAGGTTATATCTTAAAGACACAATGCTTAGTATAAAGATCATACTTTAAACAAGGGCAGAATAAACAGACTAGTAGACCTCATTTAAAAGAAGCAAATATATTTTTAGATCACACTGAATAGGGCAAAAACTATAAAAGACCATGTAGAATCCAGACCAAACCAGAACTGTTAATTCAGGCACATGGGTAAAAAGTTTCACTGCACCTTTCATGAAGAGGAATGGCTTCCATGGTGGCTAAGATGGGAAAGAATCTGCCTGGAATGTGGGAGAGGCTGGTTTCATATCTGGATCACGAAGATCCTCTGCAGTAGGGAACGCAACACACTCCAGTATTCTTGCCTGGAGAGTTCCATGGATGTTGGAGCATGCAGGTTATAGTCCATGGGCTCGAAAATAGTTGGACACGATTGAGCAACTAACATTTAGTGAAGAAGAAAAAGAGGTTAGCAACTTTTGTGGCCAGGCTCTCATTTCTGAGTATGAATTCAGTTATCAAGAATGTATTTTACCATCTTTACAAGATTTGAAATAAAATAATCTGTATAGATACTTTTGTTGTTAGTGTTGTTTAGTTACTAAGCCATGTCTAACTCTTTGTGACCCCATGAACTGTAGCCTGCCAGGCTCCTCTGTCCATGGGATTTTCCAGGCAAGAATACTGAAATGGGTTGCCATTTCCTTCTCCAGGGGACCTTCCCGGCCCAAAAGTCAAACCCAGGTCTCTTACACTGGCAGACAGATTCTTTACCACTAAGTCATCAGGGAAGTCCTGTAGATATTTTTATACATGAACATTTTGAACAGTGAACCCAACATGGCCCTTTGCTGTCAAATTATCTGCAATACAAAGCACACAAGTTCCAGTAGTTCAGCCCTGTCCAGAGGTGGATGAGGTCAACTACCTTAGCTGTGTAATTTGTTCATCATCCATATGGAAAAATGAACAAATATCAGGTGTAGCTTTCCAATTTTAAAGCTGTCCAGCAGTAAAATGAACTCCTCAATAAAGTAGTGGATTCCCCACTGCTAGAATTGTTCAAGCAAGGACTATTAACCTTTTTTTTCTGGGATATTACATAGGGGATTTCTGCATTAAGGGAAAGTATTCTGTCTCATATGAAGAATCTAGGTTTCTATTATCTAACTTTCTTTTACATAAATTGGCTAGCTTTTATGTTGTTATACTATAGTTCTTCTTTTTCTTTGTCTTTATTTTATTTTTTAGCCTGAATAATTAAGGAGTTAAGTGTCGGGGTCAGGAAAGAGGAGAGGAGATATAATTTGCCTCAAAGTAGCAGTCTTTATTAATGAGAGATAAAATTTTAATGTGTTTGACTTTCAAAATCTGTCAGAATTCTTTGATACTGTTGAGAGCATATAGAAGGGTGTAGGCAGATGGCCCAAGACACTATAATAGATTCATGATATGGAAGACAGAGAGATAGAAAGGAAGATATGAATAGAAGAAAGCCTATTCATAGCAGAGTTGCATGTGTTTTTGAGGCCTACAGTCTAGACTGAGGAGTTTACTGCACCTGAAACAGACTGAAAAAATGATGACTATAATTTGTAAAAGGATCAGAAATATGACAGACTATGATTCTGATGAATGAATTAAAAAATAATGTTTTTTTAGTGTTTCACTAGTGAACTTTATGATGTTTTACTATGAAAAATTCTGAGTGCCGCATTTCTGATTAAGCATTTTAGGAATGCACCCTCCTTCATGCTGAATCTGAAAGATGACATGCTTTGAATAAAGATTAATATTTATAATTATTTAGGTTGTCACTGTGTCACTTCCGCTGGTCCAGTGAAAGATTTTTTATGACTAGAATTTCCCCATGTGTTTTGAACTTGTTGATATGCCCTATAAAGTTTTTTATATGACAAGATATTTATTAAATAAGAAAATTATGTGCCTTATATACAGTTATTCTTCATTCAGCAAGATGGATAATTTTGTTGATATATAACATGCAAAATAATGAAGGAAACTAAAGTTGAGTCCCTGAGTTTATAGTTAACTCTCAAAATGAACTTTTTAAGAACTAATTTAATTGTAAGTTATCCCTGAAATAATACAGACAAAATGTTTATAATGATAACAGTTTCATAAGGTAAAATACTAATGTTAAATTATTAAATTATTTAAACACTGAGCTTTAACTCCAAGGCCAACTCTAAGACTATGGCTCCACAGAATTTCCTAATGGTTTTTAAAACAAATTCTAAGTTATAATACTGTTTTCCACTCCATATTAATAATACAAAAAACATAATGAATGATCTTAAACATGTATCTAATAAAAAAATCCAAAAGAAAATTCTTATTGAGTCCTACTGCTCAAAATGGCCAAGTCATCCATAAATATAACTATACACTATTTTGATAAATTAAGGTGTTTTACTGGTTCAAATTCAGGCAATTTTTTTTAAAAAGTGCAACATGGCAAAAAATATAAAATTATGAGTGGTACAATAAATGGGGACTTTGCCATATTGGTTCCATGACTCTCATCTGTTAATAAAAATTTCAAATTGACAGATCACATTAAAAAAAAAACAACAACTCCATTTCTCAAGCATACAATTTCTTTAGTTTCTTTCATATAAATTACTATTTAAAGTATGCTGGGTTCTTCCTATATATGCATTTACATTGGTTTTAGTGCCTAATAAAATGCAGAGTCAATGAAAATAACTTAAAGATATTTGCATATAATAAACATGCTTATACATAGAAATAACCATTAAATTATATTTTATACTTTTAATTATCCTTTTGTATATCACATCATATAGCTAAATAAATGTAATAGTATAGTCTGTATTTAACATGTATATAAATGTGTTAGGTAGTTAAAATAGGAAGAAGGAGTAAAATGGTAGTGGCTAAAAGACAAAGAAAGGAAAAAGCCCTCAAAAATGGAACAAAAGAAAATCACAGGACACCGGAGTGAGAACCTCAGGTGAAACAAACAGCCCTCCTGGCTAGCCCGATTTACACAGGACAGGCTCAGGACAGGAGGAGACAAATGAATAAAAGGAGGAAACCAAGACAGACTGAAGAGTCTCCTTTGGGGTCAGCCTGACCTCAAACCTTGAAGGTGTACTTTCCTTTGCTTTCGGAATAAGACCCTAAGCTGTAAATGAGCAGTAACATTGGTCCACAGTTTCAAATCTTTGCTGCAGCAAGACAACAAAGGAAATTAGACACTTGCCTGACAAATGTATAGTGGTGGTAGTTTAGTTGCTAAGTCATATCTGACTCTTTGTGACCCCATGGACTGTAGTCTGTCAGGCGCCTCTATCCATGGGATTTTTCAGGCAAGAATACTGGAGCGGGTTGCCATTTCCTTCTCCATCCCACCCAGATCCAGGAATCAAATCCGTGTCTCCAGCACTGCAGGCAGATTCTTTGATTGTTTTATCCCTGACCCACCACGGAAGTCCATATAATGTATACCCTATACTTAAATATAATATTAAGTTTTATTGGCTATTTAATATTCAAGGCTAGAAGGGCTGCAGTCCACGAGGTCGCTAAGAGTCGGACATGACTGAAAGACTTCACTTTCACTTTTCACTTTCATGCATTAGAGAAGGAAATGGCAACCCACTCCAGTGTTCTTGCCTGGAGAAGCCCAGGGACAGAGGGGCCTGGTAGGAGGCCGTCTATAGGGTCGCACAGAGTTGGACACGACTGAAGCAACTTAGCAGCAAGCAGCAGCAGCAGCAGCAACCCACATAGAATTACTTGACCTTGAGAACTTTAGACACTACATCAAGACCTTTGTTATCAACTGAATTAGGCATAAGTTCACAGAGAAGTCTCTCAATGAGTTAAAAACTGCTGCATTTACTAGTGTCAACTATTGTGCAATATATTTTATTGACATTTAGACAGGATCGTACACCTCACAAACCCTTCATTTATTCAAACCAACATGTTTATGTGGATTTTCAATGAGTTTCCAACAAATGAATGCAACTAGTAAATTGAATTAAGTGAAACATGCAATTTTTCCACCCAATTATAGTTCTTAAAGATCTTAAACGGAAACATCTGTTTGAAGCAGTGATCAAGCTAGTTTCTGACTGAGAGCAGCAGGAGAGCCTGCAGTTAATCCTCTCCCCTCCTGCCAGGAGTCAGGCTCACCAACCTGAGTAACAAAAGAGGGCTTCCTGAAGGGTAAGACGCTATGCTGTCTCCATGGAAAACACAGTCAAAGTCACAGCAGGAGAAGTGGGAACCAGCACTTAAACAAAAGAAAGAGGGGTTGTTGACAGTTAACTTGGTAGCTCAGCCTTAGCATCAGCACCTCTTTGGAAAATATGGACTAAAACCTGCCTCATACAATAAGGTATTAGTCTTAAATATAGCACACACACACACACACACACACACATACACACCCACAAATAGTGAATTTACTGTACCTTAACCAGATATTAACTTGAATAAACAACTTTTCAATAAAATTGCTAAAATTCTGTGTACATCCAGCACGGAAGGAAGCCAAGAAAGGATCCAAGTTGGAAGTAGATGTAGGCAAACAGAAGTGGAGCCAAGAACTCTTTCCTGTAGTAGATGCCAACTGTTTACTCAAAACTCAGGCTTCACCTCTCTATTAAATATTAGTGATAAATACAAACATTTATAATTTCAAGATTATAAATATGAATCATAAAAATGAAAATAAAGGAGACCTACTTCATCTCTTTCTTGTGTCATTTTTCGTTCTATGTAGTACACTTGCAGTGCTGAAAACCTATACTTTAACTCCTGCTTTCCTTTCTCTCTCCTTCCTTTCCTTTCAATTTATTTAATTTTCTTTTAAATTCACTCTAGAATAAATGTTTACATACTCTTCCAAACATAAGGTCCTCCCAGGTGGCTCAGTGGTAAAGGCCTACCTGCTAATGGAGGAGATGCAGGTTCGATCTCTGGGTCAGGAAGTTTCCCTGGAGAAGGGAAATAGCAACCCACTCTAAGTATTCTTGCTTGGAAATCCCATGGACAGAAGAGCCTGGGAGGCTACAGTTAACGGGGTTGCAAAAGAGTTGGACACGACTTAGTGACTAAACAATAATGAAACACAGTTCCTTAGCTTTCTTTTTTACAGACTAAATCTTCAACATTCACTTTTCTTCATCATTTACGTTTATCAATATAGGACCACATTTGATGGATTCTCATTTACAGCTCTTCATATTCTACCTTAATATTTCACCTCTAGAAACCAGCATGAACTGATTTTGTTGAAGCTAATGAAATTACTGCATCAATATTTCCAAATTTGAACCAAAGAAATGATCACATAAATAGAATCATAGGCGCATACTACCACAAGGACCATAAATGGACACACTGATTGAAATACACTATTTTTGATCAGGAAGTGAATCAAATCTTTAAATAGTGGCACATGGACATTTTGAAATTCCTTGATCACAAATCTTTATAAATGTCTCCAAATCTGATTTGAACTCCTGTCTATGATTTGGGAATCAGAGTATAATTAATCAACATTAAATGTGAATGATTCTAGGTAGGTGGCCACCAACTCAATGGACATGAGTTTGAGCAAACTCCAAGAGACAGTGAAGGACAGTGAAACCTGGCATGCTGCAGTCATCAGGGGTGCAAAGAGTCAGACATGACTGAGTGAACAATAACAAGGAAGGTGGCTCAGTGGTAAAGAGCCTACCTGCCAATACAGGAGACCTAAGAGATGTGGGATTGACTCCTAGTTGTGAAGGTCACCTAGAGAAGGAAATAGCAACCCATTCCAGTATTCTTTCCTGGAGAATCTGAGAATTGGATATGACTTAGCTACTAAACCACCGCTATTCTTGCCTGGGAAATCCCATGGACAGAGGAGCCTGGTGGGCTCCTACAGTCCATAGGGTCACGCAGAGTCAGACACTACTAAAGCGACTTAGCACACACACAGGAAATTGTTTCAATTACTCCAAAGACTTTAGAAATTAGTGGAATTTCTCATTCTGGTGTGCTACTCCAATTCATTTACCAAGTGACTCAGAAACTGAAGTTTTGAGTCAGGCATAAAATAAAAGAAGTCTCTGCCACAGGTCCAGGAGTTTCTGCCACAGGTCCAGGCTACTGTATAACAGTCTGCTCTGACCCTTGGGTCCTAAGATGGTGATGCTGACTGAAGCCTTGCACAACCCGTCATAGGTGAATCACGATGCAGGCTATTAGAATTAGCCTATTAAAAATACAGCTTTTGGCCTGCTACTTGTCTTTAGTAGAGACTGAAGACTTGACCATGGACCACCAAGCAACCATGCAACAGTGAAGTGTTCATCATGAACTGGGTGTGTCTGACCCAAGAAGTCATAAAACTGGACATTCATAGCAGCACTCCACTACCAGATTGTAGTGGCATATATGAGATGAGGCTGGACCCATACTGAAGACACAAGGAAATCGCCCAAGTACCCATGAACTGCTGCTATATTGACACTTCTCTCCCAGCCTTCATTTATGGTCTCATGGAAAGATCACTGTAATCAATTGAATGAGGGAAAACAAAACAAAACAAAACAAAACAAAACACCTCAGGTCTGTTAGATATGGTGTTGCACAATATTTTAGTACCTCTCAAAGAAGAGAAGGAGATGACAGAGGATGAAATAGCTGGATGGCATCACCGACTCAATGGACATGAGTTTGAGCATGCTCTGGGAGATGGTGACGGATAGGGAAGCCTGGAGTGCTGCAGTCCATGGGGTCACAAAGAGTGGGACATGACTGAGTGACTGAACAATAGCAACAACAAAGAGGACAGCAGTGGTCCTCCAGCTCTATTATGGGATAGCCCCAAAGGACAGTGGTGAAAATAAATCATCCCAATGGGCAAAACTAGAAAAGTGCACCTTGTTGTTCATTTTTCTTGGAAGGAGAAAAAACAGTTTCAGGTCTATAGTGACACATGGGCTATGGCCAGCTGTTTGGTCAGATGATCAACTGGTTTCAAAATCCCCCAAATAGACACATGGTTTGAACATATTTGTGTTTAAGTGAACTCACCAAACAGTATCCTCAACAAAAGAGAATTTTAATAGCTGTTATGTGGATACCAGTTAACCTCTTTCTCTAGCCACTCCTGTCATTGGCAAGCATGCATATGAAAAATGGGATATGGTAACGGGGTGGAGGTTTGCATGCTCTCAGCAGTATGAGTTTTCCACTCACCAAGGTTTACTGCCTACAGACACTGCTGTGTCCAATCTTCCCATAGACCATCTTCTATGTACTACAGAAGGCCTTGTCCTTTATCCTGCTCTTCCCCAAGGCACCACTGTTGACCAAAGGATTTATTTCACAGCAAATGAAATGTGGCACTGGATCCATTCTCATGGAATTAATTATTCTAACCATTATTTGCCTTATAGAACCGCTGATGGAATGGTTGATTGGTCTTAGGGGGACTCAGTTATGGTGCCAGCTAGATGGCAGTAACTTTCAGGTTACTGTACCGAGGTACAATAATATCTCCAGAGTGTTCTGTATGCACACCATCCCTTCATGTATAATGCTAAATTTTTCCACTGTCAGAGTTCCTGGATCAGAGAGTCAAGGGAGAGTAATGGGAGGGGCTCCTCCACTATCACTGCAAGTATTTCACAAGCAAAATGTTTGCTTCTCATCTTCCATAGTTCCAAAGAAAATAATGCTTCTGCCAGGGAACATGATAATAATTTCATTGAACTAGAAGTTGAGAGTTGGACCTAGTCAGATTAGATTTCTGAATTAATAGTCAAAGAATGGGATCTCTGTACTATTTGGTTGGCCCAAAAGTTTGGGTTTTTCCACTACCTCTTATAGAAAAACCCCAACAAACTCTTTGGTCAACCTGACAGTTGACAGCACTCTTCTGGCAAGGTGAAATTGTCTCACTTCCAAGTAATATAGGTAAAGGAGGGTCTGTGTGGAATGTAAGGGGTCCTCCAGGGTGCCTTTTCATACTTTCATTTCCTATGATTAAAGTCAGTAGAAAACTCTCATAACAGAGTTCAGATTGGGCTGCTAATGATCAAGAGTCTTCAGGAAGGAATGTTTGGATAAGTTTAGCAGGCAACAATCTATGACCAGCAGGAGTGCCTACTAAGGACAAGAAAAGATAGTGTATGAAGCTTGTTATACATACCAGCTATGATCATGTGGCCATCTGGAGAAATGTGAATTGTGAGAGTTACCAGTATTTTGTCCCTATTTTGATATGAATATGTTTGTATGTATGTGTGTGTGATATCTTAGTCTCTCACATCATATTACACAATTTTTTCCTCAATTTTCTTCCTTTTCTCATCTTCTAATCATGTAAAATAAGATGTGTTTTAATAATACCTAACTTTATATCTCCATGTTTAAGCTGCAAGGTATCAATGAGAGAGTATGAATGAATGGGAAGAAAATGGTATCACTCAAAGACAAAAGGGGATTTTATATCCCTTCAGCGGATTTCATATACTCCTTCAGTGGAGCGGACTCATCTGTTTTCAGCTGTATCCGGGGTAGCAGTACCAAGTTAAATGGAAGCATCACTTGGCTGTTTTCAATATACTTGCCTATTATACAATTTAAGGAGCTATGCACATGAGCCAAATTAACAAGGGGTAAGCTGCTTTGGCTTTGTGATGTGACCATTTGGCTAGTCTGAACTACACGTTCCAGAATTTCCTTTCTGTATGTTTCTGATTAGAGTGCGGTACCACAGTTTCTTCCAGGGGACTGGAAGGGAAGTGAAACAGCAGTCATTGTATATCCTCACTGATCTACTAGCTCATCTCATGGGAAAGTGATGGTGGCCAGATCTGCCATTGCCCACCTCCCACTGGGTCTTCCTTCAGCTTCTTCTACTCTCAGACCAATGTGGGCATTTAATTCCATGAGGAAGAAGCTTTACTCATGCAGGAAAACCACACAGTCAAGGTCAGAGGCAATAAGGATTCAAACAGGTTTCAGTCTGTTTTCATGGCCTCTAACTTTCTATTTTTTTTATGAGTTCCTGATTGTGGTCACTTTACATCCGTATTGTCTCCCTCACTGCCTACCTTGTGACTCCTAAGTCTCAGTGTCTGACACAGTCCTAAGAATTTGGCCTCAAGTGATTGTCCAGGGCAGACTGTAGCCTGTGTCTGAAACTGGAGCTTGGAGTCCCCAGGATGTGCCATCAGGGAGGTAAGATGGACAGATGGACATCACTTCTCCATTGTTCTGCTTCCTCTGTTGAACCTACACTGAAATATTTTCTTTGTATTCTGGAAATGAATATTTGGATATTCTTTATTATAAATACAGAAAAAAAGAATTATGATTAGTTAATTTATCCTTAATTTTCTCAAGATTTAGAATTGTACTGTGCCCTTTTCTCTGAAAGTCAGAAGTAGCATAACACTGTAAATGGTACTTATTTTCTCTGCTAGCAATAATCAATTAAAAAAAAAAAAAAGGGAGGGAAAACTTAGAAGTCAGGAGAAGGACAAATGGCTCAGAAAATCCATGCACACACAAAAATTGTTAGCTCCTGAAAAAGTCAGTTTTTCTCTTTCAAAAACAGCAGTAACTTACCACCACAGAGAGGTGCTCTCACACTAGAAAGTGAAAGTGTCAGTGAAAGTGAAAGCCATTCAGTCCTGTCCGACTTTTTGCTGCCCCATGGACTTTGCAGTCCATAGAACTCTCCAGGCCAGAATACTGGAGTGGGTAGCCTTTCCTTCTTCAGGGGATCTTCCCAACCCAGGGATTGACCCTATGTCTCCCACATGGCAGGTGGATTCTTCACCAGCTGAGGTACAAGGGAAGCCTGCTCTCATGACTAATTCTTCATTTGCAAAGAATTTGAGTCGTAACGTATGCAAACATTATTTATACACAGGTTTAAACACAGAGTATTTTTGTTTAAAAATAATTATATGTGCCATAGCATGGAAGCAAATAAATCTGTAGTCTTTGGAAAACAGTGGTTTGCCTGTGATAAAGTTACCCTTGCCCTAACTGTCAGTCATCAAGTCAAAGGAAAAAAAAAATAAGTCCCTAATGTGTTAAATTCTCCATGCATTATGTTTGAAAACAATACTCTATGAATAAAACAATACTTTATGAATACCATTAGTGAGCTTTTGGCATTATCTCAGTATATTGTAGACCTACAGAAATTTTTAATTTATACTTATTCTTTTATTTTCTTTTTTCCTAAAATAAGTTAAATATTCTGCTTTATAGCAATTTTTACTTATTTATGTTAAATAATATCACCTTTCTTAAGCTGCTGGTGATTTTGCCTGGAAGGCTGACTCTTTATCAAAAATAGTCTTCTCCTTTTGTTTGACTGAAAGTTTTGTAGCGCAGGGAACATGGTATTGTCATCAGGCAGCAGGTTCAGGTTTCAGAGATAAATACAGGCTTCAAAGCCTAACTCTGCTCCCAACCTGCTCTGTCACCAACAGCCATCTTAACCTCTCTGTGCCTCATTTCTTTTCATTGGAAAAACTAAGACAGTAACAAAATATCTCCTTTCAAGTTTTTTTTTTTTTTTTTGCAGATTAATTAAGCTAGTTCATATAAAGTCCTTCATGGAGTGCCTGGAATATGGTAAATGCACAATAAACATCATCTATAATATTGTCTTCTTGCTAATAAACTATGAGAGCAGATGGATCAAAAGGACAAGGATGGGACTTTCCTGATGGTCCTGTGGTGAAGACTCCATGGTCCCAATGCAGAGGCATGGGTTCAATCCTTGGTCTGGGATCTAAGATCCTGTATCCTACATTTGGCATGGTGAGGAAGACAAGGCTTATAATTAACTAAAAAAAAAAAAAAAGAAAGAAGAAGAATGAAGATCTTAATTAATAAAAGTATCTTTTATATAGTCTTCTATGCACAGGTATTGCGGAAATAATAAATGTCAGACCAGTAGATGCACATAACGGTTTTACAACTAGCAGTGGGTCCTTAATTCTAACTTTGAAAGGAATTGTAAGGTACAATGTACTGCCCTCAGTAGTTTCTCCAAATCCCCTTTGAGTTTGTGCAGGCCCAATACATACAACCAAACACTAGATGATAAAACACTTCTTTCAAAAAATAAGAACAGCACATAATTATCTCTGCATGATATTTCTTTGGTAATTGCAGATAAATTGATAAAAATATCTCAACTACTAGGCAAGCAGTGTATTGACTGCAACTTTCTAAGCTATAAGAAAAAGGTGATTCTTCTCTCAGATTTTGATATAAGTACTTACTTGTTTTATTTATGACAAATACAAACCTCCTCATTTCAGCAATTCAAAATCTTCATGGAAAAAATCTCATGATTACTAAGCTGCCAAAATGATTCTGCATTTTTTGCAAGTATTTGCCTACTTATTATGTTCCTACTGGGCAATTCCTAAAAATTACATTTTCTCCAACTGGGAGTTTTACTAGTTTTTATATCAGTATATTTTTTAAGTGAAGTACCTTCAGAACCTCCTGAATACATTCTTTTTAGAAAGGAATACAAAAAGGTCACAGATTCTTCTTTTTCCTTTAACATTTCTTAACCACACTTACATTCACACACACACACCTTACAAATTCATGAAAAAGCTCATTTCAGTTCTATTTGTAATTCATAATTTTGTTTTATACGTAAATGGGGGAAACTTGATCAATGATGATATTGGTTTAGACAATGTCGGGATGGCATTTGGCATCTCTGACATGATAACTCCAGTGCACAAATCTTCAGCTATTTAAAGGGAGTGTGAATAGCTGAGTGGCATAACCAGTCAACTGTTTCTCTTTATAATCATTCATTGTTCCTCTAGAATCTAGCAGTGACTCTTTGTTCTGCGGCAGAATCAGGTTGCCCTAGGTAGTTCTATGTATGCAAATGAAAGTATTATTGAGATGGTAAAAAATAATTTTAACTGATCAAGGGTCATATTTTATAAATCATGTATTTTAATTTAAAATTAGTTGACATAATTTTTCCATAATTTTACTGGCACGTTTGATAAACTGAACAGAAGTGTACATGGTAAGTAAATACAGTGATGTTAAATTCTGGAAGATTGGAGCTAATGAAAAAAGAAAAGGTAATGAAATATGTAGAAGTTAAAACATTATTATCTTCAGTCCTTTCTCCAATTATACTCTTTTCTGGAATATAGTCTTTTTTTAATATTCAAAGTATAATTTTATTATTAGAAAAACATAAAAGAAAAACCACCATGATTTTGTATATGACTTAGAAAACATGTTATGCTTGCAGACTTCTTTGGTAGGAGAGTGTTCAACATGTTTATCGTTTTCTTTTTTTTTTTTTCCCACATTAAGTCTTTTTATTGGAAAAGACTGTGGAGTTTTTAAGAACTCAGTTTTAGACACAGCTCAAATACAGCTGCTATTTTAACTAATTTTTTTTTTCAACCTGAAGTCATGCCTTTATTTTTTATTTTTTGTAATTTTTATTTTTACTTTATTTTACTTTACAATACTGTGTTGGTTTTGCCATACATTGACATGAATCCACCACGGGTGTACA
This sequence comes from Capra hircus, assembly GCF_001704415.2. Lineage (NCBI taxonomy): Eukaryota > Metazoa > Chordata > Mammalia > Artiodactyla > Bovidae > Capra > Capra hircus. The sequence goes on from NC_030823.1 coordinate 7,324,000, forward strand.
TGAGTTCCCAAACATGAACCCCCTCCCACCTCCCACCCAATATCACCTCTCTGGATCATCCCCATGCACCAGCCCCAAGCAACTTGCATCCTGCATCAAACATAGACTGGCGATTTGTTTCTTACATGATAGTATACATGTTTCAATGCCATTCTCCCAGATCATCCCACCCTCCCCCTCAGAGTCCAAAATAGTCTTTTAAGCACTTAGAATGGTCATTTTCAAGATTGTTAGGGATTATAGCCTAGAGAAAACCTACATGTTATAGGTAGTTTGTTGTTTTTGTTTGTTGTTTTTGTTTAATTTGTTTGTTGTTTTTGTTTAATTTCTAAACCGTGTCCAACTTTTTGTGACCCCATGGACTGTAACCCACCAGGCTCCTCTGTCCAGGGGATTCTCCAGGCAAGATTACTGGAGTGGGTTGCAATTTCTTCCTCCAGGGGATCATCCCAATACAGGGATTGAACCCACATCTGCTGGGTTTCCTTCTTGGTAAGCAGGTTTATAACTGAGCCACTTGGGAAGCCCAGTAGGTAGCTAAGGACAGTCTTACTGAATGATAATACTTAACCCATAAATTAATACATCATTTAAAATATAAATTTTGAAAAATGACAGTTCAGTTCAGTCACTCAGTCATGTCTGACTCTTTGCGACCCCATGAATTGCAGCAAGCCAGGACTCCCTGTCCATCAACAACTCCTGGAGTTCACTCAGACTCATGTCCATCAAGTCAGTGATGCCATCCAGCCATCTCATCCTCTGTTGTCCCCTTCTCCTCCTGCGGCCAATCCCTCACAGCATCAGAGTCTTTTCCAATGAGTCAACTCTTTGCATGAGGTGGCCAAAATACTGGAGTGTCAGCTTTAGTGTCATTCCTTCCAAAGAAATCCCAGGACTGATCTTCTTCAAAATGGATTGGTTGGATCTCGTTGCAGTCCAAGGGACTCTCAAGAGTCTTCTCCAACACCACAGTTCAAAAGCATCAATTCTTCGGCACTCAGCTTTCTTCACAGTCCAACTCTCACATACATATATGACCACTGGAAAAACCATAGCCTTGATTAGACGGACCTTTGTTGGTAATGTCTCTGCTTTTCAATGTGCTATCTAGGTTGGTTATAATTTTTCTTCCAAGGAGTAAGCATCTTTTAATTTCATGGCTGCAGTCACCATCTGCAGTTAACAGGTCCTAAATCACTTGAGGCAGGATGGTGTCTTTGGTTTCCCTCACTTGCTTTATCTTTTTTTACTTTCCTCAATCTTGCAGGAAGAGAACCTCCCTTTAACTCATTAAAGCTATGCTATGAAAGTCTGAGTGATAAAAACAAAATAAGTTTGTTTCAAAGGTGCCTCAATCTGAATCACCTGAATGACAGAAATTATTATACTGAATAATGAGATTCACTGAGTGCAAATATCAAGGAACCTTATTTTATCCTCCACTGTCCTTTCCCCCTGTGTTATGAGACTTACCTTTGCTTCCTTGGGTGAAAAGCAGTGCACATCATACATCTACCAAGGTCATTCTCAGATAACAAGACTCCTTCAGTAACTTCCAACTTCCACACAGTCTCAGTTCAATGACTATTTAGTTCAAGCCATTGTATTAATTTTAACTTAATGAACTTTATTTAAAGTTGAATTTCCTCTACCCATTAATGGAGGAGTTTTCAATCCACACAAGGTGCTGGAGTGTAATGTGAAAGTTCTTAGTTGATTAATAATGTTGTACATGTCCGGTAGATGCTGGAAGGTGACATTCTCTCTTATGCTGTGTAGGTTCCTCAGGGCCCACTGCTCCATGACTGGGAATCCCTCACTCAAGGTTCCCTAAGGGGTATGTAGAACAGCTCTATTCTGCATGGTTACTTTGGGCCACTCCCTGTATCCTGACCAATGAAAACAGCCTACCGATCTGTTACCAGGAACTTCTATAGAAGTTCAGGTCCTAATATTGTTAGAAATCTATTAAAAATAATTATCATAACTGGTGCATTTACATAATATGTATGTATAGGTACTTGGTTAAAGCTTGAAACACTGAAATCAATACTCACCCTAGGGGTAATGACTCAGCACTTTAAAATTATGAACTTTTTCTGCTTCTATTGAGAGAAGTAAGGAATCCATGGAAAAATTGTAAAGAGGTAGATTTCAAACCATTGAGCTATCATTATCTCAGTTTGCAATAGAGGATTTGTTTATTAGCATAAGACAAATATCATATGATATTGCTTATACATGGAATCGAAAAAGAAGGTACAAGTGAAACAAAAGTAAAGTCATGGATGTAGAAAACAAATTTATGTTACTAGTGGGTAAGGGAGTGATAAACTGGAAGATTGGGATTGACATACACACACTACTATGTATAAAATATATAAGCAATAAAGACCTACTGTATAGCCCAGAGAACTCCACTCAGTACTTTGTAAAGGCCTGTATGGGAAAATAATCTAAAAAAAAAAAAGTGGATATATGTACATGTATAACTGATTCACTTGACACAACATTGTAAATCAACTGAACTCCAATACATTTTTTTTAACTGGATATATTTGCTAAATGGATAGTGGTCAAGATATGTTTATTAACTAGTGAACTTGTACAGACACTTGGCCTTTGAACACATTCTAAAGAGTTCAAGGCATAACATCTTTCCAACTGAAGGTTCTTGCCCAGGTGCTTCTTCCATCAGTGCTACCATGATGTGGAGGCATCTGTCATCATACTAGAGAAGGAACTACATGTAGACCTGAATACTGATGAACTCACTGGATGTAGAACTGAATATGGCTGTAACAGTGTAGCTCAGGATTGTCAGTTTTTCTGAGTGGTAGAATTTGGTCTAAGCCTTGCTTTCACTGTAACATCTCACCTGAATGTGGGACTTTGAGAGAGGATATTTATAGCACTCATGGACCTCTTATAATCAGAATCCTCTAGTCTCACATGTAGAAATTGGGAGAAGACTGATTTCAACTCAGACACCTCTGTCCTTGATCTGATCTAACACCAGCTAGAAATTCAATCTTTTGTTCTATAGAAGCATGGACATCAGACAAGACTCCACTATGCTTCTAAAGCTCTGGAGTGGAGAGGGAGGGGAAGTATAGCAAGCTATCTGAGTGGTCTTCTTAAATGTGTTATTTTATCATGCTTACATGGAGTGGTAAATATATTCCACTTTGTTTACTCGGGGATTGTGATTGGGACTCAGCACTTCAAGAATTCTCTCTGAAAATCTTCTCTTAATTACTAAATCCTGACAATATTCTTGTCTCTATGCAGTTGAGGAGCTTAAGATTAAAAAAAGCAAAGGGAAAGTTTGCTTTTCATTCTACTTCAAATAGTAGAATCACAACTCAACTTAGAATGTGGGAATGATTGACAACTATCATGCTTCATTTCTGGTTATGTTCATCTTTGTACTCTTCTTTGCACTATGTATAGTCTTTTCTCATATTCTTTAAAGGGAATTTACCTCTTTTCTGCCCATATATTACCTCTTCTGAGATGTTAAATTTAGAAGCAATTAAGATTTGGTATGAGATCCCTTTTTTTTTTTTTTTTCACTCCATATTCTCTGTCCTGGAAATCTGATCCATGTTTCTTGCTCTAAATGTCATCTCTAGAAAACAGACTCCAAATTAGTAGTTTGAGTGAGAATCAGACAATAGCTGAATAAGTATCTACACATGCATACATAAAGTCAACTTAAAGTCAACCAGTCCTAGACCAAACTCATCTCTCTTTTGCTGCTTATCTTCCACTATTCCCATTTTCATGAAGAAACTCATAATAAATCTGGTTGAGTAGAACAGCAACATAGGTATTGTCCTTAATATTTGTCCTCTTTCTCTCTTTCTTCCATATATAATGCACATTGACATTGCCAAATTCACTTTCTAAATCTCTCTTAATGTCCTTCATATTTTTCAACATCAATACCACTATCACTCTAAGCCAAACAGCACCATTTTGTGCCTGGACTAATGCACATTCTATCTAATTAGTCTCTCCAATCTGTCCTTTCTGCTCTCCATTTAGTTCTCCACATTACAAAAATAATAGCCATTTTAGAAAACATATCTTTTCAGGTTGTCCTTGAAAGCCTTTCAATGGATTCCTATTTCTCTTAGAAGGAAGAGAAAAAAAAAAGAAAAATTTACCCTACAAGTCTTGCACGATCTTTCATCAGCTGCCTGGTGGCTTTAGTGTACTTGTTAAAGACAAGAGTTGTGCACCTATACTACTTGCTTTCATACCCAAACACATCACATTTGAGTTGGAAGAACTATTCAGGATAGTTTCTTCTCTGAGCCTCAGTTCTTAGAGAATTTATTCCATATACCTACTTCATTTAATCATTTTCAAAAATCAAATAAGCTAATATAGATAAAAGATTTTCAGCAGTACCTTTCACTCAATCAATTTACCATAGTGTCAGTGTTACTTTTCATTCTAATTTCATCATTATCTCACTCTCAATCTCTGTAGTTTAGTCACAATATTTTTTTGTTTTAGTGCTGAAAACCCATGCTCAGCACCCCGCCCCCCAGCTGTGCCTTCTTTGCCACCTGCTACCTCTTCTACCTGGAGTCTTTTTCCCCACCTTCACCTCTGAAGGCCTTCATATTTATGGTGATTCCCCTTAGCTTTAGAACCTTCATTACATTATTTTCTTTGAATCAAATGAGCTGAATTTTATTTCCAGCCAGAAACCTGACTGATGCAGAAGCTCTGCCCACTGCAGATGCTCAGGGTCTAGGCTGATGGAGACTCTCTTCTACACATATATGAAGTTCCCCAAAGGCACATGGAGATTGTATAATTATTAATTCATTAACTCTTACATCTCTCTCCTGAAACTGATCTCTGCTCACATTTAAGTGGTCAAGCTATGACGTCTGTCAATGTCCCTCTTCAAAGGGAGCAGGAAAGTACAGTGCTACCATTTTCTTGGAAAAGAAGGGGAACTAGAACACATATGACCTGTTTATGACTACCAAACTAAGTAAAGGCATTAGAACATGAAAGAGCACAGAGTGTTGGAGGTTGTTGGTCTAATGTGAGGTTAGTTTGAGGTGTAGTCTAGGATTCAGTGGAAACACCTATGCAGTTGGACTCAGTGAGGAGTACATGTCATGTGAAATTTGTGGTGCCCTTCTCTTAGAACTGAAAGGGAGGCATAGGAAAAGAGGGCTTCCCAGGTGGCTCAGTGGGTAAAGAATCTGCATGCAACTCGGGAGACAGGTTCAATCCCTGGGTTGGGAAGATCCCTGGAGGAGGAAATGACAACCTACGCGAGTATCCTTGCCTGGGGAATCCCATGGACAGAGGAGCCTGGTGTACAATCCATAGGTTCACAAAGAGTTGGACACAAATCAAGCATATATGCACACACACATAGAAGAAGAAATCTAGAAGGAACAAGACATGAGAATGTCTGCATTTTGGAATATCATAATTTAATCATTCTACCCTGTTGTAGCTTCTTTACTGAAGGGAGATTATACAAATTGTTTCCGAATAAATTTGGAAATATCCTGGGCTTATTATTTCAGTATCTGGAAGGCAGAGTCAATGAAGACAACCAATTGTCTGATATTCTATGTTAGGCCAAGGCTTCTATATCTTGAATTGAGGGAATTAAATCAAAGTCTCAAGAGAAAAAACAAACAAGATTGTTTGAAATAAAAAATGCTTTGTAGAATAGCCCTTAATAAGAATAATTGTTTGGAAATATTCTATCAAAAATGTATATGTAAAGCAGTACTTCACCTGACATTTGAAATTTTCCAGTGAATCAGTTGAAAGTAAAATTTTCATATAAATCCATGAAAATACATTTGGAGTGGCCAAAACATGACTGAAGAATTCTTCATGATGTACAAATACAATGCCATAAATCCCTCTATGCTCTGAATGTAATTTAATTTCATTACTGACTCTCACAAACATAACTAGAGTATCATCAATCACCACAGATAATATTTTTCTAACTCACCAAAGCTAATTATAGTCAGAAATCTCTACTGACTGAGACTAAACCTTACACTACATTAAAAATCAATCTATTATGTGATGGCAAGAAGGTCTGTTGAATGTAGTGAATTTTTATGAGCCTCAAAATTCAGTGTTAATTATCTGAATACTTTGGATAGATGTATCAAATAGTCCTTGAACTTCTCTCTTGTAAGCAGTATAAACACTGGTGATTTACATTTCATTTTTGTGCTAAGTGAAGGCTCTAATATTAAGAAATATTTCATGAAAATTGCCATCATTAAGATAATTTTAAAATTAGATTATTGACAGAGGGGAATAAGCTGAAGTACAATAAATATAGGAAAATACAGGGAAAAAAGTACAAGTAGAACTCAATGACCCATCTCAACACCAAGGGCTTCTTCAGTTTTCCTAAAATATTCAATTAATTAATCAATTCAAAGATTGTATCTGCACTATGCTAGACAACATTTTGTTTTTCTTAACTGACTCTTCCCAAGTACTTGTATGAATAAGTTCTCTGATGTTTCATCTTCAAAGAATTTTAGAGATAAAAAGACTCAGGAGATTGCAGATAATCTAGTCCATTATCAATATGCAAGCTAGAAAAGAGTATGGTAAGTAGGCAAAGTTCCACCATGGACAGCATAGTTAGATCCTATGTTCCCAAACCATTTTACAGAAATATTTTCACCAAATCACACATAAACTACAAATAATGGTAACTCACTCCAGTATTCTTGCCTGGAAAATCGCATGGACAGAGGAGCCTGGCAAGCTCCATGGGGTCACAAAAGAGTCAGACATGACTGAGCAACTAAACAAACAAAAACTTTGAATGCTTACAATTATATTTGTAACTTAAACAAATTTTCTCCACTTAAAAGAGTAATATATCTTTTAACAAATGATGTTGCAACAATCAGACATTCTCATGACAAAAAAAATAATAATGATAATAATAATCTAGGCACAAAACTTACACCCTTAACAAAAATTAACTGAGAGTGGATCATAGCCCTAAATATGAAATGCAAAATCACTAAACTTCCAGAATATGAATAGGCAATAACCTAGATGACCTTGGGTAAGGAGATGGCATTTTAGATACTGCACTAAAGGCACAATCCATGAAGTAAATAATAGGCTGGACTTCATTAAAATTAAACGTTCTGCAAAACTGTTTGTTTCTGAAAAAACTAAACATATTCTTTCCATTCAATCCTGCAATTGCACTGCTTGGTATTTATCTAAAGGAGATGAAAATGTATGACCACATGATAACCTGCATACAAGAGGTTTATAGTAACCTCATTCCTAATATCTAAAATTTGAAAGCAGCCAAGAGGTGTTTCAGTAGGTGAATGGATAAATGAATTGTGGCATATATAAACAATGAAATATTGTTCAGCACTAAAAGGAAATATGCTATCAAGCCATAAAAAGATGCACTTTAAGACATTTTTTAAAAAAATTAAAATAACCCCTGGGTATATAGAAAAATATCTAAAATGAAAATGTGTCTTTATTTTCATACAATAAAAATGAAATTAGAGTTTTAGTTTGAGGTCAATTATACATTTAAAAGGAGCTTCTCTGGTGGCTCAGTGGTAAACAATCATTTGCATTGCAGGAGACCTGGGTTTGATCCCTGGGTTGGGAAGTTCGCTTGGAGAAGGAAATGGCAACTCATTCCATACTTTTGACTGGAAAATTCCATGGACAGAAGAACCTGAATGGCTACAGTCCATGAGGTCTCAAAAGATTTAGACATGACTTAGTGACTAAACAACAAATATATTTAAAAGCCTTTGTATTTTCCAAAAGAATTTAATGTATTACTATAGAACATTTTGTTAAAAATGCCACAGAGAAGAATATGACTTTCTAAGTATTACTTTTATCATCTTACTAAAATCAGCAAAAAATTTTATGATTGGAATATTAAAGCATTTCAGCTCCCTCTGTCTAGATATAGAATGAGAAAAAAATAATAATAATAAGAGATGATAGCTCCAAATCTATTTTGAAAAGTTATTCTCAACTGCACATCCATTAACAATCAAGGAATTGTAGTGCTGCAGTGGATGGTGTGGTGTCCAGCACTCTGAAAAGTATATTATTTTAGAAATGGATCAATATCAAAGTAAAAAAAAAATACTCAAATCATCTGAAGCTGCTGCTGCTGCTGCTAAGTCACTTCAGTCGTGTCCGACTCTGTGCAACCCTATAGACGGCAGCCCACCAGGCTCCCCCGTCCCTGGGATTCTCCAGGCAAGAACACTGGAGTGGGTTGCCATTTCCTTCTCCAGTGCATGAAAGTGAAAAGTGAAAGTGAAGTCACTCAGTCGTGTCCGACTTTTAGCGACCCCATGGACTGCAGCCTACCAAGCTCCTCCATCCACAGGATTTTCCAGGCAAGAGTACTGGAGTGGGGTGCCATTACCTTCTCCTCATCTGAAACTGGTGTAGTATTGAAAAGCTTTGGGGGAAAATGAGGCTGCAGCTTGAACAAAACTATTCACTTAAAGGAGGACATTAGTTATTGTCTAAGCGTTATCATAAAGGCACTAAAAATATATTTATATATTTATATTTTTATATTTACATTTTATTTTGTTACTAGTTACATAAGAATTAAGAGAGAAAGTATTTAAACACAAGAAACAAATCATGAATTTAAACATTTTTCAAATATATCTAATTTATATTGTAAAGAAATGCTACCCACAACAAATTACTCCTAAAAGGAACTTTAGTAATAGAGTCCAGTTGAAAACCAGTCTATTTACAAGGTAAACTTAGGGTGCCATATTTAACAGTGTGCCAGCAAATTTATGTTCACTCTAAGTATGTGAATGTGACCTTGTTTGAAAGGACCTGTGCAGATGTGAGGTTCTAGTGATTTAGACAGGCCCTAAATCCAATGGCTGGTATCTTTATATAAAGACAGAAGTCTGAACACAGAGATACAGACACAAACAGAGACACATGAGCCATGAGACCTCAGGGGCAGAGAGGTGAATGACGTAGCTAGAAATGCCAAGAACAGTCAGTAACCAGCAGAAGCTGGGAGAGAGACAGAGAACAGACTGTCCCTGAGACTTCAGCAGAAGCATGGCCCTTCTCACCCCTTGATTTCAGACTTCTAGGCTCCAGACCAAGAGGGAATAAAACTTCTGTTGTTTTAGATCATCTAGTTTGTGGCATTTTGTTGTAGCTGCCTTAGGAAAGTAGTATACTTGGTAAAAACTTAATACAGCAGTAATTTTTATTTTGATATAAATCATGAAAGTAAAACCTAACATTTTGCCTCCATCTTTGATTTTTTTTTTCTTTTTAAGCTAGCAAGTATTTGTTCTCGTTCATACCTTCAAAACAAAAGTTTTGATTTTGATGACATAATAAAAATCTTCACTCATTATTTGGCCCAATTAATTTATTCATGACATCAAAATTCATTTAGCATCTAATATATATTTTATTCTAAAACTCATCTTTGATTTTTCCAGTAGTCAAAATTACCATTATTTGTTAACCACTTAAATTGGCTAAATTTATTAAAAGCTATTACACAGTCTATGGCCGAATTAAAAGCTGTAGAGTCTAATTAGTTACACACATTTATATTTTCCAAATTTGTCACTCATTGAGACACTACAAAGTGGCGAACACATAGATGCTATATCTAAACTTTATGGGCTCATCTTTACACCTTTCTTACTATCTATCTCTGTGACCTTTGGCAATTCCCTCAAACTCTCTGTATCTTAGTTTTTGCCTACACAATGCAGATGATAACAGCATTATCTGCCTCATTGGCTTTCTTATCTCTGAGTTTATGAAGTATTTAAACCAGTGTTTGACACACAATAAACACTCTAATTTATCATTAGACTACATTTGCTTCTTTAGATTCAGAACTGACACAGAGTCCATTTGATTCACAGAATAAAATACTTTGATGTCACTCTTCTTTCTCCTTCTATATTAAGACTATAGTAGCTTCAGATCCTTTTCAAAGAATAAAATATTACAAGTTCTTTAAGTATACATTCAAATGAATAAAATAAACAGACAAAAGAGTCACCTATTTGGTAGCTTTTACTTCTTAGAATTACATGGTCCAATGAATTGACAACAAATTGATTTATTCAAAAATTAATATGTGCCTAGAATAGCAACAGACTCTGGGGATGCAAAGAAAAATACAATGTTGGCTTTGCCTTTGAGAAAATTACAGTGGTGAACTAGACAATAAGCCCATGATTATGGTGAGATAAATGGCATTACAATGGTCCACGAAGAATGCTCTAGGAGCAGAAACTTCCTAGACCAGTTTTTGCAGGCATGGAGGATGGAGAAGGAAAAGCAGATGATGGCTGGTTGAACACTGAAGGACAATAACCAGGTATTAAACAGGGGAAAATGTGCCAAGGCCAAGTACACAGACAGAAGATGAGACAGAAATACAGCAAATTCAACAGGACCAGAATGCTGTGCTAGGTAACTCAGGAGAAATGAGTTGAATGTGGAAGTGGCCACAGAGCATTATGAGTAGATTTATTAGTCCTCATTCTTTGTAGAACCAGAAAAAATGTATACATACACAGATCTATACATATGTTATAAATATTTATATACATAAATATAAAGAGAGAGAGAGAAAGCTAGAAACTCAAGCATGCAAGGTTTCTATATTAAAGTCCTGAAAATTGCTTTTTCTTCAGGAAATCTATCTTTGCCTTCAATTGTTAAGATGAATCCCACCCAAGCTATGAAGTATACATTTTACTCAATGTCTCCTGATTTGATTGCTAGCCACATTTAAAGAATTTGAAGCGAGATCTAATTATTGTATGAGCAAACAGTTGAGCATTATAGCCTAGAAGATTGACACAGAACATTAACCATCATGTTGAGTATCTCATCAGTTTCAGAAGATAACTTTGGAGAATGGAAGGACATGGGGAAAAGAGAGCACAGATGAAAGTGGGTATGTCATCAGCAGAAGGATGCTTGAATAAATATCAGAGATGATAGAGATAAGTTGGATTGTTCCTGTTTTGATGGAGAGAACTATCTGGATGGTTTGAAGGATCAAAGGAGATAAGGCTAACAAGGGTTGGTAAATGATGGTATATTTGATGCAGCAAAAAAAAAAAAAAAGAAAGAATCCAATTCATCCATAATTGATTCTATTTCAAAATAGAAGCTTTTCTATTCCTTCACTTTAAAGCAAAGACAATCTATTGCTAATTCCCAACTGTAATTCTCTCCCAGAACTTTTCCCCAGATTTCTTTCTGCAGTGTTCAAACTCTTCTGAATACAATTCTTCTGAACTCTATTTTAGTTAATTTATTTCTCTTGGTGTTTTTTCTTTAATAGGCTTCAATTAATTGAGAGGTAAAATTTTAAAATGGAATGAGTTCAACACCATTTATATAGGACTTTGTAGCTACTAAAGTGTTTTCATGTGTGTGTGTGTGTTTGTGTGCGCTCAGTCAATCAGTAGTGTCCTATTCTTTGTGATCCATGGACTGTAGCCCACCAGACTGCAGTGTCTGTGGAAAGAATACTGAAATGGGTTGCTATTTCTTTCTCCAAGGGATCTTCCTGACCTAGAGATTGAACTTACATCTCTTGCGTCTCCTGAGTTGGCATGCAGATTCTTTACCACTGTGACACCTGAGAACCCCTTTCACATATATATAAAACCAGTATAATATTCCTTTGCTATGATGATATGATCCAGTTAAGTTATACAAGTGATACTTAGTGTAAGAAAAATACAATATTCCAACATATTCCAACAGGATGTGTGAACTTGGTAACACAAACCATGTGATACCATGACAAGAAATAAAGGAAAAGCAATAAAAAGGACAGCTCACATTTTCCAATTTTTTTCTCCAAATAAAAATTAAAATAATACTTTTGACATACCATTTTCTTGTTCTTGTTACCTATCACTTTATATAATTTTTTAAAGAGAGTTTTAATTCCCTGTCAGGAAAAATATAATTTAGCATCATAATGATCCCATTTCCTCAGCATCATTAGGCTACTTGATAAAGGATGTGATTAATGCCTGTGTAGAATCATTAACTATAGGAGGTCTATTTGAAACAGTAGGGTCAGAATCCTGTTCACTGGTAAACAGAACTGTAATAATAGGCTGTTTGTCTAAAAGTGATGAATGCATACTTAGAAATATTATTTCACTTGATTTAGGATCCTAGGTGATAACTCTCTGTCCAGTTCAAACCGCTATTAGGTGAGTTCATACTGCAACCTGCAGTCATCTTATAAGAAATGTTCATTTGTCAAATAAAGTTATTCATTAAAAGAGCTATGAATGAAGCAAAATGCATATACACGTAAAGATAACTTTTAGAAAGTAACTACAGTAAGGTTGAAGAAGTGTTTTCACAATTTGTTTATGCTTCCAGACTAGAGAACTGAAATTTTTTTTTTGTTTTAAAAAACTATGACCATGCTAAAATTGTAAAAATAAGACATCTTACATTTTTTTAAAAAATTTTTAATTGAAGGATAATTGCTTTAGACAATTTTGTGGTTTTATGGTGTGCATCAACAAGAATCAGCCATAGACAAACCCTTGTCCCCTCTCTCCTGAACCTCCCTCTCATCTCCCTCCCCATCCCACCCTTCAGTCTAGCATAGCACTCCTGTTTGCATTCCCTGACTCACACAGCAAATTTCCATTGGCTATCTATTTTACATACAGTATTGTAAATTTCCATGTTACTCTCTCCACACATCTCACCTTCTCCCTCCGGCCCTCCCCTCAGGTCCACAGATCTGTTCTCCATGACTGTTTCTCCACTGTTGCCCTGAAAATAAATTCCTCAGTGCCATATTTTTAGATTACATATATATGCATCAGAATACAATATTTATATTTCTCTTTCTGACTTTCTTCATTCTGTATGATAGGATCTATGTTAGTCCACCTCATTAGAACTGACCCCAAAGTGTTCTTTTTATGGCTAATTAGTATTCCCCTATATATGTACCACAGCTTCTTTATCCATTTATCTGTTGATGAGCATCTATGTTGCTTCCATGTTCTAGCTTTTGTAAATAGTGCTGTGATAAAAATTGGGGTGCATGTTCCTTTTTCAATTTGATTTCTTCAGGGTATATGCCTAGAAGTGGGATTGCTGTGTCATATAGTGGTTTTATTTCTAGCTTTTAAAGAAGTCTCCATACCATTTTCCATAATGATGATATCAGTTTACATTCCCACCAGTGATGCAGATGGTTCCCTTTTCTCCGCATCATCTCCAGCTTTTTTTGTTTGTAGACATTTTGATGATGACCATTCTGACTGGTGTAAGGTGGTATCTCATTGTAGTTTTGATGTGCATTTCTCAATAATGAATGATGTTGAGCATTTTTTTTTCATGTGCTTGTTAACCATCTGTATGTCTTCTTTGGATAAATGTTCTTTGAGATCTTTTCCCCACATTTTGATTAGGTTGTTTGTTTTTCTGGTATTAAGTTGTATGAGCTGCTTGTATATTATGGAAATTAATTCTTTGCCAGTTGTTTCCTTTGCTATAATTTTTCTACCATTCTGAGCATTTTTTTTTTAAATTTTCTTTGTGGTTTCCTTTGTTGTGCAAAACTTTTTAAGTTTAATTATGTCCCATACCTTTCTCTAACTTAATGAAACTATGAGCCAGGCCAGTAGGGCCATGCAAAATGGATGGGATATAGTGCAGAGTTCTGACAAAACGTGGTCCACTGGAAAAGGGAATGGAAAACCACTTCAGTATTCTTGCCTTGAGAACCCCATGAACACTAAGAAAAGGCAAAAAGATAGGACACTGAAAAATGAACTCCCCAGGTCAGTAGATGACCAATATGCTACTGGGGAAGACTGAAGAAATAACTCCACAAAGAATGAAGAGATGGGGCCACAGCAAAACCAGTGCCCCATTGTGGAGGTGACTGGTGATGGCAGTAAAGTCTGACTCTGTAAGAACAATATTGCATAGGAACTTGGAATGTTAGGCCCATGAATCAAGATCAATTAGAAGTGATCAAACAGGAGATGGCAAGAGTGAACATTGACATTTTAGGAAACAGTTTATTAAAATGGACTGGAATAGGTGAATTTAATTCAGAGGACCATTATATCTACTACTGTGGGCGTGAATCCTTAGAAGAAATGGAGTAGCCCTCATAGTCAATGAAAGAATCCTAAATGCAGTACTTGGGTGCAGTCTCAAAAACCACTGACTGATCTCTGTTTGTTTTCAAGGCAAGCCACAATAATCCAAGTCTTTGCCCCACCAACTAATGCCAAAGAAGTAGAAGCTGAACAAGTCCATAAAGACCTGTAAGACCTTCTAGAAGTAATACCCATAAAAGATGGCATTTTCATTATAGAGGACTGGAATGCAAAAGTAGGAAGTCAAGAGATACCTGGAGAAACAAAGTTGGCCTTGGTGTACAAAATGAAGTAGGGCAGCAAAGGGTAACAAAATTCTGGCAAGTGAACACACTGGTCATAGCAAACACTCTCTTCCAACAACACAAGAGATGACTCCACACATGGACTGATTATATTCTTTGCAGCTGAAGATGGAGAAACTCTATACAGTGAGAAGAAACAAGACTGGGGACTGACTGTGGCACGTATCATGAACTCCTTATTGCAAAATTCAGACTTAAATTGAAGAAAGCAAGGAAAACCGCTAGACCATTCAGGTATAACCTAAATCAAATTATACAGTGAAAGTGAAAAACAGATTCAAGGGATTAGATCTTGCCAGGGTCCAGCCCCGGTGGATCCAGGAAATTCGAAGTGGGGATGGAGTAGGAGTCTGGGAAAGGACTGTTTATTTAGAAATATAAAGAGAGATTAGAAAAGAATAGTATAGTAGGAAAATTTAGTGGAGAAAAGAGGCTGAATAACTTGGTTTACGTGGAGAATTAATAAAACCTCGAGACAAGAGGTTTGCACCATCTACTTTAGGCCACTGGTGCCTGTTTGAATAGCAGAGGGTGCCCCACCTTGGGATCCCTCTCATGTGAGTCTTAGAAGCCAGGGCAAGTAAGTAGACTTGGCGAGCCTCCACACTCCAGATGAGAATTCAGCCTGAAAAGGAGACGGAGGGAGAGGGAGAAAGAGAGAGACACAGGGGGAGCCAGATTTCCAAGAAACCAGTTCGAGAAGCTGGTCTGAGAAACTGGTCCATCCTTTATTGTCCAGAAAGGCTTTTTATACTTTTGATTGTACATAGAGATCCATGGATAAAACAAAATTATGCAGCATCAGCAGCCCTGACTCTTATTGAGACCAGGCTTTCTCTCTACATACCTAGCTGTATACACAAGTCTTAGGTGATTTACATAATCTTCTGGTCAGAAGGCCAATTGACATTTTACAGCCCTTTTCTGATAAGGGTAATAGTGTTGTTCTTACCATATTCTGGTGCCACTCTCAGAAAGCAATAAATAAAGTGACATTCTTACATAGCAAGGACACAACAATTTATAACAATGAAAGAGGAGTACAGTGATTTATAACAAAGGTAAAATTCATTAACTCAAAAGTCTAGGGTTGCTAACATTAAAACTACTATATTCCTATTTCTACATCCCGATTACATTGATTAATATCCTCCCAGGTGCCTAAAAAATAAAGGATATGGAGGCCTGGCAGCAAACATTAACTCAACAATGGAACCCTTCACCAAACTAATTCTTAGCTCTAAAAGGCTCTATATCTTTAAGATGTTTTAAGCTTCATGCCTTTCACAGTTGGGTGCTATAAACAATAACAAGTTGTAAAAGTCCGGGCATACCAGTCAGGTAAGTTACAAAGCCATCAAAGGGGTTTAAACCAAGACATTCTTTTTATATGCAGGAGACTTTTAACTGGAGTTCTGAGTTAACACTTTCCAGAGAAAGGTGGTCAGGGATAGCCCCATGTAATGTCAGAAGAGTATAGTATAGCAGACAGTAAACAGACAGATTTTGGTTTGGGGGTAGATGCTCATGGAGAGGACCCCTTGAGACCTGACTCGCCTTGCCCATCAGGTCTCTCAACATGACCTTGTCATGGGTGGGATGTCCCGTGCTGGCTCCCAGCAAGATTTGATAGAGTGTCTGAAGAACTATGAACAGGAAGTTCGTGACATGTACAGGAGACAGGGATCAAGAACATCTGCAAGAAAAAGAAATGCAAAAAGGCATAACTCTTGTCTGAGCACACCTTAAAAATAGGGGAGAAAAGAAGAGAAGCAAAAGTCAAAGGAGAAAAGGAAAGTTATACCCATTTGAATGCAGAGTTCCAAAGAATAGGATAAATAAGAAAGCCTACCTCAGTGATCAATGCAAAGAAATATAGTAAAACAATAGACTAGGAAAGACTAGAGATTGCTTCAAGAAAATTAGAGATACAAAGGAAATATTTCAGGCAAAGATTGGCACAATAAAAGACAAAAAAGGTATGGATGGGGAAACAGTGGAAAGAGTGGCAGCCTATTTTTTCTGGGTTCCAAAATCACTGAAGATGGTGACCACAGCCATGAAATTAAAAGATGCTTACTCATTGGAAGGAAAGTTATGACCAACATATACAGTATATTAAAAAACAGAGACATCACTTTGCCAACAAATGTCCATCTACTCAAGGCTATGGTTTTTCCAGTGATCATGTATGGATGTGAGAGTTGGACTATAAAGAAAGCTGAGTGCCGAAGAACTGATGTTTTTGAACTGTGGTGTTCGAGAAGACTCTTGAGAGTCCCTTGGACTGCAAAGAGATCAAACCAGTCTATCCTAAAAGAGATCAGTCCTGAGTGTTCATTGGAAGATCTGATGTTGAAGCTGAAACTCCAATACTTTGGCCACCTGATGCAAAGATCTGACTCATTTGAAAAGACCCTGATGTTGGGTAAACTGAAGGCAGGAGGAGAAGGGGACGACAGAGGATGAGATATTTGGATGGCATCACTGACTCAATGGACACGAGTTTGGGTGGACTCTGGGAATTGTTGATGAACAGGGAGGCCTGGTGTGCTTCAGTCCATGTGGTCCCAAAGAGTTGTACATGACTGAGTGACTGAAATGAACTGAACTGAACTGAACTGGTATGGACTTAACAGAATCAGAAGATATTAAGAAGAGGTGGCAAAAATACACAGAACTATACAAAAAAAGATCTTCATGCCCCAGATAACCATGATGGTGTGATCACTCACCTAGAGCCAGACATCCTGGAATGTGAAGTCAAGTGGGCCTTAGGAAGCATCATTATGAACAAGGCTAGTGGGGGTGATGGAATTCCAGTTGAGCTATTTCAAATCTTAAAAGATGATTCTTTTAAAGTGCTAGACTCAATATATCAGCAAATTTGCAAAACTCAGAAGTGGCCACAGGACTGGAAAAAGTCACTTTTCATTCCAATCCCAACGAAAGACAAGGGCAAAGAATGTCAAAACCACTCAATTGCAATCATCTCACACAGTAACAAAGTAATTCTCAAAATTCTCCATGCAAGGCTTCAACAGTATGTCAGCCATGAACTTCCAGATGTTCAAGCTGTATTTTGAAAACACAGAGGAACCATAGATCAAATTGCCAAAATCCAATGGATTATAGAAAAAGCAAGAGTGTTTCAGAAAACAAACAAACAAACAAAAAATGCTTCTGTTATATTGACTTATGCCAAAGCCTTTGACTGTGTGGATCACAAAAAACTGGAAAATTCGTCAAGAGATGGGAATACCAGACCACCTTACCTAACTCTGAGAAATCTGCATGCAGGTCAAGAAGTGACAGTTAGAACCAGACATGGAACAACAGACTGGTTCCAAATTGGGAAATGAATACATCAAGGCTGTCTATTGTCACCCTGCTTATTGTAGAGTACATCATGTAAATGCCAGACTGGATGAAGCAGAAGCTGGAATCAAGTTTGTCAGGAGAAATATCAATAATCTTGGATATGCAGATGACACTGCCCTTATGGCAGAAAATGAAGAACTAAAGAGCCTCTTGAAGAAACTGAAAGAGGAGAGTGAAAAAGTTGCCTTAAAGCTCAACATTAAAAAAGCTAAGATGATGGCATCTGGTTCCATCACTTCATGGCAAATAGAAGGGGAAAGAAATGAAACAGAGACACACTTTATTTCTTAGGCTCCCACATCACTGCTGACGGTGAATGTAGCCATGAAATTAAAAGATGCTTGCTCCTTGGATGAAAAACTATGACCAACCTAGATGGCATATTAAAAAGCAGAGACATTACTTTGTCAAAAGTATGGTTATCCTGTAGTCATGAATGGATGTAAAAGTTGAATTATAAAGAAAGCTGAGTGACGAGAAATCGATGCTTTTGAACTATGGTGTTGCCGAAGACACTTGAGAGTTGCTTGGACTGCAAGTAGATCAACCTAGTCAATCCTAAAAGATATCAGTCCTGAATATTCACTGGAAGGACTGATGCTGAAGATGAGCCTCCAATACTTTGGCCCCATGATGGGAAGAACTGACTCCTTAGAAAACACCCTTATGCTGGTAAGGATTTAAAGCAGGAGGAGAAGGGGATGACAGAGAATGAGATGGTTAGAATGTATCACTGACTCAATTGACATGAGTTTGAGCAACTCCAGGAGTTGGTGATGGACAGGGAAGACTGGCATGTTGCAGTCCATTGGTCACAAAGAGTCAGAGATACCTGATATTTGAACTGAACCGTCTCTTAAGTTCAGTTCAGTTCAGTCGCTCAGTCGTGTCCGAGTTTTTGCGACCCCATGAACCGCAGCACGCCAGGCCTCCCTGTCCATCACCATCTCCCGGAGTTCACTCAGCTTCATGTCCATCCAGTCCCTGATGCCATCCAGCCATCTCATCCTCGGTCATCCCCTTCTCCTCCTGCCTCCAATCCCTCCCAGCATCAGAGTCTTTTCCAGTGAGTCAACTCTTCGTATGAGGTGGCCAAAGTACTGGAGCTTCAGCTTTAGCATCATTCCTTCCAAAGAAATCCCAGGGTTGATCTCCTTCAAAATGGACTGGTTGGATCTCCTTGCAGTCCAAGGGACTGTCATGAGTCTTCTCCAACACCACAGTTCAAAAGCATCAATTCTTCAGCGCTCATCCTTCTTCACAGTCCAACTCTCACATCATACATGACCACAGGAAAAAACCATAGCCTTGACTATACGGACCTTTGTTGGCAAAGTAATGTCTCTGCTTTTGAGACATACTATCTAGGTTGGTCATAACTTTTCTTCCAAGGAGTAAGCGTCTTTTAATTTCATGGCTGCAATCACCATCTGCAGTGATTTTGGAGCCTAAAAAGATAAAATCTGACACTGTTTCCCCATCTATTTCCCATGAAGTGATGGAACCGGATGCCATGATCTTAGGTTTCTGAATGTTGAGCTTTAAGCCAACTTTTTCACTCTCCTTATTTCTAGATATTTTTGTTGTTGTTGCAATGGTTACTGGGATTGATTCCTCTATTTTTTCTCTCTGACTTTTCATTGTTAGTATACAGGAATCCAAGTGATTTCTGTGTACTGACAATGTATCTGTTGCTTGTTGAATTTACTGATTAGCTCCAGTAATTTTCTCATAGTATCATTTGGGCTTTCTCTGTATAGTATCATATCATCTGCAAAAAAATGAGAGTTTTACTTCTTTTCCAAAATGAATTCCTTTTATTTCTTCTTATTCTCTAATTTGTGTAATAGGACTTCCAAAAATATGTTGAATAATTGTGGTGAGAGTGGGCACCCTTGTCTGGTTCCTGACCTTAGAGGGAATGCTTTTAATTTTTACCATTGAGAATTATGTTTGTTGTGGGTTTTTCATACATGGCTTTTACTATGTTGAGGTAGGTTCCTTCTATACTCATTTTTTGAAGCATTTTACCATAAATGAGTGCTGAATTTTGTCAAAGGCTTTTTCTGCATCTATTGAGATTATCATATATCTTTTATCTTTTAATTTGTTAATATGATATATCACATTGATTATCTTGTGTATATCAAAGAATCATTGCATCCCTGAAACAAACCCAACTTGATCATGGTGTATAAGGTTTTTAATGTGCTGTTGAATTCTGTTTGCTTAAATTTTGTTGAGGACTTTTGCATCTATGTTCATCAGTGATATTTGCCTGTAATTTTCATTTAGTGTGCGTTGTCTTTGCCTGGTTTTGTTATTAGGGTGATTGTGGCCTTGTAGAAGAAGTCTGTAAATGTTCCCCAGTCTGCAAATTTTTGGAAGAGTTTCAGAAAAATAGGCATTATCTCTTCTCTAAATGTTTGATAGAATTTCCCTGTGAGGCCTTCTGGTCCTGGACTCTTGTTTTCTGGGAGACTTTTGATCACTGTTTTGATTTCAGTGATTGTAATTGGCTTGTTCAAAATTTCTATTTCTCCTGGTTCATGCTTGGGAGGTTGAGCTTTTCTAAGAATCTGTCCCTTTCCTGTAGGTTGTTCATTTTATTAACATATAGTTGCTCATACTATTCTCATGATTCTTTGTATTTCTGTGTTGTCTTTTGTAACGTCTTTTTCACTTCTAATTTTGTTGATTTGATTTTTCTCCCTTTTTTTCTTGATGAGTCTGGCTAGTGGTTTGTCAATTTTGTCTCTTTCTCTTTCTGAATCACTTCACTGTGTATAAGAGTTTCTAGGTTCATCCACCTCATTAGAACTGACTCAAATATGTCCCTTCTAATGGCTGAATAATATTCTTTTGTGTATATATACCACAACTTCTTTATCCATTCATCTGCCAACGGGCATCTAGGTTGTATCTATGTTCTAACTATTCTAGTGCTGCAATGAACAATGTAATACGTGTGTCCCTTCCATTTTGGTTTCTTCCGGGTATATGCCTACAAGTGGCATTGCTGGGTCATATGCTCGATATATTCCTAGTTTTTTTTTTTTTTTTTTAAGAATCTCCATATAATTTTTCAAAATGGCGATATAAATTTACATTACCATCAACAGTGCAAGAGCATACCCTTTGCTCCACACCCTCTCCAGCATTTACTGTTTGTAGATTTTTTGATGGTGGCCATTCTGACCGGTGCGAGGTGATATCTCATTGTAGTTTTGATTTGCATTAATATAATAATGAGCAAACTCTCTTGC
Source organism: Capra hircus (assembly GCF_001704415.2). Classification (NCBI taxonomy): domain Eukaryota; kingdom Metazoa; phylum Chordata; class Mammalia; order Artiodactyla; family Bovidae; genus Capra; species Capra hircus. The sequence continues at coordinate 7,345,171 of NC_030823.1, forward strand.
TTTTTTGATGATCCATCAGATGTTGGCAATTTGATTTCTGCTTCCTCTGCCTTTTCTAAAACCAGCTTGAGCATCTGGATAGTCACGGTTCACGTATTGCTGAAGCTGAAGCCTGAGTTGGGGAATTTTGAGAATTAACTTACTAGCGTGTGAGATGAGTGCAACTGTGCGGTAGTTTGAGCATTATTTGGCACTGCTTTTCTTTTGGATTAGAATGAAAACTGACCTTTTCCAGTCCCGTGGCCACTGCTGAGTTTTCCAAATTTGCTGGCATATTGAGTGCAGCACTTTCACAGCATCATCTTTCAGGATTTGAAATAGCTCAACTGGAATTCTATCACCTCCACTAGATTTGTTCCTAGTGATGCTTCCTAAGGCCCATTTGACGTCATATTCCAGGATGGCTGGCTCTAGGTGAGTGATCACACCACGATTATCTTGGTCATGAAGATCTTTCTGTAAACTTCTGCATATTCTTGTTACCTCTGTATATTCTTGTCACCTCTTCTTAATATGTTCTGCTTCTGTTAGGTCCATAAAATTTGGTCCTTTATTGAGCCCATCTTTGCATGAAATGTTCCACCGGTATCTGTAATTTTCTTGAAGAAACCTCTAGTCTTTTCCATTCTATTGTTTTCCTCTATTTCTTTTCATTGATTGCGAAGGAAGGTTTTCTTATCTCTCCTTCCTATTCTTTGGAACTCTGCATTCAAATGGGTATATCTTTCCTTTTTTCTATGCTTTTCACTTCCCTTCTTTCACAGCTATTCGTAAGGCCTTCTCAGACAGCTATTTTGCTTTTTTGCATTTCTTTCCCATGGGGATGGTCTTGATTCCCTTTTCCTGTACAATGTCAAAAACCTCCATCTGTAGTTCATCAGGCCCTCAATCTATCAGATCTAGTCCCTTAAATCTATTTCTCACTAACGCTATATAGTCACCAGGGATTTGATTTAGGTTATATCTGAAAGGTCTAGTGGTTTTCCCCACTTTCTTCAATTTCCATCTGAATTTGGCAATAAGGAGTTCATGACCTGAGCCACAGTCAGCTCCCGGTCCTTTTTCTGCTGACTGTATAGAGCTTCTCCATCTTTTCCTGCAAAGAATATAATCAATCTGATTTCAGTGTCGACCGTCTGGTGATGTCCATAGGTAGAGTCTTCTCTTGTGTTTTTGGAAGAGGGTGTTTGCTTTGACCAGTGCGTTCTCTTGGCAGAACTCTATTAGCCGTTATCCAAGGCCAAATTTGCCTGTTACTCCAGGTGTTTCTTGATTTCCTACTTTTGCATTCCAGTTCCCTATAATGAAAAGGACATCTTTTTTAGAGTGTTAGTCCTAGAAGGTCTTGTAAGTCTTCATGGAACTGTTCATCTTCAGCTTCTTCAGCATTACTGGTTGGGGCATAGACTTGGATTACTGTGATATTGAATGGTTTGCCTTGGATGAACAGAGATCATTCTGTCATTTTTGAGATTGCACCCAAGTACTGCATTTTGGACTCTTTTGTTGACTATGATGGCTACTCCATTTCTTCAAAGGGATTCATGCCACACTAGTAGATATAATGGTCATCTGAGTTAAATTCACTCATTCCTGTCCATCTTAGTTTGCTTATTCCTAGAATGTCAATGTTCACTCTTGCAGTCTCTTGTTTGACCACTTCGAATTTGCCTTGATTCATGGACCTGACATTCCAGGTTCCTATGCAATATTGTTCTTACAGCATTGAACCTTGCTTCTATCACCAGCCCCATCCATAATTGGCTGTTGTTTTTGCTTTGGCTCCATCCCTTCAGTCTTTCTAGAGTTATTTCTCCACTGATCTCCAATAGAATATTGGGCACCTACTGACCTGGGGAGTTCATCTTTCAGTGTCCTATCTTTTTGCTTTTTCACACTATTCATAGGGTTCTCAAGGCTAGAATACTGAAGTGGATTGCCATTCCTTTCACCAGTGGACCACATTCTATCAACAAGAAAGTTACAGAAAAATATCTATTTCTTCTTTGTTGACTATGCCAAAGCTTTTAACTGCGTGGATCACAATAAAATGTGGAAAATTCTGAAGAGGTGGCAAGACCAGACCACCTGACTTGCCTCTTGAGAAACCTGTATGCAGGTCAGGAAGCAACAGTTAGAATTGGATATGGAACAATAGACTGGTTCCAAACAGGAAAAGGAGTACGTCAAGGCTATATATTTTCATCCTGCTTATTTAACTTATATGCAGAGTACATCATGAGAAACACTGGGCTGCAGGAAGCAGAGGCTGGAATCAAGATTGCCAGGAGAAATATCAATAACCTCAGATATGCTGATGACACCATCCTTATGGCAGAAAGTAAAGAACTAAAGAGCCTCTTGATGAAGATGAAAGACGAGAGTGAAAAAGTTGGCTTAAAGCTCAACATTCAGAAAATGAAGATCGTGGCATCTGGTCCCATCACTTCATGGGAAATAGATGGGGAAACAGTGGAAACAGTGGCTGACTTTATTTCTCTGGGCTCCAAAATCACTGCACATGGTGATTGTAACCATGAAATTAAAAGAAGCTTATTCCTTGGAAGGAAAGTTATGACCAAACTAGACAACATATTGAAATGCAGAGACATTACTTTGCCAACAAAGGTCCATCTAGTCCATGGTTTTTCCAGTGATCATATATGGATGTGAGAGTTGGACTGTGAAGAGAGATAAGCACTGAGGAATTGATATTTTTGAAGTGTGGTGTTGGAGAAGAGTCTTAAGATTCTCTTGGACTGCAAAGAGATCCAACCAGTTCATCCTAAAGGAAATCAATTCTGAATATTCATTGGAAGGACTGATGCTGAAGCTGAAACTCCATAATTTGGTCCCCTGATGCAAAGAGTTGACTCATTTGAAAAGACCCTGATGCTGGGAAAGATAGCGGGCAGGAGGAGAAGGGGACGACAGAGGATGAGATGCTTGGATGGCCTCACCGATTCAATGGACATGGTTTTGGGTGAACTCTGGGAGTTGCTGATGAACAGTGAGGCATGATGTGCTGCAGTTCATGGAGATGCAAAGAGTCGGAAACGACTGAGCGACTGAACTGAACTGAATAATGAGTTATGTTGAACATCTTTTCATGTGTTTGTTAGCCAGCTGCATATCTTTGGAGACATGTCTGTTTAGGTCTTTTCCCCACTTTTTGATTGGGTTATTTGTTTTTCTGGTATTCAGTTGTATGAGCACTTGTGTAGACTGGAAATTTATCCTTTGTCAGTTGTTTCACTAGCTATTATTTTCTCTCATTCTAAGGGTTGTCTTTTCACATTGCTTATAGTTTTCTTTGCTGTGCAAAAGCTTTTAAATGTACTCAGGTCCCACTTGTTTACTTTTGTTTTTGTTTCCGTTTGTCTAGGAGGTGGATCATAGGGGATCTTGCTTTGATTTATGTCATTGAGTGTTCTGCCTATGTTTTCCTCTAAGCATTTTATAGTTTCTGGTCTTACATTTAGCTCTTTAATCCATTTTAAGTTTATCTTTGTGTATGATGTTAGGAAGTGTTTTAATGTCATTCTTTTCATGTAGCTGTCCAGTTTTCCCAGAACCATTTATTGAAGAGGCTGTCTGTGTCCCATTGTATCTTCTTGCCTCTCTTGTCAAAAATAAGGTTACCCATAGGTGCATGGGTTTATTTCTGGGTTTTCTATCCGGTTCCATTGGTCTATATTTCTGTTTCTTTTTGTTCCAATACCATATTGTCTTCATGACTGCAGGTTTGTAGCATAACCTGAAGTCAGGAAGGTTGATTCTTCCAGCTCTATTCTTCTTCCTCAAGATGACTTTGCCTGTTTTCAGTCTTTTTTGTTTCCATATGAATTGTGAAATTTTTTGTTCTAGTTTTGTGAAACATGCCATTGTTAATTTGATAAGGATCACATTGAATCTGTAGATTGCATTTGGTATTATAGTCATTTTCACAATATCGATTCTTCCTACCCAGGAACAAGGAATACCTCTCCATCCGTTTATTTCTTCGATTTCTTTGTCATCTTTGATTTCTTTCATCAGTGTCTTATACTTTCTGTGTACCATTCTTTTGTCTCCTTAGGTAAGTTTATTCCTAGATATTTAATTCTTTTTGTTGTGATGGTAAGTGGGATTGATTCCTTAATTTTCTCTTTCTGATTTTTCATTGTTAGTATATAGAAATGCAAATGGTTTCTGTGTATTGATTTTGTATCTTGCAACTTTGCTAAATTCACTGATTATCTCTAATAATTTTCTCATACTCTCTCTAGGGTTTTCTATGTACAGTATCATGTCATCTGCAAACAGTGAGAACTTGATTTCTTCTTTTCTGATATAGATAACTTTTTTTTTTTTTCTTCTCTGATTGCTGTAGCTAGGACTTCCAGAAATATGTTGGCTAGTAGTGGTGAAAGTGGTCACCCTTTTCTTTTCCTGATCTTAGGGGAAATGCTCTCAGGTTTTCCACCATTGAGAATAGTATTTGCTGTAGGCCTATCATATATGGCCTTTACTGTTTTGAGGTAGGTTTCTTCTATGCTCATTTTTTTTTTTTTTTTGAAAAGTTCTAATCACAAATGGGTGCTGAATTTTGTCAAAGGCTTTTTCTGCATCTATTGAGATGATCATATGGTTTTTATCTTTCAATTTGCTAATATGGTATATAACGTTGATTGATTTCTGTATATTGAAGAACCCTTGCATCCCTGGAATAAACTAAATTTGATCATGGCGTGTGAGCTTTTTGATATGCTGCAGAATTCTTTTTGCTAAAATTTTGTTGAGGATTTTTGCATCTATGTACATCATTGATATTGGGCTGTAGTTTTCTTTATTTTTGTTTTTGTCGGATTTTGTTATTGGGGTGATGGTGGCCTTGTAGAATGAGTTTAGAAATGTTCCTCACTCTGAAATTTTTTGAAAGAGTTTTAGAAGGATAGGCATTCACTCTTCTCTTAATGTTTGAGAGAATTCTCCTGTGAAGCCATCTGGTCCTGGGCTTTTGTTTTTGGGGAGAGTTTTGATCACGTCTTCAACTTCAGTGCTTGTAATTTGGTTGTTCATGATTTTTTTTCTTCCTGGTTCAGTCTTGGAAGATTGAACTTTTCTAAGAATCTGTCCATTTCTTCCAAGTTATCCATTTTATTGCCATATTGTTATTCATAAGTCTCTTATAATCTTTTGTATTTCTGCAGTCAGTTGTAACTTCTCCTTTTTCATTTCTAATTGTGTTGATTTGATTCTTCTCTTTTTCTCTTGATGAGTCTGACTAAATGTTTGTTAATTTTGTTTTATATTCTCAAGAACCAGCTTTAGTTGTATTAATCTTTACCATTGTTTCTTTCTTTCTTTTTTCTTTTTTTTTTTTTTCGTTTATTTCTGCTCAGATCTTTATGATTTCTTTCCTTCTAATTTTGGGAGGTTTTTCTTCTTCTTTCTCCAGTTGCTTTAGATGTAAAGTTAGGTTGCTTATTTGAAATTTTTCTTGTTTCTTGAGGTAGGATTGTATTGTTATAAACTTCCCTCTTAGAACTGCTTTTGCTGCATCCCATAGGTTTTGAGTTGTTGCGCTTTCATTGTCAGTTGTTTCTAGACATTTTTTGATTTATCTTTTGATTTTTCAGTAGCCTGTAGGTTATTTAAAAACGCGTTGTTTAATCTCCATGAGTTTGTATTTCTTCTAGTTTTTTTTTTTTTTAATCTTGTAATTGATATCTAGCCTCACAGTATTGTGGTTGGAGAAGATGCTTAATACCATTTTAATTTTCTTAAATTTACTGAGGTTTGATTTGTGACCAAAGATGTGGTCTATCCTGGTGAATGCTCCACGTGCACTTGAGAAGAAGGTGTATACTTCTGTATTTTGATGGAATGTCGTGAACATGTCAATGAGATCCATCTCATCTAATGTATCATTTAAGACTTCTGTTTTCTTATTAACTTTCTGTTTTGATGATCTGGCCATTGGTTTGAGTGAGAGGTAGAAGTCTCCTAATATTATTGTGTTACTGTCAACTTTTCCTTTTATGTCTGTTAGCATTTGTCTTATGTTTTGAGGTTCACCTATGTCGGGTGCATCAGTTCAGTTAAGTCTCTCAGTTATGTCCGACTCTGTGTGACCCGATGAATCGCAGCATGCCAGGCCTCCCTGTCTATCATCAACTCACAGAGTTCACTCAAACTCATGTCCATAAAGCCGGTGATGCCATCCAGCCATCTCATCCTCGGTCATCCCCATCTCCCCCTGCCCTCAATCCTTCCCAGCATCAGGGTCTTTTCCAATGAGTCAACTCTTCGCATGAGGTGGCCAAAGTATTGGAATTTCAGCTTCAGCATCACTCCTTCCAAAGAACACCCAGGACTGATCTCCTTTAGAGTGGACTGGTTGAATCTCTGTGCAGTCCAAGGGACTCGCAAGAGTCTTCTCCAACACCAGAGTTCAAAAGCATCAATTCTTTGGCACTCAGCCTTCTTCACAGTCCAACTCTCACATCCATACATGACCACTGGAAAAATCATAGCCTGGACTAGACTGACCTTTGTTGACAAAGTAATGTCTCTGCTTTTGAATATACTATCTAGGTTGGTCATAACTTTTCTTCCAAGGAGTAAGTGTCTTTTAATTTCATGGCTGCAATCTACAGTGATTTTGGAGCCCCCCAAAATAAAGTCTGACTGTTTCCACTGTTTTCCCATCTATTTCCCATGAATTGGTGGAACCAGATGCCATGATCTAAGTTTTCTGAATATTGACATTTAAGCCAACTTTTTCACTCTCCTCTTTCAATTTCTTCAAGAAGCTTTTTAGTTCCTCTTCGCTTTCTACCATAAAGGTGGTGTCATCTGCATATCTGAGGTTATTGATATTTCTCCCGGCAATTTTGATTCCAGCTTGTGCTTCCAGTCCAGCATTTCTCATGATGTACTCTGCATAGAAGTTAAATAAGCAGGACAACAATATACAGCCTTGATGTACTCCTTTTCCTATTTGGAACTAGTTTATTGTTCCATGTCCAGTTCTAACTGTTGCTTCCTGACCTGCAAACAGATTTCTCAAGGAGCAGATCAGCTGGTCTGGTATTCCCATCTCTTTCAGAATTTTCCACAGTGATCCACACAGTCAGAGACTTTGGCACAGTCAATAAAGCAGAAATAGATGTTTTTCTGAAACTCTCTTGCTTTTTCCATGATCCAGTGGATGTTGACAATTTGATCTCTGGTTCCTCTGCCTTTTCTAAAATCAGCTTGAACATCTGGAAGTTCACAGTTCACATATTGCTGAAGCCTGGCTTAGAGAATCTTGAGCATTACTTTACTAGCATGTGAGATGAGTGTAATTGTGCGGTAGTTTGAGCATTCTTTGGCATTGCCTTTCTTTGGATTGGAATGAACACTGACTCTTTCCAGTCCCATGGCCACTGCTGAGTTTTCCAAATTTACTGGCCTACTAAGTGTAGCACTTTCACAGCATCATCCTTTAGGATTTGAAATAGCTCAACTGGAATTCCATCACCTCCACTAGCTTTGTTCGTAGTGATGCTTTCTAAGGCCCACTTCACTTCACATTCCAGGATGTCTGGCTTTAGGTGAGTGATCACACCATCGTGATTACCTTGGTCATGAAGATCTTTTTGTACACTTCTTCTGTATATTCTTGTCACCTCTTCTTAATATGTTCTGCTTCTGTTATGTCCATACCATTTCTGTCCTTTATCAAGCCCATCTTTGCATGAAATGTTCCCTTGGTATGTCTAATTTTCTTGAAGAGATCTCTAGTCTTTCCTTTTTTGCTGTTTTCCTCTATTTCTTTGCATTGACCACTGAGGAAGGCTTTCTTATCTCTCCTTCCTATTCTTTGGATCTCTGCATTCAGATCCTTATATCTTTCCTTTTCTCCTTTGCTTTTTGCTTCTCTTCTTTTCACAGCTATTTGTAAGGCCTCCTCAGACAGTCATTTTGCTTTTTTGTATTTCTTTTCCATGGGGATAGTCTTGATCCCTGTCTCTTGTACAATGTCACAAACCTCCATCCATAGTTCATCAGGCACTCTATCATATCTAGTCCCTTAAATCTATTACTCACTTCCACTGTATAATCATAAGGGATTTGATTGAGGTCATACCTGAATGGTCTAGCGGTTTTCCCTACTCTCTTCAATTTAAAGTCTGAATTTGGCAATAAGGAGTTCATGACCTGAGCCACAGTCAGCTCCCAGTCTTGTTTCTGCTGACTGTATAGAGCTTCTCCATCTTTGGCTGTAAAGAATATAATCAGTCTGATTTCAGTGTTGACCATCTGGTGATGTCCATGTGTAGAATCTTCTCTTTTGTTGTTGGAAGAAGGTGTTTGCTATGACCAGTGCATTCTCTTGGCAAAACTCTATTAGCTTTTGCCCTGCTTCTTTCCTTATTCCAAGGCCAAATTTGCCTGTTACCCCAGGTGTTTCTTGACTTCCTACTTTTGCATTGCAGTCCCCTATAATGAAAAGGACATCTTTTTTGGGTCTTATTCTAAAAGTTCTTGTAAGTCTTCATAGAACTGTTCAACTTCAGTTTCTTCAGCATTACTGGTTGGGGCATAGACTTGGATAACTGTGTTATTGAATGATTTAAATAATTACAATTGTTGTGTCTCCCTCTTGGATTGATCCCTTGATCATTATGTAGTACCCTCCTATATCTCTTGTAATATTCTTTATTTTGAGGTTTATTTTGTCTGATATGTGGATTGCTACCTCCGCTTTTTTTGCTTCCCATTTGCCTGGAATATATTTTTCCATCCTCTCACTTTCAGTCTATATTTATCTTGAAGTCTGAAGTCGGTTTCTTGTAGACAGCATATATATGGGTCTTACTTTTGTATCCATTCAGCCAGTCTGTATCTTTTGGTTGGAGCATTTAATCCATTTTTTTGACAATTTTTTAAAATTTTTATTTTTACTTTATTTTACTTTACAATACTATACTGGTTTTGCCATACATTGACATGAATCCGCCAGGGGGGAAAATGAGTTCCCATTCCTGAACCCCCCTCCCAACTCCCACCCCATATCATCTCTCTGGATCATCCCCGTGCACCAGCCCCAAGCATCCTGTATCCTGTATTCTGTATCGAACATAGACTGGCAAATTTTTTCTTACATGATAGTATACATGTTTCAGTGACATTCTCCCAAATTATCCCACCCTCTCCCTCTCCCTCTGAGTCCAAAAGCCCGTTCTATACATCTGTGTCTCTTTTGCTGTCTCACATACAGGGTTATCATTACCATCTTTCTAAATTCCATATACATGTGTTAGTATACTGTATTGGTATTTTTCTTTCTGGCTTACCTCACTCTGTATAATCGGCTCCAGTTTCATCCACCTCATTAGAACTGATTCAAACGTATCTTTTTTAATGGCTGAGTAATACTCCATTGTGTATATGTACCACAGCTTTCTTATCCATTCATCTGCTGATGGACATCTAGGTTGTTTCCATGTCCTGGCTATTATAAACAGTGCTGCAATGAACATTGGGGTACATGTGTCTCTTTCAATTCAGGTTTCCTCGCTGTGTATGCCCAGCAGTGGGATTGCTGGGTCATATGGCAGTTCTATGTGCAATTTTTAAAGGAATCTCCACACTGTTCCCCATAGTGGCTTTATTAGTCTGCATTCCCACCAACAGTGTAAGAGGGTTCCCTTTTCTCCACACCTTCTCCAGCGTATATTGCTTGCAGACTTTTGGATCACAGCCATTCTGACTTGTGTGAAATGGTACCTCATTGTGGTCTTGATTTGCATTTCTCTGATAATGAATGATGTTGAACATCTTTCAAGTGTTTGTTAGCCATCCATATGTCTTCTTTGGAGAAATGTCTATTTAATTCTTTGGCCCATTTTTTGATTGGGTCGTTTATTTTTTCTGGAATTGAGCTGGATAAGTTGCTTGTATATTTTTGAGATTAGTTGTTTGTCAGTTGCTTCATTTGCTATTATTTTCTCCCATTCAGAAGGCTGTCTTTTCACCTTGCTTATATTTTCCTTTGTTGTGCAGAAGCTTTTAATTTTAATTAGATCCCATTTGTTAATATTTGCTTTTATTTCCAGTATTCTGGGAGGTGGATCATGGAGGATCCTGCTGTGATTTATGTCTGAGAGGGTTTTGCCTATGTTCTCCTCTAGGAGTTTTATAGTTTCTGGTCTTACATTTAGATCTTTAATCCATTTTGAGTTTATTTTTGTGTGGGGTGTTAGAAAGTGATCTAGTTTCATTCTTTTACAAGTGGTTGACCAGTTTCCCCAGCATCACTTGTTAAAGAGATTGTCTTTACTCCATTGTATATTCTTGCCTCCTTTGTCAAAAGGTAAGGTGTCCATAGGTGTGTGGATTTATCTCTGGGCTTTCTATTTTGTTCCACTGATCTATATTTCTGTCTTTGTGCCAGTACCATACTGTCTTGATGACTGAGGCTTTGTAGTAGAGCCTGAAGTCAGGCAAGTTGATTCCTCCAGTTCCATTCTTCTTTCTCAAGATTGTTTTGGCTATTCGAGGTTTTTTGTATTTCCATACAAATCTTGAAATTATTTGTTCTAGTTCTGTGAAAAATACCTCTAGTAGCTTGATAGGGATTGCATTGAATCTGTAGATTGCTTTGGGTACTCATTTTCACTATATTGATTCTTCTAATCCATGAACATGGTATATTTCTCCATCTATAAGTGTCCTCTTTGATTTCTTTCATCAGTGTTTTATAGTTTTCTATATATAGGTCTTTAGTTTCTTTAGGTAGATATATTCCTAATTATTTTATTCTTTTTGTTGCAACAGTGAATGGAATTGTTTCCTTAATTTCTTTTTCTACTTTCTCATTATTAGTGTATAGGAATGCAAGGGATTTCTGTGTGTTGATTTATATTCTGCAACTTTACAATATTCATTAATTAGCTCTCGTAATTTTCTTGTGGAGTCTTTAGGCTTTTCTATGTAGAGGATCATGCCATCTGCAAACACTGAGAGCTTTACTTCTTCTTTTCCAATTTGGATTCCTTTTATTTCTTTTTCTGCTCTGATTGCTGTGGCCAAAACTTCCAGAACTATGTTGAATAGTAGCAGTGAAAGTGGGCATCCTTGTCTTGTTCCTCACTTTAGGGGAAAAGCTTTCAATTTTTCACCATTGAGGATAATGTTTGCTGTGGGTTTGTCATATATTGCTTTTATTATGTTGAGGTATATTCCTTCTATTCCTGCTTTCTCGAGAGTTTTTATCATAAATGGATGTTCAATTTTGTCAAAGGCCTTCTCTGCATCTATTGAGATAATCATATGGCTTTGATTTATCAATTTGTTAATGTGGTGAATTACATTGATTGATTTGCAGATATTTAAGAATCCTTGCATCCCTGGGATAAAGCCCACTTGGTCACGGTGTAAGATCTTTTTAATGTGTTGTTGGATTCTGATTGCTAGAATTTTGTTGAGGATTTTTGCATCTATGTTCATCAGTGATATTGGCCTGTAGTTTTCTTTTTTTGTGGTATCTTTGTCAGGTGTTGGTATTAGGGTGATGGTGGCCTCATAGAATGAGTTTGGAAGTTTACCTTCCTCTGCAATTTTCTGGAAGAGTCTGAGTAGGAGGGGTGTTAGCTCTTCTTGAAATTTTTGGTAGAATTCATCTGTGAAGCCGTCTGGACCTGGGCTTTTGTTTGCTGGAAGATTTCTGATTACAGTTCAATTTCCGTACTTGTGATGAGTCTGTTAAGATTTTCTATTTCCTCCTGGTTCAGTTTTGGAAAGTTGTACTTTTCTAAGAATTTGTCCATTTCTTCCACGTTGTCCATTTTATTGGCATATAATTGCTGATAGTGGTCTCTTATGATCCTTTGCATTTCTGTGTTGTCTGTTGTGATGTCTCCATTTTCATTTCTAATTTCATTGATTTGATTTTTCTCTTTGTTTCTTGATGAGTCTGGCTAATGGTTTGTCAATTTTATTTATCGTTTCCAAGAACCAGCTTTTGGCTTTGTTGATTTTTGCTCTGGTCTCTTTTGTTTCTTTTGCATTTATTTCTGCCCTAATTTTTAAGATTTCTTTCCTTCTACTAACTCTGGGGTTCTCCATTTCTTCCTTTTCTAGTTGCTTTAGGTGTAGAGTTAAGTTATTTATGTGATGTCTGTATTGCTATGAACTTTCCTCTTAGCACTGCTTTTATAGTGTCCCACAGGTTTTGGGTTGTTGTGTTTTCATTTTCATTTGTTTCTACGCATATTTTGATTTCTTTTTGGATTTTTTCTGTGATTTGTTGGTTATTCAGAAGCATGTTGTTCAGCCTCCATATGTTGGAATTTTTAATAGTTTTTCTCCTGTAATTGAGATCTAATCTTAATGCATTATGATCAAAAAAGACGCTTGGAATGATTTTGATTTTTTTTTTAATTTATCAAGTTTAGATTTATGGCCCAGGATGTGATCTATCCTGGAGAAGGTTCCATGAGCCCTTGAGAAAAAGGTGAAATTCATTGTTTTGGGGTGAAATGTCCTATAGATATCAATTAGGTCTAACTGGTCTATTGTATCATTTAAAGTTTGTTTTTCTTTGTCAGTTTGCTGTGTAGTTGATCTGTCCATTGGTGTGAGTGGGGTATTAAAGTCTCCCACTATTATTGTATTACTGTTTATTTCCCCTTTCATACTTGTCAGCATTTGTCTTACATATTGTGGTGCTCCTATGTTGGGTGCATATATATTTATAACTGTTTATCTTCTTCTTGGATTGGTCCTTTGGTCATTATGTAGTTGCCTTCTTTGTCTCTTTTCACCGCCTTTGTTTTAAAGTCTATTTTATCGGATATGAGTATTGCCACTCCTGCTTTCTTTTGGTCTCTATTTGCGTGGAATATCTTTTTTCCAGCCCTTCACTTTCAGTCTGTATGTGTCCCTTGTTTTGAGGTGGGTCTCTTGTAGGCAGCATATAGAGGGATCTTGTTTTTGTATCCATTCAGCCAGTCTTAGACTTTTGGTTGTGGCATTCAACCCATTTACGTTTAAGGTAATTATTGATAAGTATTATCCCTTTGCCATTTACTTTACTGTTTTGGGTTCAGGTTTATATGCCCTTTTTGTGTTTCCTGTCTAAAGAATATCCTTTAGCATTTGTTGGAGAGCTGGTTTGCTGGTGCTGAATTTTCTCAGCTTTTGCTTGTCTGTAAAGCTTTTGATTTCTCCTTCATATTTGAATGAGATCCTTGCTGGGAACAGTAATCTGGGCTGCAGGTTATTGTCTTTCATCACTTTAAGTATGTCTTGCCATTCCCTCCTGGCCTGAAGAGTTTCTATTGAAAGATTTGCAGTTATCCTTATGGGAATCCCCTTGTGTGTTATTTGTTGTTTTTCCCTTGCTGCTTTTAATATTTGTTTTTTGTATTTGATCTTTGTTAATTTGATTAATATGTGTCTTGGGGTGTTTCGCCTTGGGTTTGTCCTATTTGGAACTCTCTGAGTTTCTTGGACTTGGGTGATTATTTCCTTCCCCATTTTAGGGAAGTTTTCAGCTATATTCTCCTCAAGGATTTTTTCATGGTCTTTCTTTTTGTCTTCTTCTGGGACTCCTATAATTCGAATGTTGAAGCATTTCATATTGTCCTGAAGGTCTCTGAGACTGTCCTTATTTCTTTTAATTTGTTTTTCTTTTTTCCTCTCTGATTCATTTATTTCTACCATTTTATCTTCTGTTTCACTAATCCTATCTTCTGTCTCTGTTATTCTACTATTTGTTGCTTCCAGAGTGTTTCTGATCTCATTTATTGTGTTATTCATTATATATTGATTCTTTTTTATTTCTTTTAGGTCCTTGTTAAACCTTCCTTGCATCTTCTCAATCCTTGTCTCTAGGCTATTTATCTGTGATTCCATTTTGATTTCTAGATTTTGGATCATTTTCACTATCAATATTCAGAATTCTTTCTCAGGTAGATTCCCTATCTCCTCCTCCTTTGTTTGGTTTGGTGGGCATTTCTCCTGTTCCTTTACCTGCTGGGTATTGCTCTATCTCTTCCTCTTGGTTATATTGCTGCATTTGCTGTGGCCTTTCTATATTCTGGGATTTTGTGGAGTTCTCTTTACTATGGAGTTTCCTCACCGTGGGCGGGGTTGTATCAGTGGCTTACGGAGGCTTGTGTTGGAGTTCTGGTGGGTGGAGCTGGATTTCTTCTCTCTGGAGTGCAATGAAGTGACCAGTAATGGCTTATGAGACGTCAGTGGTTTTGGAGTAACTTTGAACTGCCTGTATATTGAAGCTCAGGCGTGTGTTCCTGTGTTGCTCGAGAATTTGTGTGGTATGTCTTGCTCTGGATCTTGTTGGCCCTTGGGTGGTGCTTGGTTTCAGTGTAGGTATGGAGGCATTTGGTGAGCTCCTATCGATTAATGTTCCCTGGATTCAGGAGTTCTCTGATGTTCTCGGGATTTGGACTTAAGCCTCCTGCTTCTGGTTTTCAGTTTTATTTTTACAATAGCCTCAAGACGTCTCCATCTATACAGCACCAATGATAAAACATCTAGGTTAAAGATGAGAAGTTTCTCCACATTGAGGGACACCCAGAGAGGTTAACTGAGTTACATGGAGAAGAGAAGAGGGAGTGTGTAGTTAGAGGTGACTGGAATGAGATGAGGTGGGATCAAAAGAGGAGAGAGCAAGCTAGCCAGTAGTCACTTCCTTATGTGCACTCCTCAGTCTGGTCCTCTCAGAGGTATTCACGGAGTTATACAGGGAAGAGGAGAGGGAGGAAGTCGACAGATGTGGCCAGGAGGATAAAAGATGAAATGAAAAGGAGAGAGACAGATCCAGCCAGTAACCAGTTCCTTAAGTGTTCTCCACCGTCTGGAACACACAGAGATTCCCAGAGTTGGGTAGAGAAGAGAAGAGGGAGGGAAGAGACAGAGGCCCCCTGGTGGAGAAAAAGGAGAGTCCAAAGGAGGAGAGAGTGGTCAAGTCAGTAATCTCGCTCTCAGGTAAAATTGGGTACTGAAGATTGGGTTTTTAAATGTACAAAATTGACAACAAATACAAAAAAGCAAAAATTAAAAATCTAGGGTAAAGGTTGGATTTTCAAGAATACAATATTAAAAGAAAAGAAGAAGAAGAAGGAGAAGAAAGAAAACAAAAGCCACAAGAATTATTAAAAACAACAACCACAAAAAGACTATATACAGTGTTTGCTTTAAAAATAGGGTCTTTTTTATTGAAAAGTAATAGTAGGTTATAAAAATAAAAATTAAAGGAGAAATAGAGGACTTAAAAATTTAAGAACGTTTAAAAAAAAGGAAAAAGAAAAGAAAAAAACAATCACACAACGATATATATATATATAAAAAGAATGATCGTAAAAATAGTAAAGATATATCTGGCCCTTTCTCTGGTGTTGTGGGCAGTGTGGGGTCACTTCCAAGGCAGTTCCCTCTGTTTAACTTCTTCTGTTTGCTGGTCTCTTCAATGTCTGATTTCCGCCCTGTCACAGAGGGGGCATTGGTGGACACTTTTTTTTTTTTTTTTTTTTTAATTAGGCTCACTTGCTCAGTCGTGCTGTGGGGAGGGAGGGATGTTGCAAACGAGTAACACTGGTGTGTGCTTACAGTGTCTCAGCCGCGCTGGGCCTGCCCCTGCTGGCTGTGCACACCACTCAGGCTCTACTTTGCTCCACCAGGAACCGTCTGCGGCCGGCCCTAGGCTGCATGCACCTCCCCAGTCTATGCCACTCAGGCTTGGTGCTCAGGTAGCCCTCAGAGGCTCAGATACAGTTGGGCCTGTATTTTGTGCCCTTCCCAGGTCCGAGTAGTTCAGGTGTTTGGCGAGCGCGATCACTGTGACATCGCCTTTCCAGTCTCTGCTGCTCAGTTTTCTGGGTGTATTGCTGGCATCCCTTCTCTGGCGGTAGATGACTGTCAAGAACCCCCAGAAGTTTTAGTTAGCAAAGAAGCCTTCTTGCATTTTGGTAGGTAATATCTCTCTTGGGCTGCGATTGCCCCCTTCCAGTCCTTATGGCTCTGGCTGTGTGTCACTGAAGGGGGATGGTCTGCAGCTGGCTATTTCTGTTCCATCCTTTGTTCTGGGTGCAGTCCTGGTGGTGTCTTATGTTCGAGTTTTTCATGTGGTAGCTATCCCACAGTCTGGTTTGCTAGCTCAGGTTAGTTTGCTCTGGTTATGAGGGGGGCCTTCCAGCCCGAATCTTACAAAGCACTGCAGCCTGTGCCTCCAGCACCTCCCTGCCCTGCCCCGACTTGTTAGTGGCAGATGCAAGCGTCTGTGCTGCTTCTCCACTGGGGGAATTACTGTTGGGCTCCTAATCTGTTGGTTTTAATTCTTTATTTTTCCTTCCTGTTATGTTGCCCTCTGTGCTTCCAAGGCTCACAACAGACTTAGCAGCGAGAGTGTTTCCTGGTGTTTGGAAACCTCTCTTTTTAAGATTCCCTTCCTGGGATGGAGCTCTCTCTCTCTATCTCCTTTGTCTCCTTTTTCGTCTTTTATATTTTTTTCCTACCTGTTTTTGAAGACAAAGATCTGCTTTTCTGGGTGCCTGATGTCCTTTGCCAGGATTCAGAAGTTCTTTTGTGGAATTTACTCAGCTTTGAAATGTTCTTTTGATGAATTTGTGACAGAGAAAGTGGTCTCCCTGTCCTATTCCTCCACCATCTTAGGACCGCCTCCTAATCCATTTTCATTAAAAGTAATTAGTAATATATACATTCCTATTGACATTTTCTAATTGTTTGGGGTTGATTGTGTAGATTTTTTTCTTCTGTTGTATTTTTGAGTATGTAAGTCCATTTAACATTTGTTGTAAAACTGGTTTGGTGGTACTGAATTCTCTTAAATTTTGCTTGTCTGAAAAGCTGTTGATTTCTCCCTCAATTTTGAATGAGATCCTTGCCAGATACAGAAATCTTGGTTGTACGTTTTTCCCTTTTAGCACTTTAAATATATCCTGCCATTCCCTTCTGGCCTGCAGAGTTTCTGCTGAAAGATAAGGTGTTCAACTTAGGGGGTTTCCCTTGTATGTTACTTGTTGCTTCTCCTTTGCTGCTTTTGATATTATTTCCTTGTGTTTAGTCTTTGTTAGTCTGATTAGTGTGTGTGTGGGCGTTTTTCTCCTTAGGTTTATCCTGTATGGGACTCCTTCTGTCTCTTGATCTTGATTGGCTATTTCCCTTTCCATGTTGGGGAAATTTTTAACTATAATCTCTTCAAAATTTTTCTTATATCCTTTCTTTTTCTCTTCTTCTTCTGGGACCCTTGTAGTTTGAATGTTGGTGCATTTGATATGGTCCCAGACCTCTCTGAGATTTTCCTCAGCTCTTTTCATTCTATTCTGCTCGTCAGAATTTATTTCCACCTTTTTATCTTCCAGCTCACTGATGCATTCTTTGCTTCAGATATTCTGATATTGATTCCTTCTTGAGTATTTTTGATTTCAGTAATTGTGTTGTTTGTCTCTGTATGCTTATTCTTTAATTTTTTTAGGTCTTTGTTAATTGATTCTTGCATTTTCTTCATTTTACTTTCAAGGTTTCTGATCATCTTTACTATCATTCTGAATTATTTTTCACGTAATTTTCCTATTTCCTCTTCATTTATTTGGACCTCTGTGTTTCTAGTTTGTTCCATCATTTGTGCACTATTTCTCTGGTTTTTCTTTCTTTCTTTCTTTTTTAAGTTATTGTGTTTCAGGTCTGCTTTTCCCAGGCTTCAGTAAAGTTGAATTATTTCCTGAAAAATGTAGAATTCTTTCTTCCTTTTGGTTTCTTCTCCCTAAGGTTGATCCAGTGGTTTGTTTAAGCTTCTTATAGGGTGAGATTTGTACTGTATCTTTGTTTTTCTTCTGATGGGCAAGACTGAGTGAGGTGGTACTCTTTTCTGCTGATGATTTAGACTGTGTTTTTGTTCTGTTTGTTGTTTAGGTGAGGCCTCTTGCACAGGGTGTTACTGGTGTTTAGGTGATGCTGGGTCTTGTATTCAGGTGGTTTCCTTTATGTGAGTTCTCACTATTTGATACCTCCGAGGGTTAGTTCTCTGGTGTAGGGTTTTGGAGTCAGTGCTCCCATTCCAAAGGCTCAGGGTTTGATCTCTGGTCAGGAACAAAAATTCAAGTGGTTTGTTATGACATTAAGGGAGAGTAAAACAAATATTCAAAAATGAGAAACCAAAGATGAATCCCAGACAAATGGCAGTTACAAAATCAGGCAAATAATATTAAAACAATGAAATATATGCATATAGATATACACCTATGAGCAAAGTGAAAACAGTCCAACAAAAATAAAGCACAATAAATTGATCCAGGGAAGAAAGGAAATAAAAAATTATATTTACCGGTTAGGAACAAAACTAACTTAAGCACAAACTGGAAAACAATACTAAAGCAAGGTGCCAAGTGGGGAAAGAAAGCAATGAAAACAAAACTACCAAATATGTTGAGAGGAAAGGAAAGAAAGAAAAGAAAGATAGAATAGATATGTAAAGTTAAATAGAGGTAGATGAAGATTTATATACATTAAAGAGAACCTGCAAGGGGAAAAGAACAGTAGGAAAAGCAAATGAAGGAATAAATGTAGAAAAAATATAATAGGATTAAGAAAAGTAAAAATTAAAATTATAAATAAAAGAGAAAAAAAAACACGGAAAAATAAAGAAAAAAGGGAAAAAAAAGGAAAACTCCTCAGAACTGCAAAAGCCCAATATAGAGGCAGAGGTTTATAACAACAGTAGAAAGTGTGACTGAATATACATATATACATATACACCCATCAGCAAAATCAAAACAGTCCAACAAAAATTAAATACAATAGTTTGACCTGGTGAACAAAGGAAACCAAAAATTATTTACCAGAACAAAACTATTTAAAGCACAAACTGGGAAACAAAACTAAAGCAAGGTGCCAATTTAATAATAAAACAATGAAAACAAAATTAACAAATATTTTGAGAGGAAAGGAGAGAAAGAAAAGACATGCAAAGTTAAATAGAGGTAGATAAAGGAAATTTATATACATTAAAAATTAACTGCAAGGGGAAAAGAACAGTAGGAAAAGCAAGTGAAAGTGAAATCGCTCAGTCGTGTCTGACTCTTTGTGACCCCATGGACTATAGTCTACCAGGTTCCACTGTCTATAGGATTTACCAGACAAAGGAAAAGCAAATAAAGGAATAAATGTAGAAAAAAAAATAATAGGTTTAAAAAATTAAAATTAAAAAAAGAGAAAAGAATTTTAAAAAAAGAAAAAGAGGAGAACTCCAGAGAACTGCAAAAGCCCAACATAGAGGCAGAGGTTTATGACAACAATAAAAAATGTGACTGAGGAAGAAGGGACAAAAAAAAAAAAAAAAAAAAAAAAAAAACCTCCAATGCTTAGTTGGATTTCTTAGTGCCAATAAAATCGACAACTACATCAGAGGGGGAGAAAAGGAAAGAAAGCAGGAAAAAAAAAAGAAGAATCTACAGGACAAATTTAAAAATTAGAATAATAATGCTTTCTTGAGTCACTGCTGTCAGAGTCCTTTCCCACGCTGGGAATCACAGTCCATCTCACCTCCCTAGGATGCCTTCCAACACCATACTGATCTCTGGATCTGCTGTGGGAGCTGCTCAGATTTTAATCTGGTCCTACTCCTGTGTGTTCTTGCCTCCAATGTCCACACTATCAGAGCTAGTGTGTTTTCTTTTGTGGGAGCTCTCAGTGTCCTTTTATATATTCCATAGACACAGAGTTGTCTTAGTTTATATCATGTGGATTTAATTTGCAGCTGGTACAGCTAGTGGGAAGGTTTTGGGTCTTCTTCCTTAGCTACAGTGCCCCTGGGTTTCAGTTGTGGTTTTATTTCCACCTCTACACATGGGTCATTCACTGGGGTTTGGCTCCTGAGGCTGCCCTGGAGGGCATGGGTTTGCCCCTGTGAGGGCCAGGTGTGGAAGTGGTGCACCTGCTTGGGTCACAGTGGTTCTGGCAGTACCAGGTACTCAGGGGGGTTGGCGGCTAGGGTAGGAGGCAATATAGTGCTCTAGAAGGGTATGGCAACCAGTATTTGCCAACACGCTGCAGTATTCTTGCCTGAAGAATGCCCTCTCTGACAGAGGCCTGGCAGGCCACAGTCCACAGGGTCGCAAAGAGTCAGAGAGGATGAAGTGACCCTACATGCATAACACAAGACATTTTTTTTTTTTTTGCTTGAGGCAGCTCTGCTCCAGTGAGAGTTATGCATGAAAGTGGTGCAGCTGCTTGGCTTGCAGGGACCCCGGTGGTGCCAAGTGTTCAGGGACACAAACTGCCTCCATGGCAGGAGTTATGGCCCTATCAGAGTCTTTTTTCAAGCCTCTTGTAGCTGGTGATCAGAAGGCCTCTTTAGCCAGTCTTTCTCCATAGCTCCACCCATTCAGGCACATAGAGGGGCCCCCTCGACTGGGGTTCTACTCTGTAGATCGGCACATCAGGCACTTAAAGGGGCACACTGGGTGGGGTCCTACTCTGAAGTTCAGTGCATCACGTGTTTGCTGGGCCAGCTTCTCTACTGTTCAGCTGCCAATGCTGGCCTGTGGAGAGAGAGAGGCTTTGGTGATGGCCCCACCTTCTATGCGTGACTCAGTAGTATTGCCTTGCTTCCATTGCTTCCTGGCTTTCCTCAACTGGCATTTCCCACCACGATCTCCTCCCTCACATCCCCTAGATTCTTTTCTCCACAGTGAACAGCAGCCCTCCCACTGGGACTGCTCCACAATCCCCAAACTCCAGCTCCCAGCCACTCTTCCAGGAGGCCTGCATTCCTGCCCAGGGTATGTATGGCTACAGCAAAGATTGTT
Source organism: Capra hircus (assembly GCF_001704415.2). Classification (NCBI taxonomy): domain Eukaryota; kingdom Metazoa; phylum Chordata; class Mammalia; order Artiodactyla; family Bovidae; genus Capra; species Capra hircus. The sequence goes on from NC_030823.1 coordinate 7,365,996, forward strand.
TGATTCTCATTTCATTTAGGCTGCCATAGATCAGCTGTTTCACTCTTATCCTTAAATGTTTCTCTTCTGACTCAGACAATTGCCCTGCTGTGGGGATTGGACTCTTGCTTCAGTTTCCCTATCTGCCAAGGGTAGGTCCAGTCCTACTAATATTCCTGTCTTTCCCCCTAGTTCCTTTGTCCTTCCAAGTTTTGCAGAGTTCTATTTATTTATTTTTTTCGACTGATCAGGTCCTCTGTTCCATTCTCAGGTGGTATTCTGCATGCACTTCTGTGTCTGAAGGTGTATTCCTGATGTATCTGTGTAGAGAGATGTAATCAAGGTAAACTTACCTCTCTACCATCTTGTTCTCTCCAAAGCTATAGTTTTTCCAGTAGTCATGTATGGATGTAAGAGCTTGACTATAAAGAAATCTGAGTGATGAAAAATTGATGCTTTTGAACTGTGGTGTTGGAGAAGACTCTTGAGAGTCCTTTGGTATGCAAGGAGGTTCAACTAGCTCATCCTAAAGGAAATGAGTCCTGAATATTCATTGGAAGGACTGATGCTGACTGAAACTCCAATACTTCGGGCACCTGATGTGAAGAACTGACTCATTGGAAAAGACCCTGATGCTGGGAAAGATAGAAGACAGGAGGAGAAGGGGACATCACAGAATCTATGGACATGAGTTTCAGTAAGCTCTGGGTGTTGGTGATGGACAGGAAGCCTGGCATGCTGCAGTCCATGGAGTCGCAGAGTCTGACACGACCAAGCAAATGAACTGAACTGACTTGAGGTACGGTTGTATCTCTATAAGTTTCCCTCTTAGAACACCTTTTGCTGAATCTCATAGGTTTTGGATCACCATGTAAAAAACTATCAGACAACCCCGTAAAGAACTATAGGAAAAGCAGTTGAATATATCAAAGACAGAAAAAAAAAAAGTCATCAAAAAAAGAAAAAGAGGGTGAAAAAGAAAAAAATAAAATAAAATATTTTTTTTTTTAAAAACAAGAAAATCAAGGGGAAAACTCCACAGCACCACAAAAGGCTAACATGAAGGTGGAAATATGTAGGAGAAATAAACAGTGTGGTTTATAAGATAAAAAGGGGGAAAAAAGGTTCTCAATGTCATAGGTTTACTTGGTTGTGGAATCTGCCCCCTTGGATGGGGTTGGGTTGGTGTCCTGTGATGTTTTCCTGGTTGGGGGAGCTTGTACCTGTGTTTTAGTTGATGGAGCTGGACCTCATGTCTCTGGAGGGCAGTTAAGTATCCAGTGGTAGGTTTTGGAGTGTCTATGGGTTCTTTATGCCTTTGGGCAGTCCTTCTGGCTTTGGCAGTTTAGACACATCTATTTCTACAGCTGCTTCAAACTTTCCCTGTCAGCATATCTTCACTGCTGCCAGACACCTACTTGTCCCTGGGATCATTGCTGGTGCTTCTGTTCCCCTGTCTCACTGCTGACCAAAGCTTCATAGGTAGGGGCTTGTGTGGATCTTTTCTTGTGCCTTCAGTATCGTGAAGACTTGTATGGGCTTCCCTCAGCCCCCTGAGTTCACCCTGTACATCTCAGGGCTTGTGCACACTTTTCTCTGTGCCCCAGGCCCACCCTCTGTGTCAAGGGGCTTGTGCGCACTTGTTTCCACTCCCCAGGCACACCCTCTTCTTTGTGGGGTTTTTGTTCACTTGTCTCAGCTTCCCGAGCCCACCCTCTGCATTGTGGGGCTTGTGTGCACCTGTCTTGGCTCCCCTGGTCTGCCTTCAGCTTCGCAGGGTTTGTGTTCACTTTTGTCAGCTCCCTGTGTCTGCCCTCCATGCTGCAAGGTTTGTGTGTCCTTGTTTTTTCTCACCAGCCTGCCCTGTTTGTTGTGGGATTTATGTGCTCCTCTTTCGGGTCCCCTGGCCTGCCCTCTGTGCCACGAGGGTTCTGCGCACTGCCCAAGTTTGTATGCCTCTCTCTCTCTCTGCACCCCGGGCTGCCCTTTGCACTGCGAGGGTTGTGTGCCTTTCAAGGATTTGTATGCCATACCACACTCAGGACCACCTCTGTGCCAGAAGGGTTGTATGTGCTGGAGAGGTTAGTATGTCTCCCCACTCTCAGTTCCCTGAGTCCACCGCCCAGCTAGGGGCACAGTCTGTGCACTGTTAATGGGCTGAAAAGTGCAGCTTTCTCTGTTCCTGGATTTATAAGTCCCTGCCTGGTTTGGGAGACTCCACATCTCCTTGGGCCCACCTGCAAGGGTGCTTCCCTGTGCATGGGAACTCCTCCTGTTTCAGGACTCCCTCCTTCCTTCGGGGCAAAAAGTCCTGCCCAGAACTTCTCTGTCTTTCCCCTTTTTAGGTCTCCATCCTTGTGGCTCAGAGGTTAAAGTGTCTGCCTGCAATTCGCAATTCGGGAGATCCAGGTTCATTCCCTGGGTCAGGAAGATCCCCTGGAGAAGGAAATGGCAACCCACTCCAGTATTCTTGCCTGGAGAATCCCATGGATGGAGGAGCCTGGAAGGCTACAGTCCACGGGGTCGCAAAGAGTCGGACACGAATGAGCGACTTCACTCACTCACTCATCCTCTCTCCTACCTCTTTTCACGTTGCTTAGACTGTTCCCCTGGAGGCCTGGGGTCTTCTGCTGTCACCAAGAGGTTGCTTTGTAGGAGTTGTTCCATATCTTAATGAGTGTTTGATGTATTTGTGGGGAGACTGGCGATCTCCCTGTCTTACTCTTCTGCCATTTTCTTCTGCTTCCTAAACAATCAGCATCCTACATCTTTTAGTGTTATTCAATATTAAACAATGAAAGGTTAAAATATTTCTAAGGTTAAGCTATTCCTAAAGACCTATCAGAAGATAAATAATTCAGATGGTCTGTTCTTTTACAAATATTCTAAGAATTGACATGAGACTCTTTAGAGATTTAAATAATTTAGACAAGAACATTTCCTATTTGGGGTTCAGTATGGTGAAAAGACTTTGTTGTTATTCAATCACTCAGTCATGTCTGACTCTTTGTAACCTCATGGACTGCATCATGCCAGGCTTCTCTGTCCTTCACCTGTGAAAAGACTATGATTTTAAAACTCTAAGATAAATGAACTCTGAGTTGAATCCTGATAAACTGGTGGGTTCGTCCATCATTCACTCCTAAATAGGAAAGTACAATATTTAAGTTTTAGGATCATTATCCAGGTTTAAAATAAACAACTGCTGTCCACCCAGATAGTCAAAGTCATTTAAAATCAAATATCACAACAGCAAATAAGAGTCTGCTGCAGGGAAGATATGTTTATTGAACAAAATATTTGAACTTGCATCCCAGTAGTGAAAGTGCTGAGTCAACCACTGGACCACCAGGGAATTATTTGACATATATTACAGATTTAATATTTCTCACAGTAAGCTTATGGTATGGCTATTTTAATACTTATTTCATGACTGAGTAAAAGTTGAGACTTAAGGTGTCCCAATTAATGTTACACAAATCTGTGAAGACAAAGAACACCTAAATCCAGAGTATTTTCTACCACATTTCATTTACTTCATATTAAAATAATATTTCAGTAAAGTTTCCTTTACATCAACAAATAATCAGGGCATTTTTAGACCAAATTTTACTTGCAGTAGAAACAACAGGACAGAGTGAGTGGTTTCCAACTGAGGAGATAAGAGTTCAGTGAAAAATAAGATGTAAAATTTTACATTAATAGGGGAAAGAGACAAAAAAAAAAAAAAGAACAAAACATGAGAACTAGCTTCAGAAGTACTCTCCCCATTTTTTGACAGAGGGAGCTTAACCCCATACTCTGTGGCAACCTAGAGGAAGATGGGAGGGAGGTTCAAGGAGGAGGAGACATATGTATACCTGTGGCTAATTCATGTTGATGTATGGTAGAAACCCGCAGAATATTCCAAAGCAATTATTCTCCAATAAAAAAAAAATACTCTGATTCCTTGTGACTTTTCTTTTGAAGTTAAAAACTTTAATTCATTATTTAAGGGCTTATTTGAATAATTATAATATATAACAACACATTTTTAAATAAAATTTTGATATTAAATAAACTTTTTTCTTTAATAAGCATCTGAAATTACATTATAGGAAGTGATCTGCTGACACAGGTGTTAGTATAATCATAGTTCAACGTATTTTAAGTTTCACCATTTTGTCTTTTCTGTTTTCCATTTCCCCTCTTCACCAGAATGTCTATGGTTATTCTCAAGTGTTTTCAGGCAGCTAAAAAAAAAAGTATTGTCAAGAGTTTTTAGGTGTTATACTTGGAAAATTGATGTTCACATAGTCACAATCATGGTGATAAAATCCTTGTTCTTTGAACTGGCCCTGAGGAAATTCTTTGACATTATTTTTCTAAAACTGTCACAATTTGGGGAGAAAATCAGGTAGTTGTTATTATAATACATCTGATTGTTTGGAAACTATAGGGTTGCTGCTAACACTGTGTTGTCAAAGTAAAATATCTCTTCCTTCTCTGCATAATTAGATTTAAAAATGTTCAGTAGTTGGATACAATATTTCAGGGAAGGTCATCAGGTAAAGCGAGTCTAAATTAGGTGTAACTGTCCACCACCCACAGGGTGTTAAGAAATGAAGTATCTGAAATATTTATCTCTCAACAAGCCCTGGATAATGAAATATTTTTGCCCATTTAACTGGTAGTTCACAAGCTGGGCTTCCACAAAATAATCAATTTTCTCCTGTTACACAACTGACTTTGCAATGCCATGGGCTCTGGCCCACCAGGCTCCTCTATCCTTGGGATTCTCCAGGCAAGAATACTGGAGTGGGTTGTCATGCCCTCCTCTAGAGGATCTTCCCAACCCAGGGATTGAATCCAGGTCTCCCACATTGTAGGCAGATTCTTTACCATCTGATCCACTGAGGAAGCCTTGCAACCCAAGAATATTATGACTTATTCATTTAAATGCCCAATTTAAAAGTATACAAGGTAAGGGACTTCCCTGATGGTCCAGTGATTAAGACTCTGTCTTCCAGTTAAGGGGATGTGAACTCAGTCCCTGGTTAGGAAGCTAAGATTCCACATGTTTCAAACCCCCCTCCCCAAAAAAATAAAAACAAAAACAAACAAACAAAAAAACCAAATATAAAACAGAAGCGATGTTTTAACAAATTCAATAAAGACTAAAAATGATTCACTTCGAAAAAGTCTTTTAAAGTATACAAAGTATACAAAGGAAGATCAAACTCTATTTCAAAATAAGCATTTGAGTTTTTTTATGTGTAAGGAAATTATGAATATAGAAAGCCTGAGAGATGCAGGAAATTATTTTAAAGTGCAGAAGTAAAAAGTACCAGATGGACAGATTGACCTAATCTAATCACATAAGCTCTTTAAAAGCAAATTTTCTTTGTCTGGTAGCAGAAGAAGAAATTAAAGAGACTGGATGTGTTGAGAAAATGTTGGCATGAGAGGATATTCTGTTGTGGGCTTTAAGATGGAAGAAGCAAGAGGGGAAGGACCTGAGAGCTTGTCCTATGAGCAGACGGTGACTCTCAACCATCAGTCTACAGCAGAATGAGAATCTCAGGCTGCTGCTGCTGCTGCTGCTAAGTTGCTTCAGTCGTGTCTGACTCTGTGTGACCCCATAGAGGGCAGACCAGCAGGCTTTCCCGTCCCTGGGATTCTCCAGGCAAGAACACTGGAGTGGGTTGCCATTTCCTTCTCCAATGCATGAAAGTGAAAAGTGAAAGTGAAGCTGCTCAGTCCTGTCCAACTCTTAGTGACCCCATGGACTGCAGCCTACCAGGCTCCTCTGTCCATGGGATTTTCCAGGCAAGAGTACTGGAGTGGGTTGCCATTGCCTTCTCTGAATCTCAGGCTATCGGAGACAAATAGAAAGGAAATAGATTTAGTTAAAAACCCAACAGAGTTTGAAATCAGATTCTCCCTGCCAGATCCTCCATGTAAGATGTCAGCCCAGTCATCACTTTCATCTTGGACTTTTGAAGCCCTAAGCAAAGAACACAGTTGAGTTCACCTAGATTGAATAGCTGCTGCTATAAGCTGTTAAATTGGTGATACCTATAAACCTTCATACAGAGTGAAGTAAGTCAGAAAGTGAAAAACAAATATCTTAAATTAATACATACATGTGAAATCTAGAAAAATGATATAGATGATACTATTTGCAAGCCAGAAATACAGACACAGACATGGAAATAAGTGTCTGGATATCAAAGAGGAAGGGAGTCATGGAATGAATTGGGATTCTGGGGTTGACAAATGCACACTATTTATAACAATGTGTGTATTAATATAAAATAAATAACTAATGTAAACCTAATGTAGAGCACAGGGATCTCTACTCAGTGCTCTGTGGTGACCTAAATGGAAAGGAAATTCCAAAAATAGAAGATATATGTACATGTACAGCTGATTCACTTTGCTGTACAGTAGAAATTAACAGAACACTGTAAAGCAACTATATGCCAATTAAAATTAATAAAAATAAGTAAATAAAACAGTACTAGGTGCGTTTCATAGCTAGTACACTAGATTGGTGATGTTTAAAATTTCTTTCTGGTTTCTTGTCAAATTTTCTATATTTATAAGAAAATTTCAGAGTAAAAAAATCAAGAAAAAAAGCATAATTAAATAAAAAATAGATTAATGGCTCTAAAGTAAGATTGCCTGAATATGAGCTGTGAGTACAAATAAGATATAGTTGATTAATTTTGAGGACTTAATTCAAGTCTTATGAGTTTAAAAACTTCTGGATTATTAGATTAATACTATGGTAACTGAAAGTAATGGACACTAGGAGCACTATCATTATTGTTATAAACCCTCACTTAATGTAACCCTAAATATGTAAGCATTTCATATAAAAATAGGAAATAGCTATTCTCAACTTTGCATATATTAAAATTAGAAGAGAGTTCAATACAGATATGTGGAAATGCAATAAGTACAAAGGTTAATGTATTTCTTAGTGATTAGAAAACAATTATCGATCACCAAATTTTGGAAAGCTTTAAATCAAAGTTTTTACTACAAAATAATTTATGGAAAAAATTCAAGAGGAGCTAGATGAAAGGTTTTGAAAATAATAATATATTTATTTTTCTAAATTTTTTTTGCTAATTTGTGGATTTAATAGCCCCTAATTTAATTAGATTAATGCCTTTTGTGTGGACTGGCTTGTAGAAAAGGCTGTCTGACAAACTGAATTTGTGTACTGTTGTATCTCTTAACAGAAGTAAAGCTATTAAGAAGAGGTGGAAAGAATACACGGAGAAACTATACAAAAAAGATCTTCATGTCCCAGTTAATCACGATGCTGTGATCACTCACCTAAAGCCAGCCATTCTGCATTGCAAAATCAAGCGGGCCTTAGGAAACATCAATATGAAGAAAGATAGTGGAGGTGATGGAATTCCAGTTGAGCTATTTCAAATCCTAAAAGATGATGCTGATAACGTGCTGCACTCAATACACCATCAAATTTGGAAAACTCATCAATGGCCACAGGACTGGAAAAGGTCAGTTTTCATTCCAATCCCAAAGAAAGGCAATGCCAAAGAATGTTCAGACTAATGCATAAATGCACTCATCTCACACGCTAGCACAGTAATGCTCAAAATTCTCCAAGCCAGGCTTCAATAGTACATGAACTGTGAACTTCCAGATGTTAGCTGGATTTAGAAAAGGCAGAGGAATGAGAGATCAAATTGCAAGCATTCACTGGATCATAGAAAAAGCAAGAGAATTCCAGAAGAGCACCTTCTTCTGCATTATTGATTACGCCAAAGTCTTTGACTGGATGGATCACAAATAACTGAAAAATTCTTCAAGAGATGGGAGTACCAGACCGCCTTACCTTCCTCTGAAAAGTCTGTATGCAGGTCAAGAAGCAACAGTTAGAACCAGACATGGAACAACAGTCTGGTTCCAAATTGGGAAAGGAGTACGTCAAGGCTGTATATTGTCACCCTGCTTATTTAACTTATATGCAGAATACATGATGTGAAATGCTAGGCTGAATGAAGCAGAAGCTGGAATCAAGTTTCCGGGAGAAATATCAGTAACCTCAGATATGCAGATGATACCACCCTATGGCAGAAAGTGAAGAGGAGCTAAAGAGTCTCTTGGCGAAAGTGAAAGAGGAGAGTGAAAAAGCTGCCTTAAAGCTCAAGATTTAGAAAACTAAGATCATGGCATCTGGTCCCATCACTTCATGGCAAATAGACGGGGAAACAGTGAAAACAGTGACAGACTTTATTTTCTTGGGCTCCAAGATCACTGCAGATGGTGATTGCAGCCTTGAAATTAAAAGACCCCTGTGCTTTGGGGAAAAAAAAAAAAAAAAAGCTATGACAAACCTAGACAACATATTAAAAAGCAGAGACATTACCTTGCTGACAAAGGTCCATCTAGTCAAAGCTATGGTTTTTCCAGCAGTCATGTATGAATGTGAAAGTTAGACCATAAAGAAAATTGAGCCCTGAAGAACTGATGTTTTTGAAGTGTGCTGTTGGAGAAGACTCCTGAAAGTCCCTTGGACTGCAAGGAGATCTAAGCAGTCCATCCTAAAGGAAATCAGTCCTGAATATTCAATGTTAGGACTGATGCTGAATCTGAAGTTCCAATACCTGATGGGAAGAACGGACACATTTGAAAAGACCCTGATACTGGGAAAGATTGAAGGTAGGAGAAAAAGGGGATGACAGAGGATGAGATAGTTGGATGGCATCATTGACTCGATGGACATGAGTTTGCATAAGCTCTGGGGTTTGGTGATGGACAGGGAAGCCTGTTGTGCTTCATCTATGGGGTTGCAAAGAGTTGAACACAACTGAGCAACTGAACTGAACTGACTGAGCTTTCCCTTACCTTTTTTTTTTATTAGATTAGTTAAGACTGTGAAAATTGGCTTGTCATTTATCTGTGACACTTTCTTGAATAAAATAATATGATTTCAAACAAAATGAAATGAGTGTCTTTAAAGTTTTGTATTTTTCCTCTACTCTTGAGCATAAAAGAAAACATGTGGGGTTAATTCCAAAATAACGAATTTAATAATGCATAATTTATGAAAACTTATACAAATCTATATCAAGCCACATCAACTGATATTTATCTATATAAATTATAATTTTCAAACATACTATATAATATACATGAGTATATTTGCATTTCAGATATATATGTATCACAAATGCATATATAGGTTATCTAATATAGTATTTAAATATTTAGCATATTTTCTTTATTTATATGCTATCTAGTTAAATAACCCACTGTTAATTATAGTTAAACTTTCCAAAAGCATCCTACTTGTATACCTATCCATGTTTAATTAATTTGCAATAGGGATATTGATATAAGCCTATCAGGGTAAGTCAACTCTGTGATTCCCTGCATGTTTAAATGCAGTGAAATATAAAGAATGAATGAAACATGAATAAACAATATCATCATTCAAGTCTCTGCTGAAAATCAAGTAGGACTCAGGGGGATAGCTCTCTGTCAGAAATCTTCATTAATACTTAACACAAAATCTACTCACAGTTCCAATCCTGGAGCTGACAGAAGCTTATTAAACACATATTTATTTTAAATTTCAGTTAACACTAAACTCTTTGACTCCTAGTCATCCTGAAATGCATCAATCATCTAAAAGCAAAGTTTCCAAACACATCTACATTATAATCAGTGGTAATCAGAGACACAAAACATGCTTTTCAGGGTCTCTGTATCCAAAGTGTTGCTGTACTGTTCTGTCCTGTCACTAACTTGTGTCCCACTTTTTGTGAACCCATGGACTGCAGCATGACAGTCTCCCCTGTACGTCACTATTTCCTGGAGTTTGCTCAGATTCACGTACATTGAATTGGTGATGCTATCTAATCATCTCATAGCCCTAGGGGGTTGAAAGAAGATAACTTATAAGTCCCTGACACATAGGAGAGAATACTGAAACAGGAGGATGCACATGCTATCCTAGTCTTTATTTCTTATAAATCCCATGGCCTTGGTTTCATTATGTCTAAAATGGACTTATTAAAACAGTTGCTGTTGGTATATAACAAGATACTTTTAAGGTAAAATGAACTTCAACATATGAAACTATACAGTCGAAGCAGACCAGAACTAAAATCAATTATCACAGTTCGAACTAAAATGAGACAATCTCCATGAATTCACCTTTAAAAGACATGTGGGTTCATGCTCAGTTGCTAATAATGTCTGACTCTGTGACCCATGGACTGTAGCCCACAGGCTCCTCTGTCCATGGGATTTCCCAGGCAAGAATATCAGAGCGGGTTGTCACTTCCACCTCCAGGGGATCTTCCAAACCCAACTATTGAACCCTCATCTCTTGTGTCTTCTGCGTTGGCAGTGGATTGACCACTGAGCCAACAGTGAAGCCCAAGGGCCTCTATAAGTCTAGGTAAATTGGAATATTATGTTATTAATACCATCAAAGTTTAAATATAGCATTATTGTGAGTTATTTTATTTCATATGTAAATTTATACATATGGTTCCTATAATTTTACTTACATTACTGTAATGTGAAAAAAAAATCTTGAAAGGTTTTTTTTACCTTATTTGATTCATTTCTTGTTATTTTTATTTTGTACTAAATTTTATTTAATTCACATTGCTGATTCTTAGGAGCCTGATCATTATGTGAAGGCTGTATTGAATTGTTCATCTTAAACGACTTGGTATTTTCAGATGGTCTTGTAACTGTTATATTTTGAAAATCTTGCCATGTCTTATGATAATAAAAATCATGATAAAAACACTTTTTTCTTATCCTTGTCAGTGATCTTCATCACAAAATGAATCTATTTTGCAGTGCTTTGTTTTTTCCAAGATACTTCCCACACTCAAAACATTCATTTGAGCTTCTGAGAATTTTATGAAGTTATATTATTTTCACCCTTTACCACATTTAGTTTTGATTTAGAATCCAAGTGAGCCAAAAATTAACTCACAAGTCAAACTATTCTCATCTCAAACAGCTAATTTTCTTAAGCACACAGTTTGACAAAATTGCTGTCTACAAAAAATTATTTGGCCACTGTATTTTGCAATATATATGGTACCATGCTGAGAATAATGATCTCTTCATGATACTGAAGACGTGACAATATTGTATGGGTTAAAACTATTTTCACTCTATAATGTCTATTTCTTAAGTTAGTATTATTTAGGTTTCATTGAATTTTTAAAGCAATGCAGAATCTTCTTTTCTCAGTATGTACAAAACATAAGAATCTCACTTGGAACATTTGCTTCCAAAAGAAGAACATGTTCAAATACTCTTCTTTTAATGAATAGAGAATATACCCAGAGGAGTTAATAATCTTGATATTATTATGAGTTCATTGTCTTGAGATATGAGATCATGAGTTTATAAATAAAGTTCTCATCACAGAAAGAAAATGTTTGTAACTGTATAGGGTGATGAATGTTACTAAAATATCGAGTCACTGATTCTGCCTTTTTCGTTTCTCAGTAAGTTTTGAAAATCAGGTCTTCTTAATCTTATCCTCAAAATGCTTAAGAGTTGAAACCCTGGCGCAGTTGTACAAAGGTACACTAACGTTCTGTGTATATATAGTCATCAGACTGCCTTGGTTGAACTTGCCACTATGATCTGGAGCCAAACTGAGGAGCAGAGGTTATAATAGGATGTATAGAGATGAAGTACGAAAAAGGATATTTTTTGTTTTTCTTTCCACAATGACTACATCTATCTAAACTAGAAACTATATTGGGTATCTTTCTTTCTTTCTTTTTTTTTTTAATTGAAGGATAATTGCTTTACAGAATTTTGTTGTTTTCTGCCAAACCTCAACATGAATCAGCTATAGTTATACACATATTTCCTCCCTTTTGAAATCTCCCATCTCACTCCCTATCCCACCCCTCTAGGTTGTTACAGAGCCCCTGTTTGAGTTTCCTGAGCCATACAGAAAATTGTCATTGTCTATTTTACGTAACGTAATCCAAGTTTCCATGTTACTCTTTACACACATCTCACTGTCTCTTCTCCTCTCCCCATGTCCATAAATCTGTTCTTTATGTCTGTTTCTCCACTACTGCCCTGTAAATAAATTCTTCAGTACCATTTTTCTAGATTCCATATATACGCATTAGAATATGATATTTATCTTTCTCTTTCTGACTCACTTATCTCTGTATAACAGTTTCTAGGTTAATCCACTTCATCAGAACTGACTCAAATGTGTTCCCTTTTATGACTGAGTAATATTCCATTGTGTGTACGTACTACAACTTCATTATCCGTTCATCTGTCAATGGAAATCTAGATGTCATCCATGTTCTAGCTACTGTAAATAGCGCTGCAATGAACAATGACATACAAGTGTCTTTTTCAATTTTGGCTTCCTCAGGATATATGCCTAGGAGTGGGATTCCTGGGTCATAATGTGATCTTTGTTCCTAGTTTTTTAAAGGAATCTCCATACCATTTTTTTCATAGAGGCTATATCAGTTTACATTCCCATCAACAGTGGGAAAGTGTTTCTTTTTCTCCACACCCTCTCCATCATTTACTGTTTTTAGACCTTTTAATGATGACCATTCTGACTGGTGTGAGGTGATATCTCATTATAGTTTTGATTTACATTTCTCTAATAATGAGGACTGTTCAGCCTCTTTTCATGTGTTTGTTAGCCATCTGTATGTCTCTTTTGGAGAAATGTCTGTTTAGGTATTTTTCCCACTTTTTGATTGAGTTATTTGTTTTTCTGGCATTGAGTTATATGAGCCACTTGTATATTTGGGAAATTAATTCTTTGTCAGTTGTTTCATTTGCTGTTATTTTCTCCCATTCTGAGGGTTGTCTTTTTACCTTGCTTATAGTTTCCTTTGCTGTATAAAACTTTTTAGTTTAATCAGTCCCACTTGTTTACTTTCATTTTTATTTCCATTACTCCAGGAGGTGGGTCATAGAGGATCTTGCTTTGATTTATATCAACTAGTGTTCTGCCTATGTTTTCCTGTAAGAGTTTTATAGTTTCTGGCCTTACATTTAGGTCTTTAATCCATTTTGAGTTTCTATATCTTTGTGCATGGTGTTAGGAAGTGTTCTAATATCATTCTTTTACATGTAGCTGTCCAGTTTTCCCAGCACCATTTATTGAAGAGGCTGTCTTTGCTGCATTGTATATTCTTGCCTCCTTTGCTGAAAATAAGGTACTCATAGGTGCATGGATTTATTCCTGGGCTTTCTATCTTGTTTCCTTGGTCTATATTTCTGTTTTTGTGCCAGTACCATACTGTCCTGATGACTGTAGGTTTGTTGTATAATCTGAAGTCAGGAAGGTTGATTCCTCCAGCTCCATTCTTCTTTCTCAAGGCTGCTTTGGCTATTCACGGTCTTTTGTGTTACCATATGAACTGTGAAAATTTTTGTTCTAGTTTTGTGAAAAAATGCCATTGGTAATTTGAAAGGGATCACGTTGAATCTGTAGATCGCATTTGGTAGTATAGTCATTTTCACAATATTGATTCATCCTACCCAGGAACATGGAATACCTTTCCATCTGTTTATATCATCTTTGGTTTCTTTCATCAATGTCTTATAATTTTCCTTGTATAGTTTTTGTTTTTGTTTTTGTTTTTTTGTCTCCCTAGGTAATTTTATTCCTAGATATTTAATTCTTTTCATTGCAATTGTGAATGGGATTGATTCTACAATTTCTCTTTCTGATTTTTCATTATTATTATATAAAAATGCAAGTGATTTCTGTGTATTGATTTTGTATCCTGAAACTTTGCTAAATTCCCTGATTAGCTCTAGTAATTTTCTGATACTATCTTTATGGTTTTCTATGTATAGTATCATGTCATCTACAAACAGTGAGAACATTATCTCTTCTTTTCCAATCTGGATTCCTTTTATCTCTTTATCTTCTCTGATTGCTGAGGCCAGGACTTCCAGAACTATGTTGAATAATAGTGGTGAAACTGGACAGTCTTGTATCTTAATCACTATTTGAGTTCTAATTGTTTGAATTTCATTGCTTCATATTTTAAATCCAAAATTACAAAAAAGGTAATTTGTTTAATAAACTTAATCCATTGCAGTAAATTATTTATCTCTTGGTTCCAGTGTTTCTACAAAGTGGGAGAAAATTCACTCAATTTATAGATGACTAGTGACTAAATTAATTATCTAAGAGGGTAATACACTATTGATATCCTTTCTTATTATTAGTCTGGTTCAAATGCACTAAAGCAATTCTCTTTATGACATAAATATTCCAATGATTATTTAAGAAATCAATTTTTTCCAACAAGAAATCTACTCCTTGTTTAAAAAGCAACTTAAAATATGAGAACCTTATCCTATGTGAAACAGAGCTGGACTACTTTATTTTAGTGATGGCATTCTTACTTTAGGGCTTCCTAGGTAGCTCAGTGGTAAAGAATCTGCCTGTGATGTAGGAGACCTGGGTTCAAGCCCTGGGTCAGGAAGGTTCCCTGGAGAAAGGAATGGCAACCCACTTTAGTATTTCTGCCTGGAGAATTCCATGGACAGACTATACTGATGGGCTATTGTCCATGGTGTCAAAAAGAGTTGGACATGACTGAGTGACTAACACAACACATCCTTCTTTTATCTTGCCAATTTCCCACTGATAGAAATCTGAAACTTAGCAGTTATTGAAATACTTCTATATCATATATTTCTTAAATAAAATGTACTAAACAGAACTGACACCCTTTTGATAACCAAGGCTATCATTTTGACATGATTGTGTTATAATGGAAAGTTTTATTTGCCTATTCCCATCCTTGTAGTTTTCATCTTTGATTTTTACAAAACATCTTATTTAAATTTGTTTGGTATGTTTTCCGCCTTACAAGAAATCAGTTATTCATGGTTTATAAGTAAAAAGTAAATTCTGGTTAACCATCATGTGTAATCCTCCTCAGAGTCAAGTGTTTGGGGTCTGATATTAAATTTTAAGGTAGTTTGTTGTTTTTGTTCAATCACTGAGTCGTATCCCACTCTTTGCCATCCCATGGACAACAGCACACCAGGCTTCCCTGTCCTTCACTATTACTCTGAGTTTACTCAAATCATGGCCACTGAGTGGGTGATGTTTTAACTATCTCATTCTCTGTTGCCCCCTTCTCCTTTGGCCTTCAGTTTTCCCCAGCATCAGGGTCTTTTCCAACGACTTGGCTATTCACATCAGGTGACTAAAGTTTCAGCTTTAGCATCAGTCCTTCCAATGCATATTCAAGGTTGATTTCTTTAGGATTGAGTGACTTGATCTCCTTGAGTCCAGGAACTCTCAAGAGTCTTCTCCTCCAGCACCACAGTTGGAAAGCATCAGTTCTTTGGTGCTCAGGCTTCTTTATGGTTCAAGTCTCAATCCCTACATGGCTACTGGGAAAAAAAAAAAAAAAAAGCATAGGTTTGACTACATGGATCTTTTTTGGTAAAATGATGTATTTGCTTTTTAATATGCTTAAGCTATAATTTTATGCAAGCTTAAGCAATATGCTTTGTCATAGTTTAAGCAAGTTTAGAGCATGCACTTCCTCACTTTATTAGCCTCATCTTAAAATGGTGTTGGAAATTAGTGCTGTTTCTGCAAAAAGGGAAAATATGAGAAGCTTCTGCTTGCTGGACCACGCTAAGCTACTTTCTTTTGCTGATGGGATCCTTAGCTTTTCCACAGACTAGGTGGTTTAATAAAATCCAGTTTGATAACTCCTCTGAATCATGGTGGTGGTTTAGTTGCTAAGTTATGTCTGACTCTTGCGACCCCATGGACTGTAGCCTACCAGACTCCTCTGTCCATGGGATTATCCAGGAAAGAATACAGGAAGGGGTTGTCATTTCCTTCTCCAGAGGGTCTTCCCAACCCAGGAGTCAAACCCAGGTGTCCTATATTGCAGGCAGGTTCTTTACCAACTGAGCTACAAGGGAAGCTCATGCTTGTTTGTAACTTATAAGTTTTTTAACAAGAGTAATAAATAGGGAAACAAAGTGGTCATCCTTAAATAGATCTCTCTTGGCACCATTCCTCTCCTGAGTTGAAATCTTAAAATTATTTGTCAAACCCTGAGTGAACTTTAGAAAAAGTAGAATTCTTCAAGTCTCCGAATTGACACATTAAAAGCAAGCACTCAGTGGTGATTTCCAAGGCTTTAATTAGAGAAAATTGTCTCAGTTTGAAGTAGTTTCAATTCAAATGAGAGGTGTGCTAAGATTTCAGATATGTCACTTTATTCTGAAACTGTTGCAGCAGATTTAATCTGAAAATCAGTTCAACTACTTGTGAGTATTACCTACAGTGATGTATCGGGGATGATTTCAGATTTTATGTTGAATATTATGTACTCTGAGATTACATGTTGTGCCATATAGGATAAAACAGAATTTACAGGTTCTAAAACATTTAAATGATTTGTGCTGCATCTGAAAATTTATAAGAAGAAACAGTCAAATAATAAAAATAATAACATTTTATAATATTTATATATTTATAGAAACCAGTATTATATTTTCTTGCTTTTTAAATTAAAGTTCATTATCCAGCCAAAGATTAAAAAAAAATATCTTATTCCATGTATGTGATTTTCTACTTTCCATGAGGTTTTTCAGCTCCTCTCTTAAGAGAAAGAAAGAGACTATCACATTTTACAAGCAGCTGCTATATTCTTTGGAAGCTAAACATGCCTTGAAGAATATTGCCAGAAATTTAATTACTGTTTATGTCAGTTTGGTTTTCATCAGTTTGTAGCAGAATGAAGTGGACTGCTTTGAATTCATTCACTGATCTTATGTGTCAAAAAAATTTTTTTTCCTACATTAGGTTTTGAATGCCTATCTCTATGCATTTACTTAAAGTAAAGGAAAGTACAAATTGAGATCTTTAGGAATTTTAGAATTCAGTTAACTAACAACTATTTTCTGAAGCTGATTTTTTATTCAGAATATAATGTAGAACACATCACTGGAAGAAATACATAATAATTAAGATATTAATTGTCAGTAATAAGCTATATACCACAAGGAAATATATTGAATGGTATATGATGATACATTATTTAATCATATTTTAATGCATTATATTTATTTAGAGAAAAATTTTAAACTATATTTTTACAAGAATGTTGATCTAACAATTTTCAAAACCTTTGGTAATCTTATATTACTCAAGCTCTAATATTAAAAAAATCTTTCATCATCTATGTATTGTTATGAGCTATAAACTATATGTAAATACTGAATCTACTATGCTGAAGAAGGCAGAAATATTCCTACTTTCATGGAGCCTATTTCTTATCATCAGTACATTTCACTCATGTAATAACATTGAAATTTAAAATGAAAGGTGTTAAATACAACATAGAAAATATATAAATTACTCAAAAAACTTAAAAGAAATTTTATTATTTTTAAAATGCTAAAACTAAAGAGTGTCAAATATATACACTGTTTGGTGGGTGACATCCAGAAAAATCATTTTCTCTATGTGCTTTTTTATCAGGAATGCTACTAGCCAACTGGATAATCTCCACTACCCTACCATCCTCCCTGTCTGTGTCTTACTCTAGTAAATATCTACTTAAGCAAACATGTCATCTAATTTTTTTTTCTTTTAACTTGCTTTTAATCCCCTTAAAATGATTTAGAAGAGTAGTGGGCTATTATTCCTTAATCATACATGAGGATCCACTTAACCATTACTCTTTTCTCTATATTCTCAAAGTAAAAGCACAGTATTATCTTAATCATAATCATTATGATTTAGTACTGGCAATGATATACCTATAGTTAGGAAAATAATAAGCTTAAATGCTATAAAGTCATCAACATTAATCAATGATAGTCATATAAAATTTAAATACCAATTAAAACTATCCTATAAATTCTGCTTATGCCATTTTCAAATAAATATGCAGATAATCAAATACTAGCAAATAATAAAAATTTATTTTAAAATTATTTTCCATTTTGCTTGTTGTTTTAATTACTTTTACTATGTTTTAAAAATATTTTAAAATATTTTTGACCTGTAGTAGCTCAGTTTTAACTTTATAAGTTAAATAAATTTTTATAAGTTCTTTGGAATTTTTTGCATAGGGGAAGCTTACATGATGGAGATGTTAAGGGCTGTTAGACAAAGCTGGTCAAGTAAAGGACTTATTCTTGAGGAGACTGTGGTTTAGTAAAGTAAAGAATGGATTAAGATTTAATGATGAAACTTTAAGAAAATAAATGTATAATAGTTTTAGAAGTATGGAATATGTTCTGTGCTAGGGTTAAATTTGTATGTTTGACATATTCTTTGATTAAAAAATTATTATGTTGTGCAGAGACATTTTAAAGCATGGGTTTCCTTGACATTCTGTTAATGAGATCCATTTATTTGCAATATCGGAATGGCCCCAGCAGAACTGGGGCACCTGCGCCACCACTCCACCATCTGAGAAGGGAGTGGGGAAGACCATAGTTAATGGACATGCTCCATAGACATAACCTGTTGTGGCTTTTCTCCCTGAAGTGGAATGCCCCCTTACACTTTTCAGGTGATTGATAATGATCACTATTAGAAATTCTTTCCTCCTTTGAGACAGCAAGAGGAATCTTCTTGTATTCTCTGATGTTGTAAGATATTAAGCATGCCAAAATTTGCATAGCATAGAGCAGAATGCAAAAGTGGGGCTCTAATATATAATTTTCCTCTCCTTGTTGTAATATATGAATATGATCAAGGGAATTCCATGACTCAGCCCTTGTTATACCATACTTTGTGATTGCTTATTAAATTCAAGTCTTCTCAGATGAAGGATATTTCTTTTATCTCATAAAATGCTCAAAGACTCTTTAGGATTTCAAAGGCAGGTAGGTCCAGGAACTGCTAAGTCATGGCACACCACAGATTGCCTTAAGATGTCATGGCAAGTAAGTATAGCTATCCTCCCTAACAGGGAGCCATGAGACTGGCTACCCTTCATCTCAGTCAAACTTGTTTCTTCACAGGAAAGTCAAGGAAATCCTCTGGAGACGATTAGGGAAGCAGTGAGCTTGTCAAAATGGCATCTCCTATATCAGGGTCTGGTTTAGAAGGAGGCGTATTGTATCTAATGTTATTTTCTATACAATGATAGTGTATATTATAATTATTATTGCAGCTTTTTTTTTTTTTCTTTTGGCTGCACAGGCTCAGCAGTTGCACTGTGTGGGCTCTCTAGTTGCTGCATGCAAGTTTAGTTGCCCTGTGGCAGGAGTGTGGGATCTTAGTTCCTTGACCAGGAATCGAACCCACATCTTCTACAATGGAAGGCAGATTCTTGACCACTGGACCACCAGGGAAGGCATATATATATGTATGTATATAAATATATATATATATAATTAATTTCTAAATTTTTTTTTATTTTGAACTATGCATATTCAAATGCCTATTTATCTGCAAGGAGTGTCATCTTTCTAGACAAGGTACTTAACACAGTATCTTTCTTTTAGTAGTTGAAACTAATAAAAATCTAAAATTCTGGAAAATGGAATGAATTAAGATTCTAGGTCTGCAGGTTGAATTCCAGGTTTTGCTTTTAATCAATACAACATATACATGAAATAAAGTACTAAAACTATTTTATATTAAGGTCACAAAATTATCAAGCCATACTTTTACATGTTGATATTTTTACTTTTTAGTAAAAGTTATTTAAGAATGCCTTGTATATCTTACTTTTATTATTTACAAATGCAGAGATTAGTGGAGTCAAATAACATGTGAAGGTGTTTAACATACTTCTTTCTGAATTTTTTATATACTCACTGTCCCTTAATTTAAAAAGTCAATAGCAAATGGTGTCTTAGGGGATACACATAAACATAGGACTAAAATGTCATAGATCATTTTTGATGGACTTTTTCTAGGTCCATTATGTAGTTTGTCCTGAGAGTTACAATTTTATGCAGAAGTTTGCCTTCTGGAGAAAAAGGAAAAAAAAAATGTTAAGCTCAAAGTTGATAGCCTGGATGACTCAGACTACAAATGGTAGAGTGGACCAAAAGGTTCTCTTCCTGGCACACAATCAATGTCAGATCCCAAATGGCAGGTGGAAGGCTTGTCACATTTAGTAGGATTTGTGTGTAGTCATGGCTGGGTGTTCTAGATGATTCCTGTCTTCAGTCTCCTTCTCTGGGGTCAAAACTCTTCTTAGAGATAACTCCGGCTAGATATGTCTAGAATTCCAGAGCAGAGATGCAGAACCTGTGGTTGGAATTCTTGCCAGTGTCAACCTGGAAGAAGCTCTAGTTACTGTGAAATGGAAGTAACATGATATATTTAGGCAGAGAGGGAGCTGAGAGTCGCCTACTTGCCTGGTTTTCCAAGCTCAGTAGGCTTCCACTCCATCTGCTGAGTTTCCGTTCCCTACTGGATGAAGGAAAACCTCCTTTCTTCCCTCACTGTTGTTCTGTCGTTGCTTTTTATCTTTGGGGTCTGGAAAGTGTTTCCAGATAGGTGGCAACAATACATAAGTGTGAATGGTTTTGGAATATGTTTGAGAGAGTGTTATTGCTTTAGTGAGCCAGACTTGGGTTTAATTTGTGAGAATCACAGCACCCACATAGTCTTTTGCTGTCACTGAAACACAGGTGGTCAGCAAAAATTATATTTTTTGAATAAAGGTTAGAATTATTTTTTGAAAACAGCAAATAATTTATAAAATTAAAAGTTGACATCTCCAAACATTGGGTATGTGACTGCAAGGTCTAAAGTTTGATTAAAATTTAATTATGATAAAATAATATCTCTACACAATAACTTTCTATAGCTTATTTTACCATCTTGATCATCTTCCCAACCACTTTATCCATGCTTCCTTTGAGAATGGATGGAATTGATCACACAATCATTGCTGTCTATAGCCTGTTCTTCTTCTTTACAAACAAATAACTTTTGCAGATTTTATTGTATATAGTTCCTCAAAAGTAGTTTCAAGATAACTGCCTGTTTGGTGTAAAGCTTCTGAATATTGGTAACTATGCTCATTTGATCTTTCCACAGAGGAGGAACTGAAGCTTCCAGAAATTTTTAGCTTGTCCAAGATCACAGGTAAAAACTAACACATCAGAATTGAATCTGGGGCTTCAGAACTTCCAAATCCACACTTTCAATCCCTAAGTTCTTCTTTAATATGGGAATTCACACTGCAGACAAAACAACTACTCTCTTTCACTTTGCAAACTTTTTTTTAGTAACTTGCATTTGTTATATATTATGAGAATTTAAGCCACTGGATTAATCTTGAAATCATAAAATTCAAAGGTCTTTTCCAGAAAAGAAAAACAAACAAACAAACAATAACAACAACAACAAAAAAAAAAACCAGTGCACAGCTAGGAACAAAAGCTGTTCAGCAATTCCTCTGTCTAAAGAAAGGGTGGACTGGCTCTGGTCTGGTGTTTATTGAGACATAGTTCCTCTCTCCACTTGCTCTGTTACGTCATTAGGAAAACATAGTTAAGAAGACCTGTAAACAGAGTTTTATTTTCTTCTTTTAGGTTTTATTTATTTTATTTTTGGGGCTGTGCTGTGTGGCTTGTTGGATCTTAGTTCCCTGACCAGGGATATAAGATCTGGATCTAAGATTTGGATTTGACTTCTCTATGAAGGAAAGAAACTTCCCCCTGCAGTGGAAGTGCAGAGTCCTAACAACTGGACCACCAGAGAAGTCCCCAGAGCTCTTCCTTCAGTATTCTTGAAGCCTCTATAATGGGATGGAAATCTTCTAATTCATGTCCTCTGGAAAGATAAATCTCCAAGTCCTTTTGATGAGAACATGTGGAGGGAAGTGGAGGCCTTTGGTGGCATCTATGTTTAAACACAATGGTCTGACTGTTTACATAGGAGAGTCTGGCACTGATGTTATGAGGCTGGCACTCACAGTTGAGTTTGTGAACCCTGGATTCAAACACTCTGGCACTATATTATTCTTTAGAAGCTACAGTGATTTAAATAAGCTGCAAATTTGATCTCAGAGTAGGTTCTAGAAACATAATCAATGGGGATCACTGGACCTGTGTAGCTAGTTTTCATTATTTGCAGGGATAGGTTTATATGCATCCTTGACTTTTTAGTATTCTTCTTTCATACATTGATTTTTTAAAAAAAGAAAGTAATGCAATGTGTGCAATCAGATTTAAACCAAATAAACGTTTATGTACAGCTTTGTAAAAATTCTGAGAAGAGTCAAGATAATTGCGTGGGTAAATTTAAAACCAAAACATAAAAAAAAAAAACTTAATTGCTTTCAAAACTATTTACAACAAAATGATAACATCATTAATTTTAATGTCTGTTTACTTATTTGCTTCAATAATTTTTAAGTAAAGCATAAGAGGACATGAAAATATATGATATCTCTCATTTAAATATTAATCTTTCTAATTGAAGGTTAAGTAGAATTTGTGTTGAAATGATCATCTAAATCACCTTAATACTCTTCATAAAATTCGTTTTGACTTGTAAACACAATGCTCGGGATGATGGTGCACTGGAGAATAATATTATGAATGAAAACTTCTGTGTTACCTTCAGAATAAGCAAATGTTTCCTACATTTATTTCATCTGGAAAAATATTTTGAGCCCAGACTACCTGTTGGTACAGTTCTAGGTATCATGTATACATCAGTGAATGAAACTAAGCCTTTGATTTTGTAGAGCTTAAATTTATTTCTTTATGGGTGAAGCAGAAAGCAAAATGAGATAACATCAAATGATGATAAGTATCCCAAAGTAAAATGAGGATAAGGAGCAGGGAAAGTGGATATTGTTGCTACTTGAGATAAGCTGGTGGGGGAGGGACTCTCAAATGGTGACCTATTTGAATAGGCACCTGAAGAAAGAGAGGATGCAAACAGCAATGCCCCAGGGCAGAAGTGTGTTCTATGCTGGCAGGCAGAACAGGAAGGTCACTGTGGATTTTTCTGGAGCAATGTTGGATGTTATTATAGCAAATGAAATCAGAGAGTCAGTCCGGGCCAGAGCTTTGCATTGCCATGTCTAAAACTGATTTTTACTTTGCTTTCACTCTGTATGAGATTGGAAAGCCATTGGAGAATTTTGAGCAACAGAGAAACATCTATGTTTAGCAAACAAAAAAAACACATGATGTTCAGTTAAATTGAACTTCAGATAAACAGTTAATAATTGTGACATAAAAGGTGTCCCAAATATTGCATGAGACATACTTATGGTAAAACATTATCTATAATCTGAAATTTGAAGAATAGAATATCCTATATTTCAAAGGCGTTCTTTCACTTATTGTTGTTTGGTCTCTAAGTTGCATCCAACCCTTTTGCAACTCCATGAAGTGTAGCTTTCCAGGTTCCTCTCTCCATGGGATTTCCCAGGCAAGAATACTGGAGTGGGTTGCGATTTCCTCCTCCAGGGGATGTTCCCAACCCAGAGACCAGACCCTCATCTTCTGTTTTGGCAGGTGGGTTCTTTACCACTGAGCCACCAGGGAAGCCTATGTTCTCTCACTGCTGTGTGGTAAATAAACATTTTGTTATGAAAGAAGTAGAAGCTGCTAGAATCTACTTTAAAAATTTCAAATATATTCATTAATTCTTCTTTAATCTGAAGTTGCTCTGAAAACTATAACTCGGTGAGATGCGTGTGCTTATGAGAAGATACATGAATTTGCCTTATTTTAATAAATTTCTATCTTTTCAATTTTTTTTTTTTTTTTTTTGGATAGCAATAAGGTATCTTTGAGAGTTGGACTGTGAAGAAAGCTGAGGGCCAAAGAATTGGTGCTTTTGAACTGTGGTGTTGGAGAAGACTCCCTTGGACTGCAAGGATATCCAACCAGTCCATCCAAAAGGAGATCAGCCCTGGGTGTTCTTTGGAAGGAATAATGCTAAAGCTGAAACTCCAATACTTTGGCCACCTCATGCAAAGAGTTGACTCATTGGAAAATACTCTGTCACTGGGAGGGATTGGGGCCAGGAGGAAAAGGAGATGACAGAGGATGA
Source organism: Capra hircus (assembly GCF_001704415.2). Lineage (NCBI taxonomy): Eukaryota > Metazoa > Chordata > Mammalia > Artiodactyla > Bovidae > Capra > Capra hircus. The sequence goes on from NC_030823.1 coordinate 7,390,018, forward strand.
GATGGCTGGATGGCATCATGGACTCGATGGATGAGAGTTTGATTTAACTCCAGGAGTTGGCAATGGACAGGGAGGCCTGGCGTGCTGCGATTGATGGGGTCACAAAGAGTCGGACATGACTGAGCGACTGAACTGAACTGAACTGAAATAGGTACAATAAAAAATATTTTTTGTACAATGTCATTATAAACATAAAATAATTATATTATACAAAATAGATATTAATTTTAAAAAGATAAAGTAAACCAAACAAGATTTGAAAAGTATGACAAATGATCTTGGTTTAATGGATAAAACTAGGTCAATAAGTAACTAGCTTATACATGATTTTTAAATAATATATGGCACATTTATAAGCATTGTAAGCATCACATTTACAAATATATTAGACCTGAACACAAATTATGAAATCTTTCAGAAGTGAAATTAAGATATTTAAAAATACAATGAAATTATACTACAAACCAATGGCAAACTACATATAAAATATCCCTTATAGCATATTTTTAAATATTAAGCAATATACAAGAATATTAAGAAAAATTCTAATTGATAACAAAATGATACTTATCAAGTCACCTGAAAAAGTAAAGCAGCAATTTTAAGGAATTTGTAATTTTAAATGCATAATTTATAAATCTGCCTGCAATCTAGGAGGCCAGAGTTTGATCCCTTGGTCAGGAAGTTCCCCTGGAGAAGGGAATGGCAACCCACCCCAGTATTCTTGCTTGGAGAACTGCATGGACAGAGAACCATAGTGGGCTACAGTCTAGGAGGTCACAAAGAGTTGGACATCACTGAACGACCAACACGCACACAACTTAGAAATAAAGTACCAGCTGAAAAAGTTGCAAAATGAAAAGCAACCTGGGCCTAAGAGGTAGACAGAAGAAAACATCTTAGAGAAAGATAAATAGAAAGTATACATGCAGTAAAGTTCAACAAAGCTCTGAAAAATTTTTTAAAAATGGCTTCTTTATTGTGAGAGAGAAAAAAAGAGAAAGCATATATATATATATATATATTTCAGTCATGACAGAGAGTAGATGACTATAGCTAGAGAAGACATTAAACAGAAAAGGAAATGATACAATACAAGAACAACATATTGGAAACAGATGTGAAGAGCAATTTGCTAAACTGTCCATGAAAAAAATTAAATGAGTATTCTACGCTTTAAAGAGATGGAATATCATCAATATTTTTTTCCACAAATGAAACTCAAGGTTGTGATATATTACCTTCTACTCTACCAACTTACTAAGGAAGAAAATTTTCAGTCTTACAGAGGCTCTTCTAGAGAATAGATGAAGAAAACCCCAATCATTTCATGAGGTTGGAAGACCTTGACACCAAAGTCCAACAAGGATAGTATGAGAAAGGAAGAAGACTAGACAATTTCATATATGAATATGGATGTAATAGATTTTGAAAAAAAATAATAATTGCACACCAAATTCTAAATACATCCTGAAAAAATTTAATCTATCTCAAATTTGATCAAATTTGATCTATCTCTAATTAAGGTTTTATTAACATTTAGTTCAGGTCAGTTCAGTTCAGTCGCTCAGTTGTGTCCCACTCTTTGCGATCCCAAGAATTGCAGCACGCCAGGCTTCCTTCTCCATCAACAACTGCTGGAGTTTACCCAAACTCATGTCCATTGAGTCGGTGATGCCATCCAGTCATCTCATCCTCTGTCATCCCCTCTCCTCTTGCCCCCAATCCTCCCAGCATCAGAGTCTTTCCAATGAATCAACTCCTCACATCAGGTGGCCAAAGTATAGGAGTTTCAGCTTTATCATCAGTCCTTCCAAAGAAAACCCAGGGCTGATCTCCTTTAGGATGGACTGGTTGGATATCCTTGCAGTCCAAGGGACTCTCAAGAGTCTTCTCCAACACCACAGTTCAAAAGCATCAATTCATTGGCGCTCAGCTTTCTTCACAGTCCAACTCTCACATCCATACATGACCACTGGAAAAACCAGAGTCTTGACAAGACGGACATTTGTTGGCAAAGTAATGTTTCTGCTTTTGAATATGCTATCTAGGTTGCTTATAACTTTCCTTCCAAGGAGTAAGTGTTTTTAATTTCATGGCTACAATCAATATCTGCAGTGATTTTGGAGCCCCCCAAAATGAAGTCTGACACTGTTTCTACTGTTTCCCCATCTATTTCCCATCAAGTGATGAGACCAGATGCCATGATCTTAGGTTTCTGAATGTTGAGCTTTAAGCCAATTTTTTCGCTCTCCTCTTTCACTTTCATCAAGAGGCTTTTTAGTTCATCTTCACTTTCTGCCGTAAGGGTGGTGTCATCTGCATATCTGAGGTTGTTGATATTTCTCCCGGCAATCTTGATTCCAGCTTGTGTTTCTTCCAGTCCAGCGTTTCTCATGATGTACTCTGCATAGAAGTTAAATAATCAGGGTGACAATATACAGCCTTGATCTACTCCTTTTCCTATTTGGAAACAGTTTGTTTTTCCATGTCCAGCTCTAAGTGTTGCTTCCTGACCTGCATACAGATTTCTCAAGAGGCAGGTCAGGTGGTCTGGTATTCCCATCTCCTTCAGAATTTTCCACAATTTATTGTGATCCACAAAGTAAAGGCTTTGACATAGCCAATAAAGCAGAAATAGATGTTTTTCTAGAACTCTCCTGCCTTTTTCAAGATCCAGCAGATGTTGGCAATTTTATATCTGGTTCCTTTGCCTTTTCTAAATCCATCTTGAACATCTGGAAGTTCATGGTTCACGTATTGCTGAAGCCTGGCTTGGACAATTTTGAGCATTACTTTACTAGCATGTGAGATGAGTACAATTGTGCAGTAGTATGAGCATTCTTTGGCACTGCCTTTCTTCAGGATTGGAATGAAAACTGACATTTTCCAATCCTGTGGCCACTGCTGAGTTTTCCAAATTTGCTGGCATATTGAGTGCAGCACTTTCACAGCATCATCTTTCAGGATTTGAAAGAGCTCAACTGGAATCCCATCACCTCCATTAGCTTTGTTCATAGTGATGCTTTCTAAGGTCTACTTGACTTCACATTCCAGGATATCTGGCTCTAGATGAGTGATCACACCATCGTGATTTTCTGGGTCGTTAAGATCTTTTTTGGTACAGTTCTTGTGTCCTTGCCACCTCTTCTTTATATCCTCTGCTTCTGTTAGGTCCATACCATTTCTGTGCTTTATCAGGCCCATCTTTGCATGAAATATTCCCTTGGTATCTCTAATTTTCTTGAGATCTCTAGTCTTTCCCATTCTGTTGTTTTCCTCTATTTCTTTGCATTGATCGCTGAGGAAGGCTTTCTTATCTCTCCTTGCTATTCCTTCGAACTCTGCATTCAGATGCTTATATCTTTCCTTTTCTCCTTTGCTTTTCACTTATCTATTTGTAAGGCCTGCCCAGAAGGCCATTTTGCTTTTTTGCATTTCTTTTCCATGAGGATGGTCTTGATCCCTGTCTCCTGTACAATGTCATGAACCTCTGTCTATAGTTCAACAGGCACTCTATGTATCAGATCTAGACCCTTAAATCTATTCCTCACTTTCACTGTATAATCATAAGGGATTTGATTTAGGTCATTCCTGAATGGTCCTTTGATATTACTGCATATTAAGTATTTTTTAAAAAAGCACAATGGATTATAAATACTTGAGATAGTCAAACCTGCAGATCCAAGTACTGTCAAATTAATCCCATTGAGGGAAGAAAGGAGAATATGAATTTACTGCCTCGTTTTGTCATTCCACCGGGCACTCAAAATGAAGCCTGTTACTAAATGTTAGATATTCTTTTTGTGGCACTGCTGTTATTTTAGTTCAGACTTCAGTTTTCTCTGGTCTAAAATCATTTCCTAGTTTAGCTTCCTTTGCCTTCCATGGTAAACCTGCCACCAGTTTTTCTTTTTTATTGCATCCTAGGTCAATTGCCTCTAAACTCTTCAGCCTCCAGAGAAGATCTTCTCAATATTGCTACACATCACCTCAACCTTGTCTATTGTTATGTTGGCCACTCAGTCAAACACTTCAAACACTGGTATCTGTTTCCACTCTTTCCTAAAGGCTATGGCTTTTCATATTTCAGTATCATGGCAGATATTCTTCATCTGCAAGGAAAAAATTCCTCCAAAATTGGAAATCCATGAAAGTCACTGAGACATTTTTACCAAAATGGTATAACTTACTTAATTTGCATAGACTGGAATTAAAAATATTTGCTATGTATTTTTTAGTGTGTCTTATTCCCTTAGAAGGACAAGGCAATGGCAACCCACTCCAGTGTTCTTGCCTGGAGAATCCCAAGGATGGGGGACCCTGGTGGGCTGCCATCTATGGTGTCGCACAGAGTCAGACTTGACTGAAGTGACTTAGAGCAGCAGCAACAGCATCCCCTTAGAAATATTTATCTTTGCCAAAATGCATGAGCTAGTATTTTAACTCAGGGAAAAGCAATACAAAATTACATTTCAAATACATGAACTGTGATGGTGGTGGTTTAGTCACTGACTTGTTTCCACTCTTACAACCTCATGGACTGTAGCCTGCCAGGCTCCTCTGTCCATGGGACTTCCCAGGCAAGAACACTGGAATGGGTTGCATTTCCTTCTCCAAGAGATCTTCCTGACCAGGGATCAAACCAGTGTCTTCTGCATTACAGGCAGATTCTTTACCACTGAGCCACCAGGGAAACACATGGACTGTACAAAAAGCAATTAAATAGATATAATGAACTCAACAATTTATTTAATATGATTGCTCATTCATACTCACCACACAGTTACATCATTTTAAAAATTCTGCTATTAACATCAACATCTAAAATTAATGTAGTTTTGAGGGTCCTCTAATTTCTTTTCACTAATGAGTGTTTGGGAAATCAAGACCAACTGAGACCTAGGTTCAATCCCTGGGTCGGGAAGATCCCCTGGAGAAACTACCAGAATACTGGCTACCCATGCCATTATTCTTGCTTGGTGGGACCCAGTCCATGGAGTCTCAAAGGATCAGACACAACTGAACGACTAACACAAGTGCTTATCTGACTTTTTAATCATTATTTTCCACCTCATGTATGTAATACACTTCAAACACCCCTTTCCCACTCTATGTCATTCCTGTGAACAATCTGCAACCTCTCATGTCCCTTAGATGACACATGCATGGATACTCCATCCTAGTCCTCCAGCCCACGGGACACGAGTCTGCTGTTTTTCTCCTCTTGCACCAGTTATCACTTGGGAGTCAGTCCTACTAATCTGTGAATAATCAAGAGCACTGTGCTAGTCATGGAGACTGCTGTAATGAATGATCATAACTGGATGTAAAACAAAATAAAAACACACTTTCACAGTGCTGGATGTAGGATGTCCGAATTCAGCATCATTACTTGGAAATCCAGTGTCAGCAGGGCGGTGCTCCTTCAGCAAGCTCCAGGGGAGAATGGGCTTCCTCTTCCAGCTTCTAGGGGGCTGCCAGCTCTCTTGACTTACATCTCACTCACCCCCACACGTGTCTCCATGGACACTGTCTTTCTTTGTGTCTTTTTCTCTTCTATGTTCACCATCTCTCTACTACTTTCTTATAAGAACACGTGCGACTGCATTTAAGACAATGAGTCATCCAGCATAATGTCCCATCTCAACATCCTTACAAGTCATCAATAGGTTGTAGGAATTAGGTCCTGATATCCTGGGGACATTCTTTATCACCCTGCAAATATGGACCCCATTGGTATCTTTCTCACTTCGGTAAATGCCACAGTAATTCTATTATGAAGTTGGCTCACTATCTCCCAATCTTTAAACTGAATTGATTAGAGTTGTCCTTCAATGCAAAACATCACTCAGGCAGCATCAATTTATGCTTAAACCTAAATGCTTCAAATCAAACAGTGGACGAGCTTTGAGATTAAATAAAGCATTATTAACATAGTGGGGTAAATTTATTCTCCACTATGCCATTATAACTTTATTGACTACACAAAAGCTTTTGGCTGTGTGGATCACAACAAACCGTGGACAGTTCTTCAAGAGATGGGAATATCAGTCCACCTTACCTCTCTCCTGAGAAAGCTGTATGAAGTTCAAGAAGCAACAGTTAGAACCAGACATGGAATCAAGACAACCAGACAAGCAGGAATCAAGATTGTGGTGAGAAATATCAATAACCTCATATGCAGATGACACCACCAGGAACTAAAGAGCCTCTTGATGAAAGGAAAAAAGGAGAGTTAAAAAGGTGGCATAAAACTCAACATTCAGAAAACAATGATCATGGAATCTGGTACCATTGTTTCATGGGAAATAGATGAGGAAATAATGTAAGCGGTGACAGACTTCACTTTCTCAGGCTCCAAAATCACTGCAGATGGTGACTAGAGCCATGAAATTAAAAGACGCTTGCTCCTTGGAAGAAAAGCTATGACCAACCTAGAAAGCATATTAAAAAGCAAAGACATTACTTTGCCGACAAAGGTCTGTATAGTCAAAGCTATGGTTTTCCCAGTAGTTATATATCAATGTGAGAGTTGGACCATAAAGAAAGCTGAGTGGTGAAGAATTGTTGCTATTGACTGTGGTGTTGGAGAAGACTCTTGAGAGTCCCTTGGACTGCAAGAAGATCAAACTAGTCAATCCTAAAGGAAATCAGTCCTGAATGTCCATTGGAAGGATTGATGCTGAAGCTGAGTTCAGTTCAGTTCAGTCACTCAGTCGTGTCCGACTCTTTGCGACCCCATGAATCACAGCACACCAGGCCTCCCTGTTCATCACCATCTCCCGAAGTTCACTCAGACTCACGTCCATCAAGTCCGTGATGCCATCCAGCCATCTCATCCTCTGTCGCCCCCTTCTCTTGCCCCCAATCCCTCCCAGCATCAGAGTTTTTTCCAATGTGTCAACTTTCTGCATGAGGTGGCCAAAGTACTAGAGTTTCAGCTTTAGTATCATTCCTTCCAAAGAAATCCCAGGGTTGATCTCCTTCTGAATGGACTGGTTGGATCGCCTTGCAGTCCAAGGGACTCTCAAGAATCTTCTCCAACACCACAGTTCAAAAGCATCAATTCTTTGCTGCTCAGCCTTCTTCAGTGTACAACTCTCACATCCATACATGACCAAGGAAAAACCATAGCCTTGACAAGACGGACCTTAGTCGGCAAAGTAATGTCTCTGATTTTCAATATGCTATCTAGGTTGCTCATACTTTTCTTCCAAGAAGTAAGCGTCTTTTAATTTCATGGTTGCAGTCACCATCTGCAGTGATTCTGGAGCGCAGAAAAATAAAGTCTGACACTGTTTCCACTGTTTCCCCATCTATTTTCCATGAAGTGATGGGACCGGATGCCATGATCTTCGTTTTCTGAATGTTGAGTTTTAGGCCAACTTTTTTGCTCTCCTCTTTCACTTTCATCAAGAGGCTTTTTAGCTCCTCTTCTCTTTCTACCATAAGGGTGGTGTCATCTGCATATCTGAGGTTATTGATATTTCTCCTGGCAATCTTGATTGCAGCTTGTGTTTCTTCCAGTCCAACGTTTCTCTTGATGTATTCTGCATATAAGTTAAATAAGCAGGGTGACAATATACAGCCTTGACGTACTCCTTTTCCTATTTGGAACCAGTCTGTTGTTCCATGTCCAGTTCTAACTGTTGCTTCCTGACCTGCATACAGATTTCTCAAGAGGCAGGTTAGGTCGTCTGGTATTCCCATCTCTTTCAGAATTTTCCCCAGTTTATTGTGATCCACACAGTCAAAGGCTTTGGCATAGTCAATAAAGCAGAAACAGATGTTTTTCTAGAACTCTCTTGCTTTCTCCATGATCCAGCAGATGTTGGCAATTTGATCTCTGGTTCCTCTGCCTTTTCTAAAACCAGCTTGAACATCAGGGAGTTGACGGTTCACATATTGCTGAAGCCTGGCTTGGAGAATTTTGAGCATTACTTTACTAGCATGTGAGATGAGTGCAATTGTGCGTTAGTTTGAGCATTCTTTGGCATTGCCTTTCTTTGGAATTGGAATGAAAACTGACCTTTTCCAGTCCTGTGGCCACTGCTGAGTTTTGCAAATTTGGTGACATATTGAGTGCAGCACTTTCACAGCATCATCTTTCAGGATTTGAAACAGCTCAATTGGAATCCATCACCTTCACTAGCTTTGTTCGTAGTGATGATTTCTAAGGCCCACTTGACTTCACATTCCAAGATGCCTGATTCTAGATTAGTGAGCACATCATCATGACTAACTGGGTCATGAAGATCTTTTTTGTACAGTTCTTCTGTGTATTCTTGCCACCTCTTCTTAATATCTCCTGCTTCTGTTAGGTCCAGACCATTTCAGTCCTTTATCGAGCCCATCTTTGCATGAAATATTCCCTTGGTATCTCTAATTTTCATGAAGAGATCTTCAGTCTTTCCCAATCTGCTGTTTTCCTCTATTTCTTTGCATTGATCGCTGAAGAAGGCTTTCTTATGTCTTCTTGCTATTCTTTGGGACTCTGCATTTAGATGCCTATATCTCTCCTTTGCTTTTTACCTCTCTTGTCTTCACAGCTATTTGTAAGGCCTACCCAAACAGCCATTTTGCTTTTTGCATTTATCTTCCATGGGGATGGTCTTGATCCCTGTCTCCTGCACAATGTCATGAACTTCATTCCATAGTTCATCAGGCACTCTATCTATCAGATATAGGTCCTTAAATCTATTTTTCACTTTCACTGTATTATCATAAGGGATTTGATTGAGGTCATACCAGAATGGTCTAGCAGTTTTCCCTACGTTCTTCAATTTGAGTCTGAATATGGTAATAAGGAGTTCGTGATCTGAGCCACAGTCAGCTCCTGGTCTTGTTGTTGTTGACTGTATAGAGCTTCTCCATCTTTGGCTGCATAGAATATAATCAATCTGATTTCAGTTTGACCATCTGGTGATGTCCATGTGTAGAGTCTTCTCTTGTGTTGTTGGAAGAGGGTATTTGCTATGACCAGTGGATTTTCTTGGCAAAACTCTACTAGTCTTGATCCTGCTTCATTCCACATTCCAAGGCCAAATTTCCTGTTACTCCAGGTGCTTCTTGACTTCCTACTTTTGCATTCCAGTCCCCAATAATGAAAAGGACATCTTTTGGGGGTGTTAGTTCTAAGAGGTCTTGTAGGTCTTCATAAAACAGTTCGACTTCAGCTTTTTCAGCATTGCTGGTTGGGGCATAGACTTGGATAACTGTGATATTGAATGGTTTGCCTTGGAGATGAACAGAGATCATTCTGTCATTTTTGAGACTGCATCCAAGTACTGCATTTCAGACTCTTTTGTTGACCATGATGGCTACTCCATTTCTTCTGAGGGATTCCTGCCCTCAGTAGTAGATATAATGGTCATCTGAATTAAATTCACCCGATCCAGTCCATTTTAGTTCACTGATTCCTAGAATGTCGACGTTCACCCTTGCCATCTCTTGTTTGACCACTTCCATTTTGCCTTGATTCATGGACCTGACAGTTCAGGCTCCTATGCAATATTGCTCTTTATAGCATCAGATCTTTCTTCTATCACCAGTCACATCCACACCTGGGTATTGTTTTTGCTTTGGCTCCATCCCTTCATTCTTTCTGTAGTTATTTCTCCTCTGATCTCCAGTAGCATATTGGGCACCTAATGACCTGGGGAGTTTCTCTTTTGGTATCTTATCATATTGCCTTTTCATACTGTTCATGGGGTTCTCAAGGCAAGAATACTGAAGTGGTTTCCCTTCTTCAGTGGACCACATTCTGTCAGACCTCTCCACCATGACCCACCCATCTTGGGTTGCCCCACAGGCATGGCTTAGTTTCATTGAGTCAGACAAGGCTGTGGTCCTAGTGTGATTACATTGACTAGTTTTCTGTGAGTATGGTTTCAGTGTGTCTACCCTCAGATGCCCTCTTGCAACACCTACCATCTTACTTCAGTTTCTCTTACCGTGGACGTGGTGGTATCTCTTCACGGCTGCTCCAACAAAGCACAGCGCTGCTCCTTACCTTGGATGAGGGGTATCTCCTTACCGCCACCGTTCCTGACCTTCAACATGAGACACCTCCTCTAGGCCCTCCTGCACCTGCGCAGCCACTGCTCCTCGGGTTGCTCCTCCCGGCTGTGGGCCCTGGCCTTGGGCGTGGGGGGCTCCTTCCAGCTTCTGTCCCTAGCCTCAGGCTCAGGGTGGCACATCAAGGTCACTGCCCCTGGCCTCGAGTGCGAAGCTTCAATAATTTGGCCACCTGATGCGAAGAACTGACTCACTGGAAAAGGCCCTGATGCTGGGAAAGATTGAAGGCAGGAAGAGAAGGGGATAGCAGGGGATGAGATGGTTAGATGGCATCACTGACTTGATGGAGATGAGTTTGAGCAAGCTCTGGAAGTTGGTTATAGACAGGGAAGCCTGGCGTTCTGAAGTCCCTGAGGTCACAAAAGACACGACTGAATGACTGAATGCCCTTATGAGATAAATATTTCCATGTAAAATAGGAATAAAAAGATTGAGAATGTCTAAGAGTTTTTCCTACTATCTCCAAGATCAGGTTTAGGCTCAAATCTCTATTTTTCTAAGCCAAAAGCTATTGTATTTCAGTGAAGATATACTCCCTAAATAGTATTATTACTAAGGATAAAAACAAATACTCCACAGAATGACTTAAATAACAGTATAAATGACAATGTAAATTGTCCTTGATTATTAAAATATCCAATCTGATGTAAGATGAAAAAGCTAGCAGTTTCTTGGCCTTCCATTTGCTAATGATAAGTGTGAACTCTAGGCAGTGTTCTGCAATAAACAGTATAAGCTCTCTGGTTTGTCTTGCAGGTGTTCCATGTAACTGAGCTTTTAGGAAAATAGTTTTGTTTTTCCTTTATTTATTATAGCTTACATGTTGCAAAACATTGTGATCTACACAATCCTACTGCCAACAAAAAAGTGAATAATTACCTAGGACTGCGTTTCTAAATTAGACTCATACCAACAATGAGATTTCAGTAGGATTTTGGCTCCAGGTTTTTGCCTCCAGCAAGTCATTATAAGATAAGTGGAAAGTCAAGTCTATTCCCCTGGTAGCAGAATGTCCACCTTCGCAGGCACAGGGAGGCTTATTTTAGGACAGAAACAATAACTCCCACATTGCATGATAATCACTCTTGTATTTATAGACAGTGTAAATCAATTCTGGGCAGGCAATAAAATGATCCTTTCTGCTTTTACTTTATTTAAGAAAAGGCCTTCTGAACAATTCAAACCTCTTTTAAACAATCCCACCCCTTAGTAAATTTCATAGTTCAATCTTCCACAGTCACGTTGTGGTCTATTTGTGTGCCCTTAATGACTTTCCACTATCTGGAAAGCAGCACTGTATTCCAGCTGTGCAAGAAGGAGAATCTGTATTCCAAAACGGTCGATGAGCCAGCAGAAAGGCTGACTGAAAGCAGGTGTACATCATTATGCCTAATACTCAGGGGTTCTCTCTTTCTTCCACCTTAGCATCCTAATGACTCTACAAGTTGTTTTTTATGACTTGTAAGTTTGCAAAGGCCTAGATGTCTTAAAGAAGGTGGCTTAATTTTTTCCTCAGATTAAATAAAAGCTAAATATCAGATATTCTTCATAACAGACCTTTTTTTTTTAATAACATGTATTCTAAGTAATGGCAATGAACGATTAAGAGTACAGGGTAATGAGTACAGAATGATTTTTGTGTATCAACAAGTAGCATAAGATAATACAGAGAAACTACTTTGTTTCATACAAGATCAACAATTATGTAAGATTTCCACGTACAAAAATGAGCAGATCACTGATTTCTAAAGTTATGAAGCCACACATTGCCATTAACAAATTAGCTGTAGATAGACCTAAAGACTGTCATACAGAGTGAATTAAGTAAGAAAGATAAAAAGCAAATATTTGTTTATGTATGTATATATATATATATATATATATACATATATAATTGAAATCTAGAAAAAATAGTGTGCATGTGTGTGTGTGTGTGTGTGTGCTCAGTCATGCCTGACTCCTTGTGACCCTATAGATTGTATGACCCTATGGATTGTAACCCCTGTCAGGCACCCCTGTCCACGGAATTTTCCTGACAAGAATGCTGCAGTGGGTTGCCTTGTCTTTCTCCAGGGAATAGTTCCCACCCAGGGATTGAGCCTTTGTCTCCTGTATTGGCAGGCAAATTCTTTACCACTGAGCCATCTGGGAAGCCGAGGCGGGGGGGGGGGGGGGGGGGAAGGTGTAAATGATCTTACTTTCAAAGCAGAAATAGAGACACAGACATAGACAAGGAACACATGGATGCCAAGGGGGAAACACTGGGATGGACTGGGAGACTGGGGCTCACATATATACACTATTATGTATAAAATAGCTCACTAGTGAGAACCTACTGTATAGCATAGGGAACTGTACTTAGTGTTCTATGGTGACCTACATGGGAAGGAAATCCAAAAGAGAGGGGATATATGTATATGTAGAGTTGATTCAATTTGCTGCACAGTAGAAACCAACACATCATTGTAAAGCAAATGTGCACCAGTAAAAATTAATTTTAAAGAATCTAGTTATGTGTTCCCAATTTTTGTTCATAGGTAATGAGCTAATTAATCCTCTAAAACTGTGAAACGTCAGATTTATTTTAATGCACTCGAGTTACACAGAAGTTTAAAAATAAAAATGCAGGAATAAAATGCCTTAGTTTTGTTATTTAATGTATGCCACTTAGTGCTCAGTCTAAATTGCAATATCACTTGCCAATCATGTTGGTAATACATATTGAAAATCATATGGGTAAACAATATGTACAATACAAGAACACATATAGACCCAATTCCTCCTCTAGGGGATCTTCCCGACCCAGGGCTCAAACCTGTGTCTTCTGTGTCTCCTACATTGGCAGGCCAGTTCTTTATCACTGAGCCACCTGGGAAACCCCATGTAGACTGTACTTTCCTTTTTAAACAGAAGAGTAAAGTTTGAAGGAAATGCTTTGCTAACATCTAAATGTTTATTATCTTAGCTGTTCCATCCTTACTTTTTAGATGTTACAAAAGATAAAGTTTAGGTAAAAGCCTACATAAATTTCAGTTTTGTGGAAAAACAGGTGGGAAGTCCTAGCCGATTATACAACACAGTAAAAGCACTGCAGCATGAATCCCAAATTCAAATTAATGTTTCAACAGCTTCAATATTTATGTCACTAAAAGCTGCCTGAGGCATAACTGCAATGTGTTGTCTTCCACAGTGCTGTTGCTGACAGAATTTTCCCCCCTTACTGGGAAGTTGTAGTTGGGTACAAAGCTGAGATAGATACAACATCTTGTGTCAGTTTTCTTTTTATGATATGAGTAAAATGTATCAGTATGACTGTGACTTGTTTGGTTGTTATTGATAAGAATTCCCATAGGTAAAAATATCTACTGTAAAATAATTATCCTTCAAGAAAAAATAAATTAAAAAAAATCTACAAACATTACTAAAATAGAAATTGTTCATGCAGTTAGGAATGAAGTGAGATGGTTGCCTCATGCCACACAGCTAAGTGTCAGACCTAGGATCCAAAATCAGGAAGCCTAGCTATAGAATCTACTCTTTTAAGGACAAAATTATAATGTTTTTAGAAAACTACATGCTTCTTATCTGGTTGTATCGGATAACTTCTGTGCAACAAATGATCTTGTGGTGGACAGACTCCAGGGTATTAGAGAGTTTTTATTAATCTAATATCCTGCCCTGAGTGTAGGGTGTGTGTCTTGCTTCTAACCAAAAGAATGTATCTCGGTTAAAAAAAAAAAAAAAAAAAGAATGTGGCCAGGGTGATGTGATGTCACTTCCTGGATGATGTTACCTACGGAGGACTAGGTCTTACCACTGGCAGATTCACTCTAGAGATGCCCCTTGCTGGCTGAATAAGGAAGTTGCCACGTTGGCAGAGCCCACATGGCAAGGAATGTGAGCAACCCCTGGTGGTGGAGGGCAACCTCCAGCCAAAATTGGGCAAGAAGCTGAGCCCTGTCTTACACCTACGAGGAAACAAACTCTGCCAACAACCTGTGTGTTCGAAAGCACATTCATCTCCTTTTGACTTACTTCACTCTGTATGGCAGTCTCTAGGTCCATCCACTTCTCTACAAATCACCCCAATAATTTCTTTCTATGGTTGAGTAATATTCCATTGTATATGTGTACCACATCTTCTTTATCCATTCCTCTGTGGATGGGCATTTAGGTTGCTTCCATATCCTGGCTATTGGAAATAGTGCTGCCGTGAACATTTGGGTGCATGTGTCTTCTTGAATTATGGTTTTCATCAGGGTATATGCCCAGTTGTAGGATTGCTGGGTCCAATCCAGCTTCTAGATAAAGTCACAGCCTTACTGATGCAATATCAATCTTGAGAGACCCCTAGCAGAGGATCCAGATAATCCATGTGCTGACTCCTGAACCGTGAAAACGGAAATAAGCAATCTAACTTTTGCTGTGCTTTGTTACAAGAGATAACTAATACAAATCCTAAGTGACTGGGTTTAAAACAACAACTATTCATTTAGCTCACAGCTCTGCAGTTTTGGAATCAGTTTTGATCCTACAGGATAGTTCTGGTCTGTGCTTATTGGTTCATGTATCTGTCAGCTGGAAGATCAGGGCCATGGGTGTATCATACAGGCTTTGGCTGGAAGGGTTATCAACTTGGTCCTCTCTCCATGTGTACAGGTTATTCTGGAATTGTTCTCTGGATGGTAGCAGTGTTCTAAGTTCTTAAGAGAGCAAAGTAAAACAAGCAAGTAATTTGTAGGTCTCTGTGGTGTGACACTGGCTAATGTTTCATTGGCTAACAAACAAGTCACATGGTCAACCAAGACTTAAGAACTGAGTGACAGATCCCAACCCTTGAGGGGGGAAATAGAAGACTGGCTGTGTCTACAAATCATCACATTGGTATTCGGTGTCTCTAAGCGACACCACAATTCACCCAGTTGATGAGGTCTGAATCATCTTTTATTCTTGTCATTTTCTCACTTTCTATTTCACTTCTCTATTTGTGTAATCTAAGCTTAATTGGTTCATTTCTTTCTAACATTATTGTATTTTAGTAGAAACACAAATGACTGGGTTGTATGCCTCAGTAAAAATGTGCAGGAATAAAACACAATATTTGCAACTTAGGAAATCTTATGGCTGTTTGTCGGAGGTCTGTAGACAAGCATTGAATATAACCCAGGGTAGGGGTTTTAGTGTATGTTACTAAAGTAGCAAAAAACTAGGAGTCTCTTAAAGGTCACTTGGAAAATGTGAAGTACTTCTTGGGATTCTCTAAGGCTGAAGTAAAACTTGCTAGAGCATACAGAACCTCTTAGTTTTTACTTCCAGGGAAAACTCAATTTGCTTTTTAATTAGGGTTCAAAAAGTATGTTCTACAAACCAAATCTGGACTGCTGTCTAATTTTGTAAGACAAATGAGTTAAGAAACCTGTACAGATTCAACAGAAGAAGAATTAGAATCCCCCTTTTAACAGAGTTGCAAAGACATCGTGGCCATCTTCATTTTACCACAGGAATTTTGTGGAATATGATTAAATGGATTCATGGATGTTGATAAGTTAAGACCCAAGTGCTTAGAAATTGTGAACACAGCCTTGGACATCCAAGTAGTCAGTGTGGGAATCCCCATTCTTTCCATTTTTAGCTCTATGATGGAGGAAGACACATGTCTGTTCTTCAGTTTCCCATGGTGGAGTTCATATGCCTGCCTCAGACTTTTAATTCTGTTATCCTTAGTCTGATCTCTTGCCAGGGAAAATTGGTAGATAGGAGGCTTATGCATTTAGCCAGATTATTCTGATACTTAATTTCCCTTTGATCTACTGGCTTTCAGATCTAGTCAGAAAAATGCAAAACCAATTAAGACTTCACTATTTGGATTCTTCAAACGATAGGTTGCCCATTTTCTCCTAATACAGAAGATTTTAAATGTTGTCAAGCAATAGTAAGTAACACATGTATTTTAATAACATATTGTGCTTTAAAAGCTACAAAGTGATTTTATTTACATAATATCATCCACCCTTACAATTGAGGTAGGAGATAGATAGGCCCCTGGGCTGGAGAGCTGGTGTTTGTCAAGTGGAGTAAGATTGAAGCTTTTTTCTCACCTAGATACTCCAAAGACAAAGCTAGTGGAAGAAGCTGAGCTCTGCTGAAGTAAAGAGATAAGGTGTATACTCCTGAGGTCAAGGAAAACTTTTCTGCACATGTGTAAGAAGGCTCCTTGAAGGTCAAAAAGGGAGGGGGCGCCGTCCCATAGTAAGTATGGACTTATTCCCACAGACCTCTGTGGTGAGATCCATCTTAGCAAAAAGTTGCACAGGCATCTTGGGGAGGATCGTAGGATCAGTCAGGTAGGTGTGAAATAATAAATGTCCCATTTCATTAGAGAAGATGTCCACATCCTTTCTCTCCAGGCGTGTATTTCTGCTTTGTTTCAGTCTTTTTTTTTTTTTTTTTAATATATGTTGGTTTTTAAAGTTTTTTTTTTTTTAATTTTTACAATGTTGTGTTGATTTCTGCCATACAACAAAGTAAATCAGCCACAATTACACTTATATCCCCTTCCTGTTGAGCCTCTCTCCCCTCCCTCCTTTCCACCCCTTAAAGTCATCACAGAGCACCAGACTGGGCTCCCTGTGGTATACAGCAACTTCTCACCAGCTGTCCATTTACACATGATAGTGTATATATGCAGATGCCAATTTCTCAATTTGCCCTACTCTGTCCTTCCCTACTGCATTCACAAGTCTGTTCTCTATGTCTGCAACTCCTTTCCTTCCCTGCAAGTAGGTTCATCAATACCACTTTTCTAGATTCCACATATATGTGTTAATATATGATATTTGGTTTTCTCTTTCTAATCTACTTCACTCTGTATAACAGGCTCTAGGTTTATCCATCTAACTAGAACTGACTCAAATTCATTCTTTTTTATGGTTGAGTATTTTCCATTGTATAAATGTCCACTACTTCTTTATCCATTCATCTATCGATGGACATCTAGGTTACTTCTATGTCCTAGCTATTGTAAACAGTGCAGCAATGAACACTGGGGTACATTAAATAAATTGTTTCTCTGTGTGCTCAATCACTTCCTGTGCTGTGTCTCTGATAATAAACTTAGTACCTGTTTTTACAGCTATTGCTTTCTTGAAACATTCCTGCTTTCACTGGGATAAGAGTCAAGGCCATTCTGCTTCTAGCCTCTAGCCCCTGGTGGCTCTAGAAGTTGGGAGTCCTGGTTTTCATCCAGGCTACCCAGGTTCAATTCCTGGGCAGGGACTGCTCACTGCTGTATCTCTAACATCACAATAACAATCTAAATAAATCAAGAGTGGTTACTATTTTCTTTTTTTTAATGCATAAAGAAATAAAACATCAAGAGAAATTAACTTACTTTTTGAAATTCACATTACTAGGACATGTTCAGGGATCAAACACAGGCTGTCAATTTGAATAACAGGAAAGAAGACAATATTTTTGACATGTCGTTTACTGAGAAACATAAATGGGTATATAAAGAAAAGTGATCCTAATGTACTATTAAACCTCTAAGTAACATAAATACTGAAAACTGTTACATTTATAAAAATTAATAAACTAATCATGTGAAAGATTAAATTAATATTACTTAATTGTGACTGATCTTTAGATTGCATTCAACCACTTTATAATTTATTAAGCAACGTGAATGTGTTTATTTCTGTATGCACAACATCTAAAAAAGAATCTAAGAAACACTCCACTATTGGAAAAAAATAACTTGGAGATGCAGAAGTGCTTTGAGTCTCATTATCATTCTGCTGGTGCAGAGTGTTAATAAGAGCATTGAGAAGCGTTACTTTTCCATTAGCATAATTTTCATGTAGATGCCACCATCAAAGTTTCCTAAGTTGACAAATGACTGCAGCCCGCTGCCACACCTGCTGCCTTTTCCCTGACAGCAAAGAGTACTATGCTATTGAGCTTTCAGAAAGGTTAATTTCTATTTTCTGCAATTATGAATGACATGGTTAGAGGAGGTTACAGGGAGTCGAATTACTGTGATTACTGCTTGCTGGAAATTATGCAAGCATGTATAAAAGCAAAGTTTGTGAAAAATGAAATTAGGCTAGACTTAATTTAACCTAGTGTTACTAATGTTACAACTCAAAAGTGTAAATAAAACATCAACAGAATAAAATCCAAATCTCAATTTAAAAATTATTTTATTGTGTAACACAAATGAGATGCCTGTTAACATTTTTACCATAGGATTGCTGTATTTGGGATCATGTTGAAGCACATTAAAATCCAATCCTGCATGTGGTATAATTTGAAAATGATGCTATTTTATTTTTTTCCCTAACAGCACTGCATCCAAATATGTTAGGCCCATCTTAGAGGCCAAACACTTCATCGGAGTTATGATTCAGAAGATAATCATTTGGTTCTACTAAGCATACATTTATGATTTAATTTATATTATGGCGATATTAGTAATAGCTCAGTTATTTAGGATATCTGACTATTCAAGTCTTTGTTTTGAGATCATTTTTTTCTGTGAATAATTTAATAAATATCATCACTATGTCATACTTCCACTCATTCTTATCTTTGGTACTGTCTCTAGTTCTTTCATATATGACATGTTGAAGCATATACCAGATGTGCATGTATATGTTTTATATCCTCACATATGAGAAAAAAAAATTTTTAATGTATGAAACAGGCAATCATTCTATGTTAGTTTCAAAACTATGGAATTATGAAGAAAAAATTAAGCATTTTAATATAAGAAAGGCAACACATAAGTATGTAAAAGTATCAGTTCAGTTCAGTCGCTGAGCTGTGTCTGACTCTTTGTGACCCCATGGACTGCAGCACGCCAAGCCTCCCTGTCCATCACCAATTCCCAGAGTTTACTCAAACTCATGTCCATTGAGTCGGTGATGCCATCAAACCATCTCATCCTGTTATCCCCTTCTCCTCCCTCCTTCAACCTTTCCCAGCATCAGGGTCTTTTCTAATGAGTCAGTTTCTGCATCAGTTGGCCAAAGTATTTGAGTTTCAGCATCAGCATCAGCCTCAGTCCTTCCAATTCAGGATTGATTTCCTTTAGGATTAAGTGGTTTGATTTCCTTATAGTCCAAGGGACTCTCAAGAGTCTTCTCCAACACCACAGTTCAAATAATCAATTCTTCAGTGCTCAGCTTTCTTTATGGTCCAACTCTCACATCTGTACATGACTACTGGGAAAACCATAGCTTTGACTATATGGACCCTTGTCAGCAAAGTAATGTCTCTGCTTTTTAATATGCTGTCTAGGTTGGTCATAGCTTTTCTTCCAAGGAGCAAGCATCTTTTAATTTCATGGCTGCAGTCACCATCTGCAATGATATTGGAGCCCAAGAAAATAAAGTCTGTCACTGTTTCCACTGTTTCCCCATCTATTTGTCATCAAGTGATGAAACTAGATGCCATGATCATGGTTTTTTGAATAAATATATATTCCATTATATATATGTATATATTTGTATATACATATACACATGTGTATATATTATGTGTAAATAGATAACTCATAAATATAAGATGATATTGCTTCAAACAATTTCATGTTAAAAATGGAAGCTTAACTTTAACATTATCATGTGTGTTTTTAGGATGCTGTTTTTAAAAACGATGAAATCTCACCCCCACCCCCACCAATTGCATTATGTATTTATAAATATGGTTACTAGAAATTTGATATTCACAATCAACCATGAAATCATCAGTGGCTCTGACTGAGACCTATTCTACCCACCTTCTCTTTTCCTAGACATACAGACTAACCAGCTTACTGTGCAGTAAGGAATAGTCATGTGACTAAGTGTGCTCCATTGGAGAGCAAAGGGCAGAACCCCAGCCTCACGCAGGCCTGTCCAGTAACACCTTCCATAAGTGCCCTTCCATGCTGTTCTCCAGCCTGTTGCTGAAAGACACAGTGACCCAGGAGCCAAGAATTCAGTATGGTAGAGCTCATTGTTGAACACTGAAGTATTGTAGCACCAATCAGGAGAACTCTGGCTACCAACAATAATAGCAGTTTCAATTTTGTACAGAAACAAAATAAATGCCTCTCATATTTTGAAAGATTTACATTCTAGGGTTCTGTGCGTGCATGCGTGTATGTCTGGGCTTGAGATATATATGAGAGTAGCTAATATGATTTAATCTTATATGTAGACTTAGAAGACATATGGAGTGAAAAAAAAACTAAATAAGATTTCAAAAGACATAAGAGATGAGACTTTTTTTCTGGTTGTCCTTTGACACAAGACAATCAAGAGAATTCATTCAAAAAGAAAAGAGGATTAACACTACATGATTTAAGAGCTATGAAGCTGCAGTAAGATAGTGGGGATTATCAAGGAATACACACATATTTCAGTGAAACAGTACAACATGCAGAAACAGCCCCATAGAAATATAATTAGCTGATTTTTGACAAAGGTATAAAGACAAATAAGTAGAATAAAAAATATCTTTAGAAAAGAAAAATAGTGCTATAAAATGCAGTCTACATGCTAAAAAAATAAATTTTGAATCTATTAAAAAACTAAAACTGGACCGCAAACCTAACTATAAATGTATAAAACTTCTGGTAGAAAACTTTGAAGAAAATCTTTGAGACTCTGTGATAGGTAAAATGGTCTTGGATATATCAATTAAACTGCCATCTATGTAAGAAAAAAAAAAACATTGGCTTTACTGGAAAGAAAAAAATTGGCTCTGTGAAGTGTTCCATTAAAAGTATAATAAAGCAAACATCAGACTGGGAGAAATATTTGTAATAAACATATTTCAGAAAAGACATGTAAAAAATATCCAGAATACTTAATTCTCAAAACTCAAGGATAATAAAGCAAACGAACCAATAAAAATGTATGCAAAGCATTTGAATAGAAACTCCACCAAAAAAAGGTTCATGAACAATAAATAAGGACCTGAAAAGGTAGTCAATTTCCATGTCATTAGTCATTCAGTTCAATTCAGTTCAGTCGCTCAGTCATGTCCGACTCTTTGTGATCCCATGAATCGCAGCACACCAGGCCTCACTGTCCATCACCAACTCCTGGAGTTCACTCAGACGCACATCCATCGAGTCAGTGATGCCATCCAGCCATCTCATCCTCTGTCGTCTCCTTCTCCTGCCCCCAATCCCTCCCAGCATCAGAGTCTTTTCCAGTGAGTCAACTCTTCGCATGAGGTGGCCAAAGTACTGGAGGTTCAGCTTTAAGCATCATTCCTTCCAAAGAAATCCCAGGGATGATCTCCTTCAGAATGAACTGGTTGGATCTCCTTGCAGTCCAAGGGACTCTCAAGAGTCTTCCCCAACACCACAGTTCAAAAGCATCAATTCTTTGGCGCTCAGCTTTCTTCACAGCCCAACTCTCACATCCATACATGACCACAGGAAAAACCATAGCCTTGACTAGACGGACCTTAGTCGGCAAAGTAATGTCTCTGCTTTTCAATATGTTATCTAGGTTGGTCATAACTTTTCTTCCAAGGAGTAAGCATCTTTTAATTTCATGGCTGCAGTCACCATCTGCAGTGATTTTGGAGCCCCCAAAATAAATTCTGACACTTTCCACTGTTTCCCCATATATTTCCCATGAAGTCATTAGAGAAATTCAAATGTTAACTCAGGGTTACCCTGGGTAAGTGTTAAAATGGCTAAAAAGTAACAAACATAGCAATACCATGTTTGTCAAAACACCCAGCTGAAAACACTCAGAGTGGTTTACTGCAAATAAATAAAGAAATGAATTACACAAACTTCCAGTCACCAGTGGCCAAGTCCCAGCAATGCACATTACCTTTCTCTATAGCTTTGCATGTTGGGAGAATTCTCTTCCACAGAGATGAAAGCCGCCTCCCTGAAATGTCCATTGGTCCATTTCTGTTTAAAACAGCCACAGAAATAACATGCAATCTCAGGTAACTTGTCAGCCAGCCCTCAACTCTGAGACAGTTGCATATGTGTTTTAGGAGATGGCAGTGGAACCCCACTATAGTACCCTTGCCTGGAAAATCCCATGGACAAAGGAGCCTTGTTGGCTGTATTCCATGTGGTCCCTGAGTTGGACACGATTGAGTGACTTCACTTTCACTTTTCACTTTCATGTATTGGAGAAGGAAATGGCAAGCCATTCCAGTGTTCTTGCCTGGAGAAGCCCAGGGACGGCGGAGCCTTGGTGGGCTGCCGTCTATGGGGTCGCACAGAGTCGGACACGACTGAAGAGACTTAGAAGCAGCAGTAGCAGTGTTGTTGTAACCTAACCTGGAAGAGTCTATTTTGACTCTTCAGTGCTAGATCTTTTCTTTGCCCACCTTTGTTATTATAATCAAACATAATGTTGTGCTATCACTGTTTAATCATAAGGGACTTGATTTAGGTTATACCTGAATGGTCCAGTGTTTTTCCCTACTTTCTTCAATTTAAGTCTGAATTTTGCAATAAGGAGTTCATGATCTGAGCCACAGTCAGCTCCTGATGTTGTTTTTACTGACTGTATATAGCTTCTCTTGGACTGCAAAGAATATAATGAATCTCATTTCAGTATTGACCATCTGGTGATGTCCATGTGTAGAGTCGTATCTTGTGTTGGTGGAAGAGGGTGTTTGCTATGACCAGTGCATACTCTTGCAGTGTTTCATTTTGAACTCCAAAGCCAAACTTGACTGATATTCCAAGTATCTCAAATTCCTACTTTTGCATTCCAGACCCCTATGATGAAAATGACACTATTTTTTGTATTAGTTCTAGAAGGTCTTGGAGGTCTTCATAGGTTCAACTTCAGCCTCTTCAGAATTAGTAGTTGGGGCACAGACTTGGATTACTGTGATACTGAATGGTTTGCCTTGGAAACAGAGATCACTCTGTTGTTTTGAGATTGCACCCAAGTACTGCATTTTGGACTCTTTTAATGACTATGAGGGCCACTCCATTCCTTCTAAGGGATTTCTGCCCATAGTAGGAGATGTAATGGTCATGTGAATTAAATCTACCCATTCCAGTCCATTTTAATTCACTGATTCCTAAAATGTCGATGTTCACTCTTTCTGTCTTTTGTTTGACCACTTCCAATTTACCTTGATTCACGGACCTAACATTCCAGGCTCCTATGCAATATTGTTCTTTACAGCATTGGACTTTATGTCCATCACCAATCACAGTCACAATCAGACATTGTTTTTGCTTTGGCTCAGCCTCTTCATTTTTCTGAAAATATTTCTCCACTCTTCTCCAGTAGAATATTGGGCACCTACCAACCTGGGGAGTTCATCTTTCAGTGTCAAAACTTTTTGCCTTTTCATAATGTTCATGGGGTTCTCAAGGCAAGCATATTGAAGTGATTTGCCATTCCCTTCTCCAGTGGACCACGTCTTGTCAAAATTCTCTACCTTGACCTGTCCATCTTGGGTGGCCCTACACAGCATGAGTCATAGTTTCATTGAGTTAAGACAAGGCTGTATTCATGTGATCAGTTTGGTTAGTTTTCTGTGATTGCGGTTTTCATTCTGTCTGCCCTCTGATGGATAAAGGTAAGAGGTTTGTGGGAGCTTGCAAATAGGAAATATTGGCTGTGGGGGAATCTGGGTCTTGCTTTGATGGGCTGGGCCATGCTCAGTAAATCTTTAATCCAACTTTCTGATGATGTTTTCAAACTCAACATTCAAAAAACAGAGATTATAGTATCTGCTCTCATCACTTCATGGCAAATTGATGGGGAAACAATGGAAACACTGACAAACTTTATATTCTTGGGTTACAAAATCACTGTAGATGGTGACTGCAGCCAGGAAATTAAAAGAGGCTTGCTCCTTGGAAGAAAAGCTATGACCAACCTAGACAGAAGGTTAAAAAGCAGAGACATTACTTTGCCAGCAAAGGTCCATCTTGTCAAGGCTATGATTTTTCCAGTGGTCATGTATGGATGTGAGAGTTGGACCATAAAGAAAGCTGAGGGACAAAGAATTGATCCTTTTGAACTGTGGTATTGGAGAAGACTCTTGAGAGTCCCTTTGACTGAAAAGAGATCCAACGAGTCAATCCTAAAGGAAATCAATCCTGAATATTAATTGGAAGGACTGATGCTGAAGCTGAAACTCCAATACTTTGGCCACCTGCTGCAAAAACTGACTCATTGGAAAAAACCCTGATGCTGGAAAGATTTAAGTCAGGAGGAGAATGGGATGACAGAGGATGAGATGATTTGATGGTATCACCGACTCAATGGACATGAGTTTGAGCAATTTAAAGGAATTGGTGATAGACAGGGAAGCCTGACATGCTCTGGTCCATGAAGACACAAAGATTTGGACACGACTGAGCAAGTGAACTGAACATAACTGAGCTGAATGGCCTGCTTCAGAGAATTCTGCCTCTCTGTCTCACTGTTAAGCTAAAGTGCCTTTGTTCAGAATCTCATCCACCTGTAGATGACAGGAAAGAAGAAATTAACACAGCACCCTGCCAGAAGCTTTCCATTATAGGAGTATTTGAAAGATTAAATGACCTTTTTCCTTTGTTTCACCTCCCTTATCTTTGATCCATGCAAGAACCTGACATCCAGACTCTGACAAGATGGTTATTTGGAGACATTAGCCTACCATTTTGTCTGTCAGCTTCCTTTTTAAATATAATCCTGTTCTCTGCCTGAACACCTACTCCCTCAGATTCACTGGCTTTTCATGTGGCAAGCAGAGCCAGCTTAGACTTGGTAACGCTGTGTGTGTGTGTTTGGGGATTATTTCCTACCTCAGCACAATGTAGGGATTTGCTAT
Source organism: Capra hircus (assembly GCF_001704415.2). Taxonomy (NCBI): domain Eukaryota; kingdom Metazoa; phylum Chordata; class Mammalia; order Artiodactyla; family Bovidae; genus Capra; species Capra hircus. The sequence continues at coordinate 7,414,909 of NC_030823.1, forward strand.
TTCTTGCTGAGTTACATACTTTAATGTTCATTTGAAAATGTCTAGAAACATTATTCAAATAAACATCTAGTCTCAATATAAAAATAATTAAAGCAGAAGACTTGGCAGGGCTATTTTGTTTTCATCCTCTTTTTTGTCTCATTGCTCATAAGCTAACCAACCATCAAAAAGACACATAGGTACCCAAATTGCACTCCTCTGGGTAAATCTAATTCCATCTGCATTTTGAATATGGCCTCAAGCAGTTAAGAACTCTCCCACACTATCCCAAAAATCAACAGCAAAGTTTTAATTAAAAAAAAAAAACCTAATTAATCCCTAAGTAATTTTGGAAATTTTTAACTTCTAAGATAAAAACCAAATGAACTCAGTAAGCCATTTCTGAGAGGCAGGAGGTTGCTGACAATATATCCACCAGGCTAATTAAAAAACAAATATTCAAACCGAAAAGTTGGCTCAATTTACTGATTGCTTAGGGAGTAACACATCCTAGCATTTGACATATTCAGGCTTCAATGAGAACTTAGTCTTAGGCCCAAATTTGCAGAAGTAATATATGCATGAGAGAAAATATAAACTACTAGTTTATTTCAAACATCACTGCAGGTATTCATTTTAAAAAGTTGACCTATTTTTCAATTAAAAAATAAAATATGCATGATAAACCTCTGTGAAAGAAAATACGCAAACCAATTTGACATATAGCTTTACTAATCTAAGGAGTTAGATGTAGTTTTTACTTTCATTCACTCAGGAAATATCATGTTTCAAGGAAAAACAAAGGATTACATAGATAAATACGATACAGCACTTGCTTTTATGCAAGGGAACTATGGATATTCTATATAGGAAACATACTTGCATTGACTAAAACATCGAGGCTTTACCATACTGTTACTATTGAAAAGCAATTTGATATTGCTTGTGTGGGTGAAACCTAGTAACATACTTTTCAGAGTAAAATTAGTGAGTCAAAGTATTGTATAAATATTTTAAGCATTTTGATGTATAATGCCATAATATCTTCTATAATAACTTTATAATTTCACATTAGCACTTATAAAGTCATATCCCCATACACTCACTAAAACTCACTAACATGATGTAGTATAATAATAATAACTAAAAAATAATGAACGGAGCCCATTCATGTGTTTATTTTTGATTACTAAAGTTAAATCCTCCACTTCTTGACTTCTTAAAAGCTGCAATTCTAACTACACATTTAACCTTCAGTGTCATCTAAGGGAAGTTTCCAGAATATTTGTGGCTTGTCACATCACTAACATTCTGATTCAGTAGTCCTTATGTAGACTATCTGTGCATCTCTATTTTGGAAAAGGAGCTGGGCTCATTTAAAAGTGGGCCTTCATTTACTTTAACTACCTCCAAAGTTCTGCTCTTACATTTACAGGCAAAACTTCTGCATGAGTACAAGCAGGTGAACTGTCAAGGACTCACATAGATTATAAGTCCTACCCAACACCAAGCTTGACTGATGATTAGTGAAATACAAAAACAAGAAACCACCACTACTGGCTACTGAGGGAGCTTGGGAAATCATTTCATCCCCTAAAGACTGGGTTTTCTTATCTGCAACTTCTAACATGTATACTCAGAGGACACAAGCCAGGACACATTTTGATGCTGACAAAGCAAACACTGTCACCGCCACCTTCATGTTCACTCCCTGTGAAGCTTTGGGAAGGTTCCTGGGCCAGTATTAATATTTGGGGTCCCTGATTGTTCAAATGAAGTTCCCTGAGAAAGTCCCTCTTTGGGGTTTTACTGTCTCCAATAACCGCATGAATTTAAGAACATTATTAATTTAAATCGGCAATGGCAATCCACTCAAGTACTCTTGCCTGGAAAATCCCATGGATGGAGGAGCCTGGTAGGCTGCAGTCCATAGGGTCACTAAGAATCAGACATGACTGAGCGACTTCAGTTTCATTTTTCACTTTCATGCATTGAAGAAGGAAATGGCAACCCACTCCAGTGTTCTTGCCTGGAGAATACCAGGGAGCAAGGAAACTGGTGGGCTGCCGTCTGTGGGGTCGAACAGAGTTATAATGCTGATGGTAAAAATACCAGTGCATTTCTGCTCATTGAAAGAGACACCGCCATTTTATTATTATTATTATTTTTTTATGGTGCTGCTGCTGCTGCTGCTAAGTGGCGACCAATCTTTAAATTGTCATTTATATCAAGTGATCTGTTTGATCAAATGTGATAAACTAGTTCATAATAATATTTGTGCCAAGAGGTTATACGTTTCTGTGGATGAGCTGAATTTCTTAGAAATCTCAATGATGAAGTTGGAGTTCTGTTCAGAGAGCAGAAAATGAGTGAAAAAGAAAGAAGCAACAAGATATTGCACACTAACTTGCTATTAGTTGAGTTTTGTTTTCAGACAGATTGTGAAAGCTAGAGCTTGTGACATCCTCTCACTAGTTCAGAATCCAAACTCATCTAAAAGTGATAAATCCTATTTTTAAGACAGAAGACAGGGCCTCAAACATGATCTGTGACAAAATATCTCTCAGGTTACCTGGGTTTTTGCTTTGAGATGTTTTCTGTGACTTTTCCTCTTCTCAGACCTAAAGGTGGCCCCACTGTCTATCGACGTGAGTGCTGGGGAATTGATTGTTTAGAGGAAAACTTACCCCCTACTGAAACCAAGCAGGATGCTGTGGGGCTCCTGGGCACCGAAGCCTCTTTGGTCCCAGTTTCTTGTTTGTAGGGAAGAGTCTCCAGCCTCAGCAACCTTCCCTGAGTTCCAAAGTGCAGGTTCAAATAGCTGCTAGTCAGGGAAGAGAGAGAATGTAGAGACAAAGAAGGAGCACCCAGGAAACATGAGTGCAGTCTTGGGGCAGGGTCCTAATTCCTCCTCAAGAGATACATATAACAACATCTTTGTGCTCTTCTGCAGAACTAAAACTCCTGACAGATGGAAGATGTTAACTACTGATGAAGCAATCTTCATTCCAGAAAGAAGGTCACAGTTTGATAATCTGGAGAACCGCAGAAGCTCATTGGACGACCAGATGAGGCCAGACCTTGAACCCTCTGATTCCTTTCGGCAACTCCACCCTTGAACCATTGCTATGAAACTGCTCACCAAATCCCTCTGGGTTGAGACACACAGTTTTGAGGACATTAGCCCTCTCTGTCCTCCTTTGCCTGGCAAAGCAATAAAGCTATTTTTTTTTTTTTTTAGACTTCACCTATTTTCTGCCTCTGAGATTTGATTAGGCAAAGGTGCAGAGGCTAAGATTCACCATCACAAACACCAAAGCAAACAATCCAGAGTGTGTCTCTGTTGAGAAATTGCCAATCAAGGTCAGTGTATGTTTTAGATTCTCCCTCTCCTTGCCCTGATATTTCTTTTTTTAAATAAATTTTTATTTTTACTTTATTTTACTTTACAATACTGTATTGGTTTTGCCATACATTGACATGAATCCACCACGGGTGTACATGAGTTCCCAAACGTGAACCCCCCTCCCACCTCCCACCCCATATCATCTCTCTTGATCATCCCCGTGTACCAGCCCCAAGCATCCTGTATCCTGCATCAAACATAGACTGGTGATTCGTTTCTTACATGATAGTATACATGTTTCAGTGCCATTCTCCCAAATCATCCCACCCTCTCCCTCTCCCTCAGAGTCCAAAAGTCCGCTCTACACATCTGTGTCTCTTTTGCTGTCTCACATACAGGGTCATCATTACCATCTTTCTAAATTTCATATATATGTGTTAGTATACTGTATTGGTGTTTTTCTTTCTGGTTTACTTCACTCTGTTTAATCGGCTCCAGTTTCATCCATCTCATTAAAATTGATTCAAATGTATTTTTTTAATGGCTGAGTAATACTCCATTGTGTATATGTACCACAGCTTTCTTATCCATTCATCTGCTGATGGACATCTAGGTTGTTTCCACGTCCTGGCTATTATAAACAGTGCTGTGATGAACACTGGGGTACATGTGTCTCTTTCAGTTCTGGCTTCCTCGGTGTGTACGGCCAGAAGTGGGATTGTTGGGTCATAAGGCAGTTCTATTTGCAATTTTTTAAGGAATCTCCACACTGTTCTCCATAGTGGCTGTACTAGTTTGCATTCCCACCAACAGTGTAAGAGGATTCCTTTTTCTCCACACCCTCTCCAGCATTTATTGCTTGCAGACTTTTTGATAACAGCCATTCTGACTGGTGTGTGGCACTTGTTCCATGGTGGCTTGTATTATCTCTGTTGCTGTGCACTAAATACAAGGCCTCTGTCTTCATAAATTAACCACATTTCCAAGTAAGTTCAGACTGGTCTTCTGTTAGCTCTATATCTAAATTTAGCAGCTCTCACTGCTGGTGGATTCCTGCTGGCACTTTCACAATGACAGGAGAGTTGCTTTCACTCTGTATATCTCCAAGTTGTGTGGCCACCAAGGGTATCTTGTCATCTTCCACTTATTCAGCACTTGAGGTACAACAGTACTTGTGCCTGGAGCAAAGCACTATTCTAGTCAAGAAAGCACACTCCTACCTCAGGTCAATTTGTTTTTACTCATCTACCGCAGTGAGATGTGGGAGTACCTTAATGAGGGTTTTGAATAGCTTCTTCAGGTTGTAAAAGTTTGTCCCAGGAAATAATAAATGAACTGGCAGCCAGAGAACCTGTTAAGGCTACAACTCTTGCTTAAGATATTTCCCATCTAAGAGTGAGAGATGATTTACCATCCCAGCATTTTCTTTTCTTACTAATAAGACTTTATCTCTGTTTCAATTTGGGGTGTGGTTAAGAAAGAAAGCTTGACTGTGTGTGAAACAATTCTACCCTGGTTGGTAAGTGATCCCGTGTTCACTCATCTTGCCGGACTCACTCAAGCTCTAGCTCTGAAATCTGCTAAATGTTCAACTTGGAGTAATTTTTTGTTTTCTTCTGTTTTTAGTGCAACTGAGCCTCAATTTCCTTATTTGTAAAAGGGTCATAATTTTAATACTACTCTTTGACACAGTTGCCGAAATGATAACAAAAGGTAACTGATTCATAGATGTGTAGTGTGTGCTTAGTCATTCAGATGTGTCAGATTCTTTGTGACCCCATGTACTGTAGCCCACCAGGGTTCTCTGTCCATGGGGATTCTCCAGACAAGAATATTAGAGTGGGTTGCCATGCCCTCCTCTAGGGGGTCTTCCCAAACCAGGAATTGAACCAGGGTCTCATGAATTGCAGGTGTATTCTTTACCAGCTGAGCTATCAGGGATTCACAGATACTTAATGCAATTATTGGAAATATACATAACAATTTCATGTACCTGATCAAAACTCTTAAAATAGATTACCATTAATTTTTGGTAAGACACAAGATCCTTAGTAGTGCTTTAAAAAGGCTTTGAATATTTTGATCCTCTTCTCACTCACATTAAATTCCTGTTATTTTGCCTTCCTCTCCCTTGGCATCTGTCTCAATGTAAATAACCTCTGTAAAACATTAATAAGCTTTCCTAGAGTCCTCAATTACTTTTCCTAAACTCCTTCTTACTGGTAAACATCATAGCAGAATTTCTTTTCCATGGATTGCCAAAGCAACATCTTCCACCTCACACTTTGCTCTGCAAAGTGATGATGCCTCTCCTCCATAAGAAAAAGAGTCTGTCTTCTTGTTTAAAAACACAAACAAAACAAAACAAAACCAAAAAAACTATTAGTAACAACTGTGATTACCTTGACCAACAAAATAGAGTGCAAAAGGATATTTTGCTTATTTCAGGTGTATCCTTAACTGTCTTGGCAACTTCTCTATTCTGTCCCAGGACATTTGTAAATGTGGTGCTTTTACCATATTCTGAGCCCAATCATCATGCTGTGACAAACTCAAGCCTCCTGGATGCAATGATTGACAGCTGATCTTCCAGTCTCCTAGCAATGAGAGTAATATACATTGGATAAACAGATCAAGTGAGCCTTCCACTGACTCTAACCTGCCCGTGTTGAATGGAACTGCAATTAAGAACCCAGATCAAGAGCTATCCATGGGATAGCGATCTGAAAATCAATTATGTTACTCAAGTAAGTTTTAGAGTGTTTTTCTCTGTAGTATCAAATACTCAGAGCAGGATTTGGTAAAGTTTTCTGTTTTAGCTTATTGATTTGATTTAGTACCTGGATTTCTAGAGCCATACTTATAAGCCTCCTTTGTGACACAATTCCTTATTTTGTTTGGCTTTTGGACTATTTCCTCTCACATGCAGTTCACCTTCTGTGTACAATTTCAGGAAGTCCATAGACCCCCCAAATCTCATTCATTAAATCTTCCTAGACAACCAAAAACCTTACTTTAAAAGATTCTGGTTCAGAACATTTAACTTTCTTTCTTTTTTTTTTTTTAAGTGTTTATTAAATTTGTTACAATACTGCTTCTGTTTTATGGTTTGTTTTTTTGCCTCCAGGAATAAGGGATCTTTGCTCCCCAACCAGGGACCAAACCTGCACCCCTTGCATTAGAAGGTGAACCACTGGATAGCCAAGGAACACCTTTAACTTCCTTCCTAATGGCCTCCTCTCATTGATATCCTCAATCACATTTCTCTAATAACAGTGCAATTTAGTACAGAATAGGAAAGAGACAGATAAATGTATAATAGCTACAGACTGAAGAAATTGGTGAAGCTGACACTTAGGATGTGTATCACCCATTACATAACAAAATCAGGCTTAAAAGGAAAAGAGTTATTCTTAAGTCTAATTTTGAAAAGCTGTTTATTCAGTTTTTAGTTTATTTGTACATTTATTCACTACCTTCTCACTTGTCATTTAGTAAACATGCATGGAGCTCCAGTTAAGTGCTGGGCCTTGTGCAGGTCAATGCACACATAGAAATGAATGAGGAAACTTTTTTTTATTTTCCTCAAGATGCTCACAGCCTAGTTGGAAACACAGATATCCAAAAAAAGAGTGGAATTTCTTTAGGAGTAAAAGTGCATCAGGGAGCATCTTCTTTTGTCATTTATGACCTACTTTTGAAGATGAATGTGAGTTTTCAAGGACGGAAATAAAAGTTAATGACAATTAGAAAAAAGTAGGAGATAACAGCTGACAGTTTTGAAAAGATTAGAATTGTTGAATAATTCAAAGTGAATGTAAGGTGTAGCTGGAGATAATCCTGGTGATGTAATCAAGGCCAGGTTATAGCCAATTATGGGGTTTATTTATGAATATATGAGCCATCCCTGTAGGGCCACCCAAGATGGACAGGTCATGGTGGAGAGTTCTGACAAAATGTGGTCCATTGAGGAGGGAATGGCAAACAACTTCAGTATTCTTGCATTGAGAATTCAACGAACAATATGAAAAGGCAAAAAGATATGACATTGAAAGATGAACTTCCCAGGTCGGTGGGTGCCCAATATGCTACTGGAGAAGAGTGAAGAAATGACTCCACAAAGAATGAAGAGATGGAGCCAAAGCAAAAACAGTATCCACTTGTGGATGTGACTGGTGATGCAAGCAAAATCTGATGCTATAAAGAACAATATTGCATAGAAACCTGGAATGCTACGTCCATGAATTAAGGTCAGTTGGAAGTGGTCAAATGGAAGATGGCAAAAGTGAACATCAACATTTTAGAAATAAGTTAACTAAAATGTGCCGGAGTGGGTGAATTTAATTCAGATGACCATTATATCTACTACTGTAGAGAAGAATCCCTTAGAAGAAATGGAGTAGCCCTCACAATCAATAAAAGAGTCTGAAATGTAGTACTTGGGTGCAATCTCAAAAATGACAGAATTATCTCTGTTCATTTCCAAGGCAAACCACTCAATATCACAGTAATCCATGTCTATGCCCCAAACACTAATGCCGAAGAAGCTGAAGTTGAAAGGTTCTATGATGACCTCCAAACCTTCTGGAACTAACACCAAAAAAAACATGTCCTTTTCAACAAAGGAGACTGGAAGGCAAAAGTACGAAGCCAGAGATATCTGGAATAACAGACAAGTTTGGTCTTGGAGTACAAAATGAAGCTGGGCAAAGGCTAACAGAGTTTTGCCAAGAGAACACACAGGTCATAGTAAACACCCACTTCCAACAACTCAAGAGACGGTTCTATGCACGAACGTCACCAGATGGTTAATACTGAAATCAGATTGATTATATTCTTTGCATCCAAAAATGGAGAAGCTCTATTCAGGCAGCAAAAACAAGACTGGGAGCTGACTGTGGCTCAGATTATGAACACTTTATTGCAAAATTAAGACTTAAATTGAAGAAATTAGGGAAAACTACTAGATAATTTAGGTATGACCTAAATAAAATCCCTTACGATTATACAGTGGAAGTGACAAATAGATTCAGAGTACTAGATTTGATAGATATAGTGCCTAAAGAACTACGGACAGAGGTTCGTAACATTGTACAGGATACAGTGTTCAAAACCATCCCCAAGAAAAACAAATGCAAAAAGGCAAAATGGTTGTCTCAGCAGGCCTTACAAATGATTGCCTTAGGAAGTTTGAGAAAAGAAAGGAAGGTAAAGGTGAGGGACATAGCCCATAAGGAAAGATATATCCACCTAAATGCAGAGTTCCACAGAATAGCAAGGAGAGATAAGAAAGCCTTCCTCAGTGATCAATGCAAAGAAATAGAGGAAAACAACAGAATGGAAAAGACTAGGGGTTTCTTCAAGAAAATTAAAGATACCAAGGGAACATTTCATGCAAAGATGGGAAAAATGAAGGACAGAAATGGTATGAACCTAACAGAAGTGGAAGATATTAAGAAAAGGTGGCAAGAATACACAGAAGAACTATACAAAAAAGATCTTAATGGCACAGATAACCACGATGATGTGATAACTCACCTAGAGCCAGACATCCTTGAGTGCTAAGACAACTCGGTCTCAGGAAGCATTACTACAAACAAAGCTAGTGGAGGTGATGGAATTCAAGCTAAACAATTTTAAGTCCTAAAAGATTATGCAATGAAAGTGCTACACTCAATATGCCAACAAATTTGGAAACCTCAAGAGTGGCCACAGGACTAGGTAAGGTACATTTTCATTTCAATTCCAAAGGAAGACAATGGCAAAGAATGTTCAGACTTACTGCACAATTGTACTCATTTCACAGGCTAGCAAAGTAATGCTTAAAAGTCTCCAAGCTAGGCATTAACAGTATGTGAACCAAGAAATTCAAGGTATTCAAGCAGGATTTAGAAAAGGTAGAGGAATCAGAGATTGAATTGCCAACATCTTTGGATCAAAGAAAAAGAAAGAAAGTTCCAGAAAAACAACTACTTCTCTTTATTGACTATGTCAAAGCCTTTGACTGTGTGAATCACAACAAACCTGGAAAATTCTTCAACAGATGGGAATACTAGACCACCTTACTTGCCTCCTGCGAAATCTGTATGCAGGTCAAGAAGCAACAGTTAGAACTGGACATGGAACAATGGACTGGTTCTAAATTGGGCAAGGAGTTTGTCAAGGCTGCATATTGTTACCCTGCTTATTTAACTTATATGCAGAGTTCATCTTGAGAAACACTGGGCTGCATGAAGCACAAGCTGGAATCAAAATTGCCAGGAGAAATATCAATAACCTCAGATATGCAAATGATACCACACTTATGGCAGAAAGTGAAGAGGAACTGGAGTGCCTTTTGATGAAAGTGAAAGAGAAGATTGAAAAAGGTGACTTGAAACTCAACATTCAATTGAAGATCATGGCATCTGGTCCCTTCACTTCATGATAAATAATTGGTAAAACAATGGAAACGGTGATAGACTATTTTGGGGGGCTCCAAAATCATTGCAGATGGTGACTGCTTTCATGAACTTAAAGACACTTGCTCCTTGGACGAAAAGCTGTGACAAACCTAGACAGCATATTGAAAAGCAGAGGCATTACTTTGCCGAGAAAGGTCTGTCTAGTCAAACCATGGCTTTCCCAGTAGTCATGTTATGGTGTGAGTGTTAGAGAATAAAGAAATATGAGTGCCAAAGAATTTATGCTTTTGAACTCTAATGTTGGAGAAGACTCTTGTATGTCCCTTGGACTGCAAGGAGATCAAACCTGTCAATCCTAAAGGAAATCAGTGCCAAATATTTATTGGAAGGACTGATGCTGAAGCTGAGGGTCCAATACTTTGGCCACCTTATGTGAAGAACTGACTCACCGTAAAAGACTCTGATGCTGAGAAAGATTAAAGGAGAAGAAGGGGATGGGAGGAGGAGGGGATGACAGAGGAGGAGATGGTTGTATGGCATCACCGACTCACTGGACATGAGCTTGAGCATGTTCCAGAAGCTGGTGATGGACAGGGAGGCCTGGCCTGCTGCAGTCCATGTGGTCACTAACAAGTTGGACACACTGAGTGACTGAACTAAACTGAACTGGATGTTTATTGTTAAAGCAAATCTATCTAATAGATAACATTGTGTAAATTCAAGATGTATAACTCATTGATATGATACATATTTTTATAATATGATTGACATCACGTAAATAATTAACTTCTTTATCATGTCATCAAATTTTCATTTGTTTTTAGTGGCTAGAATAATTAAGGTCTAGTCAGGCTACAATTACAAATGATGTATCTTGTCACTTGTATGTGGAATCTAAAAAAGCCGCACTAATAGAGAAGAAAATGATGTTTATCAATGGATAGGGATTAGGAGGATAGGACAAATTTTATTTAAGGATACAAATTTGCAATGAGTAGTAAATAAGTCTTACATATATAATACACAGTATAGTGAATATAGGCAACAATACTGTATTATAATCATCAAAGTTACTAAGAAACATACTAGATTGTTTTGACTTTTTTGGAAGCGAAATATGAGTTATTAAGCGGAGTTCATTAAGAGAGAAAAATAATCTGGTTGTTTTTCCTCCAACCTATCACTCATGAAGCAATATGAGGAAGAGATTAAACAGTAAATTTCATAAGGAAAACTATGGTAGGGGCATTTCTAAAAATAAACTATGTTGCAAGAGACCTAAGTTAATAGAACAGCAGCAGAAATGAAGAAAGGAGAGAAATTCAGAGATGTATTTAGAAAGTAGAATAAGCTGATCCTAAACATAGATTTTTAAATTTTAAATTTACATTGGAGTATAACTGATGAATAATGTCAATTTTAGGTGTACAGCAATGTGATTCAGTTATACATATACATATATCTATTCTTTTAGAGTGTTTTCCCATGTAGCTTATTACAAAGCATTGAGTAGTGTTCCCTGTGTTATACAATTGGTTCTTGTTGACTATTATTTTTCTTAATTTTTTATTTTATACTGAAGTATAGTTAACTAACAGTATTGTGATAGTTTCATTTTGGGGGGCTCCAAAATCACTGCAGATGGTGAATTCAGCCATGGAATTAAAAGATGCTTACTCCTTGGAAGGAAAGTTATGACCAACCTAGATAGCATATTGAAAAGCAGAGACATTACTTTGCCAGCAAAGGTCCGTCTAATCAAGGCTATGGTTTTTCCAGTGGTCATGTATGGATGTGAGAGTTGGACTGTGAAGAAGGCTGAGCACCAAAGGATTGATGCTTTTGAACTGTGGTGTTGCAGAAGACTCATGAGAGTCCCTTGGAGTGCAAAGAGATCCAACCAGTCCATTCTAAAGGAGATCGGTCCTGGGTGTTCTTTAGAAGGAATGATGCTAAAGCTGAAACTACAACACTTTGGCCACCTCATGTGAAGAGTTGATTCATAGGAAAATACTCTGATGCTGGGAGGGATTGAGGGCAGGAGGAGAAGGGGATGACAGAGGATGAGATGCCTGGATGGCATCACTGACTCGATGGACGCGAGTTTGAGTGAACTCGGCGAGTTGGTGGTGGACAGGGAGCCTGGCGTGCTGCAGTTCACAGGGTTGCAAAAAGTCAGACACAACTGAATGGCTGAACTGAAGTGAACTAAACTAACTGGACAGCAAATTAATTCAGCCACACATGTACATGTATCCATTGTCCTTCAAACTCTTGTCTAACGAAGGCTGCCACATAACATTGAACTGAGTTCCTTGTGTTATACAGGAGGTCCTTGCTGCTTACTCATTTTAAACATAGCAGCGTGTACATGTCCCTAACTATACCTTTCCGCCATCCTTCCCTCCTGGAAATCATGTTTGTTCTCTGTGAGTCTGGATCTGCTTTGTAAATAAGTTCATTTGTATCAGTTATGTTTAGCTTTTACATAAAAGGGATATCATATGATATTGACCTTTCTAATTCTCTGCCTAACTTACTTCACTCAGGATGATGATCTCTAGGTCTATCCATGCCACAGATCACATAATTTCATTCTTTTTAATGACTGAGTAATACTCCATTGTATACATGTGCCACACCGTCTGTATCCGTTCCTCTGTTGATGGACATTTAGTTGCTTCCTTGTCTTGGCTACTGTAAACACAGCTGCAGTGAACACTGTGGTGACTGTATCCTTTCAGACCACATTTTTCTCTGGATGTATGCCCGGAAGTAGGATTGCTGGATCACATGATAACCCTATTTTTAGTTTTTAAAAGAACCTACTTACTCTTCTACAGAGTAGCTGTATCAATTTACATTCCCATCAAGAGTGTAGGAGGATTCCCTTCTTGCCACACCCTCTACAATATTTATTGCTTGTGGATTTGTTGATAATGGCCATTCTGACTGGTGTGAGGGATTATCTGTCAGTTTAATGTGAAGACATAAGGAAACAAAGTCTTGATTGTGTTCCTGATTCTTAATCCAAGAAACAATGCAGATTATGGTGTAGATAAAACTATAGAAGCCAGGATGAAATACTGTGTGAATATGAAAGTCAAAGTATATTCCTGAGGAAAAGAGAATAAGTGACAAATATTGAATAGTGATATTTCATTATTAGATATTTGGAGTTTGATGAGATTATCAAGGGAAAGTAATAAAATATTGGATACATTTCGACACTCAAGAGATGTCTCAGAAAATTGTATTGATTTGAAAATTATTAGCAAACAGGTAATATTTGAAATCATATTATTAGATAAAATTAAAATGAAGTTAGTAGCATTTCTTGAGTGAGAAGGGAAGAAATTCTGGAGAAGGTGATGGCACCCCACTCCAGTACTCTTGCCTGGAAAGTCCCATGAATGGAGGAGCCTGGAAGGCTGCAGTCCATGGGGTCCCGAAGAGTCAGACATGACTGAGAGACTTCACTTTCAGTTTTCACTTTCATGCATTGGAGAAGGAAATGGCAACCCACTCCAGTGTTCTTGCCTGGAGAATCCCAGGGACGGGGGAGCATGGCAATCTGCCATCTATGCGGTCACACAGAGTCGGACACGACTGAAGCAACTTAGCAGCAGCAGCAGAAAGAAATTTCAGCATATAAAACTAAGAAATACTGGAATTAATATTGCATAAAATTGAGGAAAATGCCAAAGGGCTAAGGGAGAAAAAAATCCAAGAAAAAAAAAAAGTCAAATATTTGAAATTCAGGAAGGATAAAAAGAGTGATAACTGAATATTTAGAAGTCATTGATTACATTTTTCCAGAAAGGGTTATTCAGTGTTGGAAACAAATGTCAAATAATAAATACATTAAACAGTGAATAGGCAGGGAGGAAATGAAGAGAATCAATACAAACTGCTTTTCAATGAAATTGTGTTGAAGGGAAACATGCCTGGAAATGAATTCGAGTCAATGTGTATATGTATTTATTGTATATGTTATCAAACTTAAGGTATCATTGTTTGAATCTGTCACCATTATCTTATGTGTTAATAAAAATGGAAAAAATGCCTTGCTAATGAAACTATAATACAATATCTTCTTATAACATAGACTGTTATTAAATATTTATATCACTGTGGTATCTATGCCAAGAAGAAAATACAAGCCAAAGACCAGCAATGACAACTACTGTACATTATTCTTATTGCCTGCCTATCCACCTAGTGCATGGTGATGAGATCAAGAAGAGATGGAAAGAATACATGGAAGAACTGTATAAAAAAGTTCTTAATGAACTGGATTACTATGATGGTGTGGTTAGTCATCCAGAGCCAGACATTCTGGAGTGTAAAGTCAAGTGGCCTTAAGAAGTACTGCTACTAATAAAGCTAGTGGATATGATGAAATTACAGAAGAACTATTTAAATCCCTAAAGGAGGAGTCCATAAAGGTTTTGCATTCATTATGTTAGCAAATCTGGAAGACCTAGAAGTGGCCACAGGACTGGAAAAGGTCAGTCCTCACCCCACTTCCCAGGAATGGTAGTACCAAAGAATGTGCTAACCATGGGATAGTTACACTCATTTCCCATGCCACTAAGGTCTTGCTTAAAAGCTTGGATGCTAGGCTGTGGCATTATGCAAACCAAGAACTTCCAGATGTCCAAGGTGGGTTTAGAAAAGGAAGAGGAACTACAGATCAAATTGCCAACATTTGCTGGATTACAGAAGAAGTGAGGGAATTTCAGAAAAACATCTGTCTCTGTTTCATCGACTATGCTATAGCCTTTGACTAGGTAGATCATGACAAACTATGGAAAGCTCTTAGAGAGATAAGAATTCCATACCATCTCATCTGTCTCTTGAGAAACCTGCATGTGGGTCAAGAAGCAAAAGTTAGAACACTGACTGAAACAACTGAGTGATTCAAGATTGAGAAAGGACTACAACAGGGCTTCCTGCTGTCACCTTGTGTGTTTAATGTATATGCTGAGCACATCATGAGAAATGCCTGGCTGGATGAGTTGCAAGCTGGAATCAAGACAGGCGGGAGAAACATCAACAACCTCATATATGCAGATGATACCACAATAATGGCAGAAAACAAAGAAGAACTAGAGCCTTTTGATGAAGGTGAAGGAGGAGAGTGAAAGAGCTAGCTTAAGATTAAATATTTAAAAAAAAAAAAACAAAAAACCTAGGATCATAGCATCTGCCCCCATCATTGCACGGCAAATTAAAAGGGGAAAATGTGGAAGTAGTGACAGATTTTCTCTTCTTGGACTCCAAAATCACTGTGGTTGGTGACTGCAGCCATGAAATCGGAAGATGATTGCTCCTTCTTAAGAAAGCAATGACAAACCTAGACAGTGTGCTCAAAAGCAGACATTACTCTCCTGACAAAGATCCATACACTTAAGGCTATGGTCTTCCCAGTGGTCATGTACTGTGGGAGCTGTACTGTAAAGAAGTCAGAACACCAAAGAAGTGATGCCTTTGAACTGTGGTGCTGGAGAAGACTCCTGAAAGTCCCTTAGACAGCAAGGAGATCAAACCAGTCAATCTTAAGGGAGATCAACCCTAAATATTCACTAGAAGAACTAATGTTGAAGCTGAAGCTACAGTATTCTGGGCATCTGATGTGAATAGATGACTCATTGGAAAAGTCCCTGATGCTGAGAAAGATAAAGGGCAGAAGGAGAAGAGGGCATCAGAGGATGAAATGACTGGATGGCATCACAGATGCAATGAACATGAACTTGGGCAGACTCCAGGAGTTGGTGAGGGATAGGGAGGCCTGGTGTGCTGCAGTCGATGGGGTCAGAAACAGTGGGACACCACTGGAAGACTGAACAACAACAACATATCCACCAGCAAATATAAGCCTCCACCAATGATAAGAGGCATTAAAATATCAGAAAGGATATAATGTAGGAAATTATGTGTCTTAGGGTCAATAAAAATGATATAATACATACAGGTGTGTACAAATGAATGTGTGTGTGTGTATAATGTACATTCTCAGAAGTTAAAAGGGAGAATTAAAGTAAATATTAACAACCTACATATTCCTGTAAGTGTAAACATAAATATATATTATTAACTGATTCTCTTTATTAAACCTAATACTGTGCTCAATATTTAGTATTAATATACATTTCAGTTCAGCTCAGTTCAGTTCAGTCGTTCAGTCATGTCCGACTCTGCGACCCCATGAATTGCAGCACACCAGGCCTCCCTGTCCATCACCAACTCTTGAAGTTCACCCAAACTCATGTCCATTTAGTCGTTGATGCCATCCAGCCATCTCATCTTCTGTCATCCCCTTCTACTCCTGCCCTCAATCCCCCTCAGCATCAGGGTCTTTTCCAATGAGTCAACACTTCGCATGAGGTGGCCAAAGTATTGGAGTTTCAGCCTCAGCATCAGTCCTTCCAATGAACACCCAGGACTGGTCTCCTTTAGGATGGACTGGTTGGATCCCCTTGCAGTCCAAAGGACTCACAAGAGTCTTCTCCAACACCACAGTTCAAAAGCATCAATCTTTTGGTGCTCAACTTCCTTCACAGTCCAACTCTCACATCCATACATGACCACTGGAAAAAACATAGCCTCGACTAGACAGACCTTTGTTGGCAAAGTAATCTCTACTTTTTAATATGCTATCTAGGTTGGTCATAACTTTCCTTCCAAGGAGTAAGCATCTTCTAATTTCATGGCTGCAATCACCATCTGCAATAATGAGCCCTTAGACATGGACAAAGAATATTGAGGTTTTCATCTGATTTTGGAAACATGAAGTACATTCTGAAAAATGTGGAGCAATACTTTTAAAGGTGAAACAGATTTCAAGGACTTCTGGAAATTCTGTCATCACAGATGAGAAATTAATAAGAGCTTTAATATTAGCTTTTCTGTAAAACTCAGACTGCACCAGGTTTTCAAGCCTGTTGTGATGGAGCATTTTTTTAATAAGAGGTGTTTTAGGTTACCCTCTTTGCATCAAAAAGAACATCCATTAGTGTTACACACTTGTCCTTTATCATTTCTTGGTTTTCAAAGCTGACATTATGAAAGAAGTTACTAGAAAAAAAAACTGCAAATTTAGTTGTTTGGTATGAATCACCAAAATTTAGCAATTTGACTCTTGCTAATGAGTTAAATAATTACACCTCTCAGGGAATGAAAAATGACCTTCTTAAAGTTTTCTTTCTCAACCAAAAGTAATATGTAAAGATTTTGAATGACTCATGGAACTGATAATGAATTCCTTTATTTTTCTCCACTGCTAAATTCAAAGCTATAATTTTATTTAAAACAGGGCTTACCATATCTAGATTAGTGCATTTTATCACATAATTATTGATTTTGACTGAAATTACTGAGCAGACACATACTATGAAATTTTTTTCATGTGATTTAAGTACAAAATGTGACAAGAGTGATCAAAACTGTGAAGAATCTTAAACAGTCAGCAAAGGAAAGAGTTTCTATCTAAATAACATGTTTATTTAATATTATTACAAACAATCAAGATACAGGTTAGTGTGCATACAGTTAAGTACAGCTGTGAAAAATGAGAGTGTTAATGAAGTAAGCAAGATTACAGCAGCGGAAAACCTGGGGTTATTATTTAAAGTCTAAACCTATGCTATACCTAACTGAAATAATTATAACCAAAACAACAAATCCAGTAACAATACAATTATTGTGATTATATAGAATATATATGTATATACATAGTAAAGTTTATATAACTCTAGATGTATTAGATTTAAACATATATTTAAAATCAGGACTTAAAAGACTGATCAAAATTTGTAAAAATAATCTAAATAGCATTATCCAAATCCCAGGTTATGGAATGGAATGGAATAATAATTTAAAAAAAAAAAGCCAGTTGCATAAATAAGTAGGAATAAACTTGGCTTGATTAGCTCAGGTTACTCAGGGTCAAAATGGATATTCACTTAAGCAGAAGTAACTAAGTTTTCTAATAGCATATTTGTTGTATAAAACCATTGTCTTTGTTAAATTGACACACATGCTCTTTCTAGTACCTAAACAACATCCTCCATAAGTTTCTTCCTCTTTTCTCACCATGTTGTTTCCTTATTAAAAATAAATAAATAAACAAAGACAATCTTCCCTCTAGTTCTGGACCCATTAAATTCCTCCTCTTTGTTATAAAACTTCTCAAAACAGTTGCTATGGACTGTAGCCCATCAGGATTTTCTGTCCATGGAATTCTCCAGGCAAGAATACAGGAATGGGTAGCCATGCCCTCCTCTAAAGGATCTCCCCAACCCAGGGATCAAACCCAGGTCTCCTGCATTGCAGGTGGGTTCTTTTCCACTGAGCCACCAGGGAAATCCCTTCTGTCTCTATAGATTTACCTATTCTGAATAACTTATATACTATGTGGTCTTCTGTGACTAGCTGCTTTTACTAAACATCATGGTTTTGAGATTCATCCACTGTAACGTGTATCACTACCTCATCACTTTTTGTGGCTAAATAATATTCCACTTCATGGATATACTGTATTTTGTTTATCCATTTGTCAGCTGATAGAATTCAGGTTGTTTCCATCTTTTGGCTATTATGAATAAGGCTAATTTTTGTATGGACATGTATTTTTGTTTCTCTCAGGTATCTACAAAAGTGTATAATTTCTGGGTAATAAGGTAACTCCAGTATTCTTGCCTGGAGAATTCCACGGACAGAGGAGCCTAGCAGGCTTTGCCACTGGGTGGTAAAGAGTCAGACACAAATAAGCGACTATCACTCACTCAAGGTAACATATGATAATGCTTCACAAGTCACCATATTGTTTTCAAATATGGCTACACTGTTTTATAGTCCAACCAGCAGACTATAAGGAGTTTTATACTGCTCATTCTTGCTAACATTTATTATCTGACTTTTTTATTATAGCCATGCTAAGTCACTTCAGTCGTGTCCGACTCTGTGCGACCCTATAGATGGCAGCCGACCAGGCTCCCCCATCCCTGGGATTCTCCAGGCAAGAACACTGGAGTGGGTTGCCATTTCCTTCTCCAGTGCATGAAAGTGAAAGGTGAAAGTGAAGTCGCTCAGTCATCTCCGACTCTCAGCGACCCCATGGACTGCAGCCCACCAGGCTCCTCCATCCATAGGATTTTCCAGGCAAGAGCACTGGAGTGGTGTGACATTGCCTTCTCCAATTACAGCCATACTAGTGAGTATAAAGTGAAAATTCATTGTGGTTTCAGTCTTCATTTCCCTGATAGCTAAAGAATCTTTTCATGTACTTATTGGTCAGTCACATAACTTCTTTATAGAAATATCTATTCAGGTCTCTCACCTAATTTTTAATTGGGTTGTTTTCTTATTGTTGAATTGTAAAGGTTCTGTATATCCTACTCAAAAGTACCTCATCATCTATTTAATTTTCAAATACATTATTGTATCTTTTCACTTCCTTTGATAGTTTACTATGAAGTAGCTATGTTTTTATTTTTTTATGAAATCTAATTAAATTTGTTTTCTTTTGTTGCTTATACTTTTGGTGTCATATTTAAAAATATTTTGTGTTAGCATACTGTATTGGTGTTTTTCTTTCTGGCTTACTTTACTCTGTGTAATAGGCTCTAGTTCCATCTACCTTATTAGAACTGATTCAAATGTATTCTTTTTAATGGCTGTATGCAAGACAGCAAAAGAGACACAGATGTATAGAACGGAATTTTGACTCTGTGGGAGAGGGAGAGGGTGGGATGATTTGGGAGAATGGCATTGAAACATGTATACTATCATGTAAGAAACGAATCGCCAGTCTATGTTTGATACAGGATACAGGATGCTTGGGGCTGGTGCACGGAGATGATCCAGAGAGATGATATGGGTTGGGATTGTGAAATCTGAGGTCACAGAAATCTATCCCTATATTTTCTTCTAAAAGTTTTGTAGTTTCGGTTTTTATTTTTAGATGTTGAATCTACTTTTAGATAAACTATGTACATAGCATGAGGTAAGAATCCAATTTTATTACTTTCGATGTGGCTATCCAGTTGCCCCAGCATCATTTACTGAAAAGACTATTATTTCTCAGTTGAATGCTGCTGACACCTTTGCTGAAAATCGATTGACTGTAGATACAAAGTTTTATTTCTGGACTCTCAATTCTATTCAACATATCTATGTGTTTATGTGAGTACCACACTGTTTTCGTTACTATGGTTTGCAGTAAGATCTGAAACTGGGAGGTATGACTCTAACAACTTTTATTTTTAAAGACAGACTTGGCTTTTTAAGTCTCCTGTCGTGTGAATTTTAGACTGTGTCAATGTCTGTAGTACAGCCAGCTGGGATTCTGATAGAAATTGTGTCCAATCTTTAGACAAATTTGGTGAGTATTACAATCTTACCTATAGTAATTCATGAATTCAGTGAAAATATTCCACTATTTGAATCATTTTTAGTTTCTTTCAACAATGTTTCATAGTCTTCAATGAGTATGTTTTGCAGTTTATTGATTAAATTGACTTTTTATTTTTGATGCTATTATAACTGAAATTGCCTTCTTAATTCTATTTTGGATTTTTCATTGCAAGTGTGTAGAAATACAATTGATCATGTACCTGCAGAATTGCTCAACTGTTTATTATTTTCCAGTGTTTAGTGCATTCCTTATTAGTAGTAGTAGTGTTAGTCACTCAGTCATGTCCAACTCTTTGTGACCCCGTAGACTGCATCCCGCCAGGCTCCTTTGTCTATGGGATTCTCCAGTGGAGAAGGGAATGTATTGTCATTCCCTTCTCCAGGGGATCTTCCCAACCCAGGGATAAAACCCAGGTCTCCTGCATTGCAATCAGATTGTTTACCATCTGAGCTACAGGAAAGAATATAGGGTTACAGGAAGTGCATTCCTTAGGGTTGTCTATATATAGGATTTTATTGTCTATGAATAGAGATTGTTTTCAGTCTTCCTTTTCAATCTGAATGCCTTTAATTCCTTCTTTTCTTGACTAATTGCTCTGGGTAGTATTTCTAGTGGACAACCTCATCTTGTTCCTGGCCTTTAGCTGGTAATTTGTTGTTAAATTAGTGATTCTTTAATTGATTTTTCAACTTTGAACCCATTCTTGGAAACAGACCCTCTCCTCTAGAAGAGGGTCTGTCCTAGGCATCAAGGCATCATGGCCTCTAGGCATCATGTCCAGATGCCTTGACATCAGCCTCTTTACCTATGCAGGAGGAAGAATAATGTGTGGATACCAGCATTCCAGACCCTCTTCTTCCTCCTTTGGGTACCACTTGGGCTCCAACTAGTTTGTTCATCAGAGATGAGTTCTCCATCACTGAAAAACATTCTAGACCATCCTCACTGAGGCCACAGTGCCCATGAAAGCCACCTTGGTTGTCTCTTGATTCTATAATTAGGTAGTGGGGACAGCAGGTGATAAGACTATTAGCCATAGTCAGATTTTCATATTTGCTCATGCAGTTCCTACTGGTTATCAAACCCAATTAAATCTGCTTATGAGGTCAGTTCTATCTGTCAAGAGCACAGCCAAAATCCTAACACAAATATGAACACAGAAAAGACAGCTACAGCCAAAATAGCAAACCTAGTGAAAAAAAATAAATAAATAACAACAATAACAACAACAAAAAACAGGTAAAAAATTATAGTAGGGACTCTCTCCTGGACCATCTGAGCAAGGATCTTCCCAAAGGAATATCTAGGTCTGGTTATTCAAACATGAGGTCTCAACAGAGGAGATGGATAAGCTTTCCAGGCCAGGTACCTGGTCACTACAGGTGTCGCTGCTCAGGTCCTCATGATGATCCTATGATTAGTAAGACTGCTATTCCCTCTGACCCATCCCATGAATCTGGAGATGCATCAGGTGCCTTACCAACTTTGATCCAGGTCTTTGGGGCTTTAAAAAATAAAACAAAAGAGAAAAAACTAAATAGTACTAGAGGTTAGGCCAAGGTCCATCTGTTCCCAGGAGAACAGTTCTATACAAGGCTTAGAGTCCAAAGGGGGTTAAGGAAGAATCACAACTTCTGGAATAGGGGCTGAGACCACCATCTCTGGGGTCACTATCCAACCCTGACTACAGGTGGGTCCCCTAGGACCTCTAAAAACCCCCATTGCTACATGTTCTGCTCCTGAATGAACTGGTCTATTATCTATATGTTTTTTGCTCACTTTTGACCGTAGTCCCTGTCAGGAAACGCTGCAATTAGGGCTACCCCCAGGGAGCATATGGACGATCATGTACCCATTCTACTACCTGTACCTATACCTAGTGCAATTGTCTCTCGAAAACAATGCTGGTTGCATGTGTCTTTTTGAATTATGGTTTTCCCTGGGTATATGCCTGGTAATGGGATAGCTGGATCATACGGTAGTTCTATTTTTAATTGTTTAAGAAACCTTTATACTGTTCTCTGTAGTGGCTGCACCAATTTACATCCTCACCAAAGGAGCATGAGGATTCCCTTTTCTCCACACCCCATCCAGCATTTACTCTTCATAGATTTCTTGAGGCTGGCCATTCAGATCTGTGTGAGGTAACACCTCATTGCAGTTTTGATTGCATTTTTCTAATAATTAGTGATGTTGAGCATCTTTTCATCCATTTGTTACCTATCTGTAGGTGACCTAAATGGGAAGAAAACTGGAAAAAGAGAGGCTATCTGTACAAATATATATATATATATATATAATCTGATTCACTCTGAAGCATAGTAAAAAACTAATACAACATTCTAAAGCAACTATTGTTTTTAATCGCTCAGTCATGTCTGACTCTGCAACCCCATGGAGCCTGCCAGACTTCTCTGTCAATGGGATTCTCCAGGCAAGAACACAAGAACCCTGGAGTGGATTGTAATTTCCTTCTCCAGGGGTTCTTCCTGACTCAGGGATTGAACACAAGTCTCCTGCACTGCAAGCGGATTCTTTACCACTGAGCCACCTGTGAAGCCGAAAAGCAACTACACTCCAATAAAAATTAATTTTAAAAAGAAAGAAAGAAAATAAATAGCTAAAAAGATACTGGCTTCCTGAGGGAGAAAAATAAACAGCTGCCCCCATTGCTGAGCCCCAGGAAGTCAAAACCCTCTCTGAGACTTTCTCTATTCAGCAGCCCCATCTTGCCTGTGTGGAAGGCCTCAGGCATCTGGAGAATCACCATGGGTAATAAATGGATGAAACCTGTAGTTTAGCATTTGAGTCTGCAGTGTTTCCTGGATGTTGTGATCACTATACGTTATGGCCCAAGCTGAAGGTACTTGCTAACTGATATTGCAAAGGCACTTTTAAGCATTCCTTTCCACTGGGATGATGAGGATAGCTTGCTTTCACATGGAATGGGTTGCATCTTTAGTGTTCTTCCACAAGGATGCCTAAATTCCTGGGCTCTCTGCCACTAATAGGTAGGTCATGGCTTGGAACAAACTTCAGTCTTGGAGAAAGAACTTTCCATGATAAAGATGACATCTTCCTGGTGGGTCTACAGCTGGACACTGTCTTATGCTGAACTCCTGAATTTTCCAGCCTAATGACCTCAGATAGTAGAGTCTCCATGCAATGCAGGAGACTTGGGTTCAATCCAGGGGTCAGGAAAATGCCCTGAAGGGAATAGTTATCCATTCCAGTATACTTGCCTGGAGAATTCCAAGTACAGAGATTACAGTCCATATGGGCACAGAGTCAGGCATGATTGAGTGATTAATGACCTCAGATCAGTTCAGTTCAGTTCAGTCGTTAGGTCGTGTACAACTATTTGTGACCCAATGAATGGCAGCACGCCAGGCCTCCTTGCCCATGACCAGCTCCCAGAGTTTACCCAGACTCACGTCCATCAAGTCAGTGATGCCATCCAACCATCTCATCCTCTGTCGTCCCCTTCTCCTCCTGCCCTCAATCACTCCCAGAAACAGAGTTTTTTCCAATGAGTCAACACTTCGCATGAGGTGGCCAAAGTACTGGAGTTTCAGCTTCAGCATCAGTCCTTCCAATGAACACCCAGGACTGATCTCCTCTAGGATGGACTGGGTGGACCTCCTTGCAGTCCAAGGGACTGTTGAGAGTCTTCTCCAACACCACAGTTCAAACCCATTAATTCTTCGGCACTCAGCTTTTATCACAGTCCAACTCTCACATCCATACATGACCAGTGGAAAAACCATAACCTTGACTAGATGGACCTTTGTTGGCAAAGTAATGTCTCTGCTTTTGAATAAGCTATCTAGGTTGCTCATAATCCTTTCAAGGAGTAAGCGGTTTTTTTGTTGTTGTTGTTGTTTGTTTGTTCATTTTGTTTTGTTTTGGTTTTGGTTTTTATTTTTGTTTTTTAATTTCATGGCTGCAGACAATATCTGCAGTGATTTTGGAGTGCCCCAAAATAAAGTCTGACACTGTTTCCACTGTTTCCCTATTTCCCATAAAGCGATGGGACCAGATGCCATGATCTTAGGTTTCTGAATGTTGAGCTTTAAGCCAACTTTTTCGCTGTCCACTTTCAATTTCATCAAGAGGCTTTTTAGTTCCTCTTCACTTTCTCCCATAAGGGTGGTGTCATTTGTATATCTGAGGTTATTGATATTACTCCCGGCAATCTTGATCCCAGCTTGTGCTTCCTCCAGCCCAGTGTTTCTCATAGCATGCTCTGCATATAAGTTAAATAAGCAGGGTGACACTATGCAGTCTTGAAGTACTCCTTTTCCTGTTTGGAACCAGTCCTCTGTTCCATGTCCAGTTCTAACTGTTGCTTCCTGACGTGCATATAATAGTCTTGCCTTGAGAAACCCATGATCAGTATGAAAAGGCAAAATGATAGGATACTGAAAGAGGAACTCCCCAGGTCAGTAGGTGCCCAATATGCTACTGGAGATCAATGGAAAAATAACTCCAGAAATAATGAAGGGATGGAGCCAAAGCAAAAACAATATCCAGTTGTGGATGTAACTGGTGATAGAATCAAGGTCCGATGCTTTAAAGAGCAATATTGCATAGGAACCTGGAATGTCAGGTCCATGAATCAAGGCAAATTGGAAGTGGTAAAACAGGAGATGGCAAGAGTGAACTTTAACATTTTGAATTAAAATGGACTGGAATGGGTGAATTTAACTCAGATGACCATTTTATCTACTACTGTGGGCAGGAATCCCTCGGAAGAAATAGAGTAGCTATCAAGGTCAACAAAAGCATCTGAAATGCAGTACTTGGATGCAATCTCAAAAATGACAGAATGATCTCTGTTTGTTTCCAAGGCAAACCATTCAATATCACAGCAATCCAAGCCTATGCCCCAAATAGCAATACTGATGAAGCTGAAACTGAATGGTTCTATGAAGACATACAAGACCGTCTAGAAATAACACCCCCCCAAAATGTCCTTTTCATTATAGGGGACTGGAATGTAAAATTAGGAAGTCAAGAAACATCTGTAGTAACAGGCAAATTTGGCCTCAGAGTACAGAATGAAGTAGGGCAAAGGCTAATAGAGTTTTGCCAAGATAACACACTGGAAAAACATCTATTTCTGCTTTATTGACTATGCCAAAGCCTTTGACCGTGTGGATCACAATAAACTGTGGAAAATACCAGACCACCTAACCTGCCTCTTGAGAACTCTGTATGCAGGCCAGGTAGCAACAGTTAGAACTGGACATGGAACGACAGAATGTTTCCAAATAGAAAAGGAGTACATCAAGGCTGTATATTGTCACCCTGCTTATTTAACTTCTATGCAGAGTACATCATGAGAAATGCTGGACTGGATGAAACACAAGCTGGAATCAAGATTGCCAGGAGAAATATCAATAACCTCAGATAAGCAGATGACACCACTCTTTTGGCAGAAAGTGAAGAGGAACTAAAAAGCCTCTTGATGAAAGTAAAAGAGGAGAGTGAAAAATTTGGCTTAAACCTCAATGTTCAGAAAAAGAAGATCATGGCATCTGGTCCCATCACTTCATGGGAAATAGATGGGGAAACAGTGGAAACAGTGTCAGACTTTATTTTTTGGGCTCCAAAAGCACTGCAGATGGTGATTGCAGCCATGAAATTCAATGATGCTTACTCCTTGGAAGAAAAGTTATGAGCAACCTAGATATTATATTCAAAAGCAGAGACATTGCTTTGCCTACTAATGTCCATCTAGTGAAGGCTATGGTTTTTCCCTTGGTCATGTATGGATGTGAGATTTGGACTGTGAAGAAGGCTGAGTGCAGAAGAATTGATGGTTTTGAACTATGGTGTTGGAGAAGACTCTTGAGAGTCCCTTGGACTGCCAGGAGATACAACCAGTCCATTCTAAAAGAGATAAACCCTGGGATTTCTTTGGAAGGAATGATGATAAAGCTGAAACTCTGGTACTTTGGCCACCTTATGCGAAGAGTTGACTCATTGGAGAAGACTTTGATGCTGGGAGGGATTGGGGGCAGGAGGAGAAGGGGACGACAGAGGATGAGATGGCTGGATGGCATCACTGACTCGATGGACACGACTCTGAGTGAACTCCGGGAGTTGGTGATGGACAGGGAGGCCTGACGTGCTGCGATTCATGGGGTCGCAAAGAATCGGACATGACTGAGTGACTGAACTGAACTGAACTGATAGCAAACACCCTCTTCCAACAACACAAGAGAAGACTCTACACATGGACATAATCAGAGGATGAACACCGAAGTCAGACTGATTACATTCTTTGCAGCCAAAGATGGAAAAGCTCTATACAGTCAACAAAAACAAGACCAGGAGCTAACTGTGGCTCAGATCAAGAACTCCTTATTGCCAAATTCAAACTTAAATTGAACAAAGTATGGAAAACCACTAGACCATTCAGGTATGACTTAAATCAAATCCCTTATGATTATACAGTGGAAGTGAGAAATAGATTTAAGGGCCTAGATCTGATAGACACAGTGCCTGTTGAACTATAGACAGAGGTTTGTGACATCATACAGAAGACAGGGATCAAGACCATCCCCAAGAATAAGAAATGCAAAAATGCAAAACAGTTGCCTGGGGAAGCCTTACAAATAGCCGTGACAAGAAGAGAAGCAAAAAGCAAAGGAGAAAATGAAAGATATAAACATCTGAATGCAGAGTTCCAAAGAATAGCAAGGAGAGATAAGAAAGCTTTCCTCAGCAGTCAATGCAAGGAAATAGAGGAAAATAACAGAATAGAAAAGACTAGTGATCTCTTCAAAAAAACAAGAGATACCAAGGGAACATTTCATGCAAAGATGGGCTCAATAGAGGACAGAAATGGTATGGACCTAACAGAAGCAGTACATATTAAGAAGAGGTGGCAAGAATGCACAGAAGAACTGTGCAAAAAAGATCTTCATAACCCAGATAATCATGATGGTGTGATCACTCACCTAGAGCCAGCCATTCTGGAATGTGAAGTCAAGTGGGCCTTAGAAAGCATCACTACGAACAAAGTTAATGGAGGTGACGGGATTCCATTTGAGCTATTTCAAGTCCTGAAAGATGATGCTGTGAAAGTGCTGCAGTCAATATGCCAGCAAATTTGGAAAATACAGCAGTGGCCACGGAACTGGAAAAGTTCAGTTTTCATTCCAATCCAAAGAAAGGCAATGCCAAAGAATGCTCAAACTACCACACAATTGCACTCATCTCACACACTAGTAAAGTGATGATCTCATCTAACCCTAATTACTTACCCAATTTCCCATATCTAAGTATCAGAATATTGGGAGCTAGGAGTTCAACAAATTAATTTGTGAGGATATATTTAGTCCACAGTACATTATCCTCCTATCTTCTCTTCATCTTCCCCTGATACCTTTCTTCACCTTGCTGGAAAAAACTTCCGACTCAAGGAATTTCATATTTCTCTCATCTGCCTGGAAATGTATTCCAAATATCTTCCCATTTTCCACTCTTGAAATGCCTTCAATGTTTGAATCACCTAAGTAAATAATAACCTAATTCTACTCCTGAATATTACAACACTCTCATTCTCCTAACTTCATTTATTATCTTTCATAGCACTAATCACCAGTGAGCTTGCATGGAATGGCTCATAGCTTCATTAAGTTATGCAAGCCCCTTTACCATGACAAAGCTGTTATTGATGAAGGAGCACTTAGTAATAGTCTACATAACATAAAATTTTAGATTTTCTGACTCTCATGAAAATTGAGGCAGGTCAGGTGGCCTGGCATTCCCATCTCTTGAACAGTTTTCCATAGTTTGTTTTGATCCACATAGTCAAAGGCTTTGGCATAGTCAGTAAAGAAGAGGTAGTCGTTTTCATGGAACTCTCTTGCTTTTTTGATGATCCAGTGGATGTCTGAAATTTGGTCTCTGGTTCCTCTGTCTTTTCTAAATCCAGCTTGAACACCTGGAAGTTCTCAGGTCATGTTCTGTTGAAGCCTAGCTTGGAGAATTTTCAGCATTACTTTGCTAGAGTTTGAGATGAGTGCAATTGTGTGGTAATTTGAACATTATTTAGCATTGCCTTTCTTTGGGACTGGAATGAGAACTGACCTTTTCCAGTCCTGTGGCCACTGTTGAGTTTTTCAAATTTGCTGGCATATTGAGTGCAGCACTTCGACAGCATCATCTTTTAGGATTTGAAATAGCTCAACTGAAATTCCACCACCTCTACTAGCTTTGTTCATAGTGATGCTTCGTAAGGCCCAGTTGACTTATTAAGAACCACTTAATAGGGCTACTTCTTATTGCCAAATTCAGACTTAAATTGAAGAAAGTAAGGAAAGCCACTAGACCATTCAGGTATGACCTAAATAAAATCCCTTACAATGATACAGTGGAAGTGACAAATAGATTCAAGAAATTAGATCTGATAGACAGAGTGCCTGAAGAACTCTAGACCGAAGTTTGTGACATTGTACAGGAGGTAGTGATCAAGACCACCCTGGAGAAAAATAAATGCAAAAAGTCAAAATGGTTGTCTGAGCAGCCCTTACAAATAGCTGAGAAAAGAAGAGAAGCAAAAGGCAAAGGAGAAAAGGAAAGATATACCCATATAAATGTAGAGTTCCAAAGAATAGCAAGGAGAGGTAAGAAAGACTTCCTCAGTGACCAATGCAAAGAAATAGAGGAAAACAACAGAATGGGAAAGACTAGAGATCTCTTCATGAAAATTAGAGATACCAAAGGAGCATTTCATGCAAAGATGGGCACAATAAAGCACAGAAATGGTATGGACCTAACAGAAGCAGAAGACATTAAGAGAGGTGGCATGGCATTCTAACATGTATACTATCATGTAAGAATTGAATCGCCAGTATATGTCTGACACAGGATACAGCATGCTTGGGGCTGGTGCATGGGGATGACCCACAGAGATGTTATGGGGAGGGATGTGGGAGGGGGGTTCCTGTTTGGGAACGCATGTAAGAATTAAAGATTTTAAAATTAAAAAAATAAAAAACTAAAAAAAAAAAAAAAAAAAAAGAGAGGTGGCAAGAATACACAGAACTATACAAAAAAGATTTTGATGTCCCAGCTAAACATGATGGTGTGATCACACACCTAGAGTCAAACATCCTGGAGTGCTAAGTCAAATCGGCCTTAGGAAGCTTTACTATGAACAAAGATAGTGGAGGTGATGGAAATCCAGTCAGGTATGACACATAATTAAAAATGCATACTTTTTAATTGAATCAAATTGCAATGCTGTATTTTAAGTCACCTAAGGAAATACACAATTGAAACGAATAAAATTATAACTGAATATCAGTGGCATATTTTGTTGTTTCATATCAGTTTTTCATTATCAGATTGTGAGCTCCATGAAGTAATGCCTTTATTCAGTACTGAAATTTTAGCAGCTGGACAATCCCTTCCTCATCACTGGAGTTCAGTGTGTACTCTTGAGTACATGGCAACATCTATTTCTTTGTTTATCTTATATAATGATAGCTTGTTGCCAATTGCATTCCTGCTGGGTTTTCTGCTTTGAACTATAAAACTCTTAGCTAAATTACTATGCACTATTCTGTATTATCTATGTGTTATTTCTGTGTTACAGCAATAGGAGATCCAAGAAATTCAATTAATTGTAAGAGGAACCCTTCCTTTTAAACTTAAAAGATAGTTTTTAGAGCAATTTTCAATTATTTTACACAGAATGTTTTATTTTTTTTAATTCAACTACCTTAATAAACCTAGCCTGTCAAAAGAAATGCCACCTGCAGCATTATGTATTGCATTCATTGAGATGATTCATTTGTAGACAAATTGCTTGCTGTATAATGTTTTCCATGAAGGCTGGCACAGCTGGTTTTTAATTTATCTGTAAAGCAAAACCATTCCCTTTGGAGTAAATGTTTTCATCTGGATACTTCGATTTGCCATGTTTGCAAACAGCATTTTCCTCACTTTGCTGGGCAAAAGAAAGTGTAATAAGAGAGTAATCTGAACTTATAAAAGTACAAATCAAGTAAATTCTTTCCCCTTTGGCTTGCTTCTTATTCTTGATAAATAGATAATACTCAAAAATAAATTAATTGGCTTAAGTACTTAACGTACTTAAAATACAAACCTACAGGCATGTTAAATTGCTTCAGTCATGTTCAACTCTGTGTAACCCCATGGCTTCAGTCATGTTCGACTCTGTGTGACCTACCAGGCTCCTCTATCCATGGGAGTCTCCAGGCAAGAACTCTGGAGTGGGTTGCTATGCCTTTCTCCAGGGAATCTTCCCAACCCAGGGATTGAACCTGTATCTCTTACATCTTCTGCATTGGCAGGCAGGTTCTTTACCACTAGCGTCACCAAACTTGGCTACCCAGATAAACATATCTGCTTAGAACTTTACATTTCCACTTACTTAATGCAAGCTTGGAGAAGAAAATGTCAACACCCTAGGGTATTCTTGCCAGGAAAATCTCATGGACAGAGAAGCTTGGTGGGCTACAGTCCATGGGGTCACAAAGAGTCAGACATGCCTGAGCACACACACACCCAATACAAGGTTAGTGAGATGAGGACAAGGAACACTGCTGGTATTTTGTAAATGAAGGAGAGAAAACCTAACATTATGTATTGACTCATCCCTTAAACCCAGGGTCAAGAATAATGCCCTGATTCGTTTTGTTCAGTACTTTTTCTACTCCGTATATTAGTCTACACATATTATCAGTAGGTTATGAACTTGGCTTTGGTTTAGGTGACATGAAAATGTGTTTACATGTGGCTCTCAGACTTCCTTAAAATTTATACTGCTTTAAAGCAAATAAAAGTGACCAATGAGTCAAATGAAGACAGTTATATCCAAATGTTAAGAAGCCATGATTCTATTGTCATTATCATTCCTGATGAAATTTATCTAGATGGAAAAGGTAGAACAGTTAAGGGAAAGGCCAAGTGTGCTATTTTGGATAGTGTTTCAATAACAGTGCACAAGCCCTGTTTCTTCAAAGTGTAATTTATGTGTAGCGTGTTTAGTGTCACAACTGTATTTTAAGGTTTAGCTTTATATTCTTTCATGCCTCATTTATTATACATAAATCTATTTCAATAATTATGACAAAATAATGCTATATTTGCATCTATTGTTTCAACTTGGGGGTTAACATCTCTGATTAACAGAAATCTAGGTTTTAACATTGCTTTACAGGCAATCCTGACACAATCAAAGCCATGAGCACTACTGACTTAGGGTGTAGGGTAAAACTTTGGAGCAAAGGGCTCCTGTAACCCAGTGGCTCAATGATAATAGATATTTGTTTTTCCTTCAAACAGGAGTCTAGGTGCAGGAGGGCAGTACATATTAGACCGTGGTGCCACTATTACAGAAGATATTGTTCAGAGACCCAGCTGCTGTCATTCTAAGCCTGTTGGAAGCTCACTCTTAAACATGCATGCATATTTCAGCTTGGGGAAATAGGAAAGACAAAATATGGAACTATTAGTGCAGGTGATGGTTACAGCTCAAAAGATAAACTTCCAGACCACGGTGGACTTACCACCTGACTCTGTTTAATGATCACATGAAGGCCCAAACAGTCCTGTTCACAAGGTAGATTTCTTCTAAGAGGATCCTTAAGGACTCTTCCATGTAAGTTCATTATTTTCAACATGTGAATTCCAGGCTTGTCCTGCTTCTCTTCCTCCATCTTGTTGTGGGTGAAATGACCATAAAGGAGCAATTTGGCTATTACTAATGGGACATGGAAGTGGCATGAATCATTTCCATCACATCCAGGCTCCAGAATGCATGGCCATGGAGAGGAGGAACGGAAATGTGCTCACTGACCAGGTATAGCATGTATGCCAACTAGAGTGTAATTTTATCTTTTAAGTGGTAATCAATAAATTTCTTCCCTTATTTCTTATTGACTTAGTCTTTCTTTGATTCAACAAGTTATTATTTAGTAAAAGCCTTCTGATTTAGTACTCTAGAATGTCAAAGAAAGCATTTACTAAAACATTGCATAGGTTTAGGTAAGTGCTTTGCTTTTATTTGGAACATGGCAGATGTCAGTCTACATAAATTTCTATATGATTGATTAGCAACTGTCTCTCTGTATGTCTAAGAAGCATCATAGCACTTACTGAAGAATTCATCCTTCATTTGTATGAAGGATGCTCTGCTTTATATGAATAGTATGCTCTCAAAGGAAACTGTCTCTAGGAAAAAAGAAAAATAACCTAATATTTAACTAGAATTAAGCAGTTGTTTGTCAGGAACACTGCAAAATATTTTCACATACAGTAGCTAATTTAATGGTGTCATTGGTAGTAAGGGTGTTTCTCTAAGGAAGGGCTGGAAAAGCAGAAAATAAAAAGGCGGCCAAATTCAACAAAACTGATGCTTTCAAACTGTGATGCTGGAAAAGACTTTTGAGAGTCCCTTGGACAGCAAGGAGATCAAACTAGTCAATCCCAAAGGAAATCAACCCTGAAAATTCATTGGAAGGACTGATGCTGAAGCTGAAGTACCAGTGCTTTGGCCACCTGATGCAAAGAGCCGACTTACTGGAAAAAACCCTGATGCTTGCAGAGACTGAGGGCAAGAGAAGAAGGGGGTGACCGAGGATGCAATGGTTAGATAACACCACTGACTCAAGGACATGAATTTGAGCAAACTTGGGGAAATGGTGAAGGACAGGGGAACATGGCATGCTGCAGTCCATGGGGTTGCAAAGAGTTGGACACAACTTAGCAACTGAACAACAACAATGAAGGGCAAAATGTAAAGCTAGGGAGAAGGAGAGGATAATTCATGGAGGATGTGAGTCCAGGAAGACAGGTCATTGAATTAAGGAGAATCCTTGGCAAAAACTACGGAGCTGAAAAGAATATCACAGTGAAATCACAGGAAACTCAAATAGGTCCTGATTCACACCCAATAATTCTATTCTGTTTTTCTGGCTAGCTCTTTTATGCTTGTTTCCCAGTTTTCAGCATGGGGTCTTACACACATTTTCTAAGACATTAGACAAAGAGGAGCTTCATAGTTCTGATGTGACTGAAACCATCCTTTCCATCTTATTTAGTAAAATAGAGAAAGCATCTGTTCCAGCAAAACGCAATTCTTCCCATATGTTCACTCAGCCCAGACCCTTCTGCTCTTAGAAATGTCACTTCATAGGTTTGCACCCCTTTCCTCATATGTCATCAAAGTGATTCTCTCTAAAGGGTAATCTCATTACAATACAATGACTCTCAGCATCTCCAGCCATCACTGCTTATGGAGCCAGGAACCCAGGACTGGCTGGTCCTCAGGTTTTTCATTTAAACTGGAAAGCATCACCTGTAGCAAATCACAATCAAGTTAATCTCCAGCTTACAACAGTCACCGTTCTTTGAGAAAGGTCCCAACTACAGAGATGAGTCTGAAGGTAATGATGTACAAAGTCCTTGCACCTGAACCCTGACCTCTGTCCATGTCCTGGGGATGGACAACTGATCAACGCTGGACCAAGTTTGGAAACTTGAATGGAGACACAGAAGCTGGCTGAAGCTGTTACCTTAATGGTCCTGTGATATTCACCAGCTACTGAGGGCTCCAGGGACCACAGCGGGAATGGGGGTGAGGTTCCCGGCTGCTTCCAGGTCTGGATCTGGCCAGTGCACAGCAGGTGCTCTGGAGCTCTGTGGGACACAGTCCTCAGCTTGTCCTGGGCCCCCAGCTCATCTGCTGGCCCCGAGGCCAGAGGGCCTGGAGCACCAAGGAAGAAGGCCCAGGCCCACCTCTCGCCGCACTCTTCAGAGAGAATCACGTTTAGGCTAATCATTGGCAGAACAGGAGGAATTTTAACCACCAGGCTAATGGTATGGCAGAAGGTGAAGAGGAACTAAAAAGCCTCTTGATGAAAGTGAAAGTGGAGAGTGAAAAAGTTGGCTTAAAGCTCAACATTCAGAAAACAAAGATCATGGCATCTGGTCCCATCACTTCATGGGAAATAGATGGGGAAACAGTGGAAACAGTGTCAGACTTTATTTTGGGGGGCTCCAAAATCACTGCAGATGGTGACTGCAGCCATGAAATTCAAAGATGCTTACTCTTTGGAAGAAAAGTTATGACCTACCTAGATAGCATATTGAAAAGCAGAGACATTGCTTTGCCAGGAAAGGTCCGTCTAGTCAAGGCTATAATTTTTCCAGTGGTCATGTATGGATGTGAGAGCTGGACTGTGAAGAAGGCAGAGAGCTGAAGAATTGATGCTTTTGAACTGTGGTGTTGGAGAAGACTCTTGAGAGTCCCTTGGACTGCAAGAAGATCCAACCAGTCCATTCTGAAGGAGATCAGCCCTGGGATTTCTTTGAAGGGAATGATGCTGAAGCTGAAACTCCAGTACTTTGGCCACCTCATGCGAAGAGTTGACTCACTGGAAAAAACTCTGATGCTGGGAGGGATTGGGGGCAGGAGGAGGAGACGACAGATGATGAGATGGCTGGATGGCATCACTGACTCGATGGACACAAGTCTGAGTGAACTCCGGGTGTTGGTGATGGACAGGGAGGCCTGGCGTGCTGCAATTCATGGGGTTGCAAACAGTCGGACAGGACTGATTGACTGAACTGAACTGAACTGAACTGAACTGAACTGAATGGTTTCGCGACAACAGCTGCGCGCCTATGGTGTTACAGTTTCATCTCACAGAAGCGTCCAGCATCTGCGCAGTCACCAGGCTGATGTCCTCACGTGCTGTTGGCCTGCGCTCCACACCCTTTCACGCTTCATCTTGTACCAGCCAGCTTACTGCTTCTCCATCCACTGAAACCATCCTGTCTGCTGTCACAAAGGACCTCTATGTTGGCTGCTCCACAGGTATGTAGTTTTTTATCCCCTCACTTTACTCAGTGTTTCAGAGATGTTTAATGCAATGGTTGATTCTCCTTTTGTCAAGTGAGCTGCTGCTGCTGCTGCTGCTAAGTCACTTCAGTCATGTCCGACTCTGTGCGACCCCATAGACGGCAGCCCACCAGGCTCCCCTGTCCCTGGGATTCTCCAGGCAAGAACCCTGGAGTGGGGTGCCATTGAGCTACTTTTGTTTAAATCTCTTGATTGTTTCCTCATTCATCTGTTTCTTCTTTTCTATTTTTTTTTCCATCCTGTCTACATAGTTCTTAAATATGGTGCTTTGAATGACCTCCCTTTTCCTCACTGGATTTCAAATGAATTAAAAAAAAAAATTGAGTTAGGCATATGGGAATAATATATATATAGTATTTATAATGAGTTGATGTTTAAGATTGTGGCTTATGTATGCGGGCTAATGGTCTTCCTAATAAAAGACCCTAGATATGGACTGAGTCACTCAGACAGTAACAGCTTAGCACGTTTCTGCAAGGCTCTTTGTGGAAGCTGGCTCCCAAGAAAAAAGGGAGGAAAGAACAGAGCTAAGCTTGTGCTGTGCTGTGCTTAGTTGCTCAGTCCTGTCTGACTCTTTGTGACCACACATAGACTGTAGGCTGCCAGGCTCCTCTCTCCATGGGATTCTCCAGGAAATAATACTGGGGTGAGTTGCCACGCCCTCCTCCAGGGGATCTTTCCAATCCAGGGATCAAACCCAAGACTCCCACAAGCATTACGGGCAGATTATTTTCCATCTGGGCCACCAGGGAAGCCCATGAATACTAGAGTTGGTAGCCTATCCATTCTCCAGGGGATCTTCCCAACCCAGGAATAGAACTGGGGTCTCCTGCATTGCAGGCAGATTCTTTACCAGGTGAGGTATGAAGCCCAGACTATGCCATTGTAGGAGAAATAAAGAGAACCCAGCAGTCCTCTGTTTCCTCACTGGGAAAAGAAACATTGCAGATGTGTCTGAATGGGTACAAGCAATCCACAAAAGCACTGGAACTCTGGAGACAGATTATAAACACTCTGAGTCAAGTATGTGACAAGTCCATAAAGAGATGAGAGAAGACACCTTACTCCATGCTTGCTTTCCTCCTCCATGCTTGCTTTTCTCTTCTACCCCTTATAGGCTGACCCAAATGGTTACTTGTTTATGATTTGCTTAAAGTACAGAGAAAAGTCCTTGAGTACAGCATCTTCATTTTGTTCAATCTGTATCCCAGTGTCTACTATAATAACCAGAATTTAAGAGGCATTGTTGAGTGAATGAATAAATGTACAAGACAAGTATGCAAAAATGTTGTATCACTTCCATTGTTAGAAGAGATTACTGTTCTGTAGGTTTCAAGGAGATAGAATCTGAGTTGAACTATAAAGAATACAATTATCTTAAGTAAGATAGTGAGAAGAGTATGACCAGAAGTAAAGTTAAAAACAAAATATCACAAGGCATTTTTGGGTCTGTGATATTTATTAGCATTGACATTACATGAACCTCTTCTATTTACTGCTGTAGAATAAAGGAACATCATAAAATAAATAAATGGAAGAATAAAATTACACATTTAATTTTTAAATTTATTTTCCCACTGAAATGATCAGAGGTTACTGACTCTAATATTTAATTTTATAAACTTTTGTGTTTAGAGAGGACTGTATGGTGGATGGGGGTGTATGGGTACACCACTCATGTATATACATGAGTGTATATATATATATATATATATATATATATATATATATATATATAACAATCCCTACAAATAATTAATATTTTAGTAGTACATGATTATTAAAAACATGAGCATTCCCAGGTGGCTCAAGTGATAAAGAACCCACCTGCCAATTCAGGAGATGCAAGCAGGAGATTTGGGTCAGGAAAATCATTTGGAGAAGGAAATGACAACCTACTCCAGTACTTGCCTGTGAAATATCATGCCAGAGGAGCTTGACAGGCTACAGTCCATGGGTAGAAAAAGAATCGGCCATGACTGAGCAATTGAGCACAGTAAAAAATATATAGATCATAATCTTTAAAATGCTTTTTTTTTCTTATCTAACTTACTTCCAAATATTACAAATGCTTATTGCCTAAATTTTCCCCAAACTGATATATTGACAAAGACATTTTTTTCCTCCAGTTGCTAGAGTCTATATACTCTGTTTTTGAACTGTGGTGTTGGAGAAGACTCTTGAGAGTCCCTTGGACTGCAAGGAGATCCAATCAGTCAATGCTAAAATCAGTCCTAAATATTCGTTGGAAGAACTAATGCTGAAGCTGAAACTCCAATACTTTGGCCACCTGATGCAAAGAACTGACTCATTTGAAAAGACCCTGATGCTGGGAAAGAGTGAAGGCAGGGGGAGAAAGGGATGACAGAGAATGAAATGGTTGGATGGCATCACCAGCTCGATGGACATGAGTATGAGCAAGCTCCAAGAGTTGGTGATGAACAGGGAAGCCT
Organism: Capra hircus; assembly: GCF_001704415.2. Lineage (NCBI taxonomy): Eukaryota > Metazoa > Chordata > Mammalia > Artiodactyla > Bovidae > Capra > Capra hircus. Next base: position 7,452,419 of record NC_030823.1, read on the forward strand.
GTTGTGCTGCAGTCCATGGGGGTCACAAAGAGTCGGGCACGACTGAGCAACTGGACAGGTATATTCTGTTTAGCTTACTTAAGAGTTCTTTTACTCTTGTACCTATTTTTTGTTGTTGTTGTTTTTGTTTTTTTAGTTTTCTGTGTTCAGAAGCATCCTATAAGTAATCACATGCTATTTTATTTTCTGGGGGTTCTGTTAATTGCAGTATATAGCATTATAGCCTGAAAAATAATATATAAAAAGCATCTGTGCTTATTTGCTCTAAGATGCTTCACTGAAAGACTAATATTGGAATATATTCTAGTATTCCTTTTCTTCAGGATCAAAATTTCAAGACTGGTGCAATCAACAATAGCAGAGATAAGATTCCTGCTGTTTTTCACTAGGGAGTTCAATAATCTTCTGATTCTGTTCCTATAATATCACACAAAATTGCTCATAACAGGTAATAGAAGGTATCAAAAGAACAGATTATGAAGTGATGGCTTTCTCAGATCTATAGACTGTTTCTGATTTTTAATTCTGTGTTTTACCCATATTGATTGGAACATGTGACTAGTACATACTGGACTGAACAGCTCAGCCTATAAATGAAATTATAATTGTTTTAAGTTAGCCTACACATTTTGAAGTTTTTAACAGTAATTTAAGGCCTGAATTGTATGTGGCTTTTTGTATAGAACTTAGCCAAAAGACTCAGAAAGCTCAATTTCATCACTCCTCTGTATGGAAAACATTTTAGCAAACTACAGAACTGTGTGCATTTACAACCATCATATTTTGGCTGAAAACACTTTTAAAAAATCCACACCATTTGCTGCCCTCTGAAGATTTTGTCTGCCCTAGACAATGAGCAAGATCCAATGGGGCAGGGGGGTGGGGGAGGGCAGTAGGCCAAGCATATTTTATCATTGCCTGATGTGAAACTGTGGCAAAAAGAATGTTTTATAACTCTGAACTTTGAAAAATTATGTCTAACTGTACTTCCATTATCCTCAGACATGCATGATGATTTAGATAATATTGTTTACGTGGATTTTCCAATAAAGGGCACATATACTTCTACCACACATGGATGTATTAAGCATACTTTTTTTTGAGGTCAAAATAAAAATGTCTCTTGGGAATATTATTTTCATTCAGAAACTGAAGAAAGAGTAGCTACAAAAGTCAATGCACATTAGGAAGTGACAATACTATTTCTGAAAAGAAAATTTATTTACATGTTTCTGTGCATAGGGTGTTTCTGTGCATAGGGTATTTCTGTGCAGTCTTAAAAATGGTCACAAGAATCTAATCACAGATCACAAGATCTAATTGCAGATCACAAGAAGCTAATGTGTTGCTATCTATTTTTATTTACCATATTAGATATTAGTGTAGACTTATAGAATAAATATATATTTTTATTCCAAAAATATACAATAAACATATTTGTTTAAAAGTGCCAAGGAAATGGCAATCCACTCCAGTGTTATTGCCTGGAGAATCCCAGGGACGGGGGAGCCTGACGGGCTGCTATCTATGGGGTTGCACAGAGTTGGACACAACTGAAGCAACTTAGCAGCAGCAGCCAAAAATTAACCTTTTACAGGTTAGCATATTTTTATAAAAAGACCTATAATTTCCAAATCTGAAATATAAAACCAGTGAGAAAAGTGGCATTGTTTTACAATTTTGAAAATCTGCTCTTTGTCTATCTCACTAATTAGATAATAACTGGATTTATGTATCAGATTCATCGTTCAGTCTATTGAAATATATTGTTTTCCTTGAAGGAAATGAATAAGCTCGCTTCATTCAGTTTAGTTGGAAGACAGTGGTGTTTTAAAAGTCTTTTCAGATGGTGATGGATATATTTATCTGATATGACACCAACACTAAATAATTATTAATTGTATAATAGTTGCTTGCAAAGTAGATTCTGTAATGATGTCAGTAGATTCTTTGTTTTCTCTTATATTAAAAACCCACTTTGAACGGGTCTCTCATGTACACATGATTTTGCACCTTCATGTATTGGCTGTTAAGAAGGTAGTGATTATGTCTGATATTGACATATTTTATTATACAATATACAAACTCACTATCAGTTTCATCAGTTTTTTCAGTGAAGCTGGGATGCTGATACAAATTTTCCAAAGTGCTAATTTTTCTTTTAAAATTGAATTGTATTATTGGCAATGTGGTATAAATGCCTAGCATTTTTAATAGCAATATAACTTATAATTAAGCTTTTGATTGCTAAGGCATCCATTTTAGTGGCATTTACCTTGAATAAACATATAGCCAGCTGCATGACATGGCTACTGACAGAACACCTAGATAAGGAACCAGGCTGTCCCACCCAAGAAAGTCTCTTTTAAAAAAAAAGCCCTGAGATTGCCATGATGAGTGAAGTAAATCAGACAAAGGAAGACAAATGCCATATGATATCACTTATATGTGGAATCTAAAAGATATGGTACAAATGAACTTATTTACAAAACAGAAATAGAGTCACAGATGCAGAAAACCAACTTATGGTTGCCAAGGGAGAAGCAAGCAGAGAAAGGAAACAATACATTGGGATATTGGGATTGACATATACGCACTGCTATATATAAACTGCATAACTTATGAGAACCTACTGTATACCACAGGGAACTCTAGTCAGTACTCTGTAATGACCTATATGGGGAAAGAGATTAAAAAAGAGTTTTGTCCTTAAGTCACTCAGTCATGTCCAACTCTTTGTGACCCCATGGACCGAAGCACACCAAGCTTCCTTGTCCATCACCAACTCCCGGAGCTTATTCAAACTCATGTCCATTGAGTCAGTGATGTCATCTATCTTATCCTGTGTCATCCCCTTCTTCTCCCGCCTTCAGTCTTTCCCAGCATCAGATTATTTTCAAATAAGACAGTTATTTGCATCAGGTGGCCAAAGTATTGAGCATAAGCAAAGTAATAGAATAAGACTATTCAGCATTAGTCTTTCCAATGACTATTCAAGACTGATTTCCTTTAGGATGGACTCTTTGGATCTCCTTGCAGTCCAAGGGGCTCTCAAGAGTCTCCAACACCACAGTTCAAAAGCATCAATTATTCAGCACTCAGCTTTCTTTATATTTCAACTCTCAAATCCATACATAACTACTGGAAAAACCATAGATTTCACTAGATGGACTGTTGTTGCAAAATAATGTCTCTGCTTTTTAATAAGCTGTCTATGTTTGTCATAGCTTTTCTTTTTTTTTTTAATTTTTATTTTTACTTTACAATACTGTATTGGTTTTGCCATACATTGACATGAATCCACCACGGGTGTACATGCGTTCCCAAACATGAACCCCCCTCCCACCTCCCTCCCCATAACATCTCTCTGGGTCATACCCATGCACCAGCCCCAAGCATGCTGTATCCTGCATCGGACATAGATTGGCGATTCGATTCTTACATGATAGTATACATGTTTCAATGCCATTCTCCCAAATCATCCCACCTTCCAATTGTCTTTGAATTTCATAGTTGCAGTCACCAACTGCAGTGATTTTGGAGCCCCCCCAACAAAAAGTCTGTCGCTGTTTCCATTGTTTCCCTATCTATTTGCCATGAAGTGATTGGATTGGATGCCATGATCTTAGGTTTCTGAATGTTGAGTTTTAAGCTAACTTTTTCACTCTCCTCTTTCACTTTCATCAAGAGGCTCTTCAGCCCCTCCATTGCTCTCTGCCATAAGGGTGGTGTCATCTGCATATCTGAGGTTATTTATATTTCTCCTGGTAATCTTGATTCCAGTTTGTGCTTCATCCAGCCTGGCCTTTCACATGATGTACTCTGCATATAAGTTAAATAAGCAGGGTGACACTATACAGACTTGATGTACTCCCTTCCCAATTTGGAACCAGTCTGTTGTTCCATGTCCACTTCTAACTGTTGCTTCCTGACCTGCATATAGGTTTCTCAAGAGGCAGATCAGGTGGTCTGGTATTCCCATCCCTTTAAGAATTTTCCACAGTTTTGTGTTATCCTCATAGTCAAAGGCTTTGGTGTAGTCAATAAAGGAGAAGTAGATGTTACTCTGGAATTCTCTTGCTTTTTTGATGGTCCAGTGGTAGTTGGCAATTTGATCTCTGGTTCCTCTGCCTTTTCTATATCCAGCTTGAACATCTGGAAATTCACGGTTCCCCTATTGTTGAAGCCTGGCTTGGAGAATTTTGAGTAACTGAGTCACTTTTGTTGTACCATGTGAAACTAACACAATGTTGTCATACAAGTCATTGACAACAATCAACTATTCTGTGCTCCAATAAAATTTAAAGAAATTTTTAAAAAGCCCTCGGTGATATACATACCTGACACCTTTTCCTGTCTTTCAACCTAATTTCCACTCTTAAGCTTTAAAGTCACCGATAAGGAGTAAGCCCTCAAAATCCTAGGCACCCTGCCCTCAGAATGCTAAAAGGAGCCCAAGCCCAAACTCCATCTCTGAGTGTCAGGGTACAGAGACTGAATTCAGCTTTGTAACTAGTGCTAAAGTCCTAGCATGTTTCAAGTTGGTCAAGAGGCTAGACTAACAAGTTGTGAGTTAACAATGGCTGAGAAGGAGTAGATGGAGTTAGGGAACTAACAAGGTGATCAGATTGTGTAAGGCTTTATAGAGCATCATACAGATGTTTTCTCTTTTTGTTGTTGTTTGATCACTAAGTCTTGTTTGACAATTTTTTTACCTTCCCTTTTATTAAATACAGACACATTATAGGATTTTGAGGAGAGAAGTTGTATAGCTTAATTTAAACTTTGAAAGAATCAGTCTAATTATAGAATTTAAGAATAAGAGAGAGCATGAGCAAATACACATCCATAATTTAGGAGACTATTACGGTAATTCAGATGAGATATCATGGTGATTTGGCCTGTTCTTGTAGCAGATACTCAGTTGTGTCTGACTCTTTACAACCCCAAGGACTGTAGTCTCCCAGGCTCATCTGCCCAGAGTTTTCAAGGCAAGAATACTGGGATAGGCTACCATTTCCTACTCTAGAGGATCTTCCTGACCTAGGGATTGAACCCACATCTTTTGCATCTCCTGCATTGGCAGGCAGGTTCTTTACCACTAAGCTACCTGGGAAATCCCAGTAGCAGATAGCTTGATAGGATAAAGTGATTAAATGGTGGGTATATTCAGAAGACAGATCTCTCAGGAGTTTCTAATCAACTGAATGGATGCTATGAGAAAAAGACTTGTCTAGAAGGACTCTAGATTTCTTTACCTGAATTTATGAATTAACAACATCGCCATTAATGATAATGGTTGCCACTTTCGCTAAGTTTGAGCACTATCGGTTTAGCTTTTACACAGGACATTTGAGATATCTTTTAGATTCATAGCATCAGATATTAAGTATATAGTTGAATGGGATATATTAGACTGGTTTGAGGGGCGAATTGATGCTAGAGATAAGGAGCTCCTCATCGTTACTGTGTGTAGGTTGAGAAGAGAAGGAAAATACGTACTTAACTTTAGACCTTTCTCATATTAGGAAGATGGGCAAAAGAGGAAGAAGTAAAGACACCAGAAGAAGCAAACAGTTAAGTAGGGGTTCATTCAAAGAATTCTGAGTTCTTTAGGTCAAGTGGAAAATACTAGGGCTGATTTCCTGTATCAAATCCTGTTGACAGTAAGATGAGAACTGATTTCATTGAATTTACATGAAAACCAATGGCGGACATCATAAAAAGTTCTTGGGTGGTAATGTGGGCAAAATCCTGATTACACTGGTTCAAGACAGAATAGGATCCTTAACATTAAGCTTAAAATCTTAGAATAGGGAGAACAGTTTGAAACAAAATACGATAGGGCCCTTTAAAACAATCTATTAATTTCCTTCGACATCATATATAGTTTTGTTGTAAATCAAGGCTTGTTGTTGTTGTTCAGTGGCTGAGTTGTGTCCAACTTTTTGTGACTCCATGGGCTGCAGCATGGCAGGCTCCTCTGTCCTTTGCTGTCTCCTGGAGCTTGCTCAAACTCATGTTCATTGAGATGGTGATCCTATCCAACCATTTCATCCTCTGCTTCCCTCTTCTCCTTTTGCCTTCAGTACTAAGTCAGAACCAATGTAGGATTGTGTGTTCTATTTAAAATCCTATTAATAAGATCAGAGGACAAATATAGCATGTTTAAACAGGCATTTAACTCTCACAATATTATGGAAACTATAGTTTATCAACACTCTTCAGGACATGGTAGAAAACTGTTATCATTATTGAAAAAGATGCTAGTTTTTCAGCATTTTTAACTTTCCTCTGTGTTAGGGGAAAGTCTTGTGTAACACATAAAAAGCAGAGGGAGCATACATAATCAGTTTCATTCAGATAATTTTGTTTTTCTTAATCTATATGATAAATACAGAGAAATCAGTAGAGTCCCACTAATTATATTTCTGTTTGCATTAATCACATTAAATATCCCTCAAAGAGATCATGCAGTTCATACTGGGATATCGCAGTTAACATCTGCTTTCTTCCTTAATATGTAAAAATCACTTAAGTTTCACTAGTTTTTAATATTTTTAAAACTTTTAATTTATTTAGTAAATTTTTTTTGAAGCTCTGACTATCCTAAGTACTTTTCCAGAAAGTGGATGAAAGTCAACAAAGAAAACTGCTAAAAAATTTGTACTTACTATATGCTGCTGCTAAGTCACTTCAGTCATGTCCGACTCTGTGCGACCCCATAGACGGCAGCCCACCAGACTCTCCCGTCCCTGGGATTCTCCAAGCAAGAACACTGGAGTGGGTTGCCATTTCCTTCTCCAATGCATGAAAGTGAAAACTGAAAGTGAAGTCGCTCAGTCGTGTCTGACTCTGTATGACCCCATAGACGGCAGCCCAGCAGGCTTCTCCATCCATGGGATTTTCCAAGCAAGAGTACTGGAGTGGGGTGCCATTGCCTTCTCCGTGTATTTGCTATATATGTTGCTTAAAAATAAGAGATCATGGAAGACTGCAGTTAAAGGGCAAACATTTAGCAAAACTTAAATGCTAAGTTGAAAGCATTTGGCAAGTTCTTCTCTGTGCTGTACCCAGGAAACATGATCGATCACAACAGTTTTTTGTTTTTTATTTTTTTCCCCAAATTGGCTTAAACTCGAGTAAAAAAGCATTTAATATTTTTTGGTACCAATTGTAACATCTGTAGTTCCCATTTCTGCTCCTCATGTACTGTGACCATCCCAGAATGAAAAAACTAAACTTTTGCCTTGACTATACAGCCAGTGAGAAATGAAATGATATGGAAACTCAGAGAACAGAACCCTGGGGAATGAAGGACTAGGCTTGAAAAATATCTTGAAATCACCCACCTCTAAGAGGTTAAGGGAAAGGAAGTGCAAGAAATATTTATAAGAAGTTAGTAGGGAAATATGTCTATTTAGGTTTTCCCCAGCATCAATTTTTGATTGGGTTGTTTGCTTTTTTGATTTTGAGCTCCATGAGCTGTCTGTATATTTTGGAGGTTTATCCTTTGTTGCTTTGTTAGTAAATATTTTCTGCCATTCTGAGGGTTGTCTTTTCATCTTGATTACCTATTTCTGAGATAACAATAGAGACAGATGAAGAGACTGGAAATCTGGATACAGAGGGGTTAGGAGGGAAAGTGGGACGAATTGGGAGATTGGAATTAACATACACACACACACGTGTGTAAAATAGATAGCTATTGGGAACATGTTATAAAGCACAAGGGGCTCAGCTTGGTGCTCTGTGGTGACCTAGAGGTGTGGATTGGGGTTGGTGTGGGAGGGAGGCTCAGGAGGAAATGGATAAAGGTATGCATATGGTTGATTCATTTCATTGTACAAAAGAAACTAACACAACATTTTAAAGCACTTATATTCCCATAAAAAAAGAAGTCAGTAGGGGACTCGGTGAATCAAAAATAAGCAGTAGAAAAAAGAAACTGAGTGCATATTACTATCTTATATCTTAGACATGGAACTAATAAAATAAATGCAGACAATTTAGAAAACATAAGAAACAAATATGACTGATAGAACATAAATTAAGATAGTAGGTATAAGTCTAAGAGTCAGTAAATATAGTAAACCTGAATGTGTTAAATTTCTGTTGTGAAAGGCAAAGAGGTTTATTGAAATGAATTCAACCATATGCATTTTTGCAAATGATTCACTAAATTACATTAATAGTTATAGAGAAAAATTGAAAATGAAGTGAAGTGAAGTCTCTCAGTCGTGTATGACTCTTTGCGACCCTGTGGACTGTAGCCCACCAGGCTCCTCCGTCCATGGGATTCTCCAGGCAAGAATACTGGAGTGGGGTGCCATTTCCTTCTCCAGGGGATCTTCCTGACCCAGGGATTGAACCCAGGTCTCCCATATTGTGGGCAGACACTTTAACCTCTGAGCCACAAGGGAGACAAGGATTACAAAAGATTCCAGGCTAAGGCTAGCAGAAAGCAAGCAGCTATATTGATATTGTCACAGAAGAGAAAATTTAAGAAAAAACTTTAATATAACAGAGAAGGACAGTTCAGATTATTGTTATAAACTAAATCCTTGTGTTCTCAAGTTCAGATGTAGAAACGCATATCCCCTGTATGATGGTATTTGGAGATGAGACTACTAGGAGGTAATTAGGGTTGATGAGTTCATGAAGGTGGGACCCTTGTGGGTCTTAGAGTTAGTTCCTTTATAAGAAGAAACCCCAGAGAGTATGGTCTTTGTCCTCACATACAAAGGAGGAGTTATATTAACACATATGATAACAGCAATTGCCTCCAAGCCAAGAGAAGAGGCCTCAGAATGAACCCTACCTTGCTGGCACTTGGATCTTGGGCTTGCCAGTCTCTAGAAGAGTGAAAGATAAATTTCTGTTGTTTAATCTGCCTGTGCATGTGTGCATACTAAGTTGCTTCAGTCATGTCTGACTCTCTGCCACCTTATGGACCATAGTCCCATAGCCTGCCAGGCTCCTCTGTCCATCGGATTGTCCAGGCAAGAATCCTGGAGTGGGTTGCCATGTCCTTCTACATGGGATCTTTCTGACCCAGAAATCATACCTACGTTTCTTATGTCTCCTGTACTGGCAGACAGGTTCTCTACCATTAGTACTACCTGTGAAGCCCTTTAATCTGCCCAGTTCATGGTATTTTATTATGATAGGTCAAGTAAACTAAGACAATTATTTTGAGATAAAACCTAAGAATTCACAGTATTCATGAATCTTCATACATGTAGCTCTATATGTAATATAACAATAAAAATTACTATAAAATTGAAGACATTGAACTTTTTAGAGAAAAGATAGAGTAAACAGTAACAAAAGAACAGGATAAAGAACTTTGATTGATACAACTGAAAATCTTGACCTAATGAATGTATATGGAACCATACACTCACAAGTCCAATATTTACACTCTTTTAAAAACTCTTTTATAAGCAGTAGTGGATAGTTTCCATGTACAAGGTCTTAAAAGAAATGTCAAGTAATTTTAAAACAAAAAGCCTAATTTTACTTAATACATTTTAAAAATGCAAAATGCTAGCCAAAATTATATTTCACTATTATTTAAAATAAAATACACTATTCTGAGTAATTATTGAACAAGAAGAAAATTAAAATTACTATTTTTAAGAATAGAAATACTACTGGTGATATGAGTAGCATAACAGGAAAATATGTAAATAAAAAAAGAAAATGTATAAAATTAGTATTTGGCTAATGCTAAAACAAGATTTATTCTATGAATAAAGAAAGGCAAAGAATATCCTCAAAGGCAAAAAGTAATAACTTTAAATAGAATAAAAATCTTCAGTATAGTTCAGTAAAACCCAATGTTGGTCTTTTGGGAAACAAACAAACAAAATACTGGCAAACGCGATAAAATATACATAACCTTAGAAATAAAAAACAGTAAAGTCAAGTCATAGAGTAAATAAATAAAATTGTGAAAGCATATTATATATAACTTTATGTCAATAAATTAAAAATTGTAAATAATATAAATGCTTTTCTAGAGAAAAAAATAAATTCCATACAACGATTCTTATAAGTAATTGGTAAGGCAGACCTTTTTTTTTTTTTTCCAAAGAACATACAACAATTTGATGATATTACTGGTGAGTGTTATCAAGCATTTCTCAAAAGGAATATAGAAAATGTTGGAATTCTGTCCACTCTAAGTTATATAGTTAGAATGGGTCAGCAGTTAACACAAAAAGAAAGTTATAGAGGGTTTTGGCTTGTTTTTGTTTTCTTTTATCCCTTTCTGAAGGTATCGTCAGCTGTTGTTTAGTCTCTAAGTTATATCCAACCCTTTTTCAAGTCCATGGACTATAGCCCATCAGGCTCTTCTATCCATGGGATTATCCAGGCAAGCACACCAGAGTGGGTTGCCATGCCCTCCTCCAGGGGATCCTCCTGACCCTGGAAATGAACCTCTGTTGCCTGTGTTTGAGGAGGATTCTTTGCACACTGAGCCACCTCCAGACCTTTTAGGAGAAGGCATTTTGGATCTGTGGAAGAGAGTCAGCATCTATCAATTTTATATACTTCTGAAGTAATTCTGGATGTGTCCATATGGAATTAGTGCCTTATTTAAAATATATTGCTAATAAAAGGCAATTGCATTTACAGTGCTTGATCCACATCTACACTAGGCAGTCAGGACCCTGAGTTGGGAACACGACTTGTGAGAACCACAGTCTAATTCCCAACCAGGTATGGTTTCTGTGTGTTGTTTGTAGTGGTTTATGAAACCATGGAAATGTTTGCATTCATAATATTTTCTTTAACTTTTAAAGTAAGATATCCTTATGAATATATAAACTGACTTTAATAGTAAGTAGTAATAAATCTGATCTATCAGACTAGAGTTGCTCCATGAGTGGAGAGTTCTCTTGAGGGCTGTGTCTCTTGAGGGAGAGGAAGAAACACAGCCGTTGTTGTTTAGTCAATTAGTCATGTCTAATTCTTTGTGTCTTTCCCGTTCTGTTGTTTTCCTCTATTTTTTTGCATTGATCACTGAAGAAGGCTTTCTTATCCCTTCTTGCTATTCTTTGGAACTCTGTATTCAGATGTTTATATCTTTCCTTTTCTCCATGGCTTTATGCCTTTCTTCTTTTCACAGCTATTTGTAAGGCCTCCCCAGACAGCCATCTTGCTTGTTTGCATTTGTTTTCCATGGGCATGGTCTTGATCCCTGTCTCCTGTACAATGTCATGAACCTCATTCCATAGTTCATCAGGCACTCTATGTATCAGATCTAGGCCCTTAAATCTATTTCTCACTTCCACTGTATAATCATAAGGGATTTGATTTAGGTCATACCTGAATGGTCTAGCGGTTTTCCCTACTTTCTTCAATTTGAGTCTGAATTTGGCAATCAGGAGTTCATGATCTGAGCCACAGTCAGGTCCTGGTCTGGTTTTTGTTGACTGTATAGAGCTTCTCCATCTTTGGCTGCAAAGAATACAATCAATCTGATTTGGGTGTTGACCATCTGGTGATGTCCATGTGTAGAGTCTTCTCTTGTGTTGTTGGAAGAGGGCTTATACTATGACCAGTGGATTTTCTTGGCAAAACTCTATTTGTCTTGGCCCTGCTTCATTCTGTATTCCAAGGCCAAATTTGTCTGTTACTCCAGGTGTTTCATGACTTCCGACTTTTGCATTCCAGTCCCCTATAATGAAAAGGACATCTTTTGGGGGTGTTATTTCTAAAAAGTCTTGTAGGTCTTCATAGAACCATTTAACTTCAGCTCCTTCACCGTTAGTGGTTGGGGCTTAGACTTGGATTACTGTTATATTGAATGGTTTGCCTTGGAAACAAACAGAGATCATTCTGTGGTTTTTGAGACTGCATCTAAGTACTGCATTTTGGACTCTTTTGTTGACCATAATGGTTACTCCATTTCTTCTGAGGGATTCCTGCCCTCAGTAGGGCTTGATAAAGGACAGAAATGGAATGCATCTAACAGAAGCAGAAAATATTAAGAAGAGGTGGCAAGAATACACAGAAGAACTGTACAAAAAAGATCTTCACGACCAAGATAATCACAATGGTGTGATCACTCATCTAGAGCCTGACATCCTGGAATGTGAAGTCAAGTGGGCCTTAGGAAGCATCACTATGAACAAAGCTAGTGGAGGTGATGAAATTCTAGTTGAGCTATTTCAAATCCTGAAAGATGATGCTGTGAAAGTGCTGCACTCAATATGCAAGCATATTTGGAAAACTCAGCAGTGGCCACAGGACTGGAAAAGGTCAGTTTTCATTCTAGTCCCAAAGAAAGTCAATGCCAAAGAAAGCTCAAATTACTGCACAATTGCACTCATTTCACATGCTAGTAAAATAATGCTCAAAATTCTCCAAGGCAGGCTTCAGCAATACGTGAACCGTGAATTTTCAGATGTTCAAGCTGGTTTTAGAAAAGAGAGAGGAACCAGAGATCAAATTGCCAACAATCGCTGGATCATGGAAAAAGTGATAGAATTCCAGGAAAATATCTATTTCTACTTTATTGACTATGCCAAAGCCTTTGACTGTGTGGATCAGAATAAACTGTGGAAAATTCTGAAAGATGGGAATACCAGACCACCTGACCTGCCTCTTGAGAAATCTGTATGTAGGTCAGGAAACAACGGTTAGAACTGAACATGGAACAACAGACTGATTCCAAACAGGAAAAGGAGTACGTCAAGGCTGTATATTGTCACCCTGTTTGTTTAACTTCTATGCCGAGTACATAATCAGAAACGCTGGGCTGGAAGAAGCACATACTGGAATCAAGATTGCCGGGAGAAATATCAACAGCCTCAGATATGCAGATGACACCATTCTTATGGTAGAAAGTGAAGAGGAACTAAAAAGCCCTTTGTTGAAAGTGAAAGAGGAGAGTGAAAAAGTTGGCTTAAAGGTCAACATTCAGAAAACAAAGATCATGGCATCTGGTCCCATCACTTCATGGGAAATAGATGGGGAACTAGTGGAAACAGTGTCAGACTTTATTTTTTTGGGCCTCAAGCTCACTGCAGATGATGACTGAAGCCATGAAATTCAAAGACGCTTACTCCTTGGAAGAAAAGTTATGATCAACCTAGATAGCATATTAAAAAGCAGAGACATGACTTTGCTGACTAAGGTCCATCTAATCAAGGCTGTTGTTTTTCCAGTAGTCATGTATGGATGTGACAGTTGGACTGTGAAGAAGGCTGAGCGCCGAATAATTGATGCTTTTGAACTGTGGTGTTGGAGAAGACTCTTGAGAGTCCCTTGGAGTGCAAGGAGATCCAACCAGTCCATTCTGAAGGATATCAGCCCTAGGATTTCTTTGGAAGGAATGATGCTAAAGCTGAAACTCCAGTACTTTGGCCACCTCATGCAAAGAGTTGACTCATTGGGAAATACTCTGATGCTGGGAGGGATTGGGGGCAGGAGGAGATGGGGCCCACAGAGAATGAGATGGCTGGATGGCATCATGGACTCGATGGTTGTGAGTCTGAGTGAACTCAGGGAGTTGGGTGATGGAGAGGGGGGCCTGGCATGCTGCGATTCATGAGGTCGCAAAGAGTCGGACATGACTGATCTGAACTGAACTGAACTCTTTGTGACCCCATGATCTGCAGCACGCCAGACTTCCCTGTCCTTCACCATCTCTCGCAGTTTGCCCAAGCTCATGTCCACTGAGTCGGTGGTGCTATCCAACCATCTAAGCGTCTGTTGTCCCCATCTCCTGCCGTCAATCTTTCCCAGCATCAGGATCTTAGAGCAGGGGACTATCTGATCCTCTGAAGTAGCAAATCATAAGATCGTGGGCTGCCCCTCACCCATAAACTGGTAAAATAAGAGTTAGACCTTTCGCATGGATAATGAAACTGTCTCTGAGAACCCTAGAAGGTTTTTTGTTTGCTTTTTATATCAGTGGTATAAGCACCTTGTCATGCACTAGAAACTGCAAAACTGTACAACTGGAGAAGACTAATTTTGAGGAGGTACTAACTATAATTCTAGGGTTAATTATGGAGGTAATGGGTGTGAGGCAGGGCTTCTAAACTAAGAAACACTTAAATAAAAATATTTCCTCTGTGTTTCTAAGTCAGACAAAAATTGGCTTTCTAAGAAAGCCAGCACATAATGGAAAAAAGCAGTCCAAAGATACTTAGATATTTCAACAATGCTATATGGAACAGTTTCTGGTGACCTGTTTTAGCAAGATATTCAAAATAGACTTTATGTTCTGCCATAGAATTTTCTGGTATTTCTATTTGGTACTTTTTACATGATGATTCTTAGTTTCTTGATACTGCTATGTAATTACTTTTCAGAAGCAAGACTGGGTATGTTTTCTCATTTCTGTTGGGTTAATGTTCATTTTGGCAATTACTATAATTGCATAGTGCTGAATTCAGGAATTCTGGATAGAAAAAAAAAGATGGAAATAGATGAAGTGTTATTACAATTCACATACTAATTTCCCTATAAATGATTTCACAGGTGAAACATTCCTCTCTCTCCAAAGGCTTCCCCAAAACACTACAAAAGGAATATGATCAAAAGCATTTTTTTTCAACTCAAGGCAAAACAAGTAGAGGAAAACTAAAACATAAAAGGAAAAAAGCACTCTCTGTCATTATACTTGCAAAAATGTTTCATTTCCCCTAAATATTGCATATATTTTCAGTAGTACTTATTTTGCATGTTTAATGTTATTCAGTTACTGGAAAATACTATTCTTAAGACTCCAATCCATTACATAGAAGAAGCCCTCTTCTGTTAAACTACTATGAACAAAAGACAAAAACAAACTTCTCTAATATATTAATTATTGTGATTGTATTTTTTAAAGAGATAATGTATTTTTTTTTCTTAGAACAGCTTCATCTCAAAAGTCATGGGAGAGGGATTTATAAAAACAAATAATTTTGAAATGTAAATAGTTGATCAGACAGCAAAAGGAAACTAATAACATTTTCAAACAGTGATAAAGCTTCCAGTAAGACTTTAATAGTAGCTGGGACCATTTGAGTAATCTTATTAAAGGAATGGGATTCCCTAGTTGCTCAGATGGTAAAGAATCTTCCTGCAGTGGGGGAGACCTGGGTTTGATCCCTGGGTCGGATAGATCCCCTGGAGGAGGATATGGCAACCCACTCCAGTATTCTTGCCTAGAGAATCCCATGGACAGAGGGGCTTAGTGGGCTACAGTCGATGGAGTCACAAAGGAATAAGAAGGCTTAGTTTGTTATAAAATATTAATTATGTCACTCCTTTGTATTCAGCTAATATAAACAAATTCAAGCATAAAAATGTAATATCAATTACAATAAGGGCATAAATTTATAAGCTATACCCTATGAGTGAGCAAAATCTGATTTTTATGATTTTTGTTGACATATATCAGTTCAGGTGTCCATGTGGCCTTTGTGATAACTACATATGGTGAAATTTTAGGGCTATTCTTCCCAGTTCTCCATTTTGATAATTTCTCTGCTATAGTTTCCTTATATACCTATTTCATCACTCCAAAAGCAGTCCAGGTAATGGTTATCAAATAAACTCTAAGTACTTGATAAACTTTCAATTAATGTTCATTGAAGAAAGAATGAATAAATGACTCTATTTCAGACTTAACTTTTGAGTAAATTTTTTTTCATCAATGGATAAAAGAATACTTAGGAAATTTTACAGAACATATATTATTTTATTATAATGCTTGGCTTTTATAATCATCTAAGCTGATATATTTGTTACATTTCAGATTACATCATTTTAGCCAGGTTATGTACTATATAAAAGGGAAACCCCAGAAAAAGAAACATTGGTTTTTACATTTGATATTTTTTTTAAAATATTCATATTTTGAAATAATTATGAAATCATTGCAAGTTCCAGAAATAGGACGTTAATTACTCTGTAACATTTACCAAACATCTGCTAGTGATAACCACTTATAAAACTCTACTAAGTGTTCACAGCTAAGAAAAATGTTATTAGTACTGTTAAAGAGGAAACTTTTTTCCTCAACACTTGTAGGGTCTTTTAGCTGGTCTAATAATTAAATTGACATAAGACATTCCAGGAGAAATAAAATAATGTGTATATGGAACCTCACATAAACTTGAGAGGACTCAAGACAGTCAGGTGAAGAGGCTTGTGTGCCATCCTGAGCTAAAGGAGTAGGGGTGGGGTTCTGGGACTACAGAGGAGAGGAATACAATTTACAGGGAGATGTGAAGAGCCTGACAGAGTCTGTGAAGAGCCTGTCAGAGTCTGACAGAATGTGGTCCACTGGAGAAGGGAATGGGAAACCACTTCAGTATTCTTGCCTTGAGAACCCCATGAACAGTATGATAAAGCAAAATGATAGGATACTGAAAGAGGAACTCCCCAGGTCAGTAGGTGCCCAATATGCTGCTGGAGATCAGTGGAGAAAAAACTCCAGAAAGAATGAAGGGATGGAGCCAAAGCAAAAACAAAACCCAGCTGTGGATGTGACTGGTGATAGAAGCAAGGTCCAATACTGTAAAGAGCAATATTGCCTTGGAACCTGGAATGTCAGGTCCATGAATCAAAACAAATTGGAAGTGGTCAAACAGGAGATGGCAAAGGTGAATGTCGACATTCTAGGAATCAGTGAACTAAAATAGACTGGAATGGGTGAATTTAACTCAGATGACCATTATATCTACTACTGCAGGCAGGAATCCCTTAGAAGAAATGGGGTAGCCATCATGGTCAAAAAAAGAATCTGAAATGCAGTACTAGGATGCAGTCTCAAAAACAACAGAAAGATCTCTGTTCGTTTCCAAGGAAAACCATTCAATATCACAGTAATCCAAGTCTCTGCCTCAACCAGTAATGCTGAAGAAGCTGAAGTTGAATGGTTCTATGAAGACTTACAAGAACTTTAAGAACTAATACCCAAAATAGATATCCTTTTCATTATAGGGCACTGGAATGCAAAAGTAGGAATTCAAGAAACACCTGGAGTAACAGGCAAATTTGGCCTTGGAATACAGAATGAAGCAGGGCCAAGACTAATAGAGTTTTGCCAAGAGAACACACTGGTCATAGCAAACACCCTCTTCCAACAACACAAGAGAAGACTCTACACATGGACATCACCAGATGGTCAACACCAAAATCATATTGATTATATTCTTTGCAGCCAAAGATGGAGAAGCTCTATACAGTCAACAAAAACAAGACCAGGAGTGGACTGTGGCTCAGATCATAAACTCCTGATTGCCAAATTCAGACTCAAATTGAACAAAGTAGGGAAAACCATTAGACCACTCAGGTATGACCTAAATCAAATCCCTTATGATTATACAGTGGAAGTGAGAAAGAGATTTAAGGGACTAGATCTGATAGAGTGCCTGATGAACTATGGAATGAGGTTCCTGACATTGTACAGGAGACAGAGATCAAGACCATCCACATGGAAGATAAATGCAAAAAAGAAAAATGGCTGTCTGAGGAGGCCTTACAAATAGCTGTGAAGAAAAGAGAAGTGAAAATCAAAGGAAAAAGGGAAAGATATAAGCATCTGAATCCAAAGTTCCAAAGAATAGCAAGAAGAGATAAGAAAGCCTTCCTCAGTGATCAATGCAAAGAAACAGAGGAAAACAACAGAATGGGAAAGACGAGAGATCTCTTCAAGAAAATTAGAGATACCAAGGGTACATTTCATGCAAAGATAGGTTCAGTAAAGGAAAGAAATGGTCTGGGCCTAAGAGAAGCAGAAGATATTAAGAAGAGGTGGCAAGAACACACAAAAGAACGGTACAAAAAACATCTTCATGACCAAGATAATCACAGTGATGTGATCATTCACCTAGGGCCAGACATCCTGGAATGTGAAGTCAAGTGGGCCTTAGAAAGCATCACTACGAACAAAGCTAGTGGAAGTGATGTAATTCCAGTTGAGTTATTTCAAATCCTGAAAGATGATCCTGTGAAAGGACTGCACTCAATATGCCAATAAATTTGGAAAACTCAGCAGTGGCCACAGGACTGGAAAATGTCTGTTCCCATTCCAGTTCAAAAGAAAGGCAATGCCAAAGAATGCTCAAACTACTGCACAATTGCACTCATCTCACACGCTGGTAAAGTAATGCTCAAAATTCTCCAAGCTAGGCTTCAGCAATACGTGAACTGTGAACTTCCAGATGTTCAAGCTGGTTTTGGAAAAGGCAGAGGAACCAGAGATCAAATTGCCAACATCCACTGGATCATGGAAAAAGCAAGAGAGTTCCAAAACAAAACAAAACAAAACAAAACATCTATTTCTGCTTTATTGACTATGTCAAAGCCTTTGACTCTGTGGATCACAATAAACTGTGGAAAATTCTGAAAAGATGGGAATACCAGACCACCTGACCTGCTTCTTGAGAAATCTATATGCAGGTCAGGAAGTAACAGTTAGAAGAGGACATGGAACAACGACTGGTTCCAAAGAGGAAAAGGAGTCCGTCAAGGCTGTATATTGTCACCCTGCTTATTTAACTTCTATGCAGAGTACATAATCAGAAACGCTGGGCTGGAAGAAGCACATACTGGAATCAAGATTGCCGGGAGAAATATCAATAACCTCAGATATGCAGGTGACACCACCCTTATGGCAGAAAGTGAAGAGGAACTAAAAAGCCCCTTGATAAAAGTGAAAGAGGAGAGTGAAAAATTTGGCTTAAAGATAAACATTCAGAAAATGAAAATCATGACATCTGGTTCCATCACTTCATGCTAAATAGATGGGGAACTAGTGGAAACAGTGTCAGACTTTATATTTAGGGGCTCCAAAATCACTGCAGATGGCGATTGCAGCCATGAAATTAAAAGACGCTTACTCCTTGGAAGAAAAGTTATGACCAACCTAGATAACATATTCAAAAACAGACATGACTTTGCCGACTAAGGTCCGTCTAGCCAAGGCTATGGTTTTTCCTGTGGTCATGTATAGATGTGAGAGTTGGACTGTGAAGAAAGCTGAGCACTGAAGAATTGATTTTTGAACTGTGGTGTTGGAGAAGACTCTTTAGAGTCCTTTGGACTGCAATGAGATCTAACCAGTCCATTCTGAAGGAGATCAGCCCTGGGATTTCTTTGGAAGGAATAATGCTAAAGCTGAAACTCCAGTACTTTGACCACCTCATGTGAAGCGTTGACTCATTGGAAAAGTCCTTGATGCTGGGAGGGATTGGGGGCAGGAGGAGAAGGGGACGACACAGGGTGAGATGGCTGGATGGCATCACTGACTCAATGGACGTGAGTCTGAGTGAACTCTGGGAGTTGGTGATGGACAGGGAGGCCTGGTGTGCTGCAGTTCATGGGGTTGCAGAGTTGGACACTACTGATTGACTGAACTGAACTGAACTGAACTGTGAAGCGCCAAGTCTGGAAAATAAATGTTTATCATGCCATGTAGAGATAATGGGACAAGAAGAAGTTCTTTAGAATCAAGAGCAATAATAGATTTTTTCTTGTAATTTTTTTTTCTTCAATGCCTAGAATACTCCAGAATCATAAAGGTGAAATGGGTGTATTGTTATTTATAGCAAGCCCCTTACTACCACAAGTGGGTTAATGTTAGTGAGGTGACTTTTGGAAGCACCTAAATGTGGTGTCTAGTTCTCAGGAGAACCAAAATTGTGGTTATATACTTGGAAAATTTTGTCCCACCCTAGGGCATATGGACACAAGATGGCAAAATGGAAGGATGTGAGCTCATCTTCTCCTTTGAGAACTGCAAAACTGTAACACTGCTGAACAGCCATCAACAGGAGAATGTTGGACCCCACCAAAAAAAAGATGCCACTTGTCCAAGGGCAAAAAAAAAGCCCCAACAAAATGGTAGGAGGGGTGAAACCACATTTGCAATCAAACGTCATACCCACAAGAGATGCTTAGAGAGCTCAAACAAAACCTTGTGTGCAAGGACCTTGTGTGAAGGTCTCTTGTAGGACCAAGAGACCCTACAGAAACTGAGCCAGACATGCTTTTGAGTGTTTGAGGGTCTCCTGTGGAGGCACTGGTCAGCAGTGGATTGACATGGGGACAAAAACTCTGGCTACAGCAACCTTGGCTATGCAGCGTGTGCCATAAGCCTTCTTGGAGGATGTTGCCATTAGCCCCACCAAAAAGCCATCAAGTAGACAACCCACAATCTACAAAACAATTACACCAAAGAAATTCTCACACTGTTAAGAAAATTCTAGGACCCACATAGATTTCCCAACCTGGGGATCCAGGAAAGGGACTGAAAACCCTCAGGGAATTTGACTTTGGAAGCCAGTGGGATTTGATTACATAACTTCCACAGGACTGGGGAAATAAACTATTGGAGGGCACAAATAAAACTTTGCACGCATCAGGAGCCAGGAGAAAGTAGCAGTATCCCCAAAAGAGACTAAACCTGACTTGCCTGTGAGTGGCCAGGGGTCTCTGGCAGAGGTGTGGGTCAACGGTGCCCTTCCACTGGGTGAAGGGCACTGAATGCGATAGTGCATGCATAAGTCCTTTTGAAGGAGGTTGCAATTACCTCATTAGTTTGGCCTCAGGAAAACTATGGCAAACTAAACTCAGGCAAACTAAATGGCTCCACCCATCAATGGAAAATTGGATTAAAGATTTACCAGGCATGGCCTCACCCATCAGAACAAGACCCAGATTCCCCCACAGGTAGTCCCTCCCATCAGGAAGCTTCCACAGGCCTATTATTCTTATTCAGCAGAGAGCAGACATAATGAAAACCACAATCACAGAAAACTAACCAAACTGATCACATGGATCACAGCCATGTCAAACTCAGTGAAACCATGAGCCATGCTGTGTAGGGCCTCCCAAGATGGATGAGCCATGGTGGACAATTCTGACAAAACATGGTCCACTGGAGAAGAGAATGATAAACCACTTCAGTATTCTTGCCTTGAGAATCCGATTAACAGTATGAAAAAGCAAAAAGATATGACACTGAAAGATGAACTTCCCAGGTTGGTTGGTGCCCAATATGCTACTAGAGAAGAGTGGAGAAATAATTCCCAAAATAATGAAGAGGCTGAGCCACAGCAAAAACAATGCCCAGTTGTGGATGTGACTGATAAAGGAAGTAAAGTCCAATGCTGTAAAGAGCAATATTGCATAGGAACCTGGAATGTTAGGTTCATGCTGCTGCTGCTAAGTTGCTTCAGTCGTGTCCGACTCTGTGTGACCCCATAGATGGCAGCCCACCAGCCTCTGCCGTCCCTGGGATTCTCCAAGCAAGAACACTGGATTGGGTTGCCATTTCCTTCTCCAATGCATGAAAGTGAAAAGTGAAAGTGAAGTTGCTCAGTCGTGTCCCACTCTTAGCGACCTCATGGATTGCAGCCTACCAGGCTCCTCCTCCATGGGATTTTCCAGGCAGGAGTACTGGAGTGGGGGTCCATGAATCAAGGTAAATTGGAAATGGTCAAAAAGGAGATGGCAAGAGTGAACATCAGCATTTTTAGGAATCAGAGAACTAAAATGGACTGGAGTGGGAAAATTTACTTCAGAGGATCATTATAACTAGTACTGTGGGCAGGAATTGCTTAGAAGAAATGGAGTAGCCATCACAGTCAAAGAGTCCAAAATGCAGTACTGGGGTACAATCTCAAAAACAACGGAATGATCTCTGTTTGTTTCCAAAGCAAACCATTCAGTATCACAGTAATCCAAGTCTATGCCACAATCACTAATGCCAAAGAAGCTGAAGTTGAATGGTTGTATGATGGCCTCCAAACCTTCTAGAACTAACACCAAAAAAAAAAAAAAAAGAGAGAGAGAGAAGATGTCCTTTCCAGCATAGGGGACTGGAATGCAAAAGTAGGAAGTCAAGAAATAACTGGCGTAATAGGCAAGTTTGGCCTTGGAGTACAAAATGAAGCAGAGCAAAGGCTAACAGTTTTGCCAAGAGAACACACTGGTCATAGCAAACACCTTCCAACAACACAAGAGATGACTCCACATGGATATCAACAGATGGTCAATACGAAAGTCAGATTGATTATATTCTTTGCAGCCAAAGATGGAAAAGCTCTATACAGTTAGCAAAAACAAGACTGAGAGCTGGCAGTGGCTCAGATCATAACTCCTGATTGCAAAATTCAAACTTAAAGAAAGTAGGGGAAACCCCTAACCATCCAGGTCTGAACTAAATCACATCCCTTACATTTGAAGTGACAAACAGATTTAAGGGATTAAATGTGATAAAGTGCCTGAAGAACTATGGATGGAAGTTCATGACATTGTAGAGTAGGCAGTGATTAAGACCATCCCCAGGGGCGGGGGTGGGGGTGTGGGGGGGGCAATGCAAAAAGACAAAATGATTGTCTGAGGAGGCCTGAGAAATAGCTGAGAAAATTTGAGAAATAGCTGAGAAATTTAGGGAAACTACAGGCAAAGGAAAAAAAGGAAAGATATATCCATCTGAATGCAGTGTTCCAAAGAATAGCAAGGAGAGTTAAGAAAGCAATCTTCATTGATCAGTGCAAAGAAATATAGGGAAAAAATAGAAAGGGGAAGACTAGAAATCTCTTAAAGATAATTAGAAATACCAAGGGAACATTTCATGCAAAGATGGGCACAATAAAGAACAGAAACAGTATGAACCTAACAGAAGCAGAAGATATTACGAAGAGATGGCAAGAATACACAGAAGAACTATACAAAAAATATCTTCATGGCCCAGATAAACATAATGGTGGAATCACTCACATAGAGCCAGACATCCTGGAATGCTGAGTCAAGTGGACCTTAGGAAGCATCACTCCAAACACAGCTAGTGGAGGTGATGGAATTTCAGTTACATTGTTTCAGATCTTAAAAAGTGATGCTCTAAAAGTGTTTCACTCAACATGCCAGCAAATTTGGAAAATTCAGCAGTGGCCACAAGATTGGAAAATGTCAGTTTTCATCCCATTCCCCAAAAAAGGCTATGCCAAAGAAAGTTCAGATCCTGCATATTTACACACATCTCACATGCTAGCAAAGTAATACTCAAAATTCTCCACATGAGACCACAACAGTACGTGAACTGAGAACTTCCAGATGTTCAAGCTGGATTTTAAACAAGTAGAAAAAGGGAAGCGGTCCTAAGATGGCAGAGGAATAAGACAGGGAGACCACTTTCTCCAACACAAATTCATCAAAAGAACATTTCAACGCTGAGCAAACTCCACAAAACAACTTCTGAATGCTGGCAGAGGACATCAGGCACCCAGAAAAGCAGATCATTGTCTTCAAAAACAGGTAGGAAAAAATATAAAAGATGAAAAAAGAGACAAAGGAGGTGGGGAGGGAGCTCCGTCCCGGGAAGGGAGGAACCTTAAGAAGAGAGGTTCCAAACACCAGGAAACACTCTCCCTGCCGAGTCTGTGGTGAGCTTGGAAGCACAGAGGGCAACATAACAGGAAGGAAAAATAAATAAATAATTAAAACCAATAGATTACAAGCCGAACAGTAACTCCCCCAGTGGAAAAGCAGCGCAGACGCCTGCATCCGCCACTAGGAAGTGGGAGCAGGGCAGGGAGGCGTGGGAGGCACGGGCTGCAGTGCTTTTTAAGAATTGGGCAGGAACACCCCATGCATAACCAGAACGAACTAACTTGGGCTAGCAAACCAGACTGTGGGATAGCTACCACGCGAAAAGCTTGAATATAAGACATCACCAGGACCGCGCACAGAACAAAGGATGGAACAGAAATAGCCAGCTGCAGACCATCCCCCGCCGGGGACAGGCAGCCAGAGCCGAAAGGGCCAGAAGGGGGCAATCGCAGCCCTGGAGAGACTTTACCTACCAAACTGCAAGCAGTCTTCTTTGCTAAGACTTCTGGGGGTTCTGGACAGTCACCATCTGCTTCACAAGGGGCGCCAGAGCTACACCCAGAAAACTGAGCAGCAGAGATGGGAAATGCGATAAGTCGCAGCGACCACGCTCGCCAAACACCTGAGCTACTCGGACCTGGGAAGGGCACAAAACATAGTCCCAAACAAATCTGCACCTCTGAGGGCCACCTGAGCACCGAACCTGAGCGGCTTAGACCGGGGAGGTGCATGCAGCCTAGGGCTGGCATCAGATGGTTTCCAGTGGGGCAACATAGAGCCTGAGTGGTTGGTGCGCCGAGAGCAGGGGCAGGCCAAGCGGGGCTGAGACACTGCGTGCACACGACAGTGTTATTTGTTTGCAGCATCCCTCCCTCCTCACAGTGCGACTGAACAAGTGAGCCTAAAAAAAAAAAAAAAAAATGTGTCCACCACTGCCCTGTCTGTGTCACGATGGAAAACAGAAACTGAAGAGACCAGCAAACAGAAGAAGTTAAACAGATGGAAACTCTTTGGAAGTGGCCCCACACTGCCCACAAGACCAGAGAAAGGATCAGATATGTCTTTACCATTTTTACGAACATTTTTTTTTCTTTTGTTTTTTGTTGACGTTGTTTTGTGGTTATTTTTCTTCTTTTTTTTCCTAACTTTTTAAAATTGTTAAGTCCTCTATTTCTCCTTTAATTTTTATTTTTATAAGCTACTATTACTTTTCAAAAAAAAAAAGAAGACCCTATTTTTTAAAGCAAATGCCATATATAGTCTATGTGTGGTTGTTGTTGTTGTTTTTTAATAATTCTTGTGGCTTTTTTTTTTCCCTTCTTCTTTTTCTCTTTAATATTGTATTTTTGAAAAATCCAACCTCTACTCTAGAGTTTTAATAATTCCTTTTTGGTTTTAATTGTCAACTTTGTACATTTAAAAACCCAAACTTCACTACCCATTTTACCTGAGAGCAAGATTACTACCTTGACCACTCTCTCCTCCTTTGGACTCTCCTTTTTCTCCACCACGTGGCCTCAGTCTCCTCCCTCCCTCTTCTCTTCTCTACCCAACTCTGGGAATCTCTGTGTGTTCCAGATGGTGGAGAACACCCAAGGAACTGGTTACTGGCTGGATATGTCTCTTTCCTTTTCATTTCCCTCTTTTATCCTCCTGACCACATCTGTCGACTTCCTCCCTCTCCTCTTCCCTGTATAACTCCGTGAATACCTCTGAGCGGTCCAGAATTTGGAGCTCACAGAAGGAAGTGATTATTGGCTAGCTTGCTCTCTCCTCTTTTGATCCCACCTCATCTCATTCCAGTCACCTCTAACTACCCACTCCCTCTTCTCCTCTCCATGTAACTCAGTGAACCCCTCTGGGTGGCCCTCAATGTGGAGAAACTTTTCATCTTTAACATAGATGTTTTATCATCAGTGCTAAATAGATGGAGAAGTCTTGAGGCTACTGTAAAAATAAAACTGAAAACCAGAAGCAGGAGGCTTAAGTCCAAATCCTGAGAACATCAGAGAACTCCTGAATCCAGGGAACATTAATCAATAGGAGCTCATCAAATGCCTCCATACCTACACTGAAACCAAGCAACACCCAAGGGCCAACAAGTTCCAGAACAAGACATACCACACAAATTCTCGAGCAACACAGGAACGCACCCCTGAGCTTCAATATACAGGCAGCTAAAAGTTACTCCAAACCATTGATGTCTCATAACCCATTACTGGTCACTCCATTTCACTCCAGAGAGAAGAAATCCAGCTCCACCCACCAGAACTCCAACACAAGCCTCCCTAACCAAGAC
Organism: Capra hircus; assembly: GCF_001704415.2. Lineage (NCBI taxonomy): Eukaryota > Metazoa > Chordata > Mammalia > Artiodactyla > Bovidae > Capra > Capra hircus. The sequence goes on from NC_030823.1 coordinate 7,478,070, forward strand.
ACCTTGAAAAGCCACTGATACAACCCCACCCACAGTGAGGAAACTCCATAATAAAGAGAACTCCACAAAATCCCAGAATATAGAAAGGCCACCCCAAATGCAGCAATATAACCAAGATGAAGAGACAGATGAATACTCAGCAGATAAAGGAACAGGAGAAATGCCCACCAAACCAAACAAAAGAGAAAGATAGGGAATCTACCTGAGAAAGAATTGCGAATATTGATAGCGAAAATGATCCAAAATCTTGAAATCAAAATGGAATCACAGATAAATAGCTTGGAGACAAGGATTGAGAAGATGCAAGAAAGGTTTAACAAGGACCTAGAAGAAATAAAAAAGAGTCAATATATATTGAATAATGCAATAAATGATATCAGAAACACTCTGGAGGCAACAAATAGTAGAATAATGGAGGCAGAAGATAGGATTACTGAAATAGAAGATAGAATGGTAGAAATAAATGAATCAAAGAGGAAAAAAGAAAAACGAATTAAAAGAAAAGAGGACAATCTCAGAGACATCCAGTACAATATGAAATGCTCCAACATTTGAATTATAGGAGTCCCAGTAGAAGACAAAAAGAAAGACCATGAGACAATCCTTGAGGAGATAAGTGTTGAAAACTTCCCTAAAATGGGGAAGGAAATAATCACTGAAGTCTATGAAACTCAGAGAGTTCCAAAGAGGATAATTCCAAGGCGAAACACCCCAAGACACATATTAATCAAATTAACCAAGATCAAACACAAAGAACAAATATTAAAAACAGCAAGGGAATAACAACAAATAACACACAAGGGGATTCCCATAAGGATAATAGCTGATCTTTTAATAGAAACTCTTCAGGCCAGGAGGGAGTGGCAAGACATACCTAAAGTGATGAAAGAAAATAACCTACAGCCCATATTACTGTACCAAGCAAGGATCTCATTCAAATACAAAGGAGAAATCAAAAGCTTTACAGACAAGCAAAAGCTGAGAGAATTCAGCACCACCAAACCAGCTCTCCAACAAATGCTAAAGGATATTCTCTAGACAGGAAACACAAAAAGGGTGTATAAACCCGAACCCAAAACAATAAAGTAAATGGCAATGGGATCATACTTATCAATAATTACCTTAAACGTAAATGGGTTGAATGCCCCAACCAAAAGGTAAAGACTGGCTGAATGGATACAAAAATAAGACCCCTATATATGCTGCCTACAAGGGACACATACAGACTGAAAGTGAAGGGCTGGAAAAAGATAAATCATGCAAATAAGACCAACGAAAGCAGGAGTGGCAATACTCATATCCGATAAAATAGACTTTAAAACAAAGGCTGTGAAAAGAGACAAAGAAGGCAACTACATAATGATCAAAGGATCAATCCAAGAAGAAGATATAACAATTATAAATATATATGCACCCAACATAGGAGCACCACAATATGTAAGACAAATGCTAACAAGTATGAAAGGGGAAATTAACAGTAACACAATAATAGTGAGAGACTTAAATATCCCACTCACACCTATGGACAGATCAACTAAACAGAAAATTAACCAAGAAAAGCAAACTTTAAATGATACAATAGACCAGTTAGACCTAACTGATATCTATAGAACATTTCACCCCAAAACAATGAATTTCACCTTTTTCTCAAGTGCTCACGGAACCTTCTCCAGGATAGATCACATCCTGGGCCATAAATCTAAACTTGATAAATTCAAAAAAATCAAAATCATTCCAAGCATCTTTTCTGACCATAATGCATTAAGATTAGATTTCAATTAAAGGAGAAAAACTATTAAAAATTCCAACATATGGAGGCTGAACAACACGCTTCTGAATAACCAACACATCACAGAAGAAATCAAAAAAGAAATCAAAATATGCATAGAAATGAATGAAAATGAAAACACAACAACCCAAAACCTGTGGGACACTATAAAAGCAATGCTAAGAGGAAAGTTCATAGCAATACAGGTATACCTCAAGAAACAAGGAAAAAGTCAAATAAATAACCTAACTCTACACCTAAAGCAACTAGAAAAGGAAGAATTGGAGAACCCCAGAGTTAGTAGAAGGAAAGAAATCTTAAAAATTAGGGCAGAAATAAATGCAAAAGAAACAAAAGAGACCATAGCAAAAATCAACAAAGTCAAAAGCTGGTTCTTTGAAAGGATAAATAAAATTGACAAACCATTAGCCAGACTCATCAAGAAACAAAGAGAGAAAAATCAAATCAATAAAATTAGAAATGAAAATGGAGAGATCACAACAGACAACACAGTAATAAAAAAGATCATAAGAGACTACTATCAGCAATTATATGCCAATAAAACAGACAACGTGGAAAAACTGGACAAATTCTTAGAAAAGTACAACTCTCCAAAACTGAACCAGGAAGAAAAAGAAAATCTTAACAGACACATCACAAGTACGGAAATTGAAACAGCAATCAGAAATCTTCCAGCAAACAAAATCCCAGGTCCAGACTGCTTCACAGATGATTTCTACCAAAAATTTCGAGAAGAGCTAACACCTATCCTACTGAAACTCTTCCAGAAAATTGCAGAGCAAGGTAAACTTCCAAATGCATTCTATGAGGCCACCATCACCCTAATACCAACACCTGACAAAGATGCTACAAAAAAAGAAAACTACAGGCCAATATCACTGATGAACATAGATGCAAAAATCCTCAACAAAATTCTAGCAATCAGAATCCAACAACACATTAAAAAGATCATACAGCATGACCAAATGGGCTTTATCCCAGGGATGCAAGGATTCTTCAATATCTGCAAATCAGTCAGTGTAATTCACCACATTAACAAATTGAAAAATAAAAGCTATATGATTATCTCAATAGATGCAGAGAAGGTGTTTGACAAAATTCAACATCCATTTATGATAAAAAAAAAAAAAAACCTCTCCAGAAAGCAGGAATAGAAGGAACATACCTCAACATAATAAAAGCTATATATGACAAACCCACAGCAAACATTATCCTCAATGGTGAAAAATTGAAAGCACTTCCCCTAAAGTCAGGAACAAGACAAGGGTGAACACTTTCACCGCTACTATTCAACATAGTTCTGGAAGTTTTGGCCACAGCAATCAGAGCAGAAAAAGAAATAAATGGTATCCAAATTGGAAAAGAAGAAGTAAAACTCTCACTGTTTGCAGATGACATGATCCTCTACATAGAAAACCCTAAAGACTCCACCAGAAAATTACTAGAGCTAATCAATGAATATAGTAAAGTTGCAGGATATAAAATCAAAGCACAGAAATCCCTTGCATTCCTATACACTAATAATGAGAAAGTAGAAAAAGAAATTATGGCAACAATTCCATTCACCATTGCAACGAAAAGAATAAAATACTTAGGAATATATCTACCTAAAGAAACTAAAGCCCTATATATAGAAAACTATAAAACACTGATGAAGGAAATCAAAGAGGACACTAATAGATGGAGAAATATACCATGTTCATGGATAGGAAGAATCAATATAGTGAAAACCCAAAGCAATGTACAGATTCAATGCAATCTCTATCAAGCTACGAGTGGCATTTTTCACAGAACTAGAACAAATAATTTCAAGATTTGTATGGAAATACAAAAAACCTCGAATAGCCAAAGCAATCTTGAGAAAGAAGAATGGAACTGGAGGAATCAACTTGCCTGACTTCAGGCTCTACTACAAAGCCACAGTCATCAAGACAGTATGGTACTGGCACAAAGACAGAAATATAGATCAATGGAACAAAATAGAAAGCCCAGAGATAAATCCACACACCTATGGACACCTTATCTTTGACAAAGGAGGCATGAATATACAATGAAGTAAAGATAATCTCTTTAACAAGTGGGAAAACTGGTCAACCACTTGTAAAAGAATGAAACTAGTTAACTTTCTAACACCACACACAAAAATAAACTCAAAGTGGATTAAAGATCTAAACGTAAGACCAGAAACTATAAAACTCCTAGAGGAGAACATAGGCAAAACACTCTGCGACATAAATGACAGAAGGATCCTCTATGATCCACCTCCCAGAATTCTGGAAATAAAAGCAAAAATAAACAAATGGGATCTAATTAAAATTAAAAACTTGTGCACAACAAAGGAAACTATAAGCAAGGTGAACAGACAGCCTTCTGAATGGGAGAAAAAAACAGCAAATGAAGCAACTGACAAACAACTAATCTCAAAAATATACAAGCAACTTATGCAGCTCAATTCCAGAAAATTAAACAACCCAATCAAAAAATTGGCCAAAGAACTAAACAGACATTTCTCCAAAGAAGACATACAGATGGCTAACAAACACATGAAAAGATGCTCAACATCACTCATTATTAGAGAAAAGCAAATCAAGACCACAATGAGGTACCACTTCACACCAGTCAGAATGGCTGCTATCCAAAAGTCTACAAGCAATAAATGCTGGAGAGGGTATGGAGAAAAGGGAGTCCTCTTGCACTGTTGATGAGAATGCAAACTAGTACAGCCACTATGGAGAACAGTGTGGAGATTCCTTAAAAAATTGCAAATAGAACTGCCTTATGATCCAGCATTCCCACTGCTGGGCATACACACCGAGGAAACCAGAATAGAAAGAGGCACATGTACCCCAATGTTCATTGCGGCACTGTTTATAATAGCCCGGACATGGAAGCAACCTAGATGTCCATCAGCAGATGAATGGATAAGAAAGCTGTGGTACATATACACAATGGAGTATTACTCAGTCATTAAAAAGAATACATTTGAATCAGTTCTAATGAGATGGATGAAACTGGAGCCGCTTATACAGAGTGAAGTAAGCCAGAAAGAAAAACACCAATACAGTATACTAACACATATATATGAAATTTAGAAAGATGGTAATGATGACCCTGTATGCGAGACAGCAAAAGAGACACAGATGTGTAGAGCGGACTTTTGGACTCTGAGGGAGAGGGAGAGGGTGGGATGATTTGGGAGAATGGCATTAAAACATGTATACTATCATGTAAGAAATGAATCACCAGTCTATGTTTAATGCAGGAGACAGGATGCTTGGGGCTGGTGCACAGGGATGATCCAGAGAGATGATATGGGGTGGGAGGTGGGAGGGGTATTCATGTTTGGGAACTCATGTACACCCGTGGTGGATTCATGTCAATGTATGGCGAAACCAATATAGTATTGTAAAGTAAATAAAGTAAAAATAAAAATTAAAAAAATATATATAAATAAATAAAAATAAAAATGCAGAAAAATCAGAGATCAAAGCACCAACATCCGTTGGATTATCAAGAAAGAAAGAGTGTTCCAGAAAACCGTCTACTTCTACTATTGACTACACCAAAGTTTATTGTGTGGATCACAATAAACTGGAAAATTCTTCAAGAAATAGGAATACCAGACCACATTACCTGCCTTCTGAGAAATTTGTGTGCAGATCAAGCAGCAAGAGTTAGAACCAGACATACAACTGGTTGCAAACTGGGAAAGGAATACATCAAAGACGTATGTTGTCACCGTGCTTATTTAACTTCTATGTAGAGGAAATCATGTGAAATGCTGAGCTGGATGAAGCACACACTGGAATCAAGATTGCCAGGAGAAATATTAATAAACTCAGAAATGTAGAGGACACTACACTTATCACAGAAAAAAAAGAGGAACTAAAAAGCCTCTTGATGAAAGTGAAAGAGGAGAGTGAAAAAGGTGGCTTAAAACTCAACATTTAAAAAACAAAGGTCCCATCACTTTATGACAAATAGACAGGGTAACAATGGAAACAGTGACAGAGTTTATTTTCTTGGGCTCCAAAATCACTGCAGATGGTGACTAGAGTCATGACACTAAAAGACACTTTCTCCTTGGGAGAAAAGCTACGACCAACCTAGAAAGCATATTAAAAAGCAGAGACATTACTTTGCCGACAAAGGTCTGTCTAGTTAAAGCTATGATTTTCCCGGTAGTCATATATGAATGTGAGAGTTGGACCATAAAGAAAGCTGAGCACTGAACAATTGATGCTTTTGAACTGTAATGTTGGATAAAACTCTTGAGAGTCCCTTGGACTGCAAGTAGATCCAACCAGTCCATCTTAAAGGAAATCAGTCCTGAATATTCATTGGAAAGACTGATGCTAAGCTGAAACACCAATACTTTGGCCGTGTTTTCTGAAGAACTGACTCATTTGAAAAGACCGTATTTCTTGGAATGATTGAAGGCAGGAGGAAAAGAGAACACAGAGGATGAGATGGTTGATGGCATCACCAGCTCACTGTAAAGGAGTTTAAGTAAGCTCCAGGAATTTGTGATGGACAGGGAGGCCTGGTGTGCTGCAGTTGGATATGACTGAGTGACTGAACTGTATTTTTTGAATCAGATGTGAACAAATGGAAATTGTAAGTTTTATAATCACAGTGAAATTATTGTTAACACTCAGGTTGATTTCTAAATGCCCCAAGGATCATGTTGATGAAACTATACCCATTGCAAGAGATCTGACCACTGAAATAAAGAAAACATCAAATCAAAAAGCACCAAGCTAGAACAAAACAAAATAGAGACTTCACTCTTAGTTTGAATTGTTGTTTAGCCTGTCAGTTTTATCCAATGCTTTTGTGACCCCATGGACTGAATCCCGTCAGGCTCCTCTGTCCATGGGATTTCCAAGGCAAGAATACTGGAGTGGGTTGCCATTTGCTCCTTTAGGGGATCTTCCTGACCCAGTAGTTGAAACCACATCTCCTACATTGGCAGGTGATTCTTTACTTCTGAGCCATCAGGGAATGCCCCATAATTTGAATACATAACATTAAAAACTGTAGTGGTATTTATTTAGACCTTCATAGTCTTAGTGCTTTATCTTTCTCCTGCACATATGAAAATCCTTGGATCCAAATTCAGGAGACCTGATATCAAATCCAAACTTTAATAATTATTGGCTACATGATTTCCACAATTGTCCATCTAGTCAAAGCTATGGTTTTTCCAGTGGTCATGTACGGATGTGAGAGTTCAACTATAAAGAAAGCTGAGTGCTGAAGAATTGATGCTTTGGAACTGTGTTGTTGGAGAAGACTCTTGAGAGTCCCTTGGACTTCAAGGAGATCCAACCAGTCCATCCTAAAGAAGGTCAGTCCTGAATATTCATTGGAAGGACTGATGCTGAAACTGAAACTCCAATACTTTGGCCACTTGATGTGAAGAGCTGACTCGTTGGAAAAAGCTCTGATGCTGGGAAAGAATGAAGGCAGAAGAAGAGGACAACAGAGGATAAGATGGTTGGATGGCATTACTGGCTTGAAGGACATGAGTCTGAGCAAGGTCTGGGATTTGGTGTTGGACAGGAAAGCCTGGTGGGCTGCATTCCATGGGGTTGCAAAGTCAGACAAAATTGAGCAACTCAACTGAACTGACATGATTTCAGATGATTTGCTCAGTATTTCTCCCTAGTTTTTCATCAAAAAAAGGATAATTAGATCTGTGACCATCAGACAGGGTTATTTTGAATGTTAAATAAGACATTTAATATGATCTCTAAACACTAAAGTGATATGTTAAAATTAGCAATCATTATTTTTGCATCTTCAGTACTATGAAGCTTACCTCATAATTGAATCTATAAACATAATCCACCTTTCATTCTGTCCTAGCTTTATATTTTTCTTATGATATAGCTATTTTCAGTGGAAAACTGTAGTAAAAATACCTGAATAAAAATAGCTTTTTGAATGACTTCTAAACATATAAAACACTCAACTTTTGTAACTTTTCCATTCTTTTAAATAATGCATCATTATTTTTCTTTCTTTCTTATAGTGACCTCATAGAATTTCTTTTCTGTCAGGCTATCATTTCTAGCATTTCTTTCTTTATGCAGTAGTTAAGGTAGAATATAGCCTGCCCTGTGACACTGTATGTTTGTTAGTCTGATTTTTAAATAATAACTAGGAAATTTTGAAGCTAAGTGAATATTTAAAATTGTCCATCAAAAATGATCTTTGTTAATTTAAATACTATTTTGTACACCTGGGAAGTAACACTTCTAAGCAGCATTGGCCCTGTATCATAGAAATTATTTAAATACACTAAATTAATATGTAAAACATTCTTAGAAGTGGAAAAACATCAAAATTTACTTTATGTTACCTCATTCACCTGAATTTAAAACATTTATTTCTTTATTTACACTTAATAAATAGACAACAATCAACAAAATGTAGTTTCACATTAAAACACTTAATTAAATCAATGGACTATTTTAAGGTATTTTCCTGAGATACACTGCCATGGCAGAAAAATTGTATTTCAGGCTCACTTTAGAGTTAAGATCAAAATGGTAACAATATTATACCTATTCTTTAAGTTGACTTACTTATATTAAACATTAGCAACCGTGATACAAATTAAAAGGAGACTAGGAAGATAGATATTTTATTGAAAATTGAGTTGGTAAAATGTTTGGTTTTTTTATGGCAATGGCTTATATTTGTAATCAAGTTTTTCTCAGGCTAAGAAAAAATTCTTTTTTAAATTAGCAATTATTTTGACAGAGAACATTTAAAGGAATGTCAACAATCAAAATGAAGCTAAATTGGAGAGTAAAATCTCTATGGAATTAAAATGTTGCCAAAATGATCCATGAAGTAGACCATCCACAGCTAACTATTAGAACATTATATTTTCCATCCAGTGAAGGTCTCTAAACACAGGTATTGTTACACTTGTAACAGAAAGTAAAATTACAAAGAAGGAGAAAAAAAAAAAAAAGCACCCTCAAAGCTTGTAACTTAAGAATCAATTTGAAATCTGCTATTTGCTGATGGAATTTATTATATAGCATGAATAATCTCTGTAATTCACAGATTAGTATTTGTCTTTGAATTTGTATTCAGTTCAGTTCAGTTCAGTTTGGTGGCTCAGTCATGTCTGACTCTTTGAGACCCCATGAATCACAGCACACCAGGCCTCCCTGTCCATCACCAACTCCTGGAGTTTACCCAAACTCATGTACATTGAGTTGGTGATGCCATTCCACCATTTCATCCTCTGCCATAGCCTTCTCCTCCTGCCCCAGATCCCTCCCAGCAACAGGGTCTTTTGCAATGAGTCTGCTCTTCATGTGAGGTGGCCAAAGTACTGGAGTTTCAGCTTCAGCACCAGTCCTTCCAATGAACACCCAGGGATCAGCCTTTAAGATGGACTGATTGGATCTCCTTGCAGTCCAAGGGACACTCAAGACTTCTCTAACACCACAGTTCAAAAGCATCAATTCTTCAGCTCTCAGCTTTCTTCACAGTCCAACTCTCACATCCATACATGACCACAGGAAAAACCATAGCCTTGACTAGATGGACCTTTGTTGGCAATGTCTCTGCTTTTTAATATGCTATCTGGGTTGGTCATAACTTTTCTTCCAAGGAGTAAGCGTCTTTTAATTTCATGGCTGCAATCACCATCTGCAGTGATTTTGGAGCCCCCCAAAATAAAGTCTAACACTGTTTCCACTGTTTCCCCATATATTTAGCATGAAGTGATGAAACCAGATGCCATGATTTTCATTTTCTGACTGTTGAGCTTTAAGCCAACTTTTTCACTCTCCTTTTTCACTTTCATCAAGAGGCTTTTTAGTTCCTCTTCACTTTCTGCCATAAGGGTGGTGTCATCTGCATATCTGAGGTTATTGATATTTCTCCTGGCAATATTGATTCCAGCTTGTGCTTCTTCCAGCCCAGCATTTCTCATGATGTACTCTACATAGAAGTTAAATAAGCAGAGTGACAATATACAGCCTTGACGCACTCCTTTTCCTCTTTGGAACCAGTCTGTTGTTCCATGTCCAGTTCTAACTGTTACTTCCTGACCTGCATATAGATTTCTCAAAAGGCAGGTCAGGCGGTCTGGCATTCCCATCTCTTTCAGAATTTTCCACAGTTTATTGTGATCCACACAGTCAGAGGCTTTGGCGCAGTCAATAGACAATAAATATACAACTAGGGTGAAAGACAAGGAGAAACATGTCATGCACAGAGACTGGGGAATAACATCACAGGTTCAAAAGCCCTGAGGTGGGAATTATGTTATCATATTAGCATTCATTCAATAGTGTCACACTTACAGAATAAGGTAAATGTTCATTCTTTGTCTGTATAATGCATAGTGTTGCTAATAATTATGTTTAAATGTTAACACATTAATTTCTCTGTGCTTCTTGGGTTAGTTACTGGTGGTAGTTTCAAACATTAGGAATCAAATCGTTGGAGTGAATTTTACACATTTTTTTCATATGCTATCTCTGTTGCTCACTTCCATTTCTCTAGTTTAATTAATACTTTAGTTTCATTTGCATGTAGGCTTTGTAGAATTAATGACCAAACTATATAGTCATTTAGAAAATATTACTAAACAGGGAATGCTTTATCTGTAACTTTATCAATAAAATTGTCAACTTGTATTGGTGGGATTAAAATGTGATGTCTTCTCTTGTTCTTTATTTACTTTATTTATACCACAATAGTGAACCCAGAAACCAGTACTTTTGAGTATAGTAGTAGATATTACTGCTTCTGGGTAACCACACTTTGATTGATGCAGATGTTAAGTCTAATTTAATCTAAATTCTCTGTGGATATTAGCAATTAACACACTAACTATTGCCTGGGGTTATGTTAACTTTTTAATTTGGAAAATGATTTTTTTTCTTTTCATAACTACAGGATTAAAATTTTATTTTCCTCAAAATAAGAAGAGACATAATCTAAGAGTAAATTTCAGGTATATAGTTTCTAAAGGGATACAATTTAAAGACAATAACTCAACTAGACTCTTCAAATATGTTAATATAAAGAACTTTCTTCAGAAATGCACTACAAAATCTGATGATTTCACAATAGGAGTTAAATAAGCAGGGTGATGATATACAGCTTTGATAAAATCCTTTCCTAATTTGGAAGCAGTCTCTTGTTCCATGTCCGGTTATAACTGTTGCTTCTCGACCTGAATACAGATTTCTCAGGAGGCAAGGAAGGTAGTCTGGTATTCCTATCTTTTTAAGATTTTTCCCCCGTTTGTTGTGATCCACATACTCAAAGGCTTTGATGTAGTCAAAAAAAGTAGAAGTAGATGTTTTTCTGGAACTCTCTTGCTTGTTCAAGGATCCAAAGGATGTTGGCAACGTGATCTCTGGTTCCTCTACCTTTTCTAAAACCAGTTTGAACACCTGGAAGATCTTGTTTAACATACTTTTGAAGCCTCACTTGGAGAATTTTGAGTATCACTTTGCTAGCATGTGAAATGAGTGCAGTTGTGAGGTAGTTCTCTTTGGCATTGCCTTTCTTTGGGACTGGAATGAAAACTGACCTTTTCCAGTCCTGTGGCCACTGCTGAGTTTTCCAAAATTGCTGGCATATTGAGTGCATCTCTTTAACAGCATCATCTTTTAGGATTTGAAATAGCTTAACTGGAACCTCCACTAGCTTTGTTTGTAGTGATGCTTCCTAAGGCCTACTTGACTTCTCATTCCAGGATGTCTGGCTCTAAGTGAGTGATCACACCATCCTGATTATCTGGGTCATGATGATCTTTTCCTGTATAGTTCTTCTGTGTATTCTTGCCACCTCTTTTTAAATGTGCTTTTGTTAGTTCAATACCATTTCTATCCTTCATTGTGTCCATCTTTGTATGATATGTTCCCTTGCTATGTTTAATTTTCTTGAGGAGATCTCTAGTCTTTTCCCTTCTATTGTTTTCGTCTCTTTCTTTGCACTGGTCATTTTGGAAGGCTTTTTTTTTTTTTTTTTTTTGTCCTTGTCCTTCTTATCTGTCTTTGGTTATCTTATTCACATTCAATATATCAAGTGCCATTTATATGAAGATAACCACCAAATTTTTATCTAATATTTTCCCTTTTACATCTCATGAATATATTGGCTCAATCAGGATTCTGAGCCTATTACCTCCAAGAGTTTCCTTATGCCCTTTGAAAATTAGTTCCCCCTCTCCTATGCTCCTTCTCCCCTGAAAGTCACCCGTTTGCTTTATGGCCCTATCAGCTAGTTAAATCTGTTCTCTACTCATACTGGCTGGAAGTGAAAGCTGATTCACATGGTTTTATAATTTAGCATAACCTTTATTCCTGTCCATCTTCAACTTTTTTTTTTTTTTTTTGCCAATTTGGTTTTGGAAAGAGTAGGAACCATGAAAGAGACACAAACATATCAGGCAATATATGCAATTTTAAGATTAAAATAAGGCAATAACTTGATTTACTGATCCATTTTTAAACTCTAATTCAATCTCCATTCTACACTGCCAGACTTTCATCCTAGTATTCAAACACTGGTGATGTCCCTAGTAGTCCAGTGGTTAAGGCTCTGCAATTTCAGTGCAGGAGGCATGGGTTCAATCCCAGGTTAAGGAACTAAAACCACCCATGCATGACCAAAAATAAAATAAAAAGCTTAAAAAATGTCCTTAATTTAAAATATTCTCAATAATTTTAAATTTTATCTTTTTTAGATGATCAAGTATACCTATTGTTTAGTAGTTATGATCATGACCTTCAGAATTTCAATCCTAGGTTGAGATATTAGGGAAAGTATTTAATATCTCCATGCTTTCTTTCCCGCATAGTAATACAGTGGTATACATTTGTGCTTACTGTCTAGGTTTTGTGAAGTTTACGCAAGTAAATCAAAATAAAGAAAACAGAAAAGAAAAATCAGCATTACTCATAAAACCATTTTAAAATAATTTCAGTGACATTTAGAGACAAATGTATTCATTTTTATGATGCTTCAGATGTTTATTTTCTAAAACTGTTTAAGAGGAAATGCACTAAACCTATCATATGATTTGTCCATCTATTCTAGTGGTACCAGAGCTTATTTTTGCAAGAACCATCCATAATAATTACCCTGTATGATGCAATGTCTTTCATGATGGCCAGCCTCACTTTGTCCCTTCAAAAGGTCATTATTGGCCAATTTTCCTCAGTTCCTGTGACTGCAGGCAGCTGATCACAGCAGGCTTGCAAATCAGAAACAAGGTTTCTCTCTTCTTGGGCCATTATGTATAAAATTGTGATGTTAAAATGCTTTCTGGAATCACTTGGATTAGCCCAAATGATGATGGCTTTAAGTTTTCTTGGAATTTTTTCATACATCATCTGCTCCAAAATGAAATAATGATTCGTAATGTAGTCCTCACTCAAGGCACAAACAAACATGTTACTAATGAACATTTGCCTTAATGGAGTGGGTTCTATTATAGTGAAAGAAGACTCATTATTCCTTGGCAAATCTACCATAGTATGTGCTTTTGTGTATTTTACAAAGAATAATAAAGATTTAAGCAATGCAGAAACATGTGCAGTTAGATTTCTCACCACAGACAGATCAGTGCAACAAAAGCTCAGCATATCAGTGGATCTTTAACTGTGGGTAGATGTTCAATAGATGTGTATAACTGATAAGGTCAAGTCATTTTTAATAGGAGATACTGAGGAGCACCTTTTGAGGTTGATGAAGTGAAGTGAAGTGAAGGTGCTTAGTCGTGTCCGACTCTTTGTGACCCCATAGACTGTAGCACACCAGGCTCCTCTGTCCGTGGGATTTCCCAGGCAACAGTACTGGAGTAGATTGCCATTTCCTTCTCCAGGGGATCTTCCCAACCCAGGGCTCGAACCCAGGTCTCCAGCGTTGTAGACAGATGCTTTACATTCTGAGCCACTTGAGGTTGATAATGGTGACTAATTTTCTTTTTATTTGTATTGGAGCATAATTGCTTTACAACATTGTGTTAATGGTGACTAATTTTCTTTTTATTCGTATTGGAGTATAATTGCTTTACAACATTGTGTTAATTTCTCAGGTGCAGTAAAGTGAATCAGTTGTTGAGTATACATGCATTCTCTCCCTCTTGAGCCTCTGTCCACACCCCCCCCCCCCCCGCCTACTGCATCCCACCCCTCTAGGTCATCACAGAGCACTGAGCTGAGTTCTCTGTGCTATACAGCAGCTTCCCACTAGCTATCTGTTTTACACATGGTAGTGAGTATATGCCAGTGTTACGCTCTCAGTTCATCGCACTGAAGTTTTATAACTATGTTTCCAGTTCAGGTCAGTTGGAAATCTTGTGATTAAATTAAAATAGTAAGAAATAAATACTATTATTGGGAGTTAAAAATCTAATAATCTGTTGCAAGTAGATTATTAACCGTTTTTATTTCCGAAATAGAAGAGTTTCTAAAGATACCTAAAACATGCAGAAAGACAGAGAGAGAAGGGGAATAGATTCTATCAAATGTTTATATGTGTATGTGGGATGATGATAGAAAAACAGCTGTGTGTGCATGTATACATGGCTTACACTCCTTGTTTGCAACAACACAGGCGTATAAAACAGCAAGCTGGGCATGACTCAGGGTCTGCCAGAAAGGCAGGAAAAACAAGTAATGTATATGAGCATTCAGCAAGTGTCAATCAAATTATTTAAATCCCCACACTTAACCTTCAAAACAACCCTACACAGAATGCTCAGGTCAAGATTTCACATCCCACCATTCCTAAAAATGACAATAAAAAATGGTAAAAACTGAGTTTGTTTTTATTATAAACATTTGTAAATTTATTTGAAGGCAAGTCATGCTTTAAACTGGGATGCTATTATATTATAGTCTTTTGTTTTTATCCAACCAAGTGAGAATATCCAATTGCTTTCCTGCAGAAATATTAATAGGTTTGTTTATGAGGTATATGAAAGCATGTGATCTGTATAATGTATTACTTTTCAAAATATTTAAAAAATAGATTCAAGCATATATCTGGTCCCAAGGATTTGGGATCATAGAATTGTGGGGCTGCGTCCCTCCCAAATCAGGGTCACTATAGTCCATCTCATTTAGTGAGAGAGTATGATTATAGGCCAACATATCAGTGGCTTAATCTTTCTGCTTAAACAATAGTGTCGATACAATAATTAATCACTATCATTAGCAGCAACAGCAAAAGGAATTTTCACTTAATTGCAAATAAATGAGTTGGGATCTTTGGGATTGTCTCTTGATGAACTAGAGAATAATTCAACTCTTTTTATTTGTCCATTTATGACAGTGGTGTTTTTAAGAAAGCTGGTTACATGTTTCTGTTCTGTTTCATCTCCCTTCCTGCTGAAGAGAACTAAATTTGCCCATAAAGTGCTGAGGAGTCTGAGACAGCACAGAAAAGTCTAGCAGGTGATGTGTCAAGTTTAGCTGGCTCTTCCTAGAACAGCCGGTTTCCCTTCTCTTGCAGATGTTCTAAATCATATAACTGAACTTGGTTTTTATTAGGCAAAGCTGATTTTGAGGATGCTTACAGTAAATTATGTGCCCAAATATAGCAAGTGTGTAAAACATCTTTTGGCAGATTTTCAGAAGTAAAGTGGAATAATGTTTCACTTTATTTTCCCTAATAATATTTCCTTTTCAATCATTTACTCAGTATAACATATTTTTGTCATGTTGAATAGTATGGGATTTTGTAAGCTATCTTAAAATTTTCACAACAAAGTAGGAAATATGAAAAGTAATTCAATGGTTTTATATTTAGAATTGTAACAAAAATCTATTGTTATTAGAACTTTTCATAAATATCATATTTCAATGACTACATGAGATTACATTCCTCCATGATTTACTTTATCACCTCCTTCTAGTTCATTGAACACATTTCCAATTCACAGGTATTAATTATATTATTAACATCATTATATGTAAAGTTTATAACAGTTTAGGTAGATTGATATTAGAAAATTAAAGTAGAGGGTATTGAAAAGCAGGAAAGAAATCAGTTTAGTATTAGGCCAATGTGTATAGTTTCAAAATTAATGTATACTTGCCAGACAAAATATTAGACTAAAATATACAAAATCTCTGGGAGCACATGCCTGTCTAGAGGTGAGGGCAGAGGCAGTCAAGCTCCGACGTGAAGCCAGCCCAGGAGGAGACAAAATCACATTGTTCCTTTCATGGGGGAAAATTGCTGAATTAAAACCCATGTCAATGTATGGCAAAACCAATACAGTATTGTAAAGTAAAATAAAGTAAAAATAAAAATTAAAAAAAACCTGTCTGTACTTAATTTAAAAAAAATTAAACATCCCCCTTTAAATATAGATATGTTAGACAAACTCAATCTAAGTCTTTATATCAATATTCAAGAAGAAGTAAACCCACTTTAAAATCATAGGTTAATAATTATTTTATATATTTAAATATGCATATGATTTCTAAGGATTCCAGAATTCATGAATGCTTATAACTAAATCCTTTAAATATGGTTGGTGTATAAAATAGTCAGATAAATAAAACATATCGCTTTCAGTCTTTCTACATTTTTTAGGAAATTTTTGTTGCATCCTAACGAGAATAATTCAGACCTTCTTTCCTCTTTTTACACTTTGAATAATTTAATCATCTGCTTCTCCCCTAAGATGTGTCTCATAATTCATTTTAAAAATGAATATAAGCAAGACTCCTAAAATACTTCATATTTGCAATCCTATATTACCTGCCTCACCAACTCATATTTCCTGCCTGTGAGCCTCCTGCAAGGAAAATGATATTTCCTGTCCCTGTCAAAGTCTTGTCCAACTCCTCCAATTTTTCTTTAATTTTCATTCCCTCTAAGCCTCTTACAGAACTTATTCCTGAAATAATCTTCATCCAGAATCCTAAATTTCTCTGATGGTACTAAATCATTTTTATTAACATGAAAATGAAAGAAATACCTCTCTTTTAAAAAATCAGACAAAAAAAGCAGTTTTTTTGAATCCACCTTTGCTCATGTTTATTATCCTATTTTTTCCTCTCTTTCACAGTAAGCATTTTAGAAAGTATATTTAATGCATACTGACTCCTCACCACCTGTTCTCTAGCCAATTCACTCCAGCTGGATTTCAGTTGGAAATCCATTTTTTTTCCTTAGTAACTTGCAGAAATGTATTTTCTTTCATGCAAAGCTACATAATATTCTGTATTTTGACAGCTAAACTGTTAGGTAAAAGACCAGGACACCAAAAGAGTGTCTAACAGGCTTTTTAATGGCGAAGCGCTCCCTGGCGGGGTTCCCGGACCTGGAGAATTCCATGGACTATACAGTCCACGGGGTTGCAAAGAATCGAACATGACTGAGTGACTTTCACTTTCTTGAAACACAAACTTCCCTTGCTCAGAGATGTGAACAATTTTCTCACTTGCTATCAAATCCCTTCATTGGTCCTTTCTCCTCTCCTGTACTTTTAATGCAGAAATCCACAGAGAATGATTCGGGTCTCCTTCTGCTATATTTTTAGTATGCCACTTTTTTGTGATCTCCTCTAGCCTCATAAACATTAAATATTATCTTTGTGATGAAAACTCCTAAATTGAAGGCACATGAATAGAATACAGTTATCTCAAATTGGATATGTCCTCCAGACATGCAAGCTTAATAAGGTAGTTTTGCATTCTCTATGTAACATGTTCTGCACCTGTGTACCCCACATTACCTGCATTTTAGTAAATGGCACCATCCTACACTCTGGTACTAAATCACCTAACCTCAGAAGCATCTTTAATTATTCCCATTTCCTTGATCTGCACATCTGTTTCATTAGTAAGTCTTATCACCTTTCTTTCCAAAATAAAACTTGGTTTTACCACATTCTCTCTATTTCCAGTGGCACCATTCTGTCATTTCTAGAGAAGAATTGTCTCTACTTTGCCAGCAGGACTGAGTACTTCCACATGTGATAGTGCATTTCCTTTTTAATGCCAACGTGATAATTCAAATATAGAAATTGGATCTTTAGCAGACATAAAGAACAGACTGTTGGTCACAGCGGATGGGGATGACTTGAGAGAGTAGTATTGAAACATATATATTACCATATGTAAAGTAGATAGCCAGTGGGAATTTCCTATATGATTCAGGGATCCCAAAGCAGAATCCCAAGCTGGTGCTTTGTGGCAACCTAGACTGGTGGAATGGTGAGGGAGGTGGGAGGGAGGTTTAACAGGGAGGGGACATGTGTATACCTGTGGCTGATTCATGATGATGAATGGCAGAAATCATCACAATAGTGTAAACTAACTATCTTCCAATTAAAAATAAAATAAAAAAGAAATTGGATCATTAAATTTTCCTGTTTAAACATCCTCGTTAACTTGTTATTGCACTTACAGGAAGATACGTATTCCTTTTGATAGTCATCAAGACACCACCTACGTGGATACACCTCTTATTCAAATGTGTGTGCTGATTCTTTTCCCCTCTTTCTCCAGATCTTCAAACATCTGTGTTTATTTTATCATTTACCTCAACTCAGACATTATCTGGGCATGATCAGGATTGTCACAAAAATTTGAGTAAGCCTAACAATGAAAAATACATAAAATCTGGATGTATATAATTTGACCAGCAATAAATTTCTTTTTTGGTCTTAAGGGGAATCTTTAAGTAATTTGTCCTAAAACAATAAGAAAAGCAGAAGAGTCCACAGACATGGGGAAAAATCTTTCTCTACTCAGGATCCAGGCACAGTGAACCTCAGGTCCCTCTGTCATAGCCATATAAGCACACATGCCATCATTTTTCTTACAGCTGAATTTATTTGTTTAAGTTTTTGATACTTTAATAGCAAAATTAAGTGTGTAAACACAACTGAATTCAAGTCATGCTTTACTTTACTCTCAAATCTACTTCAGTCTTTTAGATCTGCCATAGCTCAATCTATCTTACCTAGGATAAGGGGCTACTCTAGTTTACCTCTTCAGTCTACCATTGAACCTGAAATCCAGCTGCTATACTCCAACACCTAATTAAATCTCAGAGACAGAGTTTTGATTGAAGTTGAAAAATAGCTTTACTGTTTTGCCAAGAAAAGAGGGCCACAGTGGGCTAATGCCCACAGACCTGTGCAGGACAGTGAGAACTTTTATAGTGAGTGTTCAAACAGGGCGTGATCAGCTTGTGGACATTCTTCTGATTGGTAGTGAGATAAGTGGGAGTCAGCATCATCAACCTTCTGGCTAACCAATCTGGGGTCTACGTGCTTGCGGGTGGCATAAAGTTAAGTTCTCCCACCTGGTGGGGGTTTCAGTATCTGCGAAACAGCTCAAAGATAAATGTTGTATGTATCCCATGATGGGGAGCCAGGATGCTGCCCCAAGGCAACACTGTTGCTTCTCTTGACCATCAGTTTCTCCTTTGTCTCCATCCCCTCCTTGCCTGATGAGCATCTGTTTGAACCTCCCCTTTGGAACTCAGGGAGGTCGTGGAGGCTGAATGAAACCTATTTCCTGTAGTCAAGAATTGGGGACACAGAAAGGATTTCTGCCCAGGAGACCCACAGGGTCCTGCTGGATTTCACCATCTTCAGCCATTCACATCAATTTCATTTTCTTGATGACATTTATCACTATCTGAACATAAGTCATCTGTTCATTTACTTACTCATTTATCCTCTTTCTCCTTCCCACAAACATTAAGTTCTGTTAAAACAAAGATATTTATCTCTAGTTCCTTTTATATTACTGCTTTATAGATTATAGTCACTGGCACAAAGTAGCTGGTTGGTAAATATATTTTACTGAAGGAATGTTGTTGCTCAGTCACTAAGTCATGTCTGACTCTGTGACCCCATGAAGTGCAGCACTCCAGGCTTCCTTGTCTTCCTCTATCTCCTGGAATTCGCTCAAACTCATGTCCATTGAGTCGGTGATGTCTTCTAACCATCTCATCCTCTGTCACCTGCTTCTCCTCCTACCTTCAATCTTTCCCAGCATCAGAGTATTTTCTAATGAGTCAGCTCTTCACTTCAGGTGGCCAAGGTATCAGAGCTTCCTCAACACCAGTCCTTCCAAAGAATATTCAGGACTGATTTCCTTTAGGGTTGGCTGGTTTGATCTCCTTGATGTTCAAAGGATTCTGAAGAGAATCCTCTCTAGCACCACAGTTCAAAAGCATCAATTCATTGGCATCCAGCCTTCTTTATGGCCAACTCTCACATCCGTACATGACTGTTGGAAGCACCATAGCTTTGACTATAGGGAGCTTTGTCCACAAAGTGATGTCTCTGCTTTTTAGTACACCATCTAGGTTTGTCATAGCTTTACTTCCAAGGAGCATCAAACTTTTGAAATCATTTATTCTATTGAAAAATCATTTTCCTATTCTTATGGAAAAATCATTTTTCCTGTGGAAGGTTTTCCATTAATTGTTATTCTTGGTTAATATATAAAAACATGAAATAGCTAATACTGTATAATTATTCACGCACCTTTCTTGCATTATCTCTAGTATATTTACAGTTTTTCTCACCTGAATTTATTATACTGATTAATATGCATGTAGCAAAATAAGTCTAAAGGGATAAATAAATTTTATACCAGTTATTAGAGAAGGGAATGGCAAACCACTTCAGTATTCTTTTTTTTTTTTTTCACTTCAGTATTCTTGCCTTGAGAATCCCATGAACAGTATGAAAAGGCAAAATGATAGGATACTGAAAGAGGAACTCCCCAGGTCACTAGGTGCCCAATATGCTACTGGAGATCAGAGGAGAAATAACTCCAGAAAGAATGAAAGGATGGAGCCAAACAAAAACAATACCCAGCTGTGAATGATATTGGTGATACAAGCAAGGTCCGAGCTGTAAAGAGCAATATTGCCTAGGAACCTGGAATGTCAGGTCAACGAATTAAGGCAAATTGGAAGTGGTCAAATAAGAGATGGCAAGAGTGAACGTCGACATTCTAGGAATCAGTGAACTAAAAGGGACTGGAATGAGTGAATTTAACTCTGATGACTATTATATCTACTACTGCGGGCAGGAATCCCTCAGAAGAAATGGAGGAGCCATCATGGTCAACAAAAGAGTCTGAAATGCAATACTTGGATGCAATCTCAAAACAACAGAATGATCTCTGTTCGTTTCCAAGGCAAACCATTCAATATCACAGTTATCCAAGTCTATGCCCCAACCAGTAATGCTGAAGAAGCTGAAGTTGAATAGTTCTATGAAGACCTACAAGACCTTTTAGAATTAACACCCAAAAAAGATGTCCTTTACATTCTAGGGGACTGGAATGCAAAAGTAGGAAGTCAAGAAACACCTGGAGAAGCACGTAAGTTTGGCCTTGGAATGCAGAATGAAGAAAATCCACTGGTCATAGCAAACACCCTCTTCCAACAACACAAGAGAAGACTCTACACATGGACATCACCAGATGGTCAACACTGAAATCAGACTGATAATATTCTTTGCAGCCAAAGATGGAAAAGCTCTATACAGTCAACCAAAACAAAACCAGGAGCTGACTGTGGCTCATATCATGAGCTCCTTATTACCAAATTCAGACTTAAATTAAAGAAAGTAGGGAAAACCACTAGACCATTCAGGTATGACCTAAATCAAATCCCTTATGATTATGGAAGTGAGAAATAGATTTAAGGGCCAAGAACTGATACATAGAGTGCCTGATGAACTATGGAATGAGTTTCGTGACATTGTACAGGAGACAGGGATCAAAACCATACCCATGGAAAAGAAATGCAAACAAGAAAAATGGCTGTCTGCAGAGGCCTTACAAATAGCTGTGAAAAGAGAGGCTAAAAGCAAAGGAGAAAAGGAAAGATATAAGCATCTGAATGCAGAGTTCCAGAGAATAGCAAGAAGAGATAAGAAAGCTGTCTTCAGTTATCAATGTAAAGAAATAGATGAAAAGAACAGAATGGGAAAGACTAGAGATCTCTTCAAGAAAATTAGAGATACCAAAAGAACATTTCATGCAATGATGGGCCCGATGAATCACAGAAATTGTCTGGACCTAACAAAAGCAGAAGATATAAGAAGAGGTGGCAAGAATACACTGAAGAACTGTACAAAAAAGATCTTCACGACCCAGATAATCATGATGGTGTGATCACTAATCTAGAGCCAGACATCCTGGAATGTGAAGTCAAGTGGGCCTTGGAAAGCATCGCTATGAACAACACTAGTGGAGGTGATGGAATTCCATTTGAGCTGTTTCAAATCCTGAAAGATGGTGCTGTGAAAGTGCTGCACTCAATATGCCAGCAAATTTGGAAAACTCGGCAGTGGGCACAGGAATGGAAAAGGTCAGTTTTCATTCCAATTCCAAAGAAAGGCAATGACAAAGAATGCTCCAACTACCACACAATTTCACTCATCCACATGCTAGTAAAGTAATGCTCAATATTCTCCAAGCCAGGCTTCAGCAATACGTGAACTGTGAACTTCCTGATGTTCAAGCTGGTTTTAGAAAAGGCATAGGAACCAGAGATCAAATTGCCAACATCCGCTGGATCATGGAAAAAGCTAGAGAGTTCCAGAAAAACATCTATTTCTGCTTTATTGACTATGCCAAAACCTTTGACTGTGTGGATCAGAATAAACTGTGGAAAATTCTGAAAGAGATGGGAATATCAGACCACCTGACCTGCCTCTTGAGAAATCTGTATGCAGGTCAGGAAGCAAGAGTTAGAACTGGACATGGAACAACAGACTGGTTCCAAATAGGAAAAGGAGTATGTCAAGGCTGTATATTGTTACCCTGCTTATTGAACTTCTATGCAGTGTACATGAGAAACGGTGGACTGGAAGAAACACAAGCTCGAATCAAGACTGCAAGGAGAAATATCAATAACCTCAGACATGCAGATTTCACTACCCTTATGGCAGAAAGTGAAGAGGAGCTAAAAAGCCTCTTGATGAAAGTGAAAGAGGAGAGTGAAAATGTTGGCTTAAAGCTCAACACTCAGAAAATGAAGATCATGGCATCTGGTCCCATCACTTCATGGGAAATAGATGGGGAAACAGTGGAAACAGTGTCAGACTTTATTGTTCTGGGCTCCAAAATCACTGCAGATGGTGATTTCAGCCATGAAATTAAAAGATGCTTACTCCTTGGAAGAAAAGTTATGACCAACCTAGATAGTATATTTAAATCAGAGGCATTACTTTGCCAACTAAGGTCCATCTAGTCAAGGCTGTGGTTTTTCCTGTGGTCATGTATGGATGTGAGATTTGGACTGTTAAGAAGGCAGAGCACCGAAGAATTGATGCTTTTGAACTGTGGTGTTGGAGAAGACTCTTGAGAGTCCCTTGGACTGCAAGGAGATCCAACCAGTCCATTCTGAAGGAGATCAGCCCTGGAATTTCTTTGGAGGGAATGATGCTAAAGCTGAAACTCCAGTACTTTGGCCACCTCATGCGAAAAGTTGACTCATTGGAAAAGACTGATGCTGGGAGGGATTGCGGGCAGGAGGAGAAGGGGACAACAGAGAATGAGATGGCTGGATGGCATCACTGACTCGATGTACGTGAGTCTTAGTGAACTCCAGGAGTTGGTGATGGACAGGGAGGCCTGGTGATCTGTGATTCATGGGGTACGAAGAGTCAGACACGACTGAGCGACTGAACTGAACTGATTTAGAACTATAATTTCATCATAAAATTGTCATTTGTGCACGGGGATATATTTGGGCAACATACACTTAAACCAAAGTAATAATAATAAATTGAAGAAATAAATAAATAAAATATGTGTCATTTGCATGGAACGTGTATTATTTTCACAGAATAATATATATCATATTTGGGCTAACCAGAAACAAAAATAGAGCATTTCTGATTATAATTCAAGAATTAAACACATAACTATGTTTTAATCTATCAGTTATTAAAATGTAGAAACATTTCAAAAACATTAGAGATCTTTAATCAAGTCACATAAATTTCTATTTGTGACAAGTGCCTTAGAGAAAGAAAGCAACGAATCTATAGCATGGTTATCAAACACCTTGAAGTTCAATATTCTTTTTTTTTTTTTTTTTTTGAGAAGCTAAATGGTCTTACGGCAACACATCTGGTAAGTGACAGACTGTGACCTCTGGCTCATCCTCTTGCTTTCCTGCTGCTTCTCATACAAGGCCTATGGCATTACTCAGTGACCAGGAATTTTTTCATTTCAATATTGTATCCAGAGTTATATGATAATGACTGCTTGGAGTTAACATTTAACTAGAACTTTTATCTTTCTAACGTGAAACCTGATCTTTCTTTTTGAAGGAAATTTACTGGCTCTGTTTCTATATTGCTATGTTTTTTCTTCAATGATATTTATAATTTATTTCAGATCCTTAGAAGATGTTTTACAAGACAGTTTGCTAAGATGGAATGTGCTGTATCAGCAGGCATGATAGCAGAAACTATTTTTTTAAATTTTTAAATAAATTACTATATCCTGATCAGTTATCCACCAGTAGTTTTGGTGTTCTAGCAACTTATAGTTTTAAAGGAATAATAACTTACAACTAAGCATGAAATTCAAAACTACATTGTAGAGTAATAACTACAGTCAATCAGTTATTTGCTGGGAAACCATTTTTGTTATCTATTGAGCTCTTCTATATATCCTTCCCAAAACATGATTATGTTATATAAGACGCATATCGGGCTAGCTACCCAGTGGTGTTTTACAAATAAAATGATGTTTTATACTTCTTGTTCACTTATATGGAACACAGTAACTTCTAATGAAGTATACATAAAATGTAAAACTGATCATTTTCATGTTCCTGGACACAAAACAACTTCAGAAGCCAGAAAAATTTGTTCTTAAAAAACTGAACTTCATAAAATTACTCTTTGAAACAAGATATATTTTTAAAATCATCTACCTAGGCAGAATTTTAAATTTTAAAATATATAATTGAAATTTAATTTACATACAGAAGAAATGCATGAATCACAAGTGTACAGTTAAGTGAACTTTCAGCCAATGACCACAACCATGTAAGTATCACCACGTCAAGAAAACTCAAGGCAGATTCATGTTGATGTATGGCAAAACCAATACAATATTGTAAAGTAATTAGCCCCCAATTAAAATAAATATATTTATATTAAAAAAAAAGAAATAGAATATTTCCAGGAAATTGGAAGCAATTCTTATGCCCCCTTCAAATTACGAGCTTGTAATTTATTTCTAAAAGTAAATGTAGCTCAGACATTTAGCATACCATATGCTTTCTTTTTTTTTTTCACATAGATCAAAAAAATAAAATATGCTTTCTCTTGTGCCTGTTTTTTTCTCAGGTTTAATTTTTGAAGTCTATTTTTGTTCTTTTCCATAACTGTAGTATTTTATTCAGAGAAGGCAATGGCACCCCACTCCAGTACTCTTGCCTGGAAAATCCCATGGATGGAGGAGCCTGGTAGGCTGCAGCCCATGGGGTCGCTAACAGTCAGACATGACTGATCGACTTCCCTTTCACTTTTCACTTTCATGCATTGGAGAAGGAAATGGCAACCCACTCCAGTGTTCCTGCCTGGAGAATCCCAGGGACGGGGGAGCCTGGTGGGCTGCCGTCTATGGGGTCGCACAGAGTCAGACACGACTGAAGCAACGTAGCAGCAGCAGCAGTATTTTATTAATAAACCCATTCATTTATTCACATTAGTATTGATAGCCATTTGAGTTGTTTGCTGCTGCTGCTGCTGCTACGTCGCTTCAGTCGTGTCCGACTCTGTGCGACCCCATAGACAGCAGCCCACCAGGCTCCCCCGACCCTGGGATTCTCCAGCAAGAACACTGGAGTAGTTGAGTTGTTTGCTACTTTGGGATATTAAACATACTATCAAGTAATAGTGATACAAATAATATATAAATAATATAAAATGATATATATATATAATGTAATAATATATACTCTTATTTTTTTATATGTGCACTTCTGTTTTGCACAAATCTAGGAGTGAATTGTTGGACCACAAATGTGTATATTTAAATTGGATGCTTGGGGCTGGTGCACTCTGACGACCCAGAGGGATGGTATGAGGAGGGAGGAGGGAGGGGGATTCAAGATGGGGAACACGTGTATACCTGTGGCGGATACATGGTGATATATTGCAAAACCAATAAAATAATGTAAAGTAATTAACCTCCAATTAAAATAAATTTATTTTAAAAAATAAAAATAAATAAAACTAAGAACTTTAAGGACCTGAAAAAAAAATTAAATTGGATAATCTCCTGGTCTTCTAAAGTTGTTGTTTTTTCTTTTTTTTTCAAATGTACACTATACTCTCAATACCCATCCATAAAAATTCTGATCATTCTAACTCTCAGGGATATCTTACACTATTCTCTTTAATATAACCTTTTTAGTGAACTTATCAGAGCAGCTCACCGTGGTGTTAGTTTGCATTTCCCTGATGACTGACTTCCCAGATGACACCAATTGTAAAGAACCCACCTACCAATGCAGGAGACAAAAGAGACTTGGGTTGAACCAAGACCCAAGAAGAGGGTCATGGAAGAGGTCATGGCAACACACTCCAGTATTCTTGCCTGGAGAATCCCATAGACAGAAGAGCCTGGCAAGCTACACTCTGTATGGTTGCAAAGAGTTGGGCACAACTGAAGTGACTTAGCATGCAATGACTGACTAATGAAATTTAACATTTTCATGTATTTATTAGACATTTTAATAGCTTTCTAAAGAAATCTCTATTTGATTGTCATATTCTTTCTTTTCTATCAAGTCATCTGTCATTTCTTTATTGTTTTAGAATAGTTCTTTATATGGTCCAAATAGAAGTCTTTTGTCAGATAAACTTGCTCCAAATGTCTTGTTCCATTTTCTTGCTTGCATTTTCAGTCTTTGATTAAAAAAAAAAACAAAAAACAAAAAAACAACCTTTTTTTTGGTAAATGGGCATGCTTAGCTTTAAAATAGTAATAAAAATTTATTTACTGTTAATTTATTTCCTTTTAAAGAAGTCTTTCTCTATCCCAAGTCATGAAAATATTTCCTTACATTGTCTTATGGAAGGATTATGATTAAATATATACATTTTGATCTGAATTCCTCTGGGATTGATTTTCACATATAGTGTGAGATAAAGGTTATGTTTATCCAAAATGTTACCTTCAGTGTTAATCCAAAATTGCAAAGTAAATCATTTCTTCACCAGATTTGTGAATATTAATCAATAATATGAAATACGAATGATTAAAAAACTGAACTAACCCATATATTTCTTGGCTGATTTAAATTTATGGAATATATATCAAATGTCTCTTAAAATTTTGACCCTTTGACTCATTTCTATCCTAAGAAAAAACTTTAAAATGATCTTGTTCACATTATGATTAAAGAGTTTGATATTTAGTGGCTTTTCCTCAATTGAGGTATTATAAATGATGATGAATTGCTGGATATGCTGAACAACCATATCTGCAAATATATTTACTATCATGAAAATTAAATCTAAAGTAGTAAAATCAACAAAAAAAATACACTGAAACATCACAGATATAGTGCAAGATAATTGTGAGTCATAATTATTCTAGAAAATACTCCTGTTAATTAAAGTGATTTTACCCAACATAATAAACATATACTTAATAAATAATATTCAGTGATTTATTTAATAAGACATATAAGTTAAAATTTTTAATAGACATTTTTCTTACTGAAGAACTTAGAGTATTTTCACTTTGACAATATTTCTCCCTCAGTAATAGAAACATACTAATTTAAATATGCATATGAGAAACATCCCATTTGACAAATGATGGAGCTTAGATTCATAGTTTTGGTTAAATTTTATACTAATAGTTCTTGTTTAATGTTCACAGAAATGACCCTAGGTGTTCTTGAAAATATTGCGTGCCTTCTTCATTGTCCCTTAATGTGTACAATACTTAGGAAATACATTGTGATTGAAAGTACAAATGCTATTCGCTCAGTCATGTCCAAAGCTATGTGGCCCCATGGACTGTAGACTGCCAGCTCCTATGTCCATGGGATTTCCTAGGCAAGAATATTTGAGTTGATGGCCATTTCCTACTCCAGGGGATCTTCCAGACCCAGAGATTGAACCCAAGTCTCCTGCAATGCAGGCAGATTCTTTATTACTGAGCTACCAGGGAAGCCACACTATGACTATCACCTATATTTTTGAAACATACTTTATTGTTATTTAAATGTATTTTGTTTCATATACCATATATATATATCAAATATAAAACAATGTATAGGAAGAAAATCCTGTGTTTAAAACCTTTTAAAATAAACTTTTTATTTTAGAATAGTTTTACAGAAAAATTATAAAAATATTAAAGAGTTCCTATAAAACACAGGTACAGTTTTTTCATTAATGTCTCACATTAATATGATACATTAATCACACTCAGTCAGCCAATATGCTATAGTGTTATTAATTAAAACCTATGCTTTCTTCAGATTTCCTGAATATTTATCTGATGTCATTTTTATGATGCAGAATCTCAACCAAGATACCACATTGCATTTCAGTTCAGTTCAGTTGTTCAGTCTTGTCTGACTCTTGTGACCCCATGGACTGCAGCATGCCAGGTTTCCTTGTCCATCACTTAATCCTGGAGCTTGCTCAAACTCATGTTCATTGAGTTGGTGATGCCACCCAACCATCTCATCCTCTGTCATCCCCTTCTCTTCCTGCTTTCAGTCTAGCACAGCACTGGGGACTTTTCCAATGAGTCACTTCTTTGCATCAAGTGGACAAATTATTTAAGCTTCAGCTTCAGCATCATTCCTTCCAGTGAATATTCAGGACTGATTCCCTTTAGGATGGTCTGGTCTGATCTCCTTGCAGTCCAAGTGAATCTCAGGAATCTTCTTCAAAACCACAGTTCAAGAGCATCAATTCTTTGGCGCCCAGCATTATTTATGGACCAACTCTCACATCCACACATGACTATGGAAAAACCATAGCTTTGACTAGACAGACCTTTGTCACCAAAGTAACGCCTCTGCTTTTTAATATTCTGTCTAGTTTTTCATAGCTTTTCTTCCAAGGAGCCAGCGTCTTTTAACTTCATGGCTGCAGTCACCAACTGCAGTGATTCTGGAGCCCAGGAAAACAAAGTCTGTCATTGCTTCCATTATTTCCCCGTCTATTTGCCATGAAGTGATGGGACCAGATGCCATAATTTTTGTTTTTTGAATGTTGAGTTTAAAGGCAGTTTTTTTTCACTCTTCTCTTTCACTTTGATTAAAAGGCTCTTCAGTTCATCTTCACTTTCTGCCATAAGGGTGGTGTCATCTGCACATCTGAGGTTATTGATATTTTCCCTTGAAGTCTTGGCTCCAGAGTGTGCTTCATCCAGCCCTGCATTTTGCATGATGTACTCTCATATAAGTTAAATAAGCAAGGTGACAATACACAGCCTTGGCGTACTCCTTTCCCGACATGGAACCAGTCTGTTGTTCGATGTCTGATTCTAATGTTACTTCTTCACCTGCATACACATTTCTCAGGAGGCAAGTAAGGTTGTCTGGTATTCCCATCTCTTTAAGAATTTTCCAGTTTGTTGTGATTCACATAGTCAAAGGCTTTGGTGAAGTTGATAAAGCAGAAGTAGATGTTTATCTGGAACTCTCTTACTTTTTCT
Source organism: Capra hircus (assembly GCF_001704415.2). Taxonomy (NCBI): domain Eukaryota; kingdom Metazoa; phylum Chordata; class Mammalia; order Artiodactyla; family Bovidae; genus Capra; species Capra hircus. The sequence goes on from NC_030823.1 coordinate 7,507,563, forward strand.
GTGATCCAGTGGATGTTGGCTATTTGATCTCTGGTTGCTCTGCCTTTTCTAAACCCAACTTGAACATCTGCATGTTCTCAGTTCACGTACTGTTGAAACCTCGCTTGCAGAATTTTGATCATTACGTTGCTAGCCTATGAAATGAGTACAATTTTGCAGTAGTTTGAACATTCTTTGGCATTGTCTTTATTTGGGACTGGGATGCAAACTGACCTTTTCCAGTCCTGTGGCCACTGCTGGGTTTTCCAAATTTGCTGGCATATTGTATACAGCATTTTAACAGTATAATTTTTTTAGGATTTGAAATAGCTCACCTGGAATTACATCACCTCCACTAGCTTTGTTTGTGTTGATTCTTCCTAAGGTGCACTTGACTTCACATTCCAGGATATCTGGCTCTAGGTGAGTGATCACATCATCGAGATTATCTGGGTCATTAAGATCTTTCTGTATAGTTCTTCTGTGTATTCTTGCCATCTCTTCTTAACGTTCTCTATTTCTGCTAGGTTCATGCAGTTCCTTTGTTGTGCTCTCTTTGCATGAGATGTTCCCTTGGTATTTCTAATTTTCTTGAAGACATCTCTAGTCTTTCCCATTCTATTGTTATCCTTTATTTCTTTACATTGATTACTTAGGAACGTTGTCTTATCTCTCCATGTGATTCCTTGGAACTCTGCATTCAAAAAACTTTATCTTTCATTTTCTCCTTTACCTTTGGGTTCTTTTCATATCCCGACTATTTGTAAGGCCTGCCAAGGCAATCATTGTGCCATTTTGCATTTCTTTTTCTTGGGGATGGTTTTGGTCATCCCCTCTTCTCTAATGTTATGAACTTCTATCCATAGTTCTTCACTCTGTCGTCTAATCCCTTGAATCTATTTGTCACTTCCACTATATAATTATGAGAGATTTTATTTAGGTCATACCTGATATAGTAGATTTCCCTACATCATTTAAGTCTGAATTTTGCAATCAGAAGTTCATGATCTGAGCAATAGTCAGCTACTGGTCTTTTTTTTTTTTTTTTCCTGATTGTATAGAGCTTCTCCTTCTTTGGGTGCATAGAACATAATCAATGTGACTTCGGTATTTACCATTTGGTGATGTCCATGTGTAGAATCATTCCTTGTGTTGTTGGAAGAGGGTGTTTGCTATGACCAGTGTGTTCAGTTGGCAAAATTCTGTAAGCCTTTGCCCTGCTTCATTTTGTATTCTGATGCCAAAGTTCCCTGTTACTCCAGGTATCTCTCGACTTCCTACTTTTGCATTCCACTCCCCTATGATGAAATGGACATCTTTTTTTGGTGTTAGTTCTAAAAGGTCTTGCAGGTATTGATAGAAGTGTTCAACCTCAGCTTCTTTGGCATTAGTAGTTGAGGCATAGACTTGTATTACTGTGATATTGAATGACTTGCCTCTGAAACGGACAGAGATCATTCTGTTGTTTTTGAGATTGAACCCAAGTACTACATATCAGACTCTTTTGTTGACTATGATGGCTACTCCATTTCTTCTAAGGGTTTCTTGCCCACCGTAGTAGTTATAATGGTCATCTGAATTAAATTCACTCATTCTGGTCCATTTAATTAACTGATTTCTGAAATGTTGGTGTTTACTCTTGCCATCTCCTGTTTCAGTTCAGTTCAGTTCAGTTGCTCAGTCATGTCTGAATCTCCTGTTTGACTACTTCCAAGTTACATTGTTCATGGACCTAACATTCCAGGTTCCTATGCAGTATTGTTCTTTATAGCATTGGACTTTACTTCCATCACCAGTCACATCCACAACTTGGCATTTACTTTGGGTCAACCTCTTCAATCTTTCGGGAGCTATTTTTCTGCTCTTCTCCAGTGGCATATAAGGCACCTACCAACCTGGGAAGTTCATTTTTTGGTGTCATATATTTTTGCCTGTTCATACTGGGAATAAGTGATTCCACAAGATGGCAAAGTAGAAGGACTTGCACTCATCTTCTCCTATGAGAACTCCAAAATCACAACTAACTGCTGAATAACCATCAACAGGAGAATGTTGGATCCCACCAAAACCACATTCAAAGGCATAGGAGAAACCACAACAAGATGTTAGGAGGGGTGAAATCACATTTAGAATCAAACCCCATATCCACCACTGACGCTCAGAGGGCTCAAACAGAACCTTTTATGCACCGTGATCCAGGGTCCCCCACAAAAGTTTGAGCCAGGCCTGCGTTTGAGTGCTTAAATGTCTCCTGCAGAGGCATGGGTCAGCAGTGGCCTGCTGGAGTGACAGGAGCTCTGGCTGCAGCAGACCTGGGAGGCGTGGGGTGAGCCCCACCATAAAGCCACCAAACAAACAACCCACACACTGGAGGATAATTATACCAAAGAAGTGCTCACACTGTTGCAAAAGTTCTAGGGCCCACAACAGATTTCCCAACCTAGGGATCTGGGAAAGGAACTGAGAACCCCCATGGAATTTGACTTTGAATGCCAGTGGAATTTGATTGCAGAACTTCCATGGGACTGGGGAAAAAGACTTTTGGAAGGCAAAGAAAAACCTTGTGTGCTCCAGAAGAAAAGAGCAGTGACCCCACAAGAGACTGAGCCAGACTTGCCTGTGAGTGTCCAGGAGTCACCAGCAGAGTTGTGAGATGACAGTGGCCTGTCATGGGGTCAGGGCCACTGAATACAACAGTCCTGACATAAGTCCTTTTTAGGAACGTCACCATTTCTTCCATTATCCCTGCCATAGTTTGGCCTCAGGCCAAACTACAGGGAGGGAATGCAGCCCCATCCATCAACAGAAAATTGGATTAAAGATTTGCTGAGTACGGCCCTGCCCACCACAGCAGGACCCAGATTCTGCCACAATCAGTCCCTCCCATCAGGAAGCTTTCACAAACCTCTTCTCCTTATCCATCAGAAGGCAGATAGAATGGAAACCACAGTTACAGAAAACCAGCCAAACTGATCATGTGGATCACATCATTGTCTAACTCAGGTCATGGTGGAGAGTTCTGACAAAATGCGGTCCACTGGGGAAGAGAATGGCAAACCACTTCAGTATTCTTGGCTTGAGAACCCTATGAAGAAGATGAAAAGTCAAAAATATAGAACATTGCATTTAGTAGTCTTGTATTAGGAATACAAAGCTGCTCTTGTCTGCAAAAGTTTCTCAGAATTTTCTGAGACCTTGTCAGTTTGAAAAGGACTTTTCAAGTATCATTTTATAGAATGCCCTCAATTAGGATTTGTCTTACATTTTTCTCTTTCTAGACTGAGTAAATGGCAACCCATGCCAGCATGCTTGCCTTCAGGATCCCTTGAACAGATGGATGCTGGGCTACAGTCCATGGAATTGCAAAGAATTGGACAAGCCTGAGCACTCACAGAAAGGAATGTTGAGACTGAGATTATATATATCCTATGCTCAAATTTCCAACATCCGCTGGATCATCAAAAAAGCAAGTGAAGTTGCTCAGTCGTGTCCGACTCTTTGCAACCCCATAGACTGTAGCCTACCAGGCTCCTCGTCCATGGGATTTTCCAGGCTAGAGTACTGGAGTGGGTTGCCATTTCCTTCTCCAGAGGATCTTCCTGACCCAGGGATCGAACTTAGGTCTCCCAGTTGTAGGCAGACCCTTTACCGTCTGAGCCATGAGTTCTAGAAAAACGTCTATTTCTGCTTTATTGACTATGCCAGAGCCTTTGACTGTGTGGATCCCAATAAACTGTGGAAAATTGTGAAAGAGATGGGAATACGAGACCACTTGACCTGCCTCTTGAGAAACCTATATGCAGATCAGGAACCAACAGTTATAACTGGTCATGGAACAATAGACTGATTCCAAATAGGAAAAGGAGTGTCAAGGCTGTATATTGTCACCCTGCTTATTTAATGTATATGCAGAATACATCATGAGAAACGCTGGACTGGAAGAAACACAAGCTGGAATCAAGATTGCCGGGAGAAATATCAATAACCTCAGATATGCAGATGACACCACCCTTATGGCAGAAAGTGAAGAGGAACTAAAAAGCCTCTTGATGAAAGTGAAAGAGGAGAGTGAAAAAGTTGGCTTAAAGCTCAACATTCAGAAACCTAAGATCATGGCATCTGGTCCCATCACTTCATGGGAAATATATGGGGAACCAGTGGAAACAGTGTCAGACTTTATTTTTTGGGCTCCAAAATCACTGCAGATGGTGATTGAAGCCATGAAATTAAAAGACGCTTACTCCTTGAAAGGAAAGTTATAATCAACCTAGATAACAACCTGAAAAGCAGAGATATTACTTTGCCAACAAAGGTCCATCTAGTGAAGGCTATGGTTTTTCCAGTGGTCACATATGGATGTGAGAGTTGGACTGTGAAGAAAGCTGAGTATCAAAGAATGGATGCTTTTGGACTATGGTTTTGGAGAAGACTCTTAAAAGTTCCTTGGACAGCAAGGAGATCCAACCAGTCCATCCTAAAGGAGATCAGCCCTGGGTGCTCATTGAAGGGACTGATGTTGAAGCTGAAACTCCAATACTTTGGCCACCTCATGCAAAGAGTTGACTCATTGGAAAAGACCCTGATGCTGGGAGGGTTGGGGGCAGGAGGAGAAGGGGATGACAGAGGATGAGGTGGTTGGATGGCATCACCGACTCGATAAGCATGAGTTTGAGTGAACTCCACGAATTGGTGATGGACAGGGACGCCTGGTGTGCTGTGATTCATGGGGTCACAAAGAGTCAGACGTGACTGAGGGACTGAACTGAACTGAACTGATGCTGATTCATGAGCTTGGACCCAATCCCCCTGTGCTTTTTCCCACCTCAGATTGCCTGGCAGGGACACAGCATGATAGGAAGGATGCACCACATCCAGCTCAGTCACATGGCACTTTACTCTCTGTGTTGTAATTGAAGGTGAAGTCACTCAGTCGTGTCCGACTCTTTGTGACCCCATGGACTGTAACCTACTAGGCTTCTCCATCCATGGGATTCTCCAGGCAAGAATACTGGAGTGGATTGCCATTTCCTTCTCCAGGGGATCTTCCCAACCCAGGGATCGAACCAGAGTCTCCTGCATTGAAGGCAGATGCTTTAACCTCTGAGCCACCAGGGAACTTGCCTGGGCCAAACTGAGAACATTCTCGTAAGGTTGTTTAAAGAAAAAACAATGTCAAATTTGGGAAAAAAACTGTTTTCACATCAGGTGAGATACATTGTTTGAAAGGCATTAATGATTCAGGAAATTAAATGGGACCTAAACAATAGGTCTCAGACTAACACTAAAAGATACATCAAAATCCAAATAGCACAGAGTATGTTCTCTTGAGGGAGACTCACCAGAATCTCTACACCGTATGCACATGTAAGCAGAAGACATGGTGCAGAGAAAGATTTTGTAGGCACACTGAAGAGGTTAGACATGTTCTTGCTGTCAGCTCCCTGAGTTTTCACCTGTTTTTGGCTTGAAGCTCCAAGATCAAAGCAGGGAATCTTGGCTTTGGAGTGCTCCCTGGAAAAAGTTCTCAGTAGTCCTTTCGGTGATGAAGTTGGGCTCTTTGAATTGCTTAGGACAGCTGCAAACTATTAGTAAAGACACTAACTCTGGTGGTCACTAGGTAGATTACAAACTCAAAACAGTGCATATATACCACTGCCCTTTTTTTGTGCAGGATTTAAAAATCAGCCATATACATACCCCAGAGAAAAAGAGACCAGCTGTAAATCAGTTCATTTCAGTTGCTCAGTCGTGTCTGACACTTTGCGACCCCATGAATCACAGCACGCCAGGCCTTCCTGTCCATCACCAACTCCCGGAGTTCACTCAGACTCAGGTCCATTGAGTCCATGATGCCATCCAGCCATCTCATCCTCGGTCGTCCCCTTCTTCCCTTGCCCCCAGTACTTCCCAGCATTAGAGTTTGGTCCAGTGAGTCAACTCTTCACATGAAGTCACCAAAGTACCGGAGTTTCAGCGTTAGCATCATTCCTTCCAAAGAAATCTCAGAGCTGATCTCCTTCAGAATGGACTGGTTGGATCTCCTTGCAGTCCAAGGGACTCTCAAGAGTCTTCTCTAACACCACAGTTCAAAAGCATCAATTATTCGGTGCTCAGCCTTCTTCACAGTCCAACTCTCACATCCATACATGAACACAGGAAAAACCATAGCCTTGACTAGACGGACCTTAGTCGGCAAAGCAATGTCTCTGCTTTTGAATATACTGTCAAGGTTGGTCATAACTTTCCTTCCAAGGAATAAGCACCTTTTAATTTCATGGCTGCAATCACCATCTGCAGTGATTTTGGAGTCCAAAAAAATAAAGTCTGACACTGTTTCCACTGTTTCCCCATCTATTTCCCATGAAGTTATGGGACCCGATGCCATGATCTTTGTTTTCTGAATGTTGAGCTTTAAGCCAACTTTTTCACTCTCCTTTTTGACTGTCATCAAGAGGCTTTTTAGTTCCTCTTCGCTTTCTGCCATAAGAGTGGTGTCATCTGCATATCTGAGGTTATTGATATTTCTCCTTGCAATCTTGATTACAGCTTGTGTTTCCTCCAGTCCACCGTTTCTCATAATGTACTCTGCATAGAAGTTAAATAAGCAGGGTGACAATATACAGCTTTCAAGGACTCCTTTTCCTATTTGGAACCAGTCTGTTGTTCCATGTCCAGTTCTAACTGTTGCTTCCTGACCTGCATACAGATTTCTCAAGAGGCAGGTCAGGTGGTCTGGTATTTCCATCTCTTTCAGAATTTTCCACAGTTTATTGTGATCCATACAGTCAAAGGCTTTGGCATAGTCAATAAAGCAGAAATAGATGTTTTCTTGAACTCTCTTGCTTTTTTGATGATCCAGAAGATGTTGGCAATTTGATCTCTGGTTCCTCTGCCTTTGCTAAAAGCCGCTTGAACATCAGGAAGTTCACGGTTCACGTATTGCTGAAGCCTGGCTTGGAGAATTTTGAGCATTTCTTTACTAGCATGTGGATGCTTGCAATTGTGCAGTACTTTGAGCAGTCTTTTCCATTTCCTTTCTTGGGAATTGGAATGAAAACTGACCTTTTCCAGCCCTGTGCCCACTGCTGAGTTTTCCAAATTTGCTGGCATATTGAGTGCAGCACTTTCACAGCATCATCTTTCAGGATTTGAAATAGCTCAACTGGAATTCCATCACCTCCACTAGCTTTGTTCGTAGCGATGCTTTCCAAGGCCCACTTGACTTCACATTCCAGGATGTCTGGCTCTAGATTAGTCATCACACCATCATGATTATCTAGGTCGTGAAGATATTTTTTGTTCAGTTCTTCTGTGTATTCTTGCCACCTTTTCTTAATATCTCCTGATTCTGTTAGGTCCAGACCATTTCTGTCCTTTATCAAGCCCATCTTTGCATGAAATGTTCCTTTGGTATCTCTAATTTTCTTGAAGAGATCTCTAGTTTTTCCCATTCTGTTCTTTTCATCTATTTCCTTGCATTGATAACTGAAGACAGCTTTCTTATCTCTTCTTGCTATTCTCTGGAACTCTGCATTCAGATGCTTATTTCTTTCCTTTTCTCCTTTGCTTTTCACTTTTCTTCTTTTCACAGCTATTTGTAAGGCCTCCGCAGACAGCCATTTTGCTTGTTAGCATTTCTTTTCCATGGGTATGTTCTTGATCCCTGTCTCCTGTACAATGTCACGAAACTAATTCCATAGGTCATCAGGCAGTCTATGTATCAGATCTAGGCCCTTAAATCTATTTCTCACTTCCACTGTATAATCAGAAGGGATTTGATTTAGGTCATACCTGAATGGTCTAGCAGTTTTCCCTACTTTCTTTAATTTGAGTCTGAATTTGGTAATAAGGAGTTCATGGTCTGAGCCACAGTCAGCTCCTGGTCTTTTTTTTTGTTGACTGTATAGAGCTTTTCCATCTTTGGCTGCAAAGAATATTATCAATCTGATTTCAGTGTTGACCATCTGGTGATGTCCATGTGTAGAGTCTTCTCTTGTGTTGTTGGAAGAGGGTGTTTGCTATGACCGGTGGATTTTCTTGGCAAAACTCTGTTAGTCTTTGCCCTGCTTCATTCCTCATTCCAAGGCCAAATTTGTGTGTTTCTCCAGGTGTTTCTTGACTTCCTACTTTTGCATTCCAGTCCCCTAGAATGAAAAGGACATCTTTTTTGGGTGTTAATTCTAAAAGGTCTTGTAGGTCTTCATAAAACCGTTCAACTTTAGTTTCTTCTGCATTACTGGCTGGGGCATAGACTTGGATAACTGTGATATTGAATAGTTTGCCTTGGAGATGAACAGAGATCATTCTGTCGTTTTTGAGATTGCATCCAAGTACTGCATTTCAGACTCTTTTGTTGACCATGATGGCTCCTCCATTTCTTCTGAGGGATTCCTGCCCACAGTAGTAGATATAATGGTCATCTGAGTTAGATTCACCCATTCCAGTCCCTTGTAGTTCGCTGATTCCTAGATTTCGACGTTCACTCTTGCCATCTCTTGTTTGACCACTTCCAATTTGCCTTAATTCATGGACCTGACATTCCAGGTTCCTAGGCAATATTGCTCTTTACAGCATCGGACCTTGCTTCTGTCACCAGTCACATCCACAGCTGGGTATTGTTTTTGCTTTGGCTTCATCCCTTCATTCTTTCTGGAGTTATTTCTCCACTGATCTCCAGTAGCATATTGGTCACCTAGTGACCTGGGGAGTTCCTCTTTAAGTATCCTATCATTTTGCCTTTTCATACTGTTCATGGGGTTCTCAAGGCAAGAATACTGAAGTGGTTTGCCATTCCCTTCTCCAGTGGGCCACATTCTGTCAGCTCTCTCCACCATGACCCGCCCATCTTGTGTTGCCTCGCAGGCATGGCTTAGTTTCATTGAGTTAGACAAGGCTGTGGTCCTTGTGTGATTAGATTGGCTAGTTTTCTCTGAGTATGGTTTCACTGTGTCTGCCCTCTGATGCCCTCTTGCAACAGCTGCCATCTTACCTGGGTTTCTCTTACCTTGTTTGTGCGGTAACTCTTCATGCCTGCTTCAGCAATGCACCGATGCTGCTCCTTACCTTGGATGAGGGGTATCTCCTTACCACCACCCTTTCTGACCTTCAACGTGGGATGGCTCCTCTATGCCCTCCTGTGCTGGTGCAGCCACCGCTCCTTGGGTTGTTCCTCCCAGCCACCGCCCCTGGCCTCGGGCGCTGCCCCTGGCCTCCAGCGTGGGGTGGCTCCTCAGGGCCACCATCCCTGGCCTCGGCGAGGTAGCTTCTCCCGGCCGCCCCTGACCTTGGACTCTGGGTGCCGCCACTGACCTCGAAAGTGGGGTAGCCCCTCTCGGCCGCCTCCCCTGGCCTCGGACGCAGGGTGTCTCCTCTCAGCCACTGCCCCTAACCTCGGACACGGGGTGTCTCTTCTGGCTGCCCCTGACCTCAGACGCAGGGTGTCTCCTCCCGGCTGCCACCCCTTACCTTGGACTTGTGTAGCTCCTCGCAGCCATTCCTGCGCTGTTGCAGCCTGGCACTCTTGGCCGCTTCCCCTTGACTTTGAACGTGGGGTAAATCAGTTCTCCCAAATATTCAAATACAGTGTTTCTAGATTGTTTTTGAAGAGCTGAATAAACATTCAGTTCAGTTCAGTTACTCAGTCATGTCCGACTCTTTGTGACTCCATGTACTACAGCACACCAGGCCTCCCTGTTCATCACCAACTCCTGGAGCTTACTCAAACTCATGTCCATCGAATCAGTGATGCCATCCAGCCATCTCATCCTCTGTTGTACCATTCTCCTCCTGCCCCCAATCCCTCCCAGCATCAGGGTCTTTTCCAGTGAGTCAATTATTCATATCAGGTGGCCAAAGCACTGGAGTTTCAGCTTCAGCATCAGTCCTTCCAATGAATATTCAGGCTGATTTCCTTTAGAATAGACTGGTTGGATCTTCTCACAGTCCAAGGGACTCTCAAGATTCTTCTCCAACAGCAAACTTCAAAAGCATCAATTCTTCAGCACTCAGTCCGACTTTCTGTATAGTCGGACTCTCACATTCGTACATGACTACTGGAAAAACTATAGCTTTGACTAGACAGACCTTTGTTGTCAAAGCAATGCCTCTGCTTTTCAATATGATCTCTAGGTTGGTCATAACTTTTCTTCCAAGTAGCAAGCATCTTTTAATTTCATTAATAATCATGAGTAAACATTAATAATCATTAAAGAGAAAGTGAAGTTGCTCAGTCGTGTCCAACTCTTTGAGACCCCGTGGACTGTAGCCCAACAGGCTCTGAAAAGGGTGTGTACAAAATGTGTGTATGGTGAAGTTCCTCAGCAGTTCACACAGCATGGATGCCCAACAAAAACGTTTCTGGAGAAAGGAACAGGGTTCCTTTTGCAGAGTGACCTAGGGGTTCTGAGCCAATCTGAACTCATCCACTTTGATCACTGCCTATATCAACCACCTCCTCCTTAACTTCCATATATACCGCATTCTCATTGTGTTACCGGAAGGACATGGACTGGAATTTCCAGCAATAAAAGCTTGTTTTAGTTACACTGTATCCTTCAAGCCATCCTTATGAAATCTCATTCTGAATCTGCCTAAAGGCAGAGAATCCCTTGGACAGCAGGGATATCAAATCAGTCAATCCTAAAGGAAATGAACCCTGAATATTCATTGGAAGGACTGAAGCTGAAACTCCAATAAATTTGGCCCACTGATGTGAAGTGCCAACTCAGTGGAAAAGACCATGATGTTCAGAAAGATTGAAGGCAGGAGGAGAAGTGGGCAACAGAGGATGAGATGGTTGGATGGCAACACTGACTCAGGGACAGGAGTTTGAGCAAACTCTAGGAGATCGTGAAGGACAGGGAAGCCTGGAATGCTACAGTCCATGAGGTCACAAGGAGTCAGACATGATTTAGTGATGAAACAACAACAAAGGCAGAGAGGATTTTATGAGGAAGGTAATATGAGAATTTTCCTAGAAAGCTTTAATCAATACAGTAGAGGTGCTACTTGAAAATAGTATTTTGCATATGGAAATATTTTAGAATACTATTTTCCTAATATATTCAAGAACATATTCTTTCTTGTATCCCATCAACACTAATATGTTTTATTAAGTTTACTGTTCATACCAGTTGAGTGAAAGAAAGTGAAGCTGATTACCTCGCTGCTTCTGGAACTAGCTATAAGGATGAAGTTTCTCTATGCTTATTTTGATATTAGCTATCAGGTAAGTTCTACAAAGTTTAAATGTAAGTGTATAGTGTGTGTGTGCACATCTTTATTAATAATTAAGACTTCTCAACTCAGAGGTCCACCTGAGCATGCTCATAAAAAATTTACATATTTATTAACATTGATATAGATGTTACTTTTACAACCTGATTTTAAACTTTTAAAAATATATCTAGGTTCTGTGTTACAAATTTCAGTTGTTACATTTTCAAAAAATATTAGAGATATAAAAGTACCAATACCATTTTGAAAATACTAACTTGATCGAGTGATCTATGCTCATCACTAACCCAGAAAATGATTTTCTCCATCTAGTAATGTTGACAGGGGATGAGATGGTTGGATGGCATCACTGATTCAATGGACATGAGTTTGAGCAAACTCTGAAAGATAGTGAAGGACAGGGAAGCTTGGCAGTCTATAAGGGTCTTAAAGAGTAAGAAATGACTGAGAAACTGAACAACAACAACATAATATCCAGGGTAGAAATCAATGGTAGTTATTATACAGGAAAAAAATTGCTTAAGGAGGGATACAGGAGTCCTAAAATACTTATTAGAAAAAATAAATGTTATACTCTTTAGTCTTATATAAAAATACTCATTGGTATTTCAGCAACCTTTTCAGTAGGATTAACAGTAACATGGCCACGTGACATGTCATAACATATAATAATACAGTCATAAATATCCAAAAGACAAAGCATATAAAAAAGGATGAAAAAGATAGATAATTTCTACAAAATTCCAGTGAAAAATACAACCTAAAAATGTATTTCTTAGAGTCCTTAAGCCCAAATCATATTTTGTGCTACTTCCATGAAGCCTTCTTAATCTTTCTGTTTTGCTTTTTTATTTGGCTTATAATACCTACACTTTATAATAATGTATAAACGTGCTCTAAACAATGATTTGATGAACATAATATCTCTTTTCTATGACTACATAGTTCTCAAACTAGCAATGCTTTTTCTCTTTGGGATCTTATAACTTATTCACTCCTGGGGAACAATTTTTACTGAGGAAAGATGAATTAAATATGATAGAAATAGCAGGTGAAACATAGAAATAGTAAGTGATATTTGTTACAGCTTACCTAAGCATGGAGCAGAGGTGTTCAATTTGAATCAAGATAAAGTGCTTTTTTATTGAGCCTTTAGCTGAAACGCAGCAAAAAATATTAAATCTGTTTTGAAGACTCTTGTGGTAGTTCAGAAACCTACATCCCTTGAAATAGGTCACTATGAAAGAATAATCTTATTGTTTTCATAGTTAAATGCATTCAAAATAATGATGGTTAAAGCTTTAAAGGCAAAAACTCTTAAATAGGAAAACTCAAATGCCTATTGAATTGCCATACAGCATTTGTGAATTGCTAAACAGATAATGTTCAAATATTTTGAGATGGAGCCAGAGCTATGACTTTATAAAACATGAATATATACACTGAAAAAAAAATCCTTAGTGTTTATGTATATGCCCTGAGGTGACCAAGTTTTAATGAGCCAGTTCAGACAATAAAAGAAGTAAATGATAGTTACAGTGATGACTTTGACCATTTTTGACTTATTATTTCTCAATTTTAATTAGAACAGTATGGTTTTTTTAATACATAATTATAAACCAAACTGAAATGCGACTTGACTTTCCATTGTAAGCCTTTTGCAGCCCTTTAAATCATCTTTATCTAAGAAAGAAAAAAAAAAAAGTCGAGAGCAACAATAATATAAAACAACAAGGCGACAATGTTATCAGCAGTGCAGGAGTCACTGGGTTAATCAAAAGCAATTATGTTTGCTCTCAGAAGCATGGTGTTCAGATATCCTTAAATTGAAGAATTCTGTTCTGGTAATATGAAAGTCTTTAGTCTCCTTAAGTATTGATATTCTTTGTATTTAAATCACAGCAACGTAGTTTGGGCTGACCTAATGGGACACAAAATGAGATGGTCTCTTAGAAGTAAAGGACTTGGTTTGGCTAATTTCCCGTAGGACCATTATTCCTCATTTTCCCTTAATCTGTTCTTGATCTCCAAAAGAATTTTTGCCTGTGTGATCACAGTATGTGACGACTTTTCTTGAGATATTCCTCTACTTCAAGTGATTCATAGGTTTACTGATTCAGAACTTAATTTTAAATACAGTTATGTCTTTTGTTGATCACTTCATTGATGGCTTCCTTCGGCTTACAGATTACAGGAGATTGAAAATAGGGCAGATATTTCCTTTTTTAAAGATTTTTTTCTTTGAGTATGGACCTTTTTTTTTTTTTTTTTTTTTTAAGTCTTGAGTTAAACAGCAGTACTACTGTTAAACAACAGTACTACTGTTAAACAACAGTACTACTTCTGTTGTTTCTGTTCTGGGGTTACTTTTGGCCATGAGACATATATGACCTTAGCTCCCCAACCAGTGACTGAAACTGCACCTCCTGCCTTGGAAAGTGAAGTCTCAAGCACTGATTCACCAGCAAGGTCCTGAAGCTGATTAATGTTCATTTCAACAGAACATTTGACCACAATTTCCTGTGAATTAAAATGGTGAAATATGCATCAGAGGATATATTGAAAACTTTTCTGGTTGGTCAAGAAAAATGTGTGAAGCATACTGGTTAAAGGATAAATATCTCTATATTGATCAAGACATTTTTTGTTGCCAATGAGAGGTACCAAATCCAGCTAACTTAAGGATACTGTGGATCCTGTGTGTCAAGGGACAGCTACCATGTTGGGCTTGAGACATTCATGATTGGGAGGTAATGGGACTGTTTCTGTCTCTAAATATTGATAGCAATAGTGGATGGGAAATTACAGTGAAACACATTTATCTAACATAAGTGAATTTTCCAGAAAATCAAACTGTACAATAATTTAGTGGGAGTTGTAAAAAATTAAATGTCTATGCCATATTTGAAGAGTTATGTAGAAGTTCATTTGTCAGTGGTTGTGTGTGTGTCAGTCACTTCAGTGATGTCTGACTCTTTGTAACCATATGGACTATAGTCTGCCAGGCTCCCCTATCCATAGAATTCTCCAGGCAAGAATACTGGAATGGGCTGCCATGCCCTCTATGAGGGGATCTTCCTGACTTAGGGCTTGAACCCACATCTGTGCCTCCTGCATTGCAGGCAGATTTTTTAACTACTGTGCCACCTAGGAATCCCTTCATTGGTCAGAAATGTAGCTGAAGAAATTTTGATGTTATACAGGTTGGTTGGTTGGTTCCTTCTATTGGTAATTGATATGCTTTATATATTTAATTAAAAACAATAGCTATTAATAAAATTGCTCTCATTCCAAAGACAAGGCCCCCACTGTCCCTGCAAAAGTAAGACAACAAATATTTCTGTAATGTGTGCTATGTGCTGGATATTTTATATGTGCTTCTTATATATTAATCTATGTATCCTTTAAGAATCCCTAAGGGATAGTTACTATCCAAATTTGTTTTCCAAGTGAGAAAGGAGACGCTCATGGAATGTAGAGAAACCTAAATAAGGTCACTTCGCCAATTACAGGCAGAATCAGAATTCTGTTATATTTAGGCTTCCTTCATATTCTATTTACCTTATGAAACACAAATCACCATAGATTGTCTTTTAGAATATCTTAAGAGCTGATACTGTTTCTTCAGGAAAAATTGGAGTTAAAAAGAGCTAAATCATATAAACTTGATTTTTCACAGCAGAGGTTTAGAATGTGTTACAAAAGAAAGTGATTGCTCTGGTAGGAAGTCAAAATGATGTCCTCTGTATATCACTGCAATCTGCAGAAATCTGATCAAGGTTTTAGGTAAACAAAATCTGACTAGAGATGACTAAAGTCGGTTGAGCCATGTGTGCAAAATACACAAAGCAGGGTATGAAAGTAATGAAGTGATATGTCAGATCTAAAGCCCAGTGGGAAAGGATTACAGTTACTTTAGATGAAATACTATCTGTCCTAAGCAAGCACCACATGAACTCACATGGGGAAGATTTAGAGGACATTACTGTTTACTGGGTAGGCAGGAAGAAGATGGAAGTGAGGTCTTGCCTTGGCAAAACAGTTCAGGTGAGTTCACAGTGGTAGATAATGGCAAGCTGGAATCTAGTCTTAAACTGGCTGAAGTCATGAGACATAAACAGCGTGGTCAGCATGGTTGTCAGAAATAGGCTCAAAATATATAGGATGAAATATCAAACAAAGCTTGATAAGTAACATTCCAGGAAGTCTAGAGAGTGCAGCAGAGTCTATATATAATCAGGGTTTCAAACTAACCATGTGCCTGCTTTGCTGAAAGCAATGAAACTTCATAATTCATATAAAGTGATCTTTTTGGTTTTGTTTTTGAAAATATGCTTTTACTGTGTGCTTAGTCCCACAGTTGTGTCTGACTCTGTGAGACTCCATGGACTGTACCTTGCCAAGCTCCTTTGTCCATGCATTTCTCCAGGCAAAAATACTGGTGTGGGTAACTGTTCCCTTCTCCAGGGGATCTTCCTAAACCAGGGAATGAACTGCAGTCTCCTGCACTGCAGGAAGATTCTTTACCATCAGAACCACCAAACAAACCCCAAAATACATTTTATTTTTTTCTTGTTTTTTTTTTTTTTTATTGAAATATAGTTGATTTACAATGTTGTGCTAGTTTCCGGTATACAGAGTAGTGATTTGGTTTATCTATCTATCTTCTATCATCTATCTATCTATCTATCTATCTATCTATCTATCTATATTCTTTTTCAGATTCTTTTCCCTTACAAGTTATTATAAAATATTGTGTATAGTTCCCTGTGATGTAGAGTAGGTCCTCATTAGTTATTTTATATATAATAGTGTGCATATGATAATCCCAACCTCTATATAGAGCCTAAGTCTTCTGGACTTGAGGGTAGAGTACAGTGTGGATCACAGTGTTTGGTGCATGATAATAAGTTAAAACTAAATTAAAAAAATAAATCGGACTTAATTAAAATTAAAAGCTTCTGCACAACAAAGGAAACTATGAGCAAGGTGAAAAGACAGCCTTCAGAATTGGGAGAAAATAATAGCAAATGAAGCAATGGACAAAGAATTAATCTCAAAAATATACAAGAAACTCCTGTAGCTCAATTCCAGAAAAATAAATGACCCAATGAAAAAGTGGGCCAAAGAACTAAACAGACATTTCTCCAAAGAAAACATACAGATGGCTAATAAACATATGAAAAGATGCAAACCCAAACCACAGTGAGGTACCATTTTATGCCAATTAGAATGGCTGCTATCCAAAAGTCTACAAGCAATAAATGCTAGAGGGGGTGTGGAGAAAAGGTAATCCGCTTACACTGTTGGTAGGAATGCAAAATAGTACAGCCACTATGGAGAACAATGTGGAGATTCGTTAAAAAACTGGTAATAGAACTGCCATATGACCCAGCAATCACACTTCTGGGCATACACACTGAGGAAACCAGAATTGAAAGAGACACGTGTACCCCAATATTCATTGCAGCACTGTTTATAATAGCCAGGACATGGAAGCAACCTAGATGCCCATCAGCAGAGCAATGGATAAGAAAGTTGAGGTACATATACACAATGGAATATTATTCAGCCATTAAAAATAATACATTTGAATCAGTTCTAATGAGGTGAATGAAACTGGAGCCTATTATACAGAGTGAAGTAGGCCAGAAAGAAAAACACCAATACAGTATACCAATGCACATATATTTGGAATTTAGAAAGATGGTAATGATAACCCTGTATGTGAGACAGCAAAAGAGACACAGATGTATAGAACAGTCTTTTGAACTCTGTGGGAGAAGGCGAGCATAGGATGATACGGAAGAATAGCATTGAAACATGTATATTATTGCATGTGAAACGAATCGCCAGTCCAGGTCCAATGCATGATACAAGGTGCCCAGGGCTGGTGCACTGGGATGACCCAAAGGGATGGGGTGGGGAGAGAGGTGGGAGCGGGGGTTCAGGATGGGGAACACATGTATACCCATGGCAGATTCATGTCAATGTATGGCAAAACCAATACAATATTGTAAAGTAAAAAAAAAAAATAACAATAATAATTAATTAATTAAAAGACTATCATAATAAATAAATAAATACTTGCAGTATCAAGAGAAAATCTGACTTCCTGTAGGCCTTATGGAATTAGTTTATAGCAATCCTGTTCTATTAAAAAATATCACACAATAATAATTATAAAGATAGAAACCAAAAAATCCAATCACTGGAGACTTCTTAATGGTACATTAGCCTGTCAGTCAGACATCTGTTTTCACCAAATACTTTGAGTCAAGCCCTGGGGATACACTGCTGACCAAGAAAGGGAAGCCCGAAAATTCAGGAGAGGAATTATATTGGTGGAGGGACAGTGCTGTTGCTGATCTGTGGTAGATAAAGGTGTAAAGACTTAAGACTGACTCAACATTGAACTATTTTACATAAGGAAATCTATCCTCAAACATATGTATGTATATATGTGTGTATGTAACATGTATGAATTTAACCTAAAGGTTATACAAACATGTAATGGCAGATATCTGATTAAACATGACAAATTGAATACATGTGTTTGTCTCCATGCCTTTCTAAATTTTCAGAAAAAAAAAAAAGTTAAAAGTTAAAAATATCCAGTCTTATGGAGGCAAAGACAAATGGAGAGATGCTAAAAAAAAAATCAGTAAGATAAATACTTGATGGGTACTTAATCAGAATTGTTGTTTAGTCACTAACTCATCTCCAACACTTTTGTGACCCCATGAGCTGTAGCCTGCCAGGCTCCTCTGTCCATAGGATTTCCCAGGCAAGAATGCTGGAGTGGGCTGCCATTTCTCCAGGTGATCGTCTCAGCTCAGGGATTGAACCTACATCTCCTTCATTGGCAGGTAGATTCTTTACTACTGAGCCACCAGGGAAGCCCCGTATTAACAAATAATCAGATTCAGATATTTAAGCAATTAGTCATCCTAGATAACAAATGATAGTATAACAAGAGATGCAATTTTACTACAGAATTTATCACTGTCATTGTAATATAAGTAGTGATGAATTTGTGATATAACCATAGTAAGAAAATAAGGCAAGGAAGTGCTTTTGTGAGTATGTGTGTGAGAGTGTGTTCTGTTTACTTGTGAATGTTTGTGGTGAAGGGAGTGTCATTAAGAGTGATGAATTTTCATCTCAGTAAAGAAAAAGCAATAGTGTCTGAACTTGAAAAGTCAAGAGAGAGAGCAGGATAAGGGTAATGTTGAGAGTTTATAAGTAGGGAAGTGAAGAAGTGCTTAAAATATTTAAGATGATTGCTTTTGAAGAGTGCTGTTAAGTTATGGGGTGGACTTTTCATTATATATCTGCCAATATTATGTGATTTTTAAAACTATGTAGATGTGTGCAGCCATTAAAAAGAATACCTTTGAATTAGTTCTAATGAGGTGGATAAAACTGGAGCCTATTATGCAGAGTGAAGTAAGCCAGAAAGAAAAACACCAATACAGTATACTAACGCATATATATATGCGACAGAATTCAGAAAGATGGTAATGATAACCCTGTATGCGAGACAGCAACTTTTAAAAATAGCATAAAATTGGTTGAAATTTGTTGGAAGAGAAAAAAATAATTCATCATCAGACACTTATTGAGACTCTAACATACCAAAGCTTCATTTTAATAAATGTGATTTTATGTTAGAAATTGTCAAATAATGACCCGTTCACTTGGGGAAGAATTTAAGGTTAGAAGTTAAGGCTCTGAAATAAATGTCATTTTCTCTAGGAAACCTGCCCTCAGCCCACAAATGTTTGTTCAGTGTTACTTGTGTATGGTCTTTATATCTTTTAAAACATTCTTATCATAGGACATACACATATTATTGCAGCTAGTCTGTTGTCTGTCTGTTGCTAGGCTGAATGTCAGGTCAGATGGGAACACTGAGGAGACAGAAAATTATAAATTCAATCGTTAGGTCTTAGAATTACATCATTGACTTTTGCCCACTAGTTAATTCTATGGATTACAAACTAGTTTATGATCTCAACTTATTTTGAAATGTGTTCATATCAGGGTCTCTTGACACATTTTAGGCACATTTACAAATCCGTGGCCATTTGTGAATCTGCACTGCAGTCTTAATTAATTTCATTTTTGTTAGGAAACATGGACTTTGGGGAAAATATGTAATAACATTGGTTTAAAAAGGGTAAAAAAGCCTTCATTACTCTTTGATTAAATTTCTAATCAGTATTCATTTCCAGTTTCTTCCAAGTTACACTAGAACATAGCAAATAAAAACAAATTACAAAGCCTGGCTGTATTTAAAATATGAATGTCACTTTTCAAATTCATTATTTTCTTTTCCTCAAGGTAGCAGATAGCTTAGTTTTCATGGCAAGAAAAGTAGATCCTCTGTGGTCATTTCTATGCATTAAAAGATTTTAAATTTTCTAAGACTTTATTCCAGTTGGATCTAACAAATACTGAAGACAAACACAGACTATTTATATTATGATTTTCTCCAATTAATGACTTTTACTATATTATTCTAATACCTGTCAGCACTTCTGATAATAGGAGAGCCTTTCCACTTTTAAATGTTGTTTAGTTCATTAATGTAGTATATGGCATGGACCTTCATTTTGGGAACTGTGTCAATATCTTCTCCCGAAGGAAGGTGAAGTAAAGTGAAAATGAGAAAAAAAAAAAAAAAAAAAAGAGTAATTTCTCTTCCTTACCTTTCCCTGAGATCCTTGTTAGGGTCTCACTGGGAGGCCTGTCCTATAAATAAATCAGAAATATGTTAATGCAGCAAATTTCTGCAACATTCTTAAGTATTATTATGGTGTCTCTAATTCATTTAAGTCTATTAAACCTAATCTGTAATATTATAATATTTTTAATTTTTCAAAGTGTACATCAGATTTTAAGACTAGAGTAGAAATAAGGCATGTGCCCGATTTTTGTATAGTATTTCTGGATCTTCAAATTATTGGTGATTTTTTTCCTAGCACTTGGTTTGAATCTAGACCTATTTGAGTTGTTTTTATTACTCTGCTTTCATTCTTGAATAGCTATCTTAAACTTCTTAAACAATTTCCTGGGTTATAAATAGACTGTAATTGTTCTTCCGACCTACTTTGGGCTTCAAAGAAAATTCCTTGAACCCTCATTTGTTATTTTTAAAGTAACAGCTTATGCATTTCCATATAACTATGGCAAGATTAACAAAATTCAGGTCTGCATCCAACAAACTGAGCTTCTAGGATTTATAATGTAACCTTTCTCAATTTTAAATACATTGACTCAGTTCTCACAATGAACTTTTGGTGTATGAATTTTATGAGTTTTCCCATTTTACTGAATTTTTTGAAGGTTCAGGAGTTTCTTTGTGGCCACATAACTATCAAGTAGAAAGTTAAGTCCCAAGTCCAACAAGTTTTGCTTCAGTGCGCTAGGGGTGTAACTGTTCTGCTAGTTGGTGTAAAATGTTAACATCTGTATAATGCTCTTCCATGAGTTAGTTCAGTTCAGTTCAGTTCAGTTCAGTCGCTCAGTTGTGTCCGACTCTTTGAGACCCCATGAATTGCAGCACGCCAGGCCTCCCTGTCCATCACCAACTCCCGGAGTTCACTCAGACTCACATTAGTTCAATCATTGATTCTTCATGCCCAACTCTTTGCGACCCCATGGACTGCAGCATACCAGGCTTCCCTGTCCTTCACCGACTCCTGGAGCTTACTCAAACTCATGTCCATTGAGTCGGTGATGCCATCCAACCATCTCATCCTCTGCTGTCCCCTTCTCCTCCTGCCTTCAATCTTTCCCAGCATCAGGGTCTTTTCCAATGAGTCAGTTCTTTGCGTCGGGTGGCCAAAGTATTGGAGCTTCAGCTTCAGCATCAGTCTTTCTAATGAATATTCAGGACTGATTTCCTTTAGGATTGACTGACTTGATCTCCTTGCACTCCAGGGGACCTCAAGAGTCTTCTCCAAAACCATGGGTGAAAAAGCATCAATTATTTGGTGCTCAGCTTTCTTAATGGTCTAACTCTCAACACTGGAAAAACCATTGTTTTGTTTTGTTTTGTTTTTACTGGAGGCTAATTGCTTTACAATATTGTATTGGTTTTGCCAAACATCAACATGAATCTGCCACGGGTGTACATATGTTCCAATCATGAATTCCCCTCCCACGTCCCTCCCCATACCATCCCTCTGGGTCATCCCAGTGCTTTGACTAGATGGTCAACAAAGTAATATCTCTGCTTTTTAATATGCTATCTAGGTTTGTTGTAGCTTTTCTTCCAAGGAGGAAGTGTCTTTTAATTTCATGGCTGCAATCACCATCTGCAGTGATTTTGGAGCCCAAGAAAATAAAGTCTCTCACTGTTTCCATTGTTTCTCCATCTATTTGCCATTTAAAGTATAAAGGAGATAGAGAAAGCTTCTGACATAGGCATCAGAAGGAGGCAGAAAGAGTACCCCCCTGCTAGTCTTTAGCTGGATGTTATATAGTCACCAGCAGTCTGTTAATGAAAGAAAGGAATGTCTCAAAACTTAGAATGGCACCAGGCCCCTCACCCATAAGATGCATTTTGGGATAATCTTGGCTCCAAATGGCTCATCTTGGGCCATAAAAGGATTAACTTGAATCTTAAAGAAGGGCAGAGCACCATGCAAATAGTGTCATTTACATAGATTAGAAGAACAATATTGGAGTATAACATACTGGTTTATCAAGTAGTTTCTGAGCCCAAAAGGCAGAACTGACTTGAAGACAGAGTTTGGGGTAAATGCATAGTATATTAGCATAACTTAACATAAACATTTCCATAAGAAAAAGGCATTGTTTAACTTCAGGTGAAACCAGGTGTCATGGCAACACAGAATTTTAAGAGAAACCTCCTTTTAAATTTGTATAGAGAAGGAAAAAATATCTCTAGTTTGTTTCCTCCTGCTGCTTAAGGGAGATTAAAAATGTCTGACACTTGCAGGCTATTTCCTCCATTTGGAGACCCCTGGCCTTCCTGCCTGTTACCCTCTCACCATGAAGTCATGGGACTGGATTTCTGTGAAGTACATCATATTTATTTTGAGGGGCTTCCCTAGTGGTACAACAGTGAAGAATTTGATTACAAATACAGGAACATGGGTTTGATCCATGGGTCAGGAAGATCCCCTGCAGAAGGAAATGGCAACCCATTCCAGTATTCTTGCCCACGATATCCCATGGAGAGAGGATCCTGGTGGCCTACAGACCACGGGTTTACAAAGAGTCAGGCATGACTGAGTGACTAAACAACAACAATAACAATTATTTCTTATGGATTTTGAAATGTCTTTCCTCCAAACAGTTACAAAGTAAAACAGTGAAATTTTACACTTCTTTTATGTTTGGGAACGCATGTAAGAATTAAAGATTTTAAAATTAAAAAAAAAATAAAAATAATAAAACATTTTAAATCTTTAAAAAAAATAATAATAAATAAATAAATAAATAAATAAATAAATAAATAAATAAATAAATGTAGTGACTATCTAGTGTATTCCCCACACATGTATCTTCAAATCTTCTGGGAGAGGATGTTATTTAAAGAACAAGGGTCTCCTGCATTGCAGGCAGATTCTTTACCAGCTGAACTATTTCAGTTCAGTTCAGTCCAGTAGCTCAGTCATGTCCGACTCTTTGCAACCCCATGAATTGAAGCACTCCAGGCTTCCCTGTCCATCACCAACTCCCGGAGTTTACGCAAACTCATGTCCATCGAGTCAGTGATGCCATCCAGCCATCTCATCCTCTGTCATCTCCTTCTCCTCATGCCCTCAATCCCTCCCAGCATCAGAGTCTTTTCCAATGAGTCAACTCTTCGCATGAGGTGGCCAAAGTACTGGAGTTTCAGCTTCAGCATCATTCCTTCCAATGAACACCCAGGGCTGATCTCCTCTAGGATGGATTAGTTGGATCTCCTTGCAGTCCAAGGGCCTCTCAAGAGTCTTCTCCAACACCACAGTTCAAAAGCATCAATTCTTCAGTGCTCAGCTTTCTTCACAGTCCAACTTTCACATCCATACATGACCAGTGGAAAAACTATAGCCTTGACTAGATGGATCTTTGTTGGCAAAGTAATGTCTCTGCTTTTGAATATGCTATCTAGGTTGGTCATAACTTTCCTAGGGAAGGCCTATTAAAAAGAACATTGCTACCCAATTTCTGTGCTGAAGTTGGCATTTGAGTGAAAATG
Organism: Capra hircus; assembly: GCF_001704415.2. Taxonomy (NCBI): domain Eukaryota; kingdom Metazoa; phylum Chordata; class Mammalia; order Artiodactyla; family Bovidae; genus Capra; species Capra hircus. Next base: position 7,530,997 of record NC_030823.1, read on the forward strand.
TAAGAATTAAATGATCATGCAAAAGTTTGGTTTTTAGCAGTGTTCCACTGAAGGGCAGATGCTGACACCTTGGGACATTAGATACAATCTAGGGAATCACCAACCAGTATGAAAAACTTTGCTAAAAATCTGGAAACAGAACTGCCTTATGACCCAGCAATCCCACTGCTGGGCATACACACAGAGGAAACCAGAATTGAAAGAGACATGTGTACCCCAATGTTCATCGCAGCACTGTTTATAATAGCCAGGACATGGAAGCAACCTAGATGTCTATCAGCAGATGAATGGATAAGAAAGCTGTGGTACATATACACAATGGAGTATTACTTAGCCATTAAAAAGAATAAATTTGAATCTGTTCTAATGAGATGAATGAAACTAGAACCTATTATACAGAGTGAAGTAAGCCAGAAAGAAGAACACCAATATAGTATACTAACGCATATATATGGAATTTAGAAAGATGGTAATGATAACCCTGTATGCGAGACAGCAAAAGAGACACAGATGTATAGAACAGTCTTTGGGACTCTGTGGGAGAGGGGGAGGGTGGGATGATTTGGAAGAACGGCATTGAAATCTGTGTATTATCATATATGAAATGAGTCACCAGCCCAGGTTCAATGCATGATACTGGATGCTTGGGGCTGGTGCACTGGGACGACCCAGAGGGATGGTATGGGGAGGTAGGAGGGTGGGGAGTTCAGGATGGTGAACACGTGTATACTTGTGGTGGATACGTGTTGATGTATGGCAAAACCAGTTTAAAGAATCAAAAAATTTTAAAAAAAAGGAAAATGAAAAGAAAAATATGTTTTGATTTTGCCTTCAGGTGTTTGCAACCTGATTAAGAAAGCAAGGCATCCACCTATTAATTAAACAGACAACTTAAGGCAACATATACTCATGTGACACATTGAGTGGAGTCACGAATATTGAAAGATTTTTAAAAATCTTTGTGAATTAAGTTAGCGTTTAGTAATATGTGAATGCAGTATGTATGCTTATGTATAAAGGTACTGAAAAAAAAAAAAAAGCTGGCACAACACTGTTAACACACCAATTGCCACTAAACAATATGCTTTAAACATAGCTAATTTTAAGTTATGTAAATTTTACCTTGATAAGTAATCTGAATTTATTGTATGCTTAAATAATAAAACTTTTTTTCTTTATTAGATGTTGAATGAATAGAAAGTCAGTCTTTACTTTCAGATAGGTTTTAGGATATCAGTAGATTATTTTCACTAACTTCAACAAAGAGCAGTCACTGTAGCCAAATATAATCAAAGCTAATATTTTAGTGACATGTTCCTCAATACAGCAACATAATGTTTATTATTTTTGGACAAATATATTAAGCAAATTAAAGTTATATAAATGCATAAGCAGAAGTTATGCAGAGGGAAAGCTTCAAAAATAGTACAATGTCTTAAGAAGAATATATTTAAACATCGACTTAGTCAATACACCGAAGATCATTTGTAGATAAGTAAATCTAGTTTATTTCATCACTTTTCATACAAGTAACTCATTAGCAATACATGCTGAAGTAATTATATTTAAAAGTTATTCTAAATTTGGACTACAGAAATTTTAGATGGCAAATCAAACATTAAAATTAATTTTACAAATGACTGTACATGAAAAGATTTTAGCTACCTTCTCAGTAAAGTGGACTAATACAAGTGTAGTCTGTAAAAGAAATATCCTTTTAGAAATTGTTATGAAGTTCTTTGTTATTCTTAATCCTTTTATATAAATTCTATCTACAGATATATATAATTTAACTGAAGTCAGTTTTTTCAGCATGTTTATTTACGTAAAACACAATTTTTCAACTGTGTCTTAGAAACAAAAAGTAAAATTATATAGCTTAACATCATTAAAATCTAATAAGAAACTGGCTGGATGTTTTCAAATGCTAAGTCATTTGTGCTTAATTGATTTTTTTTATCATGGATTATGATTTCTTATATATACCACAATTAACAGATATAGCACAGATACTCTGAAATACTGAGTTTCAAACTAGGAATTTATAACACTTTTCTTAAAATATAATTTAACATGAAATAAATTTGAAAATTAAAATGTTTTAAAATCATTAGCCATATGATTTTTCCTATTGCCTCTGTCTTCAAAAAGACACTCCAATTATTTGGAGTTCTGTGATTGATGAAAGAAACAATGGGAAAACAAGGTGCAAACTAAAAATTCTCCAAAGGAAGTCATGAGGAATATTTAATATTTATAGAGATCAATTACAAGTAGCACTATATGTTCACTCAGAATTATATGTTTCCAGTAATGAACACATACCACCTTTAGAAAGACTGGATATAAATCATTGAGATCTGATAAAATAAAATCTAAGGAACAGATTATTATTGTTAGGTGTGCAAATAATGATTTCAATTTATTTCAAGACACAATGAGAACATAATTCATGAGTTTAAAGAAAGTTACTTTTTTTTATTCTTTTTTTTGTTTGTTTATTTGTTTAAACTTGGAGGCTTTCCTAAAAGCTATTGACAATATAATCCCATGTAAATGGCATTATGTTCTCTGATCAGTGAATCTATCAATGTTTATTTTCATTGAAGTGAAAATACCCACCCTTCACAAGAAGTCACCTGATATTTTTACCTAATTATCATGTTTTATTAAATTATAAAATTATATACAATTTATATTTATAAAGAGCAATATGCTAAAGAAATATATTAAATCTGACAGCATATATGCAAGTTATTTTTCTCCCACCAAGGTTAGTGAACTGCCTCCCATTGACTTTCAATAATCTATACTCAGGCAAGTAATCCCCTGAAGAAACCATCTTAAGGTACAAATCTTGGATTCTTGGAGTCAACGAATGTTGAATTAATGAGGGTGTTGTGTTTGGTGATTGCATCCTTACAAGATACTGTGCTTGTCAAAAAATAAGCAACATGTTGTAATTTTTTAATTCTTTTGATGTTTTACTTCAATGCAAAATTCACAATATCTTTTCATAGAAAAGCTTAGAATATTTTCAGGGATTTGCATGATGGAATAGCTCAACCGTGAGAAAACAGCTTACAGAGCAGGACTTAAGAGTGTGATTAAAAATATCACACTCAATGGCACCCCACTCCAGTACTCTTGCCTGGAAAATCCCATGGATGGAGGAGCCTGGTAGGCTGCAGTCCATGGGGTCGCGAAGAGTTGGACACGACTGAGCGACTTCACTTTCACTTTTCACTCTCATGCATTGGAGAAGGAAATGGCAACTCACTCCAGTGTTCTTGCGTGGACAATCCCAGGGACAGGGGAGCCTGGTGGGCTGCCGTCTATGGGGTCGCACAGAGTTGGACACAACTGAAGTGGCTTAGCAGCAGCAACAGCAACAAATAGTGGAATTGATGGGCAGAAGTCTATGGAGTAGATACCCATATAAAATATTCACAATACTCTGTTGGATGTACTGTGTATAGCTAAGCACTGCTCTGCTTATATACATTTATAATATGGTCATACATTTATTTTTGACCATGCTGATTTTGGATTTAGCCAAAAATCCAAATGTTAGGCCATGTAAGCCTTAGTTGATTCAGATAACTTATTAGAAGGAAAAATGATTTGAGGAAAGGAGGAAGGATGAAAATATTACATGTTTTAACAATGATCCACAAAGCTTTTGCTACCGTTTTAAATATTTAAAGTAGCCTACCATGAGAATCTATTCTGAGTTTGTCTTACTATATGATAAAATATTATAAATTCAGATATATTAGTTATTAGGTAATGTATAAAATTCATTCTGCTCTCAAATTATCATAATGAGTCAAAGTATGCTTCTTATAGAGCAATGGTCTTCTTGTAGTGATTGAAATGAATTTTTATTATAAACTATTTATCTTAAATGTGAAAGAAAAAAATAACAAAGCATTGTTTCTAAGCCACTATCATTTTGTTTCTACAAGTCACATCATTCTCATTTTTCTGTTTTTCTTTTGGAAAATATTAGGAGTAATAAAAAATCTTTTTTTGTATACATGTTTTATATCTGAGAGCAGTTACAGCATATAGGCTCATTAAATTATTCTATGTGGTACAACATAAGTGACGCTGGAACTGTATCACAAAAAATGTCCCTAAACTCTGCCAGTTCTTAAACTTTACAGGGCTGCTCAATTTGTTCTCTCCTGACTTAACTTGTACCTTTTATTTCTATAACCATCCTTTAGTTTAGTCACCTAGGTGCGGAGATTTTCCGCTTTCCCAGAACATGGAGATTATTTACAAATTCATAATAGAGCTATAATTTTATTTCTATTTTATTTCTAGTTTGTTATACATCATGTGAAATGCCAGGGTGAATGAAACACAACCTGGAATCAGGATTGCCAGGAGAAATATCAATAACCTCAGGTATGTAGATGATACCAACCTTATGGCAGAAAGGAAAGAAGAACTAAAGGGCCTATTGATGAAAGTGAAAGAGAAGAATGAAAAAGCTGGTTTAAAACTCAACATTCAAAAAAACTTAACATCATGTCATCTGGTCCAACCACTTCATGGCAAATAAATGGGGAAACAATGGAAACATTGACAAAATATATTTTCCTGGGCTCCATAACTGCAGATGGTGACTGCAGCCATGAAACTGAAAGACACTTGCTCCTTGGAGGAAAAGCTATGACAAACCTAGACAGCATATTTAAAAGCAGATACATTACTTTACTGACACAGGTCAGTCTAGTCAAAGCTATGATTTTTCCAGTAGTCATGTATGGATGTTACATTTGTACCATATAGACAGCTGAGTACTGGAGAATTAATCCTTTTGAATTGTGATGTAGAAGACTCTGACAGAATGTGGTCCACTGGAGAAGGGAATGGCAAACTACTTCAGTATTCTTAGCTTGAGAGCCCTATGAACAGATTGAAAAAGGCTAAAAGATAGGACACTGAAAGATGAACATCCCAGGTTGGTAAGTGCCCAATATGCTTCTGGTGATCAGTTGAGAAATAACTTCTGAAAGAATGAAGGGATGCAGCCAAAGAAAAAAAACAACACCCAGTTTTGGCTGGGACTGGTGATAGAAGCAAGGTCCAATGCTTTAAAGAGCAATATTGCATAGGAACCTGGAATGTTAGGTCCATGAATCAAGGCAAATTGGAAGTGGTCAAACAGGAGATAGCAAGAATGAACGTCGACATTCTAGGAATCAGCAAACTAAGATGGACTGGAATGGGTGAATTTAACTCAGATGACCATTATATCTACTACTGTGGGCAGGAATCCCTTAGAAGAAATAGAATAGCCATCATGATCAACAAAAGAGTCTGAAATGCAGTACTTGGATGCAATCTCAAAAACGACAGAATGATCTCTGTTCGTTTCCAAGGCAAACCATCCAATATCACAATAATCCAAGTCTATGCCCCAACCAGTAATGCTGAAGAAGCTGAACTTGAACTGTTCTATGAAGACCTACAAGACCTTCTAGAGCTAACACACCAAAAAGATGTCCTTTTCATTATAGGGGACTGGAATGCAAAAGTAGGAAGTCAAAAACACTTGGAGTAACAGGCAAATTTGGCCTTGGAATGCAGAATGAAGCAGGGCAAAGTCTCATAGAGTTCTGCCAAGAGAATGCACTGGTCATAGCAAATACCCTCTTCCAACAACACAAGAGAAGACTACGCATGGACTTCACTGATGGTTGACACCGAAATTAGATTGATTATATTCTTTGCAGCCAAAGATGGAGAAGCTGTATACGGCCAGCAAAAACAAGACCGGGAGCTGACTGTGGCTCAGATCATGAAATCCTTATTGCGAATTTCAGACTGAAATTAAAGAAAGTGGGGAAAACCACTAGACAATTCAAGTATTACCTAAATCAAATCCCTTAAGACTATGCAATGGAACTGAGAAACAGACTTAAGGGACTGGATCTCACAGAGTTCCTGATGAACTATGGATGGAGGTTCATGACATTGTGTAGGAGGCAGGGATCAAAACCATCCCCAAGAGAAACAAATGCAAAAGAGCAAAATGGCTGTCTGAGGAGGGCTTACAAAGAGCTGTGAAAAGAAGGGAAGTGAAAAGCAAAGGATAAAAGGAAAGATATACCAATTTGAATGCAGAGTTCCAAAGAATAGCAAGGAGAGATAAGATAGTCTTCCTCAGTGATCAGTGCAAAGAAATGGAGGAAAACAATAGAATGGGACAGACTAGAGATCTATTCAAGATAATTGGAGATACCAAGGGAACATTTCATGCAAAGACGGGCTCAATAAAGGACAGAAATGGTATGGACCTAACAGAAGCAGAACATATTAAGAGGAGGTGGCAAGAATACACAGAAGAACTATAAAAGAAAGATCTTCACGACCGAGTTAATCACGATGTTGTGATCACTCACCTAGAGCCAGACATCCTGGAATGTGAAGTCAAGTGGCCCTTAGGAAGAATCTCTATGAACAAAGCTACTGGAAGTGATGGACTTCCAGGTGAGCTATTTCAAGTGCTAAAAGATGATGCTGTAAAAATGCTGCACTCGATATGCCAGCAAATTTGGAAAATTCAGTGGTAGCCATAGAACTGGAAAAGGTGAGTTTTCATTTCAATCCCGAAGAAAGGCAATGCCAAAGAATGCTCAAACTACCACACAATTGCACTCATCTCACACGCTAGTAAAGTAATGCTCAAAATTCTCCAAGCCAGGCTTCAGCAATACGTGAACCGTGAACTTCCAGATGTTCAAGCTCGTTTTAGAAAAGGCAGAGGAACAAGAGATCAAATTGCCAACATCTGCTGGATCATCAAAAGAGCAAATTCCAGAAAAAACATCTATTTCTGCTTTATTGACTATCCAAAGCCTTTGACTGTGTGGATCACAATAAACTGTGGAAAATTCTGAAGGAGATGGGAATACCAGACCACCTGACCTGCCTCTTGAGAAACCTATATGGAGGTCAGGAAACATCAGTTAGAACTGGACATGGAACAACAGACTGGTTCTATATAGGAAAAGGCATACACCAAGGCTGTATACTGTCACCCTGATTATTTAACTTCTATGCAGAGTACATCATGAGAAATGCTGGGCTGGAGGAAGCACAAGCTGGAATCAAGATTGCTGGGAGAAATATCAATAATCTTAGATATGCAGATGACACCACCCTTATGGCAGAAAGTGAAGAAAAACTAAAGAGCCTCTTGATGAAAGTGAAAGAGGAGAGTGAAAACGTTGGCTTAAAGCTCAACATTCAGAAAACTACAATCATTGCATCCGGTACCATCACTTCATGGCAAATAGATGGGGAAACTGTGGAAACAGTGGCTGACTTAATTTTTCTGGGCTCCAAAATCACTGCAGATGGTGAAATTAAAAGACACTCCTTGGAAGGAAAGTTATGACCAACCTAGACAGCATATTAAAAAGCAGAGATATTACTTTGCCAACAAAGGTCTGTCTAGTCAAGGTTGCGGTTTTTCCAGTGGTCATGTATGCATGTGAGAGTTGAACTATAAAAAAAAAGCTAAGCACTGAAGAATCGATGCTTTTAAACTGTGGTGTTGAAGGAGACTCTTGAGAGTCCCTTGGACTGCAAGAAGATCCAACCAGTTCATCCTAAAGGAGATCAGTCCTGTGTGTTCATTGGAAGGACTAATGTTGAAGCTCAAACTCCAATACTTTGGCCACCTGATGCAAAGAGCTGACTCATTGGAAAAGATCTTGATGCTGGGAAAGATTGTGGGCAGGAGGAAAAGGGGATGACAGAGGATGAGATAGTTGGATGGCATCACTGACTCAGTGGACACAGGTTTGGGTGGACTCCGGGAGTTGATGATGGACAGGGAGGCCTGGCACTCTGTAGTTCATGAGGTCGCAAAGAGTATGACATGACTGAGTGACTGAACTGAACTGAACTGTGGTGTTAAAGAAAACTCTTGAGAGTCACTTGGACAGCAAGGAGATCAAATCAGTCAATACAAAAGGAAATCAACCTGAATATTCATTTGAAAGACTGATGCTGAAGCTGAAGACCAGTACTTTGGCCACCTGATGCAACGAACTGACTCACTGGCAAAGACTCTGATTCTGGGAAAGAGTGAAGGCAGGAGGAGAGGGGATTACAGAGAAGAGGATGGTTGGATGGCATCACTGACTCAATGGACATGAGTCTGAGTAAGTTCTGGGAGCTGATGATGGACATGGAAGACTGGAGTGCTGCAATCTATGGGGTTGCAATGAGTTGAGCACAACTGAGTGACTGAGCTGAACTGAAGTTTTTATAGAGTAGTTTGAGAAGGCTCTTAAATTTTCACTGAGTGAAGTTTAGAATATCAAATAATTTAATTACCCCTTATAAGACACTATATTTTCTTTTCTTATACAGAAATTTTGTGAATAAAAAGAGGCAAAATTAACTGCACAAAATTGAAAATGAATTAAATGATTTAAAGAGCCTTTCCTCAATAAATGGCAACCCACTCCAGTACTCTTGCCTGGAGAATCCCATGGAGGGAGGAGCCTGGTAGGCTACAGTCCATGGGGTTGCAAAGAGTCGGACATGACTGAGCGACTTCACTTTCACCTCAATAAAATTTTAAACACTATTGAATAGGGTAATCTTTCTCTCTGGGTTTACCTTGGTGAAGAATATGCGAACAGTGGGTTAAATATGGCTATAGTTAGGAAAATTAATGTAATGTAATATAGAAGCCTATATATATATGTATGTATGTGTGTGTGTGTGTGTGTGTGTGTGTGTGTGTGTGTAATTTTGCAAGTGTTTGCAGCCTCTTCTTGGTTTAAACTGGTTTTGCTTCTCTTATTCCTATCCTTTGTAGTGAATGCACTATGTTATTAATATATACCACCCCAGAGTGAAAGTTTAAAGAGGAAATAATTACTCATGGAATCTGTCGGTGTCAGGCTGTGAAATAATGAGAATGCATCTTTTCTGCTGCACAGTTATGTGTGTCCTCAGCTGGAAAGACTTCCATTGATAGCTTCTTAATCACAAGTCTCTGGGCTTAGCTGATGGAGTTCAGTGCCGAGTTCGGTTCATTGACCTGTGACCTCTCCATGTAGCTTGTGTTTCTTGGAATGTTTCATCTGGGTTTCAAGTAGAGGGCTTCCAAAAATCAGTGTTGCAGGAGGACCACATGAAGGATGAGTGGCTTCTGATAGCCTAACTTTGCAAGTCACATAGCTTTCGTTCCTCTGTACGCTATAGGCTGAAGCAGTCATGGTCCTCCCAGAATAAAAGGGATGGCTATAGACCCTACTTTTAAATTGGAGTGTTGTCAGTGAACTAGAAGTCTTTTTCTTTGTAATATTGCTCAACTGTATTATGAGATAATTTAAGTACAGTAGTTGTCTTCTCAAAGAGTTGGACATGACTGAGCGACTTTCACTTTCACTTTCACTGAAAAATTCAGCATCAGTAATTTGGGCTTCTCCCTCGTAGAGTCTCCTCCCTTCTCTTCACTTCTCACAGGAAAAATATATTTTTCTTTTTGTTTTATTAAACATTTTAATAAAGTTGTTTTTTTTTTCTGTTTCTTGAGTAGGCTCTTGATAATGTACTTCTTACCTAGCTGTTAATCATGGCAGTTTATCAAACTCTTTCTTCCAGCAATATAGTGCTTCTTATAAGAAGTCTGATGAGTAAAATTGTCTTTACACAAATACATGTATAAATTATAGTCTTTGCAATTAGACAGTCTTCTCACATAAATGAAATGCAGTCTTGCCTGATATTTCATTGTATGATAGAGAACAACTTTCAATTTTGTTTATAATTAATAAGCGTGTTTGCCATTTTGCTTGGACTAATATCTTTTTTAATCTAATATTTTCAGTTTATTTCAACAGATAAAGGCAACTTTATAAGAATAATTGGCTGAAGAGTGAAGTAAGGAGGAAAAATTTTATCATTATATTAATAACATAATTTGACACATGCTCTCGTGATAGACCATATTAAAACATATTTAATGTTAATAATAGGTTTAAAATTACTATTAATGTTCCTAGGTGACCATAAATTGCATTTAAAACACATATTTTAAAATGTAGATAATATCTCCAGAGAAGTAGAACTGCTAAAAGGATCTGGGGATGGAAACAATGGAATAAATATAGCTGTAATTTTAGATAATCTGTGAATTGCAGTAAAAGGCAAAATACTTTATGATTTTGCAAATATTTGTAGACATCTCTGATGGGAAATGATTCCATTTATTTTATGCTTGTCATTATAACGTTAATTTTCATTTTTACTTCCTACACATTTTATTAGTTGGAGTCAAAATTGTGATGTGTGGATAAATCCATTTATTTAATTAGTGAATGATTTAGTTAACTAATTCTCATTTGTCAGCTTCTAACCTCATTTCAGAAATATGATTATTCTTCCCATCCTGTATGCTTGCTAAGTCACTTCAGTCACGTCTGACTCTTTGCACCCCCATGGACTGTAGCCTTCCAGACTCCTCTGGCCATAGGATTCTCCAGGCAAAAGCACTGGAGTGGGTTGTCATGCCCTCCTCCTGGGGGTCATCCCAGTTATTATTAATTAATTTATATAATATATAACCATTTCTTCCATAACATTATGAATTATTATCTTTCTATGCAGTGACATAAATAGAAAATTAACTGTTGCACTTAAAATTGTTTTAAAAATGAAAATGTACACATACAGTGAAAATGTAAAAATATAAAAATGCCAGCCTACAGAGAAAACACATGTGTATCTAGAATAATACATATAGTCAAGGTTATTCCTTAGTTAAACTGTGAACTATGAAGTGTGGCTTTTGGTGCTTTTCTTCATTTACTGAAATTTCCTCTGCAACATATTATGTAAGACTTTAACTTTCTTAATCATAAGATTTTTGCTCTTCCCCACCCACTTTTTCTTCCTCCTTCCTTTCCTTCTTTCTTCCTGTTACTCTTATTTTCTGTTATTAAATATTTCCTTGTAGCCCACTGAGCTCTAAAGAGTTTCTGAGGTGGATAATAGCAAGATTGCATTATTCAAGTTCCTCTTATTAGAAAGGTACATTAAATAATCAATTATGGTGGATAAAAATTTACTGGAAGATTATTAGAACAAACTTATGAAAATATTTAATAATTTTTAATGTTTATCATATATATCAGTGAAATTACAGACCAAACACAAGGATAATTAGTTGTGTTTTATGACATATAGATTAGACTTGGTGGAAATATACCATTATTTTTCATTGCTCATAGTCTCATTTTGACTACGTAATTTTTAGGACCTTCATTTCTTTTCATTTCAGCCTGATTACTCAGTGGTAAAGAATCTTTGTGCCAGTGCAGGAGACATGAGTTTGATCCTTGGGTTGGGAAGATCCCCTGGGGAAGGAAATGGCAAGCCACTCCAGTATTCTTGCTTGGAAAATCCCATGGATTGTGGAGCTTGGTGGGCTGTAGTCCATGGGGTTTTAAAACAGACACAACCAAAGCAACTAAACCACAACAAAACTACTTGTATTTTTTCTTTACTAGAGATTTTGAGTTCTGAACAAATTATCAATTTTGAATTTTTAAAAACATTTACTTCAGATTTACTGAGAAGGACTCAGAATAAGTAGCAACCAATAAGTCCTTGATTAGAAATTCTTTCATTTGTGAAAATGTTTATATAGGCAAACACATGTATATCACAATTTTTCATTAGGGGAAATTAATACTGAGGAATAAATCCTCTGTTAGAAAATTTTTCATTGCTGTCAACTTCTTAGTATAAGTTTTCTTAGTATATTTTGTTTATGTAACACAACAGGCTATGAAACTTCATGCCAGATTTTCTTATGGCTGTTTGGCTTAATGTCATTAAAAAAAAAAAAAATCCAAGTTGATTTGACCTGCATTATACAGCAATACTCAGACAGAGGCCATGGTTTTTCTTAGCACATGAGAAGAATCTTGCATGGTCTTTAGGTTTGACTACCAGGAGGAACGTTGCAACACTCACTTTTGAGAGAAATACTTTCTCATTATCTTTATTGATTTTTTAATCTCTTTACTTAATTGCATTTTTTTTTTTTTGCAATGGTACCATCTCTCCACCTAGTCTTCCAAAAGTTTTAGCTATACCACAACTGATGCCACCAATCTTCCCCACCAGGGAAGTCCCAAATTGATTGTCTTAATTTGAATTTTATTCTGATATTAGTCAATCTATGTACTTTTGTTCTACCTGACCTGGTGTACCTAAGGAAAGAGATTGTTTCCACTCACGTTTATCTTTATGGGGTCTCACTCAGTGACCATCTGGGCTTCAGCAGTAGAGAATCTGTCTAAAAGTGCAGGTTTAGCTCAATTCCTCAGTCATGTCCAACTGTTTGCAACCCCACAGACTAAAGCATGCCAGGATTCCCTGACCAACAAAAACTCCCGGGCTTGTGCAAACTCATGTCCATTGAAGTGGTGATGCCATCCAACCAGGTCATCCTCTTTCATCCCCCTCTCTTCCTGCCTTCAATTTTTCCCAGCATCAGGGGCTTTTCCAATGTCAGTTCTTTGCATCATGTGCCAAAGTATTGGAGTTTCAGTTTCAATATCAGTCCTTACAGTGAATATTCAGGGTTGATTACCTTTAGGATTAACTGGTTTGATCTCCTTGCTGTCAAAGGATTCTCAGGAGTCTTCTCTAACACCACAGTTTAAAAGCATTAATTCTTTGGCACTCAGGTTTCTTTATGGTCCAACTCTCACATCCATATACGACTGCTGGAGAAAACATAGCTTTGAGTAGATAGACCTTTGTCTGGAAAGTAATGTCTCTGCTTTTTAATATACTATCTAGATTTGTCATAGCTTTTCTTCCAAGAAACAAGCCTCTTTTAATTTCATGGCTACAGTCAACATCTGCAGTGATTTTGGAGCCCAAGAAAGTACTGTTACTGTTTCCATTGTTTCTCCATCTATTTGTGAAAGGATGGGACTGGATGTCATGATCTTAGTGTTTTGAATATTGAGCTTTAAACAAGGTATTTTCCTCTCCTCTTTCACTTTCATTAAGAGCCTCTTCAGTTTCTTTTCATATTCTTCCATAAAGCTGGTGTAATTTGCACATCTGAGATTATTGATATTTCTCCTGGCAATCTTGACTCCAGTTTGTGCTTCATCCAGCCTGGCATTTCATATGGTGTATTCTGCATATAAGTTAAATAGGCAGGGTGACATACTCCTTTCCCAATGTGGAAACAATCCATTTTTCCATATCTGGTTCTAACTGTTACTTCTTGTCCTGCATACAGATTTCTCAGGAAAAGGTAAGGTCATCTGGTATTCCCATCTCTTGAAGAATTTTCCACAGTTTGTTGTGATCTACACAGTCAAAAAAACAAACATAGATGTTTTCTGGAACTCTCTTGCTTTTTCTGTGATATAGCAGATCTTTGCTATTTGAAATCTTCTGAATCCACCTTGAATATCTGGAAGTTCTCTGTTCACGTACTGTTAAAGCCTTGCTTGGAGAATTTTGAGCATTACTTTGTGAAATGAGGGCAATTGTGTCGTAGTTTGAGAATTCTTTAACATTACCTTTCTTTGGGATTGGAATAAAAACTAAACTTTTTCAGTCCTGTGGCCACTGCTGAGTTATCCAAATTTGCTGGCATATTGAATGCAGCACTTTCATAGCATCCTCTTTTAGGACTTGAAATAGCTCACCTGGAAGTCCATCACCTCGACTATCTTTGCTCATAGTAACCTTCTTAAGGCCCACTTGACTCACATTCCAAGTTGCCTGGCTCTAGGTGAGTTATCACACCATCTCGGTTATCAGGGTCATTAATATCTCTTTTGTATAGTTGTTCTGTGTATGCTTGCCACTTTTTTTTAGTATCTTCTGCTTCTGTTATCTCCAAACATTTTCTGTCCTTTATTGTATCCATTTTTCATTAAATATTTCCTTTATATCTCTAATTTTCTTGAAGAGATCTCTAGTCTTTCCCATTCTATTGCTTTCCTCTATTTCTTTGCATTGATTACTGAAGAAGGCTTTCTTATCTCTCCTTGCTATTCTTTGGAACTCTGCATTCTGATGGTTATACCTTTCCTTTTCTCCTTTGCCTTTAGCTTCTTTTCTCAGCTATTTTTAGGGCCTCCTCAGACCATCATGTTGCCTTCTTGCATTTCTATTTCTTGGGGATGGTCTTGATCACTGCCTCCTGTACAGTGTCACCGACTGTCAAGAGCCACATTAGGCATTACTGACAAAATAGAGGCACGGCCCTAAACCACCTCCCTTTGTTCCATAGGCATGGACCCAGAATAAAGGAGTTAGGCTTTGTGATTCTGACTTGTTTTTTCCTTTCCTTGGCTGAGTTGACTGAAGAGAATATTAAGGTGCTATTGTTTTTGAAAGGAGCATGAGAAGGCATAAAGCCTTCTGCAGCTGTGCTCAAAGAACAATTCATAAAGTTAATCGCTGACATTTGTTCAAGGACTTTTACAAAAGAGTGTTCCAGGGTGAGCACAGAGGTCGCAGCTTGAGACCATGGGAGGGAATCCTATCTGAAGCCTATTTGTGAGAAAGTGTTTATGGCAAAGGAGTTTGCTGACTATAGGGCTTAGGAATAATTAAAATAGTTAGAAGCTAAAGATTGAAGGATTGCTGTAATATTACAATATTCTACTATAGCTTATAAAAATTAGGGACTTTAGATATATTATAAGCTAGAAGCCCTTTCTGAGAAATAGTGAGCTTAGGATACTAGGGACAAACAGAATTTAGAAAGATAAGACTTAAATTGAGGAATGTGGTATACAGCCCAGATATTAGCATGTGCTACAGTGTATTCACAAGGACACATGAGAAAAAGTAGATAAGAGAATCTCTGAGGAAGGAACTCCTTTAGAGGGGCAACAATGATTTTCAGAAAAAAACAAATCTGGGTCAATGGGAACTAAAAATATCAAACCTCTGAACTAATGCTTTTGTAAAAGTATAAACGAGAATCATAAGCTGGAAATAAACAGGCAGTCCAAAAAAACTGAGAGGCTGCCTCAGTTTCTTGCCGACACTGCCCATCCCTTCAGGTTGAATCCCTGGCTGCTGGAGCTGGCCTCTGGCAACAGACCTCTGTCCATAGTTCTTCAGGCACTCTGTCAGGTCTAATCCTTTGAATCAATTTGTCATTTCCACTGCATAATCATGAGATATTTGATTAAGTCATACCTAACAGTTAGAACTCAACATGGAACAACAGACTGGTTCCAAAAAGGAAAAGGAGTACATCAAGACTGTATATTGTCACCCTGCTTATTTAACTTATATGCAGAGTACTTCATGAGAAACGCTGGGCTGGAAGAAGCACAAGCTGTAATCAAGATTGCTGGGAGAAATATCAGTAACCTCAGATAGGCAGTTAACAACACCCTTATGGCAGAAAGTGAAGAGGAACTAAAAAGCCTCTTGATGAAAGTGAAAGTGGAGAGTGAAAAAGTTGGCTTAAAGCTCAACATTCAGAAAACGAAGATCATGGCATCCAGTTCCATCACTTCATGGGAAATAGATGGGGAAACAGTGGAAACAGTGTCAGACTTTATTTTCTCAGGCTCCAAAATCACTGCAGATGGTGATTGCAGCCATGACATTAAAAAATGCTTACTCTTTGGAAGGAAAGTTATGATCAACGTAGATAGCATACTTAAAAGCAGAGACATTACTTTGCGGACTAATGTCCGTCTAGTCAAGGCTGTTTTTTTCCTGTGGTCATGTATGGATGTGAGAGTTGGACTGTGAAGAAGGCTGAGTGCTGAAGAATTAATGCTTTTGAACTGTGGTGTTGGAGAAGACTCTTGAGAGTCCCTTGGACTTCAAGAATATCCAACCATTCCATCCTGAGGGAGATCAGCCCTGGGATTTCTTTGGAAGGAATGATGCTAAAGCTGAAACTCCAGTACTTTGGCCACCTCATGCGAAGAGTTGACTCATTGGAAAAGACTCTGATGCTGGGAGGGATTGGGGGCAGACGGAAAAACGGATGAAAGAGGATGAAATGGCTGAATGGCATCACTGACTCGATGGACATCAGTCTGAGTAAACTCCGGGAGTTGGTGATGGACAGGGAGGGCCTGGAGTGCTGCGATTCATGGGGTCACAAAGAGTCGGACACGACTGAGCAACTGAACTGAACTGATCTATCCTAATTATTTTTATTTCCTACCTAAATTGTAGTTTGTACCTGTGACTTGATAATTATGCTTTGTAGAATTAATATTCTGTGTTCCTGTTCTTCAGTCGCTAAGTCGTGTCCAACCCTTTGTAATCCCATGGACTGTATCATGCCAGGCTCCTGTGTTCTCCAGTCTTTCTTGGAGTTTGCTCAAATTCATACCCTTTGAGTCAGTTCTGTACAATCATACTTAAAATTATTTGTTTAAAATAGACATTTCTATCATTTTCATGCTGCATACCACCTTTTCATTCCTTTAATGTTTACTATCATTTAATTATTTAGATATTGAATATCTATTGAAACAGGAGAGAAAGGAGCAGAGCACAACATTTAAAAGAATGATATGTGGTGAGGACACAAAATGTCTAACCAATTAGATCCAAGCAGATGAGTTAAATTCCAGTAGACTTTGAGCCTCATCATATGTTCATTGCAATACATTAATATAAGCTAGATGATCCACATTCCAGCGCCTTGACTCTTCTGTGTGTGAATGTGTGAAGTCGCTCAGTCATGTCCGACTCTTTGCGACCCCATGGACTGTAGCCTACCAGGCTCCTCTGTCCATGGGATTTTCCAAGCAATAGTACTGAAGTGGATTGCCATTTCCTTCTCCAAGGGATCTTCCCGACCCAGGGATCGAAGCCAGGTCTCCCACATTGTAGACAGACACTTTACCGTCTAAGCCACCAGGGAAACCTGTTCTGAGGCCACCATAAAAACGTGGTTGGTGGCCCAGTTCCTGGAAAGCCCCACCCCTTCACTGAAATAATTGGAATAATTCTTCCAAAAATGTAACCAATCTGTTTCAAGGCTCTCTCCCTTTCTGAGATGGCCCAGACTCTGTGGAGTTTGTTTGTCTCTAAATAAATCCACTTTGTACATAACAATAAACACACACACACACACACACACACACACACAAATGGATGTGTCATCTTGTACTCAGTTAAAATTCATTTGGGTAGGATTGCAGTCTCTTATTGTGGTAAATGCTCAAATGCTTTCCTTAAATTTCATTCATGTAAGAAAAAAATAGGTGGTTGTTGTTCAGTCACTTAGTTGTTTCCAACTCTTTGTGACTCCACAGACTGCAACATGCCAGGATTCTCTATTCTTCACCATTTCCCAGATTTTACTCAAACTCATGTCCATTGAGTTGGTGATGTCATCCATCCATCTTGTCCTCTTTCGTACCCTTCTCCTCCTTCCTTCTATCGTTCCCAACATCAGGGTCTTTTCTGAGGAGTAAGTTCTTTGCATTAAATGGCCAAAGTATTGGAGCTTCAGATTCAACATCAGTCCTTCCAATGGATATTCAAGATTAAATTCCTTTAGGATTGACTGGTGTGATCTCTTTTCAATCCAAGGGACACTCAAGAAACTTCTACAACATGATAGTTCTAAAGCATCAATTCTTTGGCACTCATGCTTCTTTATGGCCCAACTCTCATATTCATACATGACTACTGGAAAAAAAAAAAAAAACATAGCTTTGACAATGTGAATCTTTGTTGGCAAAGTAATGTCTCTGCTTTTTAATATGCTGCCTATATTAGTCATAGCTTTTCTTCCAAGGGGCAAGTGTCTTTTAATTTAATGGCTGTAGTTCACCAACTGTGATTTTGGGAACACAAGAAAAGAGAGTCTGTCACTGTTTCCTTTGTTTCCCCATCTACTTGCCATGAAGGGTTGGGACCAGATGTCATGATCTTAGTTTTCTGAATGTTGAGTTTTAAGCCAGCTTTTTCACTCTCCTCTGTCACCTTCATCAAGAGGCTCTTTAGTCCCTCTTCCCTTTCTGCCATAAGGGTAATGTCATCTGCATATCTGTGGTTATTAATTTTTCCTTTTTGACTTTTTGCATTATTTTTTCTTGGGGATGGTTTTGACCACCTCCTCCTGCACAATGTTACAAATCTCTATCCATAGTTCTTCAGGCACTCTAACAAATTGATTCCCTTGAATCTATTTATCACTTCCACTGAATAATCATAAGGGATTTGATTTAGGTCATATCTAAGTGTCTTAGTTTTTTCCTCTACTTTCTTCAATTTAAGCCTGCATTTTGCAAACAGGAGTTCATGATCTAAGCTACATTCAGCTCCTGGTACCTGTTATTTGCTTGATATTGAATATTGTTCTATTCATTGAGAATACATTAGTGAAACAGAAAATCTTTGACCTTAGGAAGATCACATCCTAGAAGAAGCAGGAAGAAGATATAAAGTAAACATAGCAAGTAATGTATTTGCCATTTTAGAGATTGAAATGAGATTAAAATCATAAAAAAGAACAGATACAATTACGGGTAGGGGAGGAAGCTGCAGTGTAGAGTAGGGTCGTTTGGAAGTAGACCCAGTGAGAGAGTAAATTTAATCTGGGATGTAAAGAAGGCAAGAGAGTTCATCGTTATGATGTCTGAGTAGAAACATTCCTATCAGAGGAAAGAACCGTGGCCCACTCTGAAATGCACTTGTGTGTTAAGGCATGAAGTGTGTCTGGAGCAGAGTGAGCAGGGAAAGAGCAGAATGATTTAAGGAAAAAGAGAAGGATTGGAGACACTTTGTGTAAAAGATTTAACATGGTGCCAAAGGCATTTAAATGGTACCCAATATTATATTATGAAGCCTGGATAATAGAAAGACAAAGTCCCTTGGAGTATATTGATTTCCTGAGGATACCATGACAAATAACTACAAAATTAGAGGTTAAAATGCATTTTCTCACTGTTCTCCAGGCGCCTCATATGAATCAGTTTTGCTGGACTGAAATCAAGGTGTTGGCTTCTCCCAGCTTCTCATGGTTCTGCTATTCCTTGAAATAAATAAAAGTGTTGGTCACTCAGTCATGTCTGACTCTTTGCCACCCATGCTTGGTAGCCTGACAATCCATGGGATTTTCCAGGCAAGAATACTGGAATGACTTACCATTCCCTTCTCCAGGAGATCTTCCCAATGCAGAGGTGGAACCGAGGTCTCCTCCATTGTAGGCAGATCCTTTACCATCTGAGACACCAGGGAAGGCCATTCCTTTGCTTGTGGACAAATCACTCCAGTCTTTAAGCCAAGCATCTTCAAATTTTTGAGATCTGCATCTTCAAATCTCTTTCTTCTGTGTTTTCACATGTCCTTCTCATTCAGTATGTCAACTGCCTCCCACTTATCAGGACACTTGTGACTGTGTTTCAGACCTACTCAGATATTTCAGGGTAATGTCCCCTTTTCAAGCTCCTCAAGTTAATCACATCTTGAAACCACTTTCCACAAAAGGTAACATATATGGGTGCCAGAGATTATGACCTAATATATGTAAGGTCTGTTACTTCGCTGACCACAAGGAGTTAGGGAAGTAGAGTGCCATTGCAAGTTTTAAAGGGATAAAAATAAAGATTTAAAGGGATAAAATTAGTTCTAAATTTTACCTATAAAATTTCTTGGGATCTTTCTCTTACACTAACCTGAAGCTCGATGACATTAAGATAGATACTCTCATCCTACAGTCTTTCTAGCAATCTTATGCTTAATTGTCCACATGGCATTTCTGCCTTACAGGGAGAATAAGCAGTGTCTTAGTAATAGTTGGGCCCTGGGACTGGAAGCATGTGCTGTTGTTTATTTATTTTAACAATAAAAAAAAATTAAACAAAACACAAATGAATGGGTTATACAAACCCATTCTGCTTAAAAGTACTCTATGAAATGAGTTAACAAAGGAATGGAGTTGGAATGTAATACTAACTCTATTTTTATTGTAGACCACTCATGATTCCTCCTATGTTGAGAGAGTCTAGCAATGTTCCAGGAGAAGCCTTCATCAGGGTGAAACTCAGGGTGTCAGAGTTAACAGAAGAGATTAGCATTTTGCACTTTCATAGAAACATCAGTTTTGTTTCTTTTTTTTAGAAGAATTTTTAACATTTATTACAATATTGCTTCTGTTTTATATTCTGGATTTTCGGCCACAAGGCATGTGAGAGCTTAGCTCCCTGAGCAGGGGTTGAAGCCTCACCCCTGCATTGAAAGTTGAAGACTTAACCACTGGGCCAGCAGAGAAGTCTCAGTTTTGTTACTTGTCTGATCTATCAACATGTAAAGGATGGAAGGTGCAGGGTCATGTATTCACCCAGCTCACTCTGCCTGGGACCCTAAAGCCAGTGGTGAGACTGAAAAGTATCCCCTTGAGATTAACCAGCCGTGTGTTTCTGTCTTTGGAGCCAGTGATTCCTCTACATACTATAGTCCTAATTTGGACACACAGCCCTCCCATCCATGCTCCACTTTCTGGAAATTTCACATTGCCACTAGTAGACCACATGAGGAAGCTTTGTTTCTGAACTTTTAAAACTGTTGTTGTTCAGTTGCCAAGTCATGTCCGATTCTTTGCTACCCTGTGCACTGCAGCATGCCAGGCTTTACATCCTTCACTGCCTCCTGTAGTTTGCTCAAAGTCATGTCCATTGAATCAGTGATGCCATCCAACCATCTCATCCTCTGCACTTTTAAAACAATGGTGGTGATTTATTTGCTAAGTCGTGTCTGACTCTTGCGAACGCATGGACTATAGCCCTCCAGGTTCCTCTGTTCTTGGGATTTTCCAGGCAAGAATACTGGAGTGGGTTGCCATTTCCTTCTCCAGGGGATCTTCCCAACCCACGAATCAAACCTGGGTCTCCTGCATTGTAGGCATATTCTTTACTGACTGAGCTACATACAGGAAAGCCACAAAACACTAATTTCTGTTTAAAACCTGCCTGCCAAGCAGAAGACGGATTCAATCCCTGGGTCAGGAAGATCCCCAGAAGAAGGAAATGGCAACCCACTCCAGTATTCTTGCTTGTAAAATACTATGGATGGAGGAGCCTGGAGGGCTACAGTCCATGGGGTTGCAAAGAGTTGGACACAACTGAGCAACTAAGCAACAGCAAATTAAATATAGTACATGATACTCTTCTCCAATTACTGTGTTATTTTGATTGTCCTAACAACTTTAAATGTTACTTCTTCTTTAAAATTGTGTCTGAAATAAAGGTGAAAGGTATTAACTCTAACCGTCTTTATGAAGTGTTTCAGTGTCTCCTTTATCAGGAAGTTATATCAATGCTTGCTTTTCTTTAATCATGTCAGCAGGGTTTTTTGTTTTTTCTTTTTTTCTTTTTTTGGGCAGTATGGGGGGTAGTGGGATGCTGAGGCCTAATTGGTCTTACATTTCTTCAGTCTCCACTATTGTTGCTGAGTCTTGTGTGAGAAGAATATAGACATATTTCTTTTATATCACATAGTTCTGAGCACAAAGGGGCACTTTAAAAAAATTGCTTCTTGATCACAGTGATTTTGTAAAGTGGCAGTCATTTGATTTAAGCACATGTAAATTTCACTTCAGTTAGCAGAACTAGAGATTTAAATGAGATCTTTTAAAATGAACAAAAGTTCTTGGAAAATTTAGAATATCAAATGAATGACAATAACACTATCACATTAGGAAATTGTGTGGATTATGTTGATGTTGAAGGCAGCTTTCATCAGAGAACTGTGTAGTCAGTAGATGGCACTCTTTGTTTTATTAATATCCACTGACCACTCCCTTTACTTTTATAAAAGATGTCAATGATAGTTTATTTTTAACTATTTTAACAAAGTTCTAAAATTGCTTTTATCTAGCTTATTAAATCAATCATTTTGATTGCTTGGGATAGTGACGTTTGGGGCTTCAACTTCACCAGACAGTTCTGAATGAGGATCCAAACACTTTTTACTTAAAGTTGCTACTTTATCTGGAAATGAGTTTTTAACTTGACAGAGACTAAAAAGGGATTATTGCAAACAAGTTTCTTTTAAAAGGGTTATTATTATTATTTTTCACTACTTAGTTTGTAAAATGGAAAACTGAGATAGATTATCCAATGGGGTCTAATTTAACAGAATTCACTTCAACCTCAAAATCTGGAAAGGATTCACATAAATTCTGTATTGATTAAGAAACAAAACAAAATACAAGCAAACATGGGCAAATGAAAATATGGTACGTTTCATCAAATGAATCTGCATGAAAGAATCAGAGCTGATGGTTTGATAAAAAATAGAATAGCACACAAACCCAAAGGACTATTAATATCATAAGTAACTATAATGTTTTATATCAAGATAATAGTAACTGGTATAAATTGCAATGTTGGTCAACTTTGTGTGTCATGTTGGCTAGGCTATGGTCCCAGGTTTTGGTCTAACATTTCTCTAGTCGCTGCTATGAAGGTGCTCTGTAGATGTGATTAACATAGGCAATCAGTTGATTTAAGTAAAAATATTTCCCACAAAAACGGAAGTGGGGAAAAAATTAGAGGTGAGACTGTGACATAAAAATCCTGCCTGAGTCTCCAGGTACCAGCCTGACACATAGAGTTTATATTTGCCTGCTTCTGCAGTTATGCGACCTAGAGAAGGAAACAGCAACCCATTCCAATATTTTTGCCTGAAAAATTCCATGGACAGAGGAACCTGGTGGGCTACAGTCCTTGGGGTTATGAAAAACTCAGATATGACTTAGTGACTAAACTATGACAATTGTGTGAACCACTTTCTTAAAATTACTTTCCTTCTCTCCCCCTTTTCCTTTATTTCTCTAATTAGTTATTCCTGCTGTTTCCCTTTCTCCAAGGAACGCTGAGTGATATAGAATGTAAATAGAAATTTACATTAATCACTTTATAACATTTCAGAAGCCACTGTGCTTATGGAATAAGTTCTGCTAGTAATGAAAAGAGAAAGACTGGAAAACAGTTGCTGAATTTAAAACAATATTAAAGGAATAAAAACAATGAGTTATTAATAGGACTAAGAGTTAAATTAACGGGGAAGAAAAGGCACAACAAACCTTCCCTCAAAAGTCATTAGATGTTGAAATGCAGGCTATAAAGTCATTAGAAAAAACGAAACATGGAGAATGTGTAGGAGTTCCAACGTATGAGTGGTAAGATTTCCAAAAGGAGAAAATTTGCATTAAGGGATCATCAATGATAACATGAATAGAGGGTTTCTCAGACTCATTGTCTATCAGAGAAAATAATATTAATGAAACAAGATAAAATATGCATTATATTCAGTAAAAGAAACAAGTTCATTTACCTGCAGAGCAACAAACACCAGGCAATCTTTGACAATTCAGTAACATTGCATGCCAAATGGTAAAAAGCAAACCTGCAGAATATTAAAAGGAAAACGAACATGAGACAATGATTCTGTGCCTGAACAAAATGACATGCATGTTCAAGGGCAAAATAAAAACACTAGTTTCACTTATGCAAAGCTCAGGACCATTAACTTCACTTGATTCTTATTCTGTTACACCTGTTCTCTCTGGTCCAGTTGAACTCCTCCCAGTTCCTCAAATGAGCCTCAGACTTTGCCATCTGTTCCATGAATCTAGCTTACAGCTTCCTCTGTCTGGAACGTCCTTCTTTATTCTTCTCTTTTGTTCAGTCTTGCTATTCCTTCGGATCTCACTTAAAAATATATATAAAAAAAAATAAACATACTCTGATTACTCCTCAAAGAAAAGTCTTCACTTAGCCACCAAAGCCTACAAGCCTACAATACTTTCTAGAACTAACACCAAAAAAAAGATGTCCTTTTCATTATAGGGGTCTGCAGTGCAAAAGTAAAAAGTCAAGAGATACTGGGAGTAACAGGCAAATTTGCCCTTGGAGTACAAAACGAAGCAGGTCAAAGATTAACCGAGTTTTACTAAGAAAATGCACTGGTCATAGAAAACATTCACTTCCAACAACACAAGAGAAGACTCTACACATGGGCATCACCAGATGGTCAACACTGAAATCAGAGTGATTATATCCTTTGCAGCCAAAAATGGATAAGCTCTATAGAGTCAGCAAAAACAAGACTGGGAGTGGACCCTGGCCAAGATCATGAACTCCTTATTACCAAATTCAGATTTAAATTGAAGAAAGTAGGGAAAACCACTAGACCATTCAGGTATGACCTAAATAAAATCCCTTATGATTATACAGTGAAAGTGACAAGTAGATTCAAGGGATTAGATATGATAGACAGAGTGCATAAAAGCTATGGACGGAGGTTCATGACATTATACAGGAGGCAGGAATCAAGACCATCTGCAAGGAAAAGAAATCCAAAAATGCAAAATGGTTGTCTGCTGAGGCCTTACAAATAGCTATGAGTAGAAGAGAAGGGAAAGAAAACGAAAAGGAAAGAGATACCCATTTGAATGCAGAGTTCCAAAGAATAGCAAGGAGAGATAAGAAAGCCTTCTTTAGTGATCAATGCAAAGAAATAGAGGGAAAAAAAATAGAATGGGAAAGTCTAGAGATCTCTTCAAGAAAATTAGAGATACCAAGGGAGTATTTCATGCAAAGATGGGCTCGATAAAGGACATAAATTGTATGGAGCTAACAGAAGCAGAAAATATTAAGAAGAGTTGGCAAGAATATACAGAAGAACTGTACATAAAAGATTTTCATGACCCACATAATCACGATGTTGTGATCACCAGCCTAGAGCCAGACATCCTAGAATGTGAAGTCAAGTGGTCCTTAGGAAGCATCACTCTGAACAAAGCTAGTGGAGGTGATGGAATTCCAGTTGAGCTATTTCAAATCCTAAAAGATGATACTGTGAAAGTGCTGCAATCAATATGCCAGCAAATTTGGAAAACTCAGCAGTGGCCACAGGACTGGAAAATGTCAGTTTTCATTCCAACCTCAAAGAAAGGCAATGCTAAAGAATGCTCAAACTACTGCACAATTGCACTCGTCTCACATGCTAGTAAAGTAATGCTCAAAATTCTCCAAGCCAGGCTTCAACAGCATGTGAAATATGAAATTTCAGATATTCAAGCTGAATTTAGAAAAGGCAGAGGAACCAGAGATCAAATTGCCAACATCTGCTAGATCATGGAAAAAGCTAGAGAGTTCCAGAAAAACATAAATTTCTGCTTTATTGGCTATGCCAAAGCCTTTGACTGTGTGGACCACAACAAACTGTGGAAAACTGTGGAAGAAATGGGAATACCAGACCACCTGACCCGCCTCTTGAGAAACCTGTATGCAGGTCAGGAAGCAACAATTAGAACTGGACATGGAAAAACAGACTGGTTCCAACTAGGAAAAGGAGTACGCCAAGGCTGTATCTTATCACCCTGCTTATTTAACTTCTATGCAGAGTACATCATGAAAAACCCTGGGCTGGAGGAAGCACAAGCTGGAATCAAGATTGCCAGGAGAAATATCTCAGATATATAGATGACACCACCCTTATGGCAGAAAATGAAGAGGAACTAAAGATCCTTGATGAAATTGAAAAAGGAGAGTGAAAACCAATAAAATATTGTAAAGTAATTAGCCTCCAATTAAAATAAATAAATTTAAATTAAAAAAAAACCCCTCAATATTCAGAAAACTAGGATCATGGCATCCAGTCCCATCACTTCATGGCAAATAGATGGGGAAACAGTGGAAACAGTGACAGACTTTTCTCGGGAGGGGGGGGCCTCCAAAATCACTGCAGATGGTGACTGCAGCCATGAAATTAAAAGATGCTTACTCCTTTGAAGAAAAGTTATGACCAACCTAGACAGCATATTAAAAAGCAGAGACATTACCAACAAAGGTCCTTCTAGTCACAGCTATGGTATTTCCAGTGGTCATGTATGGATATGAAAGTTGGACTATATAGAAAGGTGAGTGCCAAAGAATTTATGTTCTTGAACTGTGGTGATGGAGAAGACTCTTGATAGTCCCTTGGACTGCAAGGAGCTCCAACCAATCCAACCTAAAGAAAATGAGTCCTGAATATTCTTTGGAAGGACTGATCCTGAAGCTGAAGCTCCAATACTTTGGTCACCTGATGCGAAGAGCTGACTTATTTGTAAAGACCCTGAAACTGGGAAAGATTGAGGGCAGGAGTAGAAGGGGATGACAGAGGACAAGATGGTTGGAAGGCATCACTGACTCAATGGACATAAGTTTGAGTAAACCCTGGGAGTTGGTGATGAACAGGGAGGCCTGACATGCTGCAGTTCATGGGGTCACAAAGAGTTGGACAGGAATGAGCATCTGATCTGAACTTATCTGAAGGGAGGAAATGGAAGACATTGTTTTCAAACTTTCTTCTGTCCTTTAATATATGCATGATGAAAGTGAAGTCGCTCAGTCGTGTCCAACTCTTTGTGACTCCATGCACTTAACCCACCAGGCTCCTGTCTGCATGGGATTTTTCAGGTAAGAGTACTGGAGTGGGTTGCCTTTCCCTTCTCCAGGGGATCTTCTTGACCCAGGGATCGAACCTGGGTCTCCCACATTCCAGGCAGATGCTTTACCCTCTGAGCCACCAGGGAGGCCCAACCACAGACGTATATCCTTGTTTACAGTGGAATGTGCACATAGGACTTCCCAGGTGGTCCAGTGGTTAAGACTCCATGCTTCCAACGCAGGGGGTGGAGGCAAGTTCCATCACTGCTTGGGGAACTAAGATGCCATGACTTCCCTGGTGGCTCAGATGATAAAGCGTCTGTCTACAATACCGGAGACCCGGGTTCGATCCCTGGGTTGGGAGGATCCCCTGGAGAAGGAAATGGCAATCCACTCCAGTACTGTTACCTGAAAAATCCCATGGACAGAGGATCCTGGTTGGCTACAGTCCATGAGGTCACAAAGAGTTAAACACAGCTGAGCGACTTTACTTTCTTTCTGTCTTTTCTGTGGTTTAAAGCAGATCTTAACAGTGTCCCTGTTTTACAATTTTTATTTCTCTTAACCATATGTCATAGAGTTTTGTTCTCATATAGACAATCTAGCTCTGTCTTATTCTCTTTCAATGTTCATGATATTCCATAGGTTAGACATAGTATAGTTCAAATTCCATTGATGGGCATTTAGGTAGTTTTTTTTTTTTTCCTCTCCTACCAACAGCAGTGCAGTAAACATCCTTCTATATTCTTCATTGAGTATAGGTGTGAGTGCTTCTTTACACATTTATATCACACTTTTTATACTGAGGTATTTCAAAGTTACATGTATGATGTATGTTTCCCTCATAACTCAGTTGGTAATGATTCTGCCTGCAGTGCAGGAGAACCAGGTTCAATTCCTGGGTCGGGAAGATCCCCTGGAGAAGGAAATGGCAACCCACTCCAGTGTTCTTGCCTGAAGAATCCCATGGACAGAGGAGCCTGGCAGGCTATAGTCCATGGGGTCCCAAGAGTTGACACGACTTAATGACTAAACCACCACCACCACATGTATGAGGACTGTAAATAACCAAGACATATAAATGGATTCACAGAACCTGCCTTCATTTTTATTTTCAGAAATCCTGCCACACTGCTGTCTAAAATGACTGCACCTATTTGCCACCTGTGAGCTCTCCATAAATACCTATCCCCACACACCATTGCCACCACTTCTTATATGTATTGGAAAATCTGGTCTGTCATTTGTCTTCATTTGCAGCAGGGGATGTCTTGAACAGAAAATCATAATTGTAGGATTATCAAAATTACACACTTTTGTGTGATTTTTTTTGCATAATTACTTAGAAGACTTTCTCTCTAAAAGTTACAAGGTCATGTCTATGTTTTTATTCTAATACTTCCATATTAAAAAAAATATTTTAGTTTGATCCACTTGAAATATATTCTTATATGTGGTGCGAAACATGAATCTAAATATTTTTAAATGGATAAACAACTTGTAATTATAATAATAATCACTAATTTGAACAGGGCTTCCCTGGTGGCTCAGAGGTTAAAGCATCTGCCTGGAATGTGGGAGACCCGGGTTCAATCCCTGAGTCGGGAAGATCCCCTGGAGAAGGAAATGGCAACCCACTCCAGTACTCTTGCCTGGAGAATGCCATGGAGGGAGGAGCCTGGTAGGCTACAGTCCATGGGGTCTCAGAGTCAGACACGACTGAGCGACTTCACACCAATATTGGACAATCCTTGACTGTGCCAGAAGCTTTCAATTTATTCCCACCTTATTGGTGTTTGTTTGAGGATTAAACAGAGCATTTGAAAGAAGGGACAAGTAAGGTACCAAATGGTTATTGGTTTTGACCAATTCATACATATGTTAATTGATAGAATCAGCATTCTAACCCTAGCAGAATGACACAGACCTAGATTATTCAGCTTTCTAAAATAATTTTCTTTTCCCACAGATTAAAGGACCAAATCCTCATAAATACATACATTTGTCTGTGGAATTTCTATTCTTTTTCAATAACCTATTCATATATTCCTACTTGACACATTTAAAACATTTCATCTGAGTGTCTTATCCACTCTGCTTACTATTTTTAATAGCTCTCTAAAGTGAAGAGGAGCTAAAAAGCCTCTTTATGAAAGTGAAAGAGGAGAGTGAAAAAGTTAGCTTAAAATTCAACATTCAAAAAACAAAGATCATGGCATCCGGTCCCATCACTTCAAGGGAAATAGATGGGGAACAGTGGAAACAGTGGAAACAGTGTCAGACCTTATTTTTGGGGGCTCCAAAATCACTGCAGGTGGTGACTGCAGCTATGAAATTAAAAGACTCTTACTCCTTGGAAGAAAAGTTATGACCAACCTAGATAGCATATTCAAAAGCAGAGACATTACTTTGCCCACTAAGGTCCGTCTAGTCAAGGCTATGGTTTTTCCTGTGGTCATGTATGGATGTAAGAGTTGGACTGTGAAGAAGGCTGAGCGCCGAAGAATTGATGCTTTTGAACTGTGGTGTTGGAGAAGACTCTTGAGAGGCCCTTGGACTGCAAGGAGATCCAACCAGTCTATTCTGAAGGAGATCAGCCCTGGGATTTCTTTGGAAGGAATGATGCTAAAGCTGAAGCTCCAGTACTTTGGCCACCTCATGTGAAGAGTTGACTCATTGGAAAAGACTCTGATGCTGGGAGGGATTGAGGGCAGGAGGAGGGGACAACCGAGGATGAGATGGCTGGATGGCATCATAGACTCGATGGACGTGAGTCTGAGTGAACTCCGGGAGATGGTGATGGACAGGGAGGCCTGGGGTGCTGCGATTCATGGGGTCGCAAAGAGTCACACATGACTAAGTGACTGAACTAACTGAACTGGCAGACCTTAAGAACCACTGCAGCCCCTTTAGCATCCCTCTTGTCTCCTTTCTCTGGAATCTCATATCTGGGCACAGACCCCTTTTTCAGTTATTTCCTTATTTGACTTAGAGCAACCTTCTGGGGCTTATCTGAATGGAGCAAACACATTCCTTTCATTAATCAGTCCCCTCTCCATGGCTTTGCTCACACTACATCTTACTCCTCATCTTTTATACCTGATTTGCTGGGCAAGCATGTATTCAGTTTTAAAGATGAACATAAACAGTTCCACCTGCAGCCTTCCCTCTCTCTCCATCCCAACTAAGTCGGAAGAAAACTGCTCTTTACCTGTCAACACCCTTCCCCTGAGAACTGTATTCATTCAGTTACATAATGTGAGCATCTTAAAGACAGGATCATATCTTATTAAGTGTGTAATATAAATTGAATAAATGTTTGTTGAATAAATTAATATAAAACAAAGACCATAAAATTATGAGAGCAATCATATGGGTATTTATGAAATGGTACAACACGTTCTAAAACGAGACATAATATCTTTTTCAGAACAGCATCAAGAAGTGTAGTTAACCACACTCAATTAGTTCAGAAGGGAGCAAATGAGTAACTGAAAAGATAACTCATCCTACAGCATGTTTAATGAACTAGTAAAAGAGAAAGAAATTGACTTCCCTGGTAATTCAGTTGTTAGAACTCTGCACTTCCACTGCATTGGGCATGAGTTTCACCCCTGGTCAGGGAACTAAGATCCCACATGCTGTGGGGTGTAGCCAAAAAAAACTAAAAATGTATAATATCTCATTGAACAATAACCCCTGATGCTGGGAAAGATTGAAGGCAAGAGGAGAAAGGGATGACGAGGATATGGTTGGATGGCATCACCAACTTAATGGACATTGAGTTTGAGCAAACTCATTGAGATGATGAACAAGGAAACCCCAGTCCATGGGGGTCTCAGAGTCAAACATGATTGGGCAAGCAAACCACAACAACAACTGATTAATCAAAAGGGGGAGAGAGAGAGAGAGAGAGAGAGAGAGAGAGAGAAAGACAATCAAAGGAAACCAGAGAACCTTGTCTTGTGACACTTAGCTCTGAGGGGCTTCATAATTATCTGGCATTGGCTTGATGTCATACCTGCCTTCAGCCATATACATGATAGGGACTCGAGGGATATTTTAGATTCTTCACTTAAAATCCTGGTCTAAATAAACACTTGTTGAGTAAATTAATATAAAACAAGGACCATCAAATTATGAGAGCAAGCATGAGGGTCTCTGAACTATGAAATAATGTAATATATCATTTTATCATTATGAAATACTTGTGCTGAGTTACCTGTTGTGACTAAGCAGTCAACTGCTTAAGTTCCTTTGTTTGTGCATGGGAATCTTTTAAATCGTAGACCTGTGACAACCCTTAGAGACATTCAGTACTTCTGCCCCATTGAGGAAGCCCTCAATTTCAGGCAGGAAACAGGTACACAGGTGGTACATGTAGTAAGCAGACAGTCCATTATTGACTGTACACATGTTAGACTTTAATGGAAAAGTGATAGAACTGATAATAGGCAAGGTGAAGATGAGTCCATCTATGTGGTTCATTGGAAAGTGATCTCTTTCACTGAGATTTTTCCCCTTTCAGATTTTACTTTATCTTTTCCTTAAGCCTCTGCTCTCTCAGACTAAGTGTTTGCTTCGTGATCTAATATTTCCTTGCTACCCTTTTCTTTCCCATGTTCATGCCATGCTCCTGAATTGCTTCTAGGCCCATCATGTTTCAAATTGCCCAATATGGTAGCAGTTAGCATGGTTGAGAGTCATTAACCTTTTCTTTTGCCTACTTCCTTATGGTAGAATAACTTCATGTGCCCATAGAATAACTTTTGTATGCCCCCAAATTAGTAAAAATGAATTCCCCTCAATAGGTACATTTCTGAGTTAATTTAATTACTGTATGAGTTAATGTATGGAAGGAGATGTACTTTCACAGCTTAATGTTAGAATAGAAAGAAAATCCTAACAAATATGGATGCAATGTTACTAAAATTGGCAAAGAAAAGAACACAGATATATGCAAGGGTACTATTAGTACGTTTACATTGGGACTTCACTGGTGGTTCAGTGGTTAAGAATCCACCTTCCAATGCAAGGGACATGAGTTTGCTGTCTGGTCGGGGAACTAAGATACAAATGCTGCAGAGTATCTAAGCCTGTGAGCCACAACTAGAAAGCTTGTGTACCACAAGAGAGATTCCATGTGATGTACTGAAGAACCTGCTTGCCACAACTAAGGCCCAATGCAACCAAATAAACAGTATTTTTTAAAAATACATACTTTCATATCTATTTTATAGTTCATGTATGTGAAGGCCAAGATGCAGTGTGTACATACTTAAGGACAAACCCGTGACTTTTGTGTTTTGTTCCCCAGCTTCTATAGTTTTCTGAAAAGGAATTTTAAAAACTGTATAGTTTCAGGATCATTGATTAGCTTTCTAGGAGATTCTTGGTCTTGCTGGCATAAGACACTTTGCAGTTCACCCATTCGTTTCTGGAGACCAAGGCTGTGGCCGGACATGGGTGACACTAGGTAGAGTGTGTGACTTCTTGTCTCACAAGTCATTCAACTCTAAGAGTAGCCTTGAAAGGAAACAAACAAAAAGAAAAGAAAAAGCTGGGAACCCTCTAGGGGCAGAAGAATGAAGAGGTAAAATTATTTCCTCTTCATGAAAGACTAAAGGCAAACCTTAAAAGCCTGCCTTTACAAGTAAGAACAAAGACAGCCTATTAATAGTTTATTGTTATGAGCAGTTATTGGGGCTTCCCTGTTGGCTTAGATGATAAAGAATCTGCCTGCAATGCAAGAGTTCTGGGTTTGATCCCTGGGTGGGGAAGATGCCCCAGAGAAGGAAATGGCTACCCACTCCAGTATTCTAACCTGGGAAATCCCAGGAAGCCTGGCAGGCTACAGTCCATGGGGTCCCAAAGAGTCAGACATGACTGAGTGACTAATACTTTCACTTATGAACAGTTAGTGTAACAATTGGTAACTTTGATCTCACCAGGTACTTGGTACTATGAACTATTAATATTTTATCATCATAGTAAATTCTGTAAGTACTGATAGTATTCTCTGTTTATATGTGAGAGAACTGAGAACACACAACCATTCAAACAAGAGCACATGAGCAGTGCCAGTGAGAGTTGTAATTCATTTCCAGGCATTTTTACCCCAAATCCTACAGTAATAATAACCATAGGTGTGGCTCTCCAAAAAATTAAAGTATACCATGCAACATGCATGCTAAAAATATAGAAATGTACTAAAATTATATTATTAATTAATGACATGAATTACCAAACTTAATGATTTTTCCTAAAAAATAGGGAATACCTAATTGCTTTAAAAGGGTAGAAAAACAGAATGACAAGACAAGAAAAGAAAATAAAAGGGCTGTCAGTCTTATGTTTAAAAGCTCTCTAAGTAGATATAATTTTAACAGAAGTTTCTTTAAAATATTTGGGGTTTGACCATTCAAGGTATAATTAACTCACCTGTAATTGGAGCTCTATCAGAACAATTATGACAAGTGAGAAGTTCTCATTGATTTTTCAGAAAGTTAGGAAACGTGTCAGTGATAGAGAAAGATCAAAGAAAAATAACAAATAACAGTTCACGTGGAGAGAGATGGTATGTGCGTGTGTGCTCAGTCATGTCCAACTCTTTGCAAGCCCATGGACTGCAGCACACAAGCTCCTGTGTCCATGGGATTTTCCAGGTAAGAATATTGGAGTGGGTTGACATTTCCTACTCCAGGGGATCTTCCTGACTCAGGAATTGAACCAGAGTCTTGCATCTCCTGCATTGGCCGGCAGATTTTTTACCACTCATGCCACCTGGGAAGACCAGAGAGATGGTAGCATAAGGTTTAAGAAATAATTTTTAAGAACCAAAAGCTAAATCCAGTCTACTAGATTAAAGTTATCTCTTCTTTACTTCTTAAACATGTACCTATTAATCTCTGTTCTACTTTCCATAATCACTCCTCACGTATTTCATAGGGTTGCAACATCTATGTTTATCTGTCAGAAACTAATACAGCCACCTTATATTCTTTTATTTTGATGAGTCCAGTAACTGAATATCTGACAAAGGAATGCAAGTTTGGAAAGAGAAAGAAGCAAGAACCATCACTGCTCCATTGGCAACAATGACCAGATTCTTGGGTTTTAGAAAATGACAAGAAAATGTAATTTGCTCTTGTGAGTTCTTCTCTGAGTCACTGGCTCCCGGGCTGCAGCAGCCAAGATTGTTGATGAAAGCTTTTGTGATTCTAGCGCTTTTAGACTTCTTGAAAGATATAGCTCTTCCAACAGTTTTGTTTGCCCTTAATTCTGTGTATTAAATCCCCTCCAGCCTGAAATATCTAGAGTGACTGATGTTTTTCTGTTAGATTTTTTTTTTTTACTATTATTTCTATTTGAAGTGGTCCTTGTGAAAAGATTTTGCAATGTGATCTGAGAAGGATATCTGGTCTATTAATATTTGAATATAACAATCTCATCATCAGCTAAGGAATATATATTGATAACCCATGACATGTTATGGAAAAATAGTTCATTAAATGATTACCTATATTCACCTGGAATAAAGTGTCTATTAAAGGCAAGAATTTGGGAAAGCAATAGCTCCTGCAATATAATATTGTAGAAATGATTACAAGAATCTCTGGGTTGGCTAACAGTAGTCATTATACAAGAATACTTACAAAATGACAATAACAAGCTCATGCTTTTCAGTTCTTAGTTTAAGACCTGGTTGGAAAACTGGAGGAATTCTGTAATTGCTGTGAGGCATTTTGCTACCATTTTTATCAAAGGGTTGATGTAATCCAGATCTATAATTTGATTTACAAAATATAAAATTATAATACACACTGAATTTATAATCTTTTCATGGCTTTTGTATGAGAGGTAAGGTGCTTATTGGCAAATACTGGGACTTTGGTAATAGGAATGAGTATGTGTTAGTGGACTGCAGTAAATTCCTATACCTTTTACTCATTGAGTGGGCTTCCCTGGTGGCTCAGATGGTAAAGAATTCACCTGCAATGCAGGAGACCTGGATTCGATCCCTGGATTGGGACGATCTCCTGAAGAAGTGAGCAGCTACCAACTTTACTATTCTTGCCTGGAGAATTCCATGGACAGAGGAGCCTAGCTGGCTACAGTCCCAGGGGTAACAAAGAGTTGGACAAAACTGAGCAATTTTCACTTGCTCATTGAGTTGACTTTTTTTTTTTTTTCCTTCCACTAATTAACAAGTTATCCTGAAGCAGTTCTCTTTCAGCAGCACTTGCAGTGATACACATCAGTGTCTTATCTCAGTGCTTTCACAACCTGAGTCCTTGGTTATAATCTAGCCTAAAGCAACTTTGATTGTATCACCATCCTTGGTACATTATGCTGATCTATTTTATCGACCTCCTACATTGAATCATGCTGACTGGGAATGTTGATCATGAAATGCAATTTTGATAGCTACCTTTTAAAGAAATGTACCTGTGTATGAAAATTGTGGGATCTTCTCTTTGGTAAATACTTTAAGAGTTCTGATGTTGGTGAAATGATAAGATACTCCTTCAAAATGATAAATAAGTTTATATTTTGATTTTTTTTTTCCACAAAGGAACACAAGGTACAATGGTCACTGAATGTCTTGAATTTGGGAAGTAGCATACATCAAGTTAGAGTGAATTACCCTGGTGGATAGAATAATTTCCTCACTTTTCTCACCATAAAGATGTCCACATTCAAAACCTGAGAACCTGTGAATATGTTACCTTGCATGACAAAAGCGACTTTGCAGATGTATTTAAGATTCTGGAGATGTGACTAGGTCTAGTACCCTAGACTAGCAGGGTGGGCATGATATAATTATAGAGTCATTCGTAGAGACTGAAGGCTGTGCTTTATGAAGATGAAGCAGGGGGATGTACGCTGAGAGGAAGGGGCTGAGTCAGAGAATGCAGGCGACCCTAGGAGCTGGAAATATTGTTTCCAAACCCATTATCTATGTATGTACCGCTATTCTCAGGATTCATTGTGGAGCAAAAATAGATGAATAGGTGAGTAGATAGGTAATAGATACAATAATAAACAAGTAAAGCAATTGATTCATGACCATTAGAGTCTCTGATACAAATAGTTCCATTTTCCATAATCAGTTGACATTACAGAGTTGTGGGATAGCATATTAAAGATGGACTCACAATCTTTGTTGGGAAATAGCACCTTTTGAGGTTTCATTGTTGTGATAGAATAAAAAATAAATATTTAGTCTGACTTGTACACAACTGCCTACTTTTTTTCCCTTTTCTCCTAGCATAGCTAGTTTTTATAAAGGATATTGCTTGTGGACAATGATACAACTAAGTCTTACAATATACAATATTAAAAAAAAGTAAGTGTATTGAAGTAAAGAATAATCACAACAGTTACCAATGGAATTTTTGTCTTCCTTTTATATGAGGAGATTCCTTTGAGTAAAGCTAGTTGTGTTACACTCTGGAAGCTTAATGCCGCAATTTAGAAAGTGAGAAAGCTCAGTCGTGTCCAACTCTTTGCAACTCCATGGACTGTAGCCTACCAGGCTCCTCTGTCCATGAAATTTTCCAGGCAAGAATACTGGAGTGGGTTGCCATTTCCTTCTCCAGGGGCTCTTCCTGATCCAGGGATCGAACTTGGGTCTCCTGCATTGCAGGCAGATGCTTTACTATCTGAGCCACCACAGTTTGGGTTTAGTTTAATATTAAAAAGTGCAATATTCAGGATATTTATCAGGAAATGCTCTTTGATTAACATCTGTGGAGGAGAAAGGGCAAAATGGGTCAGAGGGAAAAGCTGAGTTGCTGTGGTCAGTGGATATCTCCCAGTTTGAGCTGTGGATGCACATGGCTTATCAGACATGCATGTCATAGGTTGGCTTTGAATTACCTGGACTTTCTACTTCTATAATAAGCCCTTGGGAGTGCCTTGTCCCTGAACAGACAGAAAAATCAAGGAGGCAACTCAGTGCAGCTGAGACAATCGTGAAAGGCCTCCAAGCATCTAGGACAGCCAAGTTTACCTTGAAGTGGGGGAGATCCAAGTGGGATTTCTTCATTCCATGGCCAGCACAAAAGCTGATGCTGCTCGGGTTGTTCAGTGTAATCATGGGTTCAATACTATCAGATCAGTCTTCACCTACTAAGTGAAGTTAAGACAGAGAAAGATAAATATTGTATGGTATCACTTATATGCAGAATCTAAAAATTTGATACAAATGAACTTTTTTACAAACAGAAACAGACTCACAGACATAGAAAACAAACTTATGGTTACCAATGAGGAATCGTGGTGGGGGAGGGATAAATTATGTTTGGGATTAACATATACACACTACTGACTACATAAAACAGATAATCAACAAGGACCTACTGTATAACACAAGGAACTATATTAAATATTCTTTAATAACATATATGGGAAAAGAATCTAAAAAAGGATGGATATATGCATATGTATAACTCAGTCACTTTACTGTATACCTGAAACTAACACAAAAATGTAAAACTAACTATATTTCAATGTAAAATAAAAATTAAATGAAAAAGAGTATGATATTAGCATAGCCAGATATGTAAACTGTACCTACTTTTCTGGTGGCAATTTAGCACGATTTAGTCTTTATACTTCCTCACGTGTCACAGGATCTGGAAGCTTAAGAACTACATTCTGCCAAACTGAGTGAATCATGTGAGAAGTTAGAGATGGAAGAGAACTAATCGGAGGTTCTGTGGCTGCGACAGACAGATGGTTGGCCTTTGGAGGAGGTAAGATTTTGCCAACAGCTCCCAGCTTCTTTCCTGAAAAATCACACAGTTTCGTGCTGCAGATGACTGAGAATATTGGTGAGAATTGTCTGTGATTTCTGACTTTTCCTGAGGCTTGCATCCCCAACCCCATTTATAGTGATATGTCTCTATTTCTCTGTATTAAACTACCTGAACTTTAAAATACCAGAGACATTTGCATACCCCTGCCTCTTTTTCCCACTCCAGTGTTCTTGCCTGGAGAATCCCAGAGACGGGGAGCCTGTTGGGCTGCCGTCTATGGGGTCACACAGAGTCGGATACCACTGAAGGGACTTAGCAGCAGCAGCAGCCTCTTGTTCTCTGGTTCATAGAACTATCACAGTGACTCACATCTGTGTCAGGACTACCCTCTTGTCACTGTCAACTGAAAACCCTCAGTAGTATCCTTCTGAAGCCACCGAGTTTATGACCACAGACTCCTGAACTTCCAGCTGTTTCTTTCTGGTCCCTAGCACAGTGAATCCAACTTATTAAAGTAGCCGAGTTGACAATCCACGAGTCTTACAATTCACTTCTGCTCTCACTTTTCACTTAACCAGTTAAGAAGTCGGGGTTTGTTGTTATAATTACTCACCTAACCTTTACCCTCACCTCTCCTCCTTCTCTTTCACTTAAAAGCCCAAGCCTCCACATAGCTACTTCTCCTGGAGGAAAGCCACATTAAATTGGGTCAAATCTATGACCAATAGCCTCAAACATCAGTAAAAATGTAAGCAATCCCAAAAGAATTTCTCCAAGCTCTTTCCACCATCCCCCTCCCCCCTTCCACTCTGTGACCTGGGCCTTTACATGCTTCTCCTTACTGTGTATGAATTGTTTATATTTTGATCAAAGACAAAAACTTTTCACCTGTGCTCCAGATGTCAGCTCTCACGCTCACTCATAAACATGGCTCTAGACTTTCTGCTTCTGTCCTGTGGCATTATTTTTCTCTTTAGTACAAATGATCTGTGAGGATCGTGCATGACAAGAATGGCGTAATTTCTCCATCTTGTTAACACTCCAAGTATCATCCTCCAGGCACCACAGCACTGCTCTGCCCCTATAACCTTCTGCTTTCTGTCTCTAATTTCTTCCCTCATGTCTCCTCTCCTTTTATGAATAGATTTTGATAGATTTTGATTCCACTATGCCAGAAAAAGGTCATAAATGACTTTGTTAAATCTAGTGGTCATTTACACAGTCCTGAATTTATTTGTCCTGTCTGTGGCCATCACCACAGCTGATTCACCCCTATTCATTGAAATACTCTGTTCCCATCATGTCATGGAATATAAATGAGGAAAAAATAGAAATAATGGCATAATTATTCTATTTATTATTTATTATGGGCTCCAAAATCACTGCAGATGATGATTGTAGCCATGAAATTAAAGGACATTTGCTCCTTGGAAGAAAAGCTATGACAAACCTAGCCAGCTTATTAAAAAGCAGAGATATCATTTTGCTGACAAAGTCCATATAGTCAAAGCTATGGTTTTTCCAGTAGTTATGTATGGATGTAAGATATGAGCCATAAAGAAGGTTGAGTGCCAAAGAATTGATGCTTTTGAACTGTGGCATTGGAGAAGATTCCTGAGAGTCCTTGGACAGCAAGGAGATCAAACCAGTCAATCCTAAAGAAAATCAACCTTGAATATTAATTGGAAGGACTGATGCTGAAGCTGAAACTCCAATACTTTGGCCACCTGAAGTGAAGAGCTGACTCCTTGAAAAAGACTCTGATGTTGGGAAAGGTTAAAGGCAGGAAGAAAAGGGGGTGACAGAGGATGAGATGGTTGGATGTCATCACCAACTCAATGGACATGAATTTGAGCAAACTCCAGGAGATGGTGAAGCAAAGTGAAGCCTTGTGTGCTGCAGTCCATGGGATTGCAAAGAGTCAGACATGACTGACGAACTGAACAACAAAATACTTGCCTTCTAGAAAACACTCTTTTTATCCTGTAGAGACTTTAATCATTCATCACTCTTATCTTCCTATATTCACACACTTGATAATTTCAAATTTAAATCCTGTCTTATAATGACTGTCATATCTCTTACTTCGACCTCTTCCTGAAGTTAAAGGTCCAACTACCTCCAGTACATCTCTACTTTGGTGAGAAGTTTCTAGAACTTATCTGTTCAGAAGTCTCATCTGTCCTGAAATCCGATCTCTGCCAAAATTGTTTTTTTTTTTTTCCTCTTTATTTCTTCCAGTGTAGTAAATGTAAACAGTATCTTCCCCAGTAGCTGCTGCCAACAATGTTGGAATGTTTTCAACTTCCTCTTTTTGCTCTCCTGCAACACCACATATAATTTCTAGGCAAATCCTGTCAGTTATATTTACAAAAAACAATCTATATATACATATAGACAGATAGATAGATCATAACCAGCATCTCTACCTCTACAGAAAGTCTCCACTATGTTTTGAATTGTAATAGTTATCTGGTGGTTTCCCTGTTTTTGCCTTTCCCTCCTTATCTTCCTTCTAGGATGATATTTTAAAATTATAATTCAAATAATGTCCTCTTTTAATCAAAACCTGAACATTATTTTTGAGTCCATTCAGCTTCCTAATAGGCCATGCTGAATATGCCTGTTAATTTTAATTATGTTTTTTTAATTTTGCCTTCTACTACTGCATTTAATTAATATATATATTTAATATTTATTTACTACTGTATTTAATTAAATACAGATAGTCCCTAGATAATAAAGAAATAATCTTATTAGCTTTGTAATAATTTACATAGAACAGCCAAAACTAAGAAACAAATTATTCATGAATAACAGGAAGATAGAGAAATAGAATTTAAACCTGAGCATTTTGCTTTTAAATCTCAAACTTGTAACCGCTAGACAATATTCACTTGAAATAAGCAAGCAATCTTCTAATTCAGCAATAAGACCTTAAATAACTAAAATATCTAGTGCTTCCCTAGTGGCTCAGATGGTAGGAATCTGTCTACAATTCTGGAATTGATCCTTCAAACCTGGGAATATCCCCTGGAGAACAGAATGGCAACTGATACTCCTGTGTTCTTGCCTGGAGAATTTCATGGACAGAGGAGCCTGACAGTCTACAGTCTGTGGAAATGCAAAGAGTTGAACATGACTGAATGACTAACACTTTAACTACTTTGATAAAGTAATATGATAACATTAAAATTGTTGGTTACTACGAGTGAAATGACACAAAACATACAAGACATACAAGACATGCAAAAGACAGACAGGACACCACTCTGGCCAGAGGAACAACTGGGCAAACTAATTGCCGTTTATTATTATAAAGCCCTCCTTAGGCAGAATTCCAGATTGTAAGAATGAGCCTTTTCAGTAAAGTGCAGGTGCATACATGTTATCGTATAGCAAAGGGGAGTGAAATCTCTGTCTACTGAAGAGTCTGCCCAAAGCCCTCATCTCCTTCTTATCTCAAGAAGGGAATGCTCCCTCGTTTGCAAGGGACCATTAAACTCAAGACTGTGTCCACACTCTTTGGCAGAATGCCTCGTATGCAAGGACGCTCAGCCTGAGCAGAGAGACCCGTTTGCAGGCACATCTCTGCTACCCTACTAACCCTTCAAAAATAATATATTCAAAGAGTAAGATATGTAAGAAAACAGATTGGAAAGCATAAATGTTCAGTAAGACCAAAATTATTATAAAAGAAAATAGCTTCATAAGACTTCACTGATAGCCCTATTCACTGTTGATGAAGTTACTGTTAATTTTTGGACTTTTTGTTCAAGAGTTTAGCTTTTAAAG
The DNA here is from genome assembly GCF_001704415.2 of Capra hircus. NCBI lineage: Eukaryota > Metazoa > Chordata > Mammalia > Artiodactyla > Bovidae > Capra > Capra hircus. The sequence continues at coordinate 7,572,014 of NC_030823.1, forward strand.
TTTTTGTAAAATGAATAGTCTTTATTTTTAATTTCAGAAATGAAAGCAGGGCATTGTCATAACCAAATTTAGCTAAAATTGCTTTCTTTTTTTTCCTAAGGTATAACAAAACTTAGAGAAGAGTTGATCACCTAATTCAGTCATTTCTTCATGTCTAGTTCAGTTTACTTCAGCTCAGTTGCTCAGTTCTGCCTGACTGTTTGCGACCCCATGGACTGCAACATGCCAGGCTTCCCTGTTTCTCACCAACTCCTGGAGCTTACTCAAACTCATTTCCATCGAGTAAGAGGTGGTATCCAACCATCTCATCCTTTGTTGTCCCTTTCTCCTCCTGCCTTCAATCTTTCCCAGCATCAGGGTCTTTTCCAATGAGTTAATTCTCTGCATCAGGTAATCAAAGTATTGGAGTTTCAGCTTCAGCATCAGTCCTTCCAACGAATATTCAGGACTGATTTCCTTTAGGATGGACTTGTTGGATCTCCTTGCAGTCCAAGGGACCCTCAAGAATCTTCTCCAACACCACAATTCAAAAGCATCAATTCTTTGATGCTTAACTTTCTTTATAATCCCAACTCTCACATCCATATGTGTGTGTCTGTTAGCAGCTCAGTCATATATGACTCTTTGCGACCCCATGGACTGCAGCCCAACAGGTTTCTCTGTTCATGAAATTATCCAGGCAAGAATACTGGAGTGGATTGCCATTTCGTTCTCCAGAGGAACTTCCCAACTCAGGGATTGAACCCTGGTCTCCTGCATCACAGGCAGGTTCTTTTACCATTTCAGCTACAGGGAAGTCCTATGACTACTGAAAAAACCATAGCTTTGACTAGACTGACTTTTGTTGGCAAAGTAATATCTCTGCTTTTTAATATGCAGTCTAGGTTGGTCATAACTTTCCTTCCAAGGAGCAAGGGGCTTTTAATTTCATGGCTGCAATCACCATCTGCAGTAATTTTGGAGCCCCCCAAAATGAAATCTTTCACTGTTTCCATCGTTTCCCCATCTATTTGCCATGAAATGATGGGACTGGATGCCATGATCTTAGTTTTCTGAATGTCGAAATTTAAGCCAATTTTTTCACTCTCCTCTTTCACTTTCATCAAGAGGCTCTTTAGTTCTTCACTTTCTGGCATAAAGGTAGTGTCATCTGCATTACTTAGATTATTGATATTTCTCACAGCAATCTTGATTCCAGCTTATACTTCCTCCAGCCCAACGTTTCTCATGATGTACTCTGCATATAAGTTAAATAAGCAGGGTGACAATATACAGCCGTGATGTAATCCTTTGCTGATTTGGAACCTGTCCATTGTTCCATGTCTGGTTCTAACTGTTGCTTCTTGACCTGCATACAGATTTCTCAGGAGGCAGGTGGAGTTGTCTGGTATTCCCATCTGTTTAAAAATTTTCCACAGTTTTCTGTGATCCGCACAGACAAAGACTTTTGCTGAGTCAATAAAGCAGACATATATGTTTTTCTGGAACTCTCTTGGTTTTTTGAAGATTCAATGGATGTTGGCAATTTGATCTCTGATTCCTCTGGATTTTCTAAATCAAGCTTGAACATCTGGAATTTCACAGTTCATGTACTTTTGAAACCTGGCTTGGAGAATTTTGAGCATTACTTTGTCTAGTAGCTTGGTACTTTTCCTTAGATAGTTTTGGTTCTGTTTGAGCAATAAATGCAAAATCTTGCAATATACTTGCAGAGGTAAGTTTTTTTTTACTTCTCTTAAATGTAGTTAAAGGAAGATAACTGTACCTGATAGTAATAAAAATAACATTGTTACCTAGCCTGCAATCACATCAGCAGATTCATGTGTATTTAATGCGAATTGTGTCTTAAGGACACAGGTTGTCTGCTCTGTGTATTATGCATTGGTAGGCTACTGCTAACCGTACTATATCTTCCTGGATATGTTCCCTTATCACGTAGATAGTGTGTACACAGAGAATGCAAACTCATCATAACGTGCACTGAAGCAAAATATTACTGAGAAGGTGAAGCTACTCAAATAGATAGCATCTAAATTATTTGCAAGCATCGTGACTTTATGATCATCAGGCATCCTGGATGTTCCACACTGCTGCTCCTCCCCATTAAGATAGATAACCAAAAGATGAGCATCATTTCCATAGGAAAAAAAAAAGTAAAAAGACCTTATTTTTCCTTCTGTCTCATCCAAGCAACTTGCGCTTACTTCAAGGTATTCAGAGAGGAAAAAAAAAACTAAACTTTTTTGAATGTATTCAACCACTCGATTATGATTTTGCCCTAACTTGTATAAGAATGTTTTCAAAACACCCAGAAAGTCCCTTCTAGTTACTTCTTTAATGTATATTGTGTACATTTGAATCAGAAGAAATAATTCAAGGAGGAGCTTAATGGCTAGAGAAGTCACTTTTCCAACCTTCAACTATAGGTTACTTCTGTTGCTGAACATGTGACCCTAGAGTAGAAAAAGTATTACACCCAGTTTATAGTCTCCTTAAGCTATTAGGTCAGTTATAACTCACTCATCAGTTCTGTTCTAGCATTTGTCCCACAACCACTTTCATAGCATTTATTTCCCATTGTCATCAGGTGTATTTCTTTGTCACACTGGTCATGTGGTCAGTACAAGAGGAATGGGCAGCTTTATGGCCCTACGATGCAATGCCTTAGCACTCAAATACATGTTTGTCTTATTAATTTAGGAAGCTGGCTATAGAGAGAGGATTCCAGTCCCCACTGAGCTTGCAGTTATTGGCAGCATCTCTCTTTTTTCTTCTCCTCATTCACTTTTGGTGGACATATACATGGTCCACTAGAATACTTCTAAATTCCCGCAAATATGTCCATAATGAATCTAACATATTGTGGTGATTTTTTAACTGTAACTGAGTGTGCTGAGCAGGATTTTTTTTTCATAACAGATCAATTTAGGCTTATCTTTACTGTACAGTCACACAGAGCTGATTTATGTAACTGTGAAGAAGTGAAGCGAAGTCACTCAGTCGTGTCTGACTCTTTGTGACCCCATGGACTGTAGCCCGCTCAGACTCCTCTGTCCATGGGATTCTCCAGGCAAGAATACTGGAGTGGGTTGCCATTTCTATGTAACTGTACAGCAAGGTTATTAGCTAAAGACCCAGAATATGAATATCTAAATATTTAATAAAGGGTGAGACCTTCCGTTTCACTGATACTTATTCAGCTGTCATCTCTTGCCTTCATTGTTGTTGTTCAGTCACTAAAGTTGTGCCTGACTCTTTGCTGCCCCATGGACTGCAGTATGCCAGGTTCCTTTGTCCTCCACTGTCTCCAGAGGTTGCTCAAATTCGTACTCATTGAATTGGTGATGCCATCTAGCCATCTCATCCTCAAAAGGAGAAGGTCATCCCCTTATCCTCCTGCCCTCCATCTTTCCCAGCATCAGGGTCTTTTCCAAAGAGTCCACTCTTTGAATCACGTGGCCAATGTTTTGTAGTGTCAGCTTCAGCATCAGTCCTTCTAATGAATATTCAAGGTTGATTTCCTTTAGGATTGACTGGTTTAACCTCCTTGCAGTTCATGGGACTCTCAAAGTTCCTCTGGCATTACAGGTCAAAAGCATCTTGCCTTCCCTTTCCCATTAAGGTTTTATTGTACTGACAGCCTATGTTTGCTGGTTTCCGAATAGCAGTGCAGCCTTCCTTCCAGGCTCTCCCATTGGTAAACCAGACCGCCTGCCTTGTCTTAGCTTGGAGAGATCAAGTGCTTTCAGCCACATTGTTGATACTGCAGGGAGGTCTCATAAGGTCTCTGTGTTTTATACAATGGATGGATAAGTAAATGCCCTAAGCTTCTTCTCTAGGGAGTATACCTGAATCTATCACTCCACTTCATTACTGAAGTTTGTTATGACGTTTGCTACCTATCTGATGGTCTCTCTGACACCGTTTAAAACTAAGTCAGAATTCCAAGCCTAAAAATCATTGTGTGTCTCAGGGATGACTTTGATAAAAGTGCAGTAGAATCAAGAAAGACATTACCTTTAAGTTGATCATAATAAACAACTGCTTAGATGGGTTTCCTGTCTAAAACTCTAAAGCACTTTCACTGAGAAGACCTATGGATACCTATCAAAGGTCCTCATCTATGGGTTCTGATATTTCTAGCATCAACAAGGAGTTAGATCATAAGACCTAGTATAGTAACCTTTGCTACTGCCTGCCTGCAATGTGGGAGACCTGGGTTCGATCCCTGGGTCAGTAAGATCCCCTGGAGAAGGAAATGGCAACCCACTCCAACATTCTTGCCTGGAGAATCCTATGGATGGAGGAGCCTGGTGGGCTACCGTCCATGGGGTCACAAAGAGTCGGACATGATTGAGCAGCTTCACTCTCACTAAGTGTTAACCAGATCTATAAGACTATACCCATTTACCTTGGTTTGTTGCCCATTCTGCAAGTCTTCACTGTACAGATACAACTGAAAGACTTGAAAAAATCAAAATAGTCTATTTTCTGAATAGGCTACTGTTAACCTCCAGGAACAAATGTTTCCTAGAGCAGATGGTCCCCAGCCTTCTTGGTACCAGAGACCTGATTCATGGGAGACAATTTTTTCAAAGGCCAGGGATTGGAGGGATGGCTTCAGGATGACTCAGGCACATTACATTTATTGTGCACTTTATTTCTATTGTTTCATCAGCTCCACCTCAGATCATCAGGCATTAGATCCTGGAGTTTGAGGACCCATGTCCTAGAATATGGGAAATCATACAGACTGGCCAAATAGAACATTTTAAAAGTTAATTAGTGGGAATTGAATTTATTCCTTCAACTATTTCTTTAATTAGAACAAGGGTCTTTTGTCACCTTACTGGAATTCTAAATTGTTTTAATGTTAACTAACAGAGAGATTAGGCAGTTCTAACTTTCACATTTAGCACGCAAATCTAAATGTAGAGTGGCATGAGTGAAGGGGCTGTTGGTCAGTATTCCTGTGGAAATAGTGTTTGTGACTTGCTCCATTCATATGTAATACCTGTCTCAATTATGTGCTCAGGCAAAGTCAGTGCAACAGCTGCAATATTTCCAATATCTAAATATAAATTATACATTTATGTAATTATATAAAATTATGATGGAATTAAAATGAAAACAGTAGCACATAGAGAAAATGTAATCTAAAATACTTACATTGTATGAGAAAAAGTCTGAAATTTTAATGAAATAAGTTTACTATAAGAACAGAATTCCATAAAAAAGGATGAAACAATGCCATTTGCAGCAACATGGATGGACCTAGACATCATCATACTAAGTGAAGTAAGTCAGACAAAGACAGACATCATATGATATCACTTCTATATAGAATCTGAAAAAATGATAGTGTTTTTCTTTCTGGCTTACTTCACTCTGTAATATATATGGAATTTAGAAAGATGGTAATGATAACCCTGTATGCAAGACAGCAAAAGAGACACAGATGTATAGAATGGACTTTTGGACTCTGAGGGAGAGGGAGAGGGTGGGATGATTTGGGAGAATGGCACTGAAACATGTATACTATCATGTAAGAAACGAATCACCAGTCTATGTTCGATACAGGATACAGGATGCTTGGGGCTGGTGCACAGGGATGGTCCAGAGAGATGATATGGGGTGGGAGGTGGAAGGGGGGCCCATAATTGAGAACTCATGTACACCCATGGCGGATTCATGTTAATATATGGCAAAACCAATACAGTATTGTAAAGCAAAATAAAGTAAAAATAAAAAAGTAGAAAATAAAAAAAATGATAGAAATGAACATTTTACAAAGCAGTAACAGACTCACAGATGTAGAAAACACATTTATGGTTACCTAAATGGAAAAGCAAGTAGGGGATAAATTAAGAGATTGAGATTAATATTTACATACTACTATATATAAGATGGATGTCCCTGGTGGCTCAGATGTAACCAACCAGGATCAGCTATATAGCACAGGGAACTCGAGTCAATATTCTGTATTAACCTATGTGAGAAAAGACGCTGAAAAAGAATAGGTATGTGTATATGTATATTTGAGTCACTTTGGTGTACAGCAGAAACTAACACAACATTGAATCAACTGTACTCCAATTAATATACTTTTAAAAATTTAATAATAAGAATTGGATTATGTACATACATATATGTATGGGTTTTAGCAAATGTATTGGCACTTATTACACTCTCAAAATATAGTTCTCTTTTTGGATGTGGTGAAATAATAGCTCAGGGAAATATATTTCATGCTTATACATGTAATGCATGTATATATTCATGCTTATATATTTAAAGTTAATTAGAAAAAAAGGATACACAGTTTTTTTCTTTCAGTTATTCTTATAAAACCATTGCTAGTATTTCAAGCATACAAGTTCCTCTTTATTGTTTGTGGAAAAAATTATCAAAGCATAAAAATATGTCTTGTTTATATAGTGTTAGAATAAACAATGGTAAATTTCATACACCATTTAGAAATAGTTTCAACCCCTTGCATTCTGAGTATATTCGTGAAACACAGTTCCTGCACTTTATTTTCCACTTCTTTCTTCTCCATAGGGGCAAAATTTACCATCTGCTCTAAGACTTTCTGGCCATAAAGACTGCAGTTAAAACTATGTTAATAGCTCAGTTCAGACAAGAATGATGCCTTAATTTTCATTTCTTATAGGGTAAGTTAATTAAATCCATTAAGGCCACTTTATCACTCCATAAGGCTACTCAGGTTCTTGTTTGCTTCCATTTAAAAATCCTAGATAAATCTCCATAATTTCATTCTTACAAAGTCTGTTTGGTATAGCATCCTGAATCACATGTTTAACAGCTACAATCAGTTTGAAATAGATTATTTTATATAGGTACATTGCTACTAAGATTAAAATTTTATTGATATTGAATACAAATATCTTCATTGAGGAAGAGAAATCACCTAGGAGTCTATTCATGCCCTATAGCATGGTGAAAACATATACAGAAAGGAATATAATACATAGGACCCCAAAGATGAAGAATATGATTCTGGAGTTGTTTCATTTTCATTAGACAAACTCCATATACTACATAAGAAATGCAATAGCACAATTATAGGGCACTATTATAAATTCCTAGATTGCCAGACTTTCTGAGTTTCCAGCTTCCCATTGAGTCCAGACTAAGATGTTTATGGACTCTGTTTTGAACAAAGTGTTTTGGGAAGGTAGATGAGGAACAGAATACATTTGGGAGCACTGGGACAGGTCTATTGGAGGAGTCTTTAATGATTAATAAAATTTGTCAGGTTGAGAAATAAAAGGATGTAGATATGTGAGAGGAAACAGCAGGTTATTCCTGTAGTGATTTCCTGAACCCGTGAGTGACTCAAAAGTTAATGAATAATTCTGTAGGATATTCTAACGTTTCCAGCCAAAAGCTCATTCATGTGTTCAGTTGACAAATATTTATTGATTGCTGACTGCATGCCTGGGGATACAGAGGTATTTGAGACATACTGAGCTTATTATGTAGTGAGAAAAAGTAGAAAAGGAGGGTAGTGTGTGGTAGGGCTAAGATGAGGTAAGGATAAACTGTGCGGAAACACACAAAGGGTCATTTGATCCCATTCGGACATTTAGGAAAAACTCTCAGTAAATCAGGAATTGTATGGTCTCTCCCATACAACAGTACAAATCAGTCACAATTTTATAATTATGCATGTGTATAATTTTGTATAATATATATAATTTTATATGTGTATATATAATTTGACATAATTATATATATATGTGTGTATATGCATATGTGTATATATATATACACATGCATCCCCTCCTTCTGAAGCCCCCTCCTCACATCCCACTGCTCCAGGTTGTCACTGAGCACCAGGCTGGGCTCCCTGTGCTGTACAGCTTCCTGCCAATTACCTGTTTTACACATAATAGTGTATATGGGTCAAGTGCTACTTTCTTAATTTGTTCTACCCTTGCCTTCCCCTCCTGGGTTAACAGGTCTGTTCTCTATGCCTGTGTCTCCATTTCTTCTCTGTAAATAGGTTCATCAGTATTATTTTTCTAGATTCCATATATATGAATTAACATGTGATATTTGTTTTTCTGTTTCTGACTTACCTCACTCTGTATAACAGGCTCTAGGTTCTTCCACCTCACTACTACTGACTCAGATTTGCTCCTTTTTAGGGCTGAATAATATTCCATTGTGTGTGTGTGTGCGTGTGTGTATGTATATACACACACACACATGCATACATATATATATATATATATATATGACATATAGGTTGTTTCCATGTTCTGGCTATTGTAATAGGTGCATATGAACTGCATATGAACATAGCAGTGCAATGAACATTAGGGTACATCTGTCTTTTTGAATTGTGGTTTTCTCAGGGTATACGCCCAGGAGTGCAATTGATTTTTGTTTAGTGAATATTTAGAGTCATAGGCAAAGGAGCTACATGTATCTCCTTTCCAAAAATGTCATATTATTTCCCTTTGAAACTCTTTTACTCACTAGCTCAAAGAACTGACTTAAAGTCTGTAGACTATTATATGGTTTTAAATACAGTATTATAAAGTAAAATAAAGTAAAAATAAAAAGTTAAAAAAATAAATTAAAAAAATAAATAAAAATATTTTTTAAAAAGTCACAACTAAAAAAAAAAAATTAATTTTATGACACTACAACCAGAAGTGGATTGAAAATTTATGGTTGATGCTTTTCTTTCAAAAATAATAAATGATTCCCAAACAGACTTTTTTCTTAGAATCTATGATGGCTTACTAATTAAATAAGTAATATTTGGGCACAATTGTGTTTGAGTTATTTTCTGCCTGACTTTCTACCCAAAATATTTCATTCAAAACTCCAAACCTTTTATTCAGTTTCTTAAAGCACTGTACTTCATTTTCTGCATAAATGTTGAGATATTTATGTTTTTATATTGAAAATCATTTTGATTAGCACAGCATTATTTTTAGTTTTTAAATCTGTTGATGCATTTAAATCATAATGCTGTATTTCATCTAAATAATGTTTACAGTCTTTCTCTTATGAAAGCAACTATTGTTTGTATCTTTGCTCATTTCTTTTGCACATTCAAAATTACAAAACCAGAATTGTGCAATGCATTTATAATAGTATTATATTATTTATGTTAATATTATATTTATACTAAAGTATAGTATTACATTATAAGCATACTACATTTTAAGTAAGTAAGGCACATGTTATGAAATTTAAAATTTATAAAACTCAGTAAAGTCTGACAATATTTCTCTGGAAAATATAGATTACTTCTTATTTCTGAGACAGAAGAAAATTTCAGAGTAAAGAATGATTTGAAAATTACAGAAAAACAGAAAACAGTGAGCTTTTGATCAGCCTCACTCCCAACAAAACAAAATTCTGTTTGTTCCACAAGTATTTTTTCACCTGTGTTTGAGTACCAGACACTCTTCTAGACAAGGAACTTTCAGGTAGGAATAAAACAAATGAGATAACAACATCAGAATCCCAGGAGTCATTAGGAACTCCCTCTTCTTCACTAATGCATGCACTCATTCACAGACTCTTTTATGCATCATATTGAGAAAAATATTATTTTTTCCTATTTGACAGCCTCAGTACTAGGTACTAAGAATCCTAGATACCAGGAATTAGCAAGGAAGGTTAAGTTAGGATTTTTCTCTTAAAACTTAAAATCCAGTCCAAGAGACAGAATTTACATAAACAATCAATCATAAAAATAAATATTTAAAGACATCATATTTAATATGATACCAGAAAATGAATGAAAATGGGTGATTATAAGGTCAGAGATGGCTTTCTTTAAATATTTAAGGAAAAAAATGAAGATTGGCTAGAAAGCAGCAATATTAATTTTAGGGAAAGAGAATTCCAGGCAGAGAGTGCCACTTGTTTAAAAGCTATAAAGCAAAAAAGAATGTGACACATTCAGACCTGAGAAAAAATGCAGAATCTGGAATGTGAGGGCCAAAGAGAGCAGTCATGATACAAAGTAAGTGGGGACATCATAAGGTATGTTGAGTGTTCTCATTTAAGAAATTAAGGCAAATACAATGAAAAACTAAAAAAATGCATAGATGTATGTGGACTATCTAAAAGATACAAATGAAGTTGTCTACAAAACAGAAGTAGAGTCACAGATGTAGAAAACAAACTTAAGGGAGTAAGGGGGGGAGGGCTAAATTGGGAGACTGGGATCAACATGTATACACTGCTGTATATAAAAGACATTACTAATAAGGACTTACTATGTAGCACAAGGAACTCAACAATCTGTAATGATCTATAGGGAGAAGAATTTTATTTTATTTTATTTATTTTATTTTTTAATTAGTTTTTTATTATTTTAATTTTAAAATCTTTAATTCTTACATGCATTCCCAAACATGAAAGTGCCTATATGTATATGTATAAATGAATCACTTTGCTGTACACCTGAAACTAACACAATTGTACATTAAATATATTCCAATATATTTTGTTTTAAATGCACAGAAAAACCTGGTAAAGATTTCCAGGAAGTAGAATGATATCTCAATAATCATCAAAAAAAAAAAGTTCTTTTTAAAGTATGGACAACCTTAATCCCAAATGAGGCTGTCATTTTTGTTTATAATATCATCCTTTCACAAATTGGTTAAATTTAACAGGTAAAAAGTAGTATATCAATGCCCTTATATTTTAATACTTTAAGGAAATAACAGAAACATCATATATTTGAGAAGGGGATTTACTTGAATATAAAATTATTTTAGTATTTATTGTAATGAACAATCCCAAAGTAAAATTTTCTATGATAAAAGTATTGGAGATTTTCACTCAAGATTAAGCACTATTGCCCTTGGCTCTCCAAGGTACCCAAAATAGACTTCCTCTCAAGATTTATGAAAAATAGTCTGAAGGTCTGCCGAATGGAATAGGAAAATTATGGTTCATGTCATTGTTGTTGATGGTGTTGTTCAGCTGCTAAGTCATGTTCCATTCTTTGCAACCCCATGGACTGCAGCACACCAGGCTTCCCTGTCCTTCACTGTCTCCAGGAGTTTGCTCAGATTCATGTCTATATTCAGGGATGCCATCTAACCATCTCATCCTCTGCTTCCCCCTTTTCCTCCTGCTCTCAGTCTTTCCAAACATGATGGTCTTTTCCAATGAGTCGGCTCTTTGCTTCAGGTGGCCAAAGTATTGGAGCTTCAACTTCAGCATCTTTTCTTCCAATGAATATTCAGGGTTGATTTCCCTTAGGATTGACTGGTTTGAGCTGCTTTCTGTTCAAGGGACTCTCAAGAGTCTTCTTCAGCACTACAATCAAAAAGTATCAATTATTCTCCCTCACCTTTCTTTATGGTCCAACTCTCACATCTGTAAATGATTACTGGAAAAACCATAGCTTTAATTATACAGACTTTTGTTGACAAACTGATGGAATGTTAGTTTTTCTTGTCATTTTTGGTAGAATTTTGTTGCATGGATAGAAAATAAACTATGCTGATGTAATATGGATTTTTAAAAATCTTTCTTTAAAATTACAGGGTTTATGAGTGATTATCTCATTATCACAATTGGGTTGATATAAACAAAGGCATACACCTAAACTCTGAAATAGCCCACATTTTGTTCCTGGGCAAGATCAGTTCAGTTTAGTTCAGTCACGCAGTCGTGTCTGACTCTTTGCTACCCCATGAATCACAGTACCCCAGGCCTCCCTGTCCATCATCAACTCCCAGAGTTCACTCAGACTCACAACCATCGAGTCAGTGATTCCATCTAGACATCTGATCCTCTGTTGTCCCCTTCTCCTCCTGCCCCCAATCCCTCCCAGCATCAGAGTCTTTTCCAATGAGTCAACTCTTCGCATGAGGTGGCCAAAGTACTGGAGTTTCAGCTTTAGTATCATTCCTTCCAAAGAAATCCCAGGGCTGATCTTCCTTAGAAAGGACTGGTTGGATCTCCTTGCAGTCCAAGGGACTCTCAAGAGTCTTCTCCAACACCACAGTTCAAAAGCATCAATTCTTCAGCGCTCTGCCTTCTTTACAGTCCAACTCTCACATCCATACATGACCACAGGAAAAACCATAGCCTTGACTAGACAGACCTTTGTTGGTAAAGTAATGTCTCTGCTTTTGAATATGCTATCTAGGTTGGTCATAACTTTTCTTCCAAGGAGTAAGAGTCTTAATTTCATGGCTGCAGTCACCATCTGCAGTAATTTTGGAGCCCCCCAAAATAAAGTCTGACACTGTTTCCACTGTTTCCCCACCTATTTCCCATGAAGTGATGGGACCAGATGCCATGATCTTCATTTTCTGAATGTTGAACTTTTAGCCAGCTTTTTCACTCTCCTCTTTCACTTTCATCAAGAGGTTTTTTAGTTCCTCTTCACTTTCTGCCATAAGGGTGTTGTCATCTGCATATCTAAAGTTACTGATATTTCTCCCGGCTATCTTGATTCCAGCTTGTGTTTCTTCCTGGGCAAGATAGCTAGTATCAATTTCAAATACTGGCAAATAGACTCTACTTCTGAACAGGAAGGTCTGCAAAGTCACAAGACAAGGAAAACACTTGGATTAATTTTCATGGATCTCTACAACCATGTAATTCTCCCAGGAGGTGGTACTTGATGATTATGAGTGTTTTAACACAGTTTCTAATCCCACAAACAGCCTTGCAAGTCCCAGTTTCTCCACATCTTCACTTGTGCTGGATATTTTCATCTTTATTCTCCCAGATGCTGATGTTTTTGCATGTTGATAGCAAGTTATAATTAGATACTCTTAAGGGACTTATCACAAAACATAAGAATATCCTGTGTGTGTGTGTGTGTGTGTGTGTGTATGTGTGTGTGTGTGTTTAGGTGCTCACTTGTGTCTGATTCCTTGTGGCCCCATGGACTACAAACTGCCAGGCTCCAATGCCCACGGAATTTACCAAGCAGCAATAGTGGAGTGGGGTGCCATTTTCTACTCCAGGGGATCTTCTTGACCCAGAGATAGAATGCATGTCTTTTTTTATCTCTTGCATTGGCAGGGGGATTCTTTTCCAAAAGCACCACCTGGAATTAGATAAACAATAGTAAATTGAAATATTAAAGTCTGACAACAGGATTTTTTCAGTGCCTGAAATTCTTGTCAATTTACTGCAGACTGAGGAATTCTTGAGTACTTCTATAAAACTATTTTGGAAAGTAAAGTGACAGCATCTGGCTAATTTCAAGTCATGTCATGTAACCAAGGATCCTTCCATTCCAAACTGATGTATAGATGCTACAACAATACACTATATATATATGTCCTATATATAGTTGAATGGTTCTACAAAGACCTGAAAGACCTTCTAGAACTAATACCAGAACAAGATATCCTTTTCATCATAGGGTACTGGAATGCAAAAGTAGGAAAACAAGAGATATCTGGAATAAGAGGCAAATTTGGCTTTGGAGTACAAAATGAAACAGGGCCACACTAATGGAGTTCTGCCAAGAGAATGCATTTGTCATACCAAAGAACCACTTCCAACAACCCAAGAGAGGAGTATACACAGGGATATCACCAGGTGGTCAATGCTGAAATCAGATTGATTATAATGTTTGCACGTGAAGGCAGAGAATCTCTGTACAGTCAGCAAAAACATGACCTGGAGCTGACTGTGGCTCAGATCATGAACTCCTTTATTCAAAATTCAGACTTAAATTTAAGAAAGTAGGAAAAACCATTAGACCATTTAGGTATGACCTAAATAAAATCCTTATGATTATACACTGGAAATGACAAATAGATTCAAGGGATGAGAACTGATAGACAGAATGCCAGAACTACAGATAAAGGTTCATAACGTTGTACAAGAGGTGGTGACCACAATAATTCCCAAGAAAACAGAAATGCAAAAAGGTAAAATGGTTGTCTCAGGAGGCCTTGAATAAAGAAGAAAAGCCAAAGACAAAGGAGAAAAGGAAAGATATACCCATCTGAATGCAGAGTTTTAAAGAATAGCAAGGAGAGATATGAAAGTCTTCCTAAGTGATCAATGAAAAGAAATAGAGGAAAACAGTAGAATGGGAAAAACTAGAGAGCTCTTTAAGAAAATTAGAGATACCAAGGGAACATTTCATGCAGAGATGGGTACAATATAGGACAGAAATTGTGTGGACCTGACAGAAACAGAAGATATTAAGAAGGGATGGCAGGAGTATATAGAAGAACTATACAAAAAAGATCTTAAAGACCCAGTTAGCCATGATGGTATGATCACTTACCTAGAGTCAGACATCCTGGAATGAGAAGTCAAGTGGGCCTTAGGCAGCATCACTATGAACAAAGCTAGTGGAAGTGATCGAATTCCAGCTGACCTATTTCAAATCCTAAAAGATGATGCTGTTATAGTGGCGCACTCAGTATGCAAGCAAATTTGCAAAACAGTGGTGGCCACAGGCCTGGAAAAATTCAGTTTTCATTCCAATCCCAAGAAAGGACAATGCCAAAGAATGTTGAAACTACTGTACAATTGCACTCATTTCACATGCTAGCAAGTAATGTTCAAATCCTTCAAGTGAGGCTTCAATAGTAAGTGAACTGAGAACTTCCAGATGTACAATATGGATTTAGAAAAGGCAGAGGAATCAAAGATCTAATTGCCAACATCTGTTAGATCATATAAAAAGCAATAGAATTCTAGGGGGAAAAAATCTACTTCTGCTTCATTGACTACACTAAAGCCTTTGACTATGTGGATCATAAGAAACTGGATAATTTTTACAAAGATGTAAATACAAGACCACCTTACCTGCCTCTTAGGATACCTGTATGCAGCTCAAGGAGCAACATGTAGAATGAAACAAGGAGCAATGGACTGGTTCTAAATTGGTAAAGGAGTACATCAAGGCTGTATATTGTCACTATCTTATTTAACTTATATGCAGAGTTATTTTTCACTTGCTCTGTCATGTCCATGTCTGTGACCCCATTGACTGCAGAATGTCAGGCTTCCCTGTCCTTCAGTATCTCCTGGGTTTAATCAAACTCATGCCAGTTGAGTCGGTGATGCCATCCAACCATCTCATCCTCTCTGTCATTCCCTTCTCCTCCTGCCTCAATCCCAACATCAGGGATTTTTCCAGTGAGATGGTTCTGCCCATTAGGTTCCAAAGTATTGGAGTTTCAGCTTCAACATCAATTCAATGAATATTCAAGGTTGATTTCCTTTAGGATTGACTGGTTTGATCTCCTTGTAGTTCAAAAGCATCAGTTTGTCGATGTTTAGCCTTTTATATTGTCCACCTCTCACATCCATACATGACTACTGGAAAAACCATAGCTTTGATTATATGGACATTTTTTAGCAAAGCAATGTCTCTGTTTTTCAAAATGCTGTCTATTTTTGTCATTGCTTTTCTTCCCTGAAGCAAGCATACTTCAATTTCATGGCTGATGTCCAAAGTGATCTTAGAGCCAAAGAAAATAAGTCTGTCACTGTTTCCATTGTTTCTCTATCTATTTGTCATGAAATGATGGGACCAGATATCATGATCTTCCCTTTTTGAATACTGAGTTTTAAGCCAGTTTTTTCACTCTCCTCTTTGACTTTCATCAAGAAGCTCTTTAGTTTCTCTTCACTTTCTGCCATAAGGGTGGTGTCGTGCATATCTGAGTTGATTGATATTTCTCCTGGCAGTCTTGATTCAGCTTGTGCCTCATCCAGTTCGGCATTTTGTATGATGTACTCTGCATATAAGTTAAATAAGCAGGATGATAATATACAGCCTTGATGAACTCCCTTCCCAAATTTTAACCAGTCCATTGTTCCATGTTCAGTTTTTTGTTGTTGTTGTTTTTGTTTTTGTTTTTTAATTGGGCAAGTGTTTTTTTTTTTTAAATTTTAAAATCTTTAATTCTTACAGGAGTTCCCAAACATCAACCCCCCTCCCACCTCCCTCCCCATAACATCTCTCTGGGTCATCCCCATGCACCAGCTCCAAGCATGCTGTATCCTGCATCAGACGTAGACTGGCGATTCAATTCTTACATGACAGTATACATGTTAGAATGTCATTCTCCCAAATCATCCCACCCTCTCCCTCTCCCTCTGAGTCCAAAAGTCCATTATACACATCTGTGTCTCTTTCCCTGTCTTGCATACAGGGTCGTCATTGCCATCTTCCTAAATTCCATATATATGTGTTAGTATACTGTATTGGTGTTTTTCTTTCTGGCTTACTTCACTCTGTATAATCGGCTCCAGTTTCATCCATCTCATCAGAACTGATTCAAATGAATTCTTTTTAATGGATGAGTAATACTCCATTGTGTATATGTACCACAGCTTTTTATCCATTCATCTGCTGATACACATCTAGGTTGTTTCCATGTCCTAGCTATTACAAACAGTGCTGCGATGAACATTGGGGTACATGTGTCTCTTCCAATTCTGGTTTCCTCGGTGTGTATGCCCAGCAGTGGGATTGCTGGGTCATAAGGTAGTTCTATTTGCAATTTTTTAAGGAATTTCCACACTGTTCTCCATAGTGGCTGTACTAGTTTGCATTCCCACCAACAGTGTAGGAGGGTTCCCTTTTCTCCACACCCTCTCCAGCATTTATTGCTTGCAGATTTTTGGATCGCAGCCATTCTGACTGGTGTGAAGTGGTACCTCATTGTGGTTTTGATTTGCATTTCTCTAATAGTGAGTGATGTTGAGCATCTTTTCATGTGTTTGTTAGCCATCCATATGTCTTCTTTGGAGAAATGTCTATTTAGTTCTTTGGCCCATTTTTTGATTGGGTCGTTTATTTTTCTGGAATTGAGCTGCATAAGTTGTTTGTATATTTTTGAGATTAGTTGTTTGTCAGTTGCTTCATTTGCTATTATTTTCTCCCATTCAGAAGGCTGTCTTTTCACTTTGCTTATATTTTCCTTTGTTGTGCAGAAGCTTTTAATTTTAATTAGATCCAATTTGTTTATTTTTGCTTTTATTTCCAGAATTCTGGGAGGTGGATCATAGAGGATCCTGCTATGATTTATGTCTGAGAGTGTTTTGCCTATGTTCTCCTCTAGGAGTTTTATAGTTTCTGGTCTTACATTTAGATCTTTAATCCATTTTGAGTTTATTTTTGTGTGGGGTGTTAGAAAGTGATCTAGTTTCATTCTTTTACAAGTGGTTGACCAGTTTTCCCAGCACCACTTGTTAAAGAGATTGTCTTTACTCCATTGTATATTCTTGCCTCCTTTGTCAAAGATAAGGTGTCCATATGTGTGTGGATTTATCTCTGGGCTTTCTATTTTGTTCCATTGATCTATATGTCTGTCTTTGTGCCAGTACCATACTGTCTTGATGACTGTGGCTTTGTAGTAGAGCCTGAAGTCAGGCAAGTTGATTCCTCCAGTTCCATTCTTCTTTCTCAAGATTGCTTTGGCTATTCGAGGTTTTTTGTATTTCCATACAAATCTTGAAATTATTTGTTCTAGTTCTGTGAAAAATGTGGCTGGTAGCTTGACAGGGATTGCATTGAATTTGTAAATTGCTTTGGGTAGTATACTGATTTTCACTATATTGATTCTTCCGATCCATGAACATGGTATATTTCTCCATCTATTAGTGTCCTCTTTGATTTCTTTCATCAGTGTTTTATAGTTTTCTATATATAGGTCTTTAGTTTCTTTAGGTAGATATATTCCTAAGTATTTTATTCTTTTTGTTGCAATGGTGAATGGAATTGTTTCCTTAATTTCTTTTTCTGCTTTCTCATTATTAGTGTATAGGAATGCAAGGGATTTCTGTGTGTTGCTTTTATATCCTGCAACTTTACTATATTCATTGATTAGCTCTAGTAATTTTCTGGTGGAGTCTTTAGGGTTTTCCATGTAGAGGATCATGTAATCTGCAAACAGTGAGAGTTTTACTTCTTCTTTTCCAATTTGGATTCCTTTTATTTCTTTCTCTGCTCTAATTGCTGTGGCCAAAACTTCCAGAAATATGTTGAATAGTAGCGGTGAAAGTGGACACCCTTGTCTTGTTCTTGACTTTAGCGGAAATGCTTTCAATTTTTCACCATTGAGGATAATGTTTGCTGTGGGTAAAAATTAGGGCAGAAATAAATGCAAAAGAAACAAAAGAGACCATAGCAAAAATCAACAAAGCCAAAAGCTGGCTCTTTGAAAGGATAAATAAAATTGACAAACCATTAGCCAGACTCATCAAGAAGCAAAGAGAGAAAAATCAAATCAATAAAATTAGAAATGAAAATGGAGAGATCACAACAGACAACACAGAAATACAAAGGATCATAAGAGACTACTATCAGCAATTGTATGCCAATAAAATGGACAACGTGGAAGAAATGGACAAATTCTTAGAAAAGTACAATTTTCCAAAACTGAACCAGGAAGAAATAGAAAATCTTAACAGACCCATCACAAGCACGGAAATTGAAACTGTAATCAGAAATCTTCCAGCAAACAAAAGCCCAGGTCCAGACGGCTTCACAGCTGAATTCTACCAAAAATTTCGAGAGGAGCTAACACCTATCCTCCTCAAACTCTTCCAGAAAATTGCAGAGGAAGGTAAACTTCCAAACTCATTCTATGAGGCCACCATCACCCTAATACCAAAACCTGACAAAGATGTCACAAAAAAAGAAAACTACAGGCCAATATCACTGATGAACATAGATGCAAAAATCCTCAACAAAATTCTAGCAATCAGAATCCAACAACACATTAAAAAGATCATACACCATGACCAAGTGGGCTTTATCCCAGGGGTGCAAGGATTCTTCAATATCCGCAAATCAATCAATGTAATTCACCACATTAACAAACTGAAAAATAAAAACCATATGATTATCTCAATAGATGCAGAGAAGGCCTTTGACAAAATTCAACATCCATTTATGATAAAAACTCTCCAGAAAGCAGGAATAGAAGGAACATACCTCAAAATAATAAAAGCTATCCATGTTCAGTTTTAACTGTTGCTTTTGACCTGCATGCACATTTCTCAGGAGGCAGATAGGGTGGTCTGGAATTCCATAGGTTTAAGAGTTTTCCACAGTTTTTTGTGATCTACACAGTCAGAGGCTTTAATGTAGTCAATGAAACTGAAATATTTGTTTTTCTGGAAATCTCTAGCTTTTTCTGATTCAACTGATGTTGGCAATTGATCTCTGGTTTCTTTGCGTTTTCTAACAGATAGTATATATGGAAGTTCTCAGTTCATATTCTGCTGAAACCTAGCTTGAAGGATTTTGAGAATTACTTTGGTAGCATGTGCAATGAATGCAATTGTGCAGTAGTTTGAACATTCCTTGGCATTGCCCTTCTTTGGGATTGGAATGAAAACTTAACTTCATTAGTCCTGTAGCCACTGCTGAGTTTTCCAAATTTGTTGGCATATTGAGTGCAGCACTTTCACAGCATCTTCTTTTAGGATTTGAAATAACTCAACTGAAATTCCATTACCTCCACTAGCTTTGTTTGTAGTGATGCTTCCAAAGGTCCGCTTGACTTCACACTGCAGGATGTCTGGCTCTAGGTGACTAATCACATCATCGTGGTGTTTTTGGGTGATTAACATTTTTTTTGTATAGTTATTTTGTGTATCTTTGCCTCTTCTCCTTAGTATCTTTTGATTCTGTTAGGTCTGAACTGTTTATATTTTTTACTGTGCCCACCTTTGCATGAAATATTCCCTTGGTGTCTCTAATTTTCTTGAAGAGATCTCTAGTCCTTCCCATTCTATTGTTTTCCTCAATTTATTTGCATTGATCACTTAAAAAGATTTTTATAATCTCTCCTTGCTATTCTCTGGGACTCTGCATTCAGATGGATATATCTTTCCTTTTCTCACCTGCTTTCACTTGTCTTCTTTTCTCAGCTATTCATAAGACCTCCCTGGAAAACCATTTTGCCTTTTTGCATTTCTTTTTCTTGGAGATGGTTTTGATCACTGCCTCGTATACAAAGTTACAAACCTCTGTCCATAGTTCTTCAGGCACTCTGTCTATCAGATATCATTCCTGGAATATATTTGTCACTTCCACTGTATAATCACAAGTGATTTGATTTAGATATGAATGGCCTACTGGTTTTCCCTACATTCTCCAATATAAGTCTGAATTTGGCAATAAGGAGTTCATGATCTGAGCTGTTTTCAATTTCTGGCTTTGTTTTTGCTGCCTGCATACAGCTTCTCCATCTTTGACTATAACAAATATAATTAGTCTGATTTCTGTATTGAACATCTGTTGATATCCATGTATAGACATCTCTTGTTTTGTTGGAAGAGGGTGTTTGCTATGACTAGTGCATTCTCTTACACCATGCGGAATGCCAGGCTGGATGTAGCTCAAGCTGGAATCAACATTGCTGGGAGAAATATCAATAATCTTCAATATGCAGATGACATGAGCCTAATGGCAGAAACTATAGAATTCTTGATAAAGGTAAATGAAGAGAGTGAAAAAGCTGGATTAAAACTCAACATTCAAAAACTAAGATCATGGCATCTAGTCCCATCACTTCATTGCAAATAAATGGGGAATCAATGGAAACAGTGACGGGCTCTATTTTTTGGGCTCCAGACTCACTGCAGATGATGACTGCAGCCATGAAATTAAAAGATGGTTGCTCCTTGGAAGAAAAGCTATGATAAACCTAGCATATTAAAAAAGCAGAGATAAGACTTTGCCAACCAAGTTCTGTATAGTCAAAGTTATTGTTTTTCCAGTAGTCATTTACAGATGTGAGAGCTGGACCATAAAGAAGGCTGAGTGCCATATAATTGATGCTTTCAAACTGTGGTGCTAGAGAAAGCTATTGAGAGTCCTTTGGACTGCAAGGAGATCAAACCAGTCAATCCTGAAGGAAATCAACCCTGATTATTCATTGGAAGGAATGATGCTGATGCTGAAGTTTCAGTACTTTAGCCACCTGATGCAAAAAGCCAACTCGTTAGAAAAGACTGTGATGCTGTCAAAGATTAAAGGAAGGAGGAGAAGCAGATGACAGAAATGAGATGATTGGATGGCATCACTGACTCAATGGATATGAGTTTGATAAAACTCTGGATGATTGTGAAGGATAGAGATGCCTGGTGTGCTGCAGTCCATGTGGTCATAAAAAGTTGGTCAGGAATGGGGTACTGAATAACAACAATGCTGAAAACAACTCATATATTGACCAACTCTAAAAGGGATCGATGATCTGAGTCTCTTTCCCAATTGAAGATGACAGAAAGCTAAAAATGAATTTAGGGCAGCAGCTCATACGTCAATAATGAATCTTAAAAATTTTGGGGAAAAAAATAAACATGAAAGGCAAAAAAATATGCAAGCTTTGATTTTTTTGGTATACATTGAGAAAAGATGAAAAAGACAAACTTTTGAGATTCCATGTTTAAAATTATAAAACAAAATAAGCAAGGAAGTAACTACCACATTATTCAGAATACGGATTCTCTATAGCCTTGAGGGAAATGTCTGTTATTGAATAGGAAACATGGGGCAACGTGGAGATATGGGGGCTTTGGGAGTGTGGGAATTATCTATCTTGACTGAAATAGTGTTACACAGGTAATTGATGAAACTTCATTTTATGTTGTATGACTTTAATGTATGTTTTAAAATCTTTCAGTAAAATTTAAAAAAAAAACAGAATACATAAAAAGCAGAAGATAAAATGATAGAAACAAATCAAAGTCAAAATACATTAGTAAACCCAAAGGAATGGAATTAATGGTACTAAACTTCTACATTAAAAAATCAGCTTTATATTTTTTTCTTTAAGAGATACTTCAATACAAATAAAGATGAAATATTTGAAATTATGATGTTGGAAAAATATAAAAATTAAAAATTATAATAATGTTATAAAATATATTTTTACCTTATGTAAACAGACTTGCAAGACCTAGAGCAAGACATCCTGGAATGTTAAGTCAAGTGGGCCTTAGAAAGCATCACTATGAACAAAACTAGTGGAGGTGATGGAATTCCAGTTGGGCTATTTCAAATCCTGAAAGATGATGCTGTGAAAGTGCTGCACTCAATATGCCAGCAAATTTGGAACTCAGCAGTGGCCACAGGACTGGAAAAGAGCAGTTTACATTCTAATCCCAAAGAAAGGTAATGCCAAAGAATGCTCAAACTACCACACAATTGCACTCATCTCACATGCTAGTAAAGTAATGCTCAAAATTCTCCAAGCCAGGCTTTGGCAATATGTGAACCATGAACTTCCAGATGTTCAAGCTAGTTTTAGAAAAGGCAGAGGAACCAGAGATCAAATTGCCAACATCCATTGGATCATGGAAAAAGCAAGAGAGTTCCAGAAAAACATCTTTTATTGCTTTATTGACTATGCCAAAGCCTTTGACTGTGTGGATCACAATAAACTGTGGAAAATTCTGAAAGAGATGGGAATACCAGACCACCTGACCTGCCTCTTGAGAAACCTTTATACAGGTTAGGAAGCAACAGTTAGAACTGGATATGGAACAACAGACTGGTTCCAAATAGGAAAAGGAGTGTGTCAAGGATGTATACTGTCACCCTGCTTATGTAACTTCTATGCAGAGTACATCATGAGAAACACTGGGCTGGTGTAAGCACAAGCTGGAATCAAAATTGCTGAGAGCAATATCAATAACCTCATATATGCAGATGACACCACCCTTATGGCAGAAAGTGAAGAGCAGCTAAAAAGCCTCTTGATGAAAGTGAAGGAGGAGAGGGAAAAAGTTGCCTTAAAGCTCAACATTCAGAAAATGAAGATCATGGCATCAGGTCCCATCACTTTATGGGAAATAGATGGGGAAACAGTGGAAACAGTGTCAGACTTTATTTTTCTGGGCTCCAAAATCACTGCAGATGGTGATTTCAGCCATGAAATTAAAAGATGCTTACTCCTTGGAAGAAAAGTTATGACCAACCTAGACAGCATCTTGAAAAGCAGAGACATGACTTTGCCAACTAAGGTCCGTCTAGTCAAGGCTATGGTTTTTCCTGCGATCATGTATGGATGGGAGAGTTGGACTGTGAAGAAAGCTGAGTGCCGAAGAATTGATGCTTTTGAACTGTGGTATAGGAGAAGACTCTTGAGTCCCTTGGACTGCAAGGAGATCCAACCAGTCCATTCTGAACGAGATCAGCCCTGGGATTTCTTTGGAAGGAATGATGCTGAAGCTGAAACTCCAGTACTTTGGCCACCTCATGCAAAGAGTTGACTCATTGGAAAGGATTCTGATGCTTGGAGGGATTGGAGTGGGGGCAGGAAAAGGGGATGACAGAGGATGAGATGGCTGGACGGCATCACGGACTCAATGGACGTGAGTCTGAGTGAACTCTGGGAGTTGGTGATGTACAGGGAGGCCTGGCGTGCTGCAATTCATGGGGTCCTAAAGAGTCGGACATGACTAAGTGACTGAACTGACTGACTGACTTAAGACCAAAGTATTAGTGATAAATTTATTACTGTGTCAGTTGCTCAGTCAGATTGACTCTTTGTGACCCTAGGGACAGTAGCCCACTGGGCTCCTCTGTGCATGGAATTCTTGCAAGAATACTAGGGTGAGTTGTCATTCCCTTTTCCAAGGGATCTTCCCAACCCAACCCAGGAATTGAACCCGGTTCTCCTGCACTGCAGTCAAATTTTTTTACCATCTGAGCCACCTATATATTTATAAAATATTTAACTGATAAGAAAGATGTAACAATTCTAAGATATTATGAATATAAAAGAAAATCAAATCTAAAAGAGATGAAAACAGACATCTCCCCCCAAAACAAAGAATTACAACAATATAGTATGTGATTTTTATAAACTTGTCTCTATCCTTGACATTATAAGGACAAATACAAATTAAAAGAAAGACTTAATTTTCCCCTCTCCCTTTTCTTAGAGTTTTTACTTTAGAAAAAAATATCAGTTCTTTTTCCCTCTCTTTGAAATGTATGTAAATCTTTTTAAGGTAAATAAGCCACTTTCAGCTTTAAGATTCAGGCATGTCTTTCTCAAGGAACAAGAAACTATATCTTTGAAATATAATCATTTTGGGAATATCCCTTGCAGAAGGGAATGGCAACCCACTGCAGTATTCTTGCCTGGAGAATTTCATGGACAGAGTAGCCTGGCAGTCTACTGTTTATGGGGTCACAAAGAGTTGGTCACAACTGAACAAGTAACACTTTTACTTGTCCAAGCCTCTTTTAGCTATAAAATTCAGGCATGTCTTTCTCAAGAATCTGGAAGCTATGTCTTTGAAATATAATTATCAAGGAAGAAAATGCCACTGCCAGACACCTCACTCCCAAAGTACTTCCTGTCATGAAGATGAGAAGTTTGTTTTTCCTTTGGATAAAATCAGTTAACTAACACAGCTGGTTTCCCAGTTGCCAGGTAAATCTAAGGTTACTGTGTGGCACATGGTATTGTCAAGTACTCTTACTTGGGGGACTACTTACTGTTTATCTTGAGGACATATATACAATGGGTTGTGCCTGCTTGACTTATAAAAGGGTTAGATTTTTATGTGTCTTTGCATAGTCTCAGTGAATCCTTGTGATGCACACTATGTTTCCTATATATTCAATAATAAAGCCATCTTGTTTCTATTCTACCTTTGTGGAAGGATCTTCTGGATGGAGAGAAGAGTATGTTTTTAATTGCATTTCCCCAGTTATTTGTGAAATATCATAAACCAGTAGAGAAGACTTGAACAAGTTAAGTAATAAACTTGATTTACTGGATACCCTGGTGGCTCAGACGGTAAAAGCGTCTGCCTGCAATGTGGGAGACCCTGGTTCGATCCTTGGGTTGAGAAGATCCCCCTGGAGAAAGAAATGGCAACCCACTCCTGCACTCTTGCCTGGAAAATCCCATAGATGGATGGAGGAGCCTGGTAGGTTATACTCCACAGCATCCCAAAGAATCAGGCACGACTGAGAGGTTTCACTTTCACTTTCATAAATAACTACACCCAACTTCAGAAAGCACATATTTTTCCCATACCAAAGTATCATACTCACAAAATATCTTTACAAATGAAAAGAAACAACTACCATGTAGGTGAAGTTCTCTGTCTACAGTGGAATTAATTAAGAAATAAATACCCCAAAATAATTGGATTAAAAATGCTTGCAAATTTAGAAACTTATGATGCAACACTTACAAATAACAGGTGAATCAATAGAGATGAATTTTAATGAGAACACTTCCTATCAAAACATGAAGTGAAGTGAAGTCGCTCAGTCGTGTCTGACTCTTTGCAATCCACAGACTGTACCCCACCAATCTACTTTGTCTATGGGATTCTCCAGGCAAGAATACTGGAGTGGGTTGCCATTTCCTTCTCCAGGGGCTCTTCCTGACCCAAGGATCAGACCTAGGTCTCTCACATTGCAGGCAGACACTTTAACCTCTTCACCACCAGGGAAGCTCAATGTAATTGATTCTTTTAAAGCGAAATGTATAGCTTGTGGAAGTAAATGAAGCAAACCACATGAGAGCAAGCACAGCTTATTTGTTCAGAGCTTGCTGCAGCATTGAAGTCAGCTACTATCACCTGCATTTTGGAAGAGACTCAAACACAGGATTGGGAAAGCTTTGTAGTGACCCTATAACCCCTGCCTACTGGCATCCTGAGTTCAAACAAAGACGGAAGAAATATTGTGAAATGGGATATCTCCTGCCATATCAATAAACAAAGATATAAGAGCCATCAGTGATTTCCAGCATCCAGATATGGATTTCTGAGCCTGGAGGGCCCCAAGACAATGCCTGTGATTTGACAGCCATCAGCCACTCCCTACAGTGAGCAAGAACTTAAGGATGTAATAGAATCAAGAGGCAGGATATTAGCCCCAGGTAGCTGAGATACATATGAAAGGAATGGATTAAGTGAACCCAGTTGCTTGCATCATTACATACATAGAAGAGAGCTAAATTCCTTAACTTGAGATATCTGGTTTCCTTAATGATAATCTTTGATGTTCAGACTATCTGCCCCTCTTTGTTGCAAATTTCTATATAACCTAACTCCCTCTCCTGCCTCAGAGCTGTTTCTCAGGGTTACGTGAAATTCTGCCTCCATGCTTGAAGTCCTAAGAATTCTCACAGAAAAAATATAACTCTCAACTTTCAGGTTGTGACCATATTTCATAATTGACAACATAATGACATTAAGTTTAGGACAGAAATCCAAGTCAGCTAACAACTATATATTATCTAAATAAAATTAGATGTAACAATAATATGATCGACTTAAGTAATTATGGAAAGATTGATTAAAAACAAAAATCTTCATTAATGTTATAAGCTGTTCAACAACCAGAGACAGTAGAGAATTTTCTTATCTACCATAAATACCCAGTGAACATTCTGCTAACCACTACAATATTGTAAAGTAATTAGCCTACAATTAAAATTTTTTAATTTTTTTTTTAAAAATCACTAATTTACTTTAGTATCCATAATAAGACAAAGTTGCTCACTTTTACTGTCTAATACTGAAATGGAGAAAATCCATGCAGGTGGCACTGATGGTAAAGAATCCGCCTGCCAGTGCAGGAGATATAAAAGATGTGGGTTTGATCCCTGTGTCTGGATTGTCCCCTGGAGAAGGAAATGGCAACCCACTCCAGTATTCTGGCCTGGAAAATCCCATGGATAGAGGAGCCTGGTAGGCTCCTAGTAGTCCATGTAGTCGCAGAGTCGGACACGACTGAGCAACTTCATTTTCACTTTCCATTATTCTTGCTTGGAAAATCCCAGGGACATAGGAGTCTGGCTGGCCAGTACAAGGCGCCACAGAGTCAGATACAACTGAGGTGACTTAGCATGCACACACTGGAATGGAGACATAAGAACTGAAAGTATAAAAACCAAACTCATGTATAGAAACACAGTATAAAAGCCAATAGAATATACATAAGCTATCTGTGACTGATTGATGTTGATGTATGGCAAAAACCATCACAATATTGTAAATATCCTCCCCCTAAAAATTAATTAATTAATTAAAAATAACCTATAGAACAGTGGGAAAAAAAAGAATGCTTAGAAAAAAAATGCTTAGATTTACTAGGGTGGGATTATATTAGAAGCAATATATGAAAGCAGTTACTTTATTCACTGACTACAAATATTTACAAGCATGAGTTTTCAAAAGACATTTATTATAGTTGATAGAAATTCAGTTGCAACACAAATACAGCAATATAATTTATCTAGGGATGAATGTAACAATAGCTATATAAAATCTTTATGGAGAAAATTATAAAAATTCATTTAGCAACATTAAGAAAACATGACAAATTAAATGATATTCCTAGAAAAATTTTCTTTAATGAAAATATTATTTCTCCCAAAATGTATGTGTAGTGATGTCTCATTGTGGTTTTGATTTGCATTTCTCTGATGAGTAGTGATGTTGAAACCCCTTTCATGTACTTGGGGGATATTTGTATGTTGTTTTTGGGCAAATGTTTATTCAAACACTTTTTTCTCTCTCTTTTTTTTTTTTTTTCTCTTGAGTTGTAGAAGTTTCTTATATATTATGGGTATGAGACTCTTATCAAATACATGATTTGCATTTGTGTTCACCTGTTCTGTAGGTTGCCTTTTCCTTCTATTTCTTAATTCTTTCATTTTTTGTTTCATAAATTGTACAAAAGTTTTTTGGTTTGATGTCATCTCACTTGCCTATTTTTACTTTTCTTGCCTGTGTTTTTTATGTCATTTCCAGGAAATCATTGCTGAGACTAATGTCAAGAAACTTTCTCTGTGATTTGTCTTCTAGGAGTTTTACAGCTTGCATTTAAGTCTTTAATAAATTTTGAGTTGATTTGTGTGTATAGTTTAAGTTAAGGGTCCAAATTTAATCTTTTACACATAAGTATCCAGTTTTCCCAACACCTTTTGTTGACGAAATTGTCCTTCTTCATTTTATGTTCTTGATGCCCTATCAAAGGTCACTTGACCATAGATGTGCGGGCGTATTTCTGGGTTACCTCTTCTGTTTCATTGGTCGGTATGTCTGTCTTTATGTCATGATCATGTCATTTTAATTACTGTAGTGAAGTGAAGTGAGGTGGCTCAGTTGTGTCCGACTCTTTGCAACCCATGGACTGTACCCCACCAAGCTCCTTTGTCCATGGGATTCTCCAGGCAAGAATACTGGAGTGGGTTGCCATTTCCTTCTCCAGGAGATCTTCCTGACCACCCAGGGATCGAACCCAGGTCTCCCACATTGCAGGCAGACACTTTAACCTCTGCACCACCAGGGAAGCTCAATTGCTGTAGTTTTGAAATATATTTTAAAGTCAAGAAATTTGGTCTCTCTGTCTTTATTCTTCTTTCTCAAGATTGCTTTGGTTATTTGTGTGTGTGTGGGTGGTTCCATGCAAACTTTATAAGTTTGTTTTCCTTATCTATAAAAAATACTGTCAGGATTTTGATGGAGATAATATTGAATCTCCAGACGACTTTGTGTAGTATGCACATTTTACTAATATTAAGTTTTTCATTTCCTGAACATGGATTGTCTTATCATTTTTAATATATTCTTTAATGTTTCCTTTACATTTTGAAGTTTTCAGTGTACAAGTATTTGATCCTCATATTTAAAGTATTTTATTATTTTATAATCTACCAAGACCATATCATGAAGAAGTAGAAAATCTGAACAAATCACTAATGTGTTGGGGGATTAAATAAGTAATCAAAAGTATCCATTTAAATTATTATTCAGTGTTATAGATAGTAGAAAAAAATATGTGCTTTAAGGGCATATATATTTAATGTAACTATAGATAACTGATATTGGTATTTAAGGAAAACTATCCATTACTAGTATCATTTATAACAAGTTAAAGTAAAACAAGCTACCAAACTACTGAGGTAGGAGACCATTTTTACTTATTTTGTTATAAAAAGTGGAGATATTGTTTGTTGACTATTGAAAATATGATGTATATCTATATGAAGATCCTATAGTTTAAATTTGCTTCATCCTCAACAATCTTGTACATCAATCATTTTTGTCCATAAGTTAAAGCAAGAAACTCTGAGCTTAGGAAGCTAATAATTTCCAAACTTTGCAGCTTATAAAATAATACATTTTGGATTCATTCTAGAGCTTCCTGACTACCAACCTGATGTTCTTGTCCCCAGCATGGACACCAGGTTTCCTAACACATTTTGAACATTTTCATGACTTTTCTCCCAAATGTGATCCTGATAGATCAGTGAAGTTCATCTTGTAAAAGCATGAAACTGCAAACTCTCACAGTCTCCTTACCTGTCAGCTTTTCAAAAACTTTCTCAGCTTTGAGCTACATGGATTTGCATTTGGGAAAATAACAAGTTGTGATTCAACAGGGAAGTACTGGAAACAGAAAGCCATTTAATGCTCCACACTTCTGTCTCAGTGCTGGCATGCAAATACATAAACATATCCTCACATTTATGTATCTGATTTTTTTATTGTTTATTTTTATTTATTTACTTATTTTTGTTTTTTAAATTTTACTTCTTTTAATTGGAGGATAATTACAATATTGTGATGGATTTGCCATACATCTATATGAATCAGCCACAGGCATACATGTGTCCGCTCCCTCCTGAGCCCCACTCCCGCCTCTGGCCCCACCTCTCCCTCCAGGTTGTCATGTCATCCCCTTTGACATGCAGAGGGCTGCTTTTAGTGGCCTGCATCATACATCCCACTGGCTATCTATTTTACTTATGGGTAATGTATATGTTTCAATGCTCTTCTCTCTCTAAAAGGATTAGTTCTCTGAAAGATTAATTGAAGGATAGTTGATTTACAATATTGCTTTGATTTCTGCCATACATCAACGTGAATTAGCCATCTGTCTCCTTCTTGAACCTCCCTCCCACCCCTCATCCTTTCCCACCCCTTTAGGTTGTTACAGAGCCCTGGTTTGAATTCTCTGGGTTATACAGAAAAAATTCCCATTGACTATCAGTTTTACATAGGGTAGTATGTATGCTTCCATGCTACTTTCTCCATTCATCTCACCCTCTTCTTCCTCCCTACCACCCATGCCCATAAGTGTGTTCTCTGTGTCTGTATTTCCATTGCTGCCCTGCAAATAGTACCATCATCAGTACCATCTTTCTAGATTCCATTCATATGTTTTAATATATGATCTTTGTTATGTATCTGATATTGTACTGTATTAATTTTTACAGCAGTTTGTTAGGATAATCAGTGTGCTGTATTTTAAATCTGGATTATAGATAAAATTATCCATAGACTATTTATTTTATAAGGACTGTGGTGATTACTGGAATTAATACTATTACTAATGCTATTTTAGTACATGTGCTAGGCACTGTAGTAAATTATGCATTTGGTCAATTTATGACAAAGGAGCTAAGAATACACAATGGGGAGTGATAGTCTAATAAATGGTGTTGTAAGAACTGGCCAGCCACATGAAAACAAAAAAAGAAAGAAAAAAAACGGACCACTATCTTATACCATACAGAAAAATTAATTCAAAAGAGAGTTTCGTTTCAGTTCAGTTCAGTCGCTCAGTCGTGTCCGACTCTGCGGCCCCACGAATCACAGCACGCCAGGCCTCCCGGTCCATCACCATCTCCCGGAGTTCACTCAGACTCACGTCCATTGAGTCGATGATGCCATCCAGCCATCTCATCCTCTGTCATCCCCTTCTCCTCCTGCCCCCAATCCCTCCCAGCATCAGAGTCTTTTCCAATGAGTCAACTCTTTGCATGAGGTGGCCAAAGTACTGGAGTTTCAGCTTTAGCATCATTCCTTCCAAGGAAATCCCAGGGCTGATCTCCTTTAGAATGAACTGGTTGGATCTCCTTGCAGTCCAAGGAACTCTCAAGAGTCTTCTCCAACACAACAGTTCAAAAGCATCAATTCTTCGGTGCTCAGCTTTCTTCACAAGCACTTGAATATAATACGTAAAACCACAGATTTGCTCCCAAGGTTTTTCAGTCCATTAAATTCCTCATCACATAATTTGCACTAACTGACTCTAAAATTAACTATAGTGCCAAGGCTGGGGAAAATCAGTAATTGTTGACAAGGCAGGCCATTTTTTTTCCCCATCAGGTATTGTGCTTGACTATATATAAGTTATTGGAAAAATCCTAAGTGTCTGTGGAAGCAAAAACTTTGAAGAAAATTCTAAACAGCCCTTTCTTTGAAGATAGCCACCACAGGAAACATGATTTTACCAACTACATAGATTTTTGTCTACAGTGATGATAAATTCTGTAAAATGAAACGATCGAATTATAAAGTAAAACTTTGAGGTGAAACACCCACTATGATGACTATAATCAAAAGAATGGAAAATAACAGGTGTTGAAAAGTACGTGGAGATATCAGAGTGCTTGTGGAATGCTAGTGGGGATGTAAAATGATTTTGTTCACCGCTATCAAAAATAGTTGCTTTTGTGTGTTCTCAATCGTGTCCGACTCCTTACAACCCCGTGGACTGTAGTCCGCCTTACTCCTCTGTTCCTGACATTTCCCAGATGCAAATACTGGAGTGGATTGCTATTTCCTCCTCCAGGGGATCTTGGAGTGTCCTTAAGTTAAAACCAGAATTACTATACGACTAGAAGTTCCACTCCTAAGCTGTGTAACCCAACATACTGAAAACATATACTCTAACAAATAGCTGTACATTGATGTTTATGGCAAAAATATTTGCAATAGCCAAAATGTCAGTATGGACACAGCTCAAATATCAATGGATAAATGAATAGACAAACTGTAGTAAATTTACATACCATGGAATATTACTCAAACAAAAAAGGAGTTAAATACTGATACATGCTAAAGACATAGATGAAGGTAGAAAATAGTATGCTCAGTGAGAGAGTCAAGATGCAAAAAGTCACATATTCCATGTGTCCATTGAGATTATAAACATCCAGAACATGTCTTCAGTACAGTAGTGACAGAAAGCAGATAGGTGGTTGTCAGGGAATAGGAGGAGACATAAAGAGGGAATAATTGCTTAATGAGTACAAAGTTTTATTTTGGGATGAGGAAATGTTTTGTAACTAGTTCAAGCAGTAGTTGTATAACATTGTAAATAAATTAAATGTCACTGAATTATTCACTTTAAAATGTTTAATCTGATGTTATGTGAATCAGTTTAAAAAAGGAAAATAATCGCATCAATTAAAAAAAGGAAAATAAAGTTGAAGTAAAAGTAAATTTTGATGAGTTAGGCCAGAATAATTAATGTACTGGAGGACAAGAAAAGCTGGCAATTTCCCAGAGGCAATAAAATCTAATGAAGAATTGAGTATATTGTAAAGAAAAAACACAGCCAAATACATGATATTAATTATTTCCAAAGAAAAAGTTTTTTAAAAAATTTAAATAATATTCAGTGGTATACAGGAAGTACCATTTTCTGAGCTTACAAAAAAAAATCTAATTTTGCATATGCAAATACCTTACCACATATAAGAGTCTTTCAAAAAAGTAAATAGTTCTAATAGTACTTCAAAGAATGTAATATAAAAACAAATCCTGTGCACACTTTAGTTATGCAGATGTTCTACAAAGAAGTATGTCGGCATATCAGTCTTCCTTCAGACATTTATTCATTAAATTTAATGTAGAAAAAATAAAATTATTTTATTGAGAGTCTTGAAATGAATGGTACTAACAAAACTGTATAGCCTGAAAATTTTATTCATGCATGAATTTTGTAGACTTCATACAGGAATGTTTTAGTTTTACAAGACTGGGTAAAACTACACAAAGCTGGACAAAGTAATTGGTTTTATTTTCACAAAGGAAAATATTTGAAAGAACACAAAAGTATGAAACGTGGAAATACTACAGAAAGCAGACTAGAGATTCCTCAAAAAACTAAAAATAGCACTATTTTGATTCAGTAACTCCAATCCTGGTTATATATCTTAAGAAAAGAGAAACAATATTTAGAAAAGATATATGTACCCCAGTGTTCACAGTAGAACTTTTTACAACTGCCAAGAGATGGAAGCAATTTAAAAGTCGATCAACAGAGAAGTAGATAAAGAAGATGTAATTTATATCATGTATATTTTATATTTTATATATATTATATATAATTATATTATATACAGGGCTTCCCCAATGGCTCAGTGGTAAAGAATCCACCTTTAATACAGGAGACATGGGTTCTATCCCAGAGTTGGGAAGATCCCCTGGAGGAGGGTATGGCAACCCACTCCAGTATTCTTGCCTGGAGAATCCCATGGACAGAGGAAGCTGGTGGGCTATGCTGCATAGTGTCCCTAAGAGTCAAACATTACTGAAGTGACTGAGCATGCACACATGCATATATTATATATATTATGTATATATGATGGGATGTTACTCTCAGAAAAAGAAATAAAATTTGTGGTTACCAGAGGTGACTGGGTTATTGGGAGGAGGAACTGAATGGAAGTGATCAAAAAGTATAAACTTTCTGTTACAAATAAGTACTAGGGATGTATGAAAGTTAAGAGAGCAAATCCTAAGATTTTATCAAAAGAATTTTTTCTATTTGTTTAAATTTGCATCTGTAGAAGATGGTGAATGCTCATTAAATGCATTGTGGCTGTCACTTTCTGATATATGTAACTCAGATCATTATACTCTACACTCTAAACTTTGTCAGTTCTAGGTGTCAATTATATCTCATTGAAACTGGGGAGGAAAGTGCCAATAAAAGAAAAAAAACAAAAAAACCCAAACATCTATCCCTCCCCTTAAAATAGACTATTAGGTACATTTCTAAAATTAGCAACTCTACTGTGGTATGTTAGAATCTGTTGATATTTCTAATGTCACGAATGATTGGGAGTTATTGAAATGAAAGTGTTAGTCACTCAGTTGTGTCTGGCTCTTTTGCAATCCCATGGATTGTAGCTCGCCAGGCTCCTTTGTCTGTGGAATTCTCCAGGCCAGAATACTGGAGTGGTTAGCCATTCCCTTCTCCAAGGGATGTTAGAAACCGAGGGATCAAACCCAGGTCTCCTGCACTGCACATGGACCCTTTCCAATTTGAGCCACCAGGGAAGCCTATATCTATGTATGAAGTGAAGTGAAGTGAAAGTCGCTCAGTCATGTCCAACTCTTTGTGACCCCATGGACTATACAGTACATGGAATTTTCCAGGCCAGAATACTGAAGTGGATAGCATTTCCCTTCTCCAGAGGATCTTTCCAATCCATATACACAAATAAATATATATATAATATATATATTCCAGTTATAAGTTTTACACGGTAAAAAATTTTACAGCATTTTGAGTATGGCAATAGAAATTATGTATATGTAACTATTATATGTATACATATGTATATATATGTATATATTCTTTTCACAAAAGGGTCAATAAAGTGAATATCATTCTATAACTTATGTTTTGTAGAGCATAGCATAGTTAAACATGGCAGAACATCTGGAACACTATCCTTATATTCTAATTGGTGGTAGCCTTTAGAAAGCAGGATTAATCATGGAGGTATTTATATCATTTTGTTTTAGAGAAAGCATTGATATTATAATTTAAATTATGTAAGGAAGAGAGAAGTGCTTCCCTGGTAGTGGCTCAGATGGCAAAGAATTCACCTGCAATGCAAGAGATCCTGGTTCAATCCCTGCATGGAGATTTCCTGGAGAATAGAATGGCAACTGATTCCAGTATTCTTTTCTGGAGAATCCCATGGACAGAGGAGCCTGCCAGGCTATAGTCCATGGAGTCTCAAAGTGTCAGACAAAACTGAACAACTAAGTACACACACAAATACACAGCAGGAGAGAAAAATAAAATTTTAATTAAGCATAAATTGTTAATAGAATGATTTTTATCAGATAATTCAAGTGTCAAAAGAGTTTTTTAAAAATGCACGTACTATAAAGGCAATTAAGAATAAAAATATACAGAAGCACTAATAATATGTACACAAAAATCATGATAGAAAGGGAAAATATGAAGGTATAAGAACAATGATTTCTTAATTTTACTAGGTATAATTAGATTTTGGATGTTGATAATTAAATAAATGTTTTAAATAAACGAGGCACAATCAGAACAAATATCTCTATTGCAACAAAGATAATGCATCTGTGAAATTTTAAGGATAGATTTTAAAAATTTTGTATTCAGGAAACAATTTATTTTAATTAGATTGATTCTTCTGAAATTTAGTTTATATTTCAAAAATTTGAACTTTATTTCACAAAACCTAATGAACACTTACAGAAAGAAAGAGAGTATTTTGAGCCCTCCCAGAGGGAGATAGGGCTTCCCAGGTCATACTAGTGATAAAGAACCACCCTGCCAATGCAGGAGATGCAAGAGATGTGGGTTCGATCCTTGGGTTGGGAAGATCCCCTGAAGAAAGGCATGGCAACCCTATTCAGTATGCTTGCCTGGAGAATCTCATGAATAGAGGAGCCTGGCAGGTTACAGTCCATAGATAGGGTCACAAAGAACAGGACGCAAATGAAGCGACTTAGCACACATGCATAGAGGGAGATAAAAATTATAAATAGTATTTAGCTAATTTTATCATACATTTTACTGAAGTAGTGATAAAACTGTCAATTATGGCTTATTACAAAAATAAATTTGATTTAATATGAGGTTTTATTTGCGCATATATCATGTGCCAAAGGTCCACAAGTGAACACTTTTCCTAAAATGTCAGTATCACTAAACTCATGATACAATTAGTAAGACCATCATAAAACTGCTGCTGTCAATTCTGTGATAATAATAATGTTAATCTTAGTATTATGACTGGCTAACAAAAACCTTCAATATTCTAATAGCAATCTGTATATAGCACAATTTGAGATAGAAATGTATGTTGTGGCTGTTGTTCAAAAGCCAACACCTTCTGGTAGAACTGAACTGAATGTTTATTTACTAGAGGAGATGACTAGGAGCAGAGGGCTCTTTTAGGAGAGGCTAAATATTTATCTTTCTTAATGCCCTAGAAGAGAAAGTTGTATGGACAAAGAAAACATGGACAACTCTGAGATAAAAAAGTTTCAGAAAAAGTTGACTCTGACTGAAGACATTTTAGAAACATTTATCCAGTTTATTTACCCCTATTTTCTTCCTAAGTTCTCTGGTAGCTCAGCTGGTAAAGAATCTGACTGCAGTACAGGAGACCCCCGTTCAATTCCTGGATTACGAAGATTCCCTGGAGAAAGGATAGGCTACCCACTCCGTATTCTTGGGCTTCCCTGGTGGCTCAGATGATAAAGAATCTGCCTTCAATGTGGGAGACCTGGGTACGATCCCCGGGATGATAAGATCCTCTGGAGGAGGGCATGGTAACCCACTGAAATATTCTTGCCTGGAGAATTCCATGGACAGAGGAGCCTGGCAGGCTACAGTCTATGAGGTCACAGAGTCGGACATGACTGAGTGACTAAACACACATATGTAAGTTGTGTCATGAAAATTAAAGCAATCTGTTTCTATATTACAGTGTTCTTTTAAGTTTTCAGGTAAATTTTGTAAGTGTTAAGAAAGATAGAGTTACATATCTAAAAAAATAAATAATCTTCCCATAGATATAAGCTGAATTTATAAAGTATGGCTGCTTAGTGATAGTGGAATATTAAAATGGATATTTAAAAAAATTATATTTTAAATTATATGTTAATTAAATTTCAGAGAAACTTCAAAAGGAAAATAGTAATCATATGAACAGGTGCCCCAAATATATACAATGAAGTCATATACTATGCAGTTATATATATTTAAACATGAATAATTAATGTCTATTTACATTGTAGACTTAAAATTAATATGGAAAACAGGCTGAAGGTTTGCATAGGAAATAAGCCCAGATCAGTGTTGTGAGATAGAAGATAAAAAAAACAAATTTCAGAATTTGAGACAGCAAAGCGAGTTGGTCTTCCATATTTCTAAAATGGCTTACAAAAAATATATAGATAAAATGGGCAAAGTACATATTCTATCATGATAGAGAATATTTTCCCAGAGATTAGTAATAATTTTAATTTTGAAAAATTATACTAAGTCCTGAGCAAGATGAATGAAACAAATCTGTACCAAATGAATATAATAAAATGGTAGGACGTCAAAAAATAAAGAAACATGCCAACTCATACTACTGGAAACAATATAGTGGGAAATATCACAATTCTGGCATTAGAATTTGTCCTAAAGATAATACTAGCTTACTTTGTTTTTGTGTGTATATGTGTACGTGTTTTGTGTGATTCCTTTTCCTGTTTTTTTTTTTTTTAATTAGTTGAGACACTGACATGTATCACTATGCAAATCTAAGGTGTACAAATTGTTGATTTGTTACACTTATACAATATATGATTAGCACTCAGCTTTAGCTAACTGCTGTGTCACTTCACATCACTATCATCTCATTTTTGTGGTGAGAAAAATTAAGTTCTGGTCTCTTTTCAACTTTAAAGATAAAGTTTCAATTTGGCCTGATTGAATCCATTGACCGAAACTTCATGCTCTGTGTGGATGTGTGTGTTTGTGTGTATGTGTATGATGAGTCAATAAGAAAAATATTCCTATGTAACAGATAAAGCTTAGTGTCTCTAAATTTAGACTTCATAAAAACTCATTTTCCAATCTTCCTTCCTTGAATAAAGTAAAAGTGATTAAAATGTTCAATTATACAATCAACTGACAAATAACAATCTACATGACACATTCAAGAAAGGAATTAAACTCAACATAGCACAAAGATACTAAAATTAGCCTACTTCTGAGTAATTGTTTAAAATCTTGTAGATACAAATGCAATTACTAATTTTCCCTGACCTTTCTGATTACGGGCTTTGAATAAAGACATTTCAACCTTCTATTAGAGAAAAATGCTCTTCATTTTGGATTTTGAGTGACATTTTAAAATTATAATGTTAGAATTTTTTAACAAGTGATAAATCCTCATTTTAAAAATAAACTCACATGATAGAGAATAATGCAAAGAATAAAGTATCACTTTAAATCTCACCATCAAGAATATTTGTTAGCATTTGTCAAATACTTTATAAATTAATAAAATATATATTTCATAAATTGGTATGAGTTACAAAAAGAAGTATGAGTGAATTGATAAGAAAAGATCAATTAAATTTTAGCAAAATTAATAAATCATAAAAATGAAAAGACAATCTATGAAATGGGAGAAAATATTTGCAAACCTCATATCAATCTGATAAGGGTAATCATCCAAAGTATATAAGAAACTCATAAAGGTCAATAGCAAGAAAACAATGATTTATTAATGGACAGAGTATTGTATAAACAAATTTCCAAAGAAGACATTCAGTTGACCAAAAAATATATGAAGATGTGCTCAACATCAAAAATAACATCAACAGTCATCAGGAAAGTACATATCCAAATAACAATGAGTTTCATTTTATACTTGTTAGAAATGTAAAGTACACTTATTAGAATGGCTACCATCAATAAGACAAGAGATAGAATGTGGAAAAAAAAGGAACTCTAGTGCACTGAAGGTAGGACTGTGAGATGTTCCAGCCAGTATGGAAAACACTTCATGCTGGAGGTTCATTATTGAGTGAAAAGTAGAACCACCATATGATTCAGTAATCCCACTCCTGGGTGTATAAAAAAGAAAATGAAATCATTAACAGATATCTGCACTCCCATGTTGGTTGCAGAGTTACTCACAGTAACCAAGATATGGAAACAAAGGGTCTCTCTACAGATGAATAAAAGAGATATTTTGCACACATAATGGGATATTATTCAGCCATGAGGAAGAAGGAAATCTTGCCATTTGTGATGATATGGATGGGCTTTGAGGGCATTATATTAAGTTAAATTGTATGCTATCACTTTAAAAATCCAAGTTACAGTCATACAAATTGAAGCAGAAGGAAGGAAGGATGGGGGTCACCAGGGGCTGAGGGATGGAGGAAATGGGAGATGTTGACCAAAGGATACACATTTTTGGTTATAAGTTGCATAAGTTCTGGGATCTAATGTACAGCCTGGTGACTATAGTTAAAATAATACTGATATTATATAATTGAAAGCTGCTGAGAGGTTAGGTCTTAAATGTTCTCATCACACACACACGTGGACAAACACACACACACACACACAATGGTAAATACACAGGTGATGGAAATCTTAACTAACCCTATTGTGATAATCATTTCACAATATTTAAGTATCAAATCTTCATTTTTTATCCCTTGAACTTACAAAATATTGTCTGTCAGTTATATCTTGATATAGATGTGGTAATATTTTATTTTTTAAAATTTATTTATTTTAATTGGAGGTTAATTACTTTACAATATTGTATTGGTTTTGCCATACATCAACATGAATCCGCCATGGGTATTCATGTGTTCCCCATCCCTGAACCTCCCTCCCACCTCCCTCCCTGTACCATCCCTCTGGGTCATCGCAGTGCACCAGCCCCAAGCATCCTGTATCATTCATCAAACCTGGACTGGTGATTCATTTCATATATGATATTACACATGTTTCAATGCCATTCTCCCATATCATCCCACCCTCCCCCTCTCCCTCTCCCACAGAGTCCAAAAGACTGTTCTATACATCTGTGTCTCTTTTGCTGTCTCACATACAGGGTTATCATTGCCATCTTTCTAAATTCCAGATATATGTGTTAGTATACTATATTGGTATTTTTCTTTCTGGCTAACTTCACTCTGTATAATCGGCTCCAGTTTCATCCACCTCATTAGAACTGATTCAAATGTATTATTTTTAATGACTGAGTAATACTCCATTGTGTATGTGTACCACAGTTTTCTTATCCATTCATCTGCTGATGGACATCTAGGTTGCTTCCATGTCCTGGCTATTATAAACAGTGCTGCGATGAACACTGGGGTACACGTGTCTCTTTCCATTCTGGTTTCCTCAGTGTGTATGCCCAGAAGTGGGGTTGCTGGGTCATAAGACAGTTCTACTTCCAGTTTTTTAAGGAATCTCCACACTGTTCTTCACAGTGGCTGTACTAGTTTTCATTCCCACCCACAGTGTAAGAGGGTTCCCTTTTCTCCACACCCTCTCTAGCATTTATTGCTTGTAGACTTTTGGATAGCAGCCATTCTGACTGGTGTGAAATGTTACCTCATTGTGGTTTTGATTTGCATTTCTCTGATAATGAATGATGTTGAGAATCTTTTCATGTGTTTGTTAGCCATCTGTATGTCTTCTTTGGAGAGATGTCGGTTTAGTTCTTTGGCCCATTTTTTGATGGGGGTCATTTATTTTTCTGAAATTGAGCTGCATAAATTGCTTGTATATTTTTGAGGTTAGTTGTTTGTCAGTTGCTTCATTTGCTATTGTTTTCTCCCATTCAGAAGGCTGTCTTTTCACCTTGCTTATAGTTTCCTTTGTTGTACAGAAGCTTTTAATTTTAATTATGTCTCATTTCTTTATTTTTGCTTTTCTTTCCAATATTCTGGGAGGTGGGTCATAGAGGATCCTGCTGTGATTTATGTCAGAGAGTGTTTTGCCTATGTTCTCCTCTAGGAGTTTTATAGTTTCTGGTCTTACATTTAGATCGTTAATCCATTTTGAGTTTATTTTTGTGTATGGTGTTAGAAAGTGATCTAGTTTCATTCTTTTACAAGTGGTTGACCAGTTTTCCCAGCACCACTTGTTAAAGAGATTGTCGTTTCTTAATTGTATATTCTTGCCTCCTTTGTCAAAGATAACGTGTCTATATGTGTGTGGATTTATCTCTGGGCTTTCTATTTTGTTTCATTGGTCTATATTTCTCTCTTTGTGCCTGTACCATACTGTCTTGATGACTGTGGCTTTGTAGTAGAGACTGAAGTCAGGCAGGTTGTTTCGTCAAGTTCCATTCTTCTTTCTCAAGATTGCTTTGGCTATTCGAGGTTTTTTGTATTTCCATACAAATTGTGAAAGTATTTGTTCTAGCCCTGTGGTAATATTTTAAATAAAAATACCAACTAAGATAAATTGTTGAATAAATACGCAAATTAGAGCTAAAAAAGAAAAAAAAGGACACATCTTCTTTGCAGGAGAATTCAAAATAGCATATGTAGGTGCTTCTCCCTTCAGGAGACATGCTTAACTACCAGGCCCTCCACCTTCTCCTCCACCCACACCCCAGCCCACCCCTGGGTGAGGTAGATTTAAAGACTTGCTTCCCACAGAGAGGTTATGTAAAGAGAAAAATAGTAACTTTAGAACTCAGAAATCTGGCAAAGATTATCTTAAACATATCAAATGTGGGATCCTGTAAAAGATCCTGAAACAAAAAGAGGACTTTAATCGAAAAGTGAAATCTGCATAATATCTACAGTTCAGTTAATACTAATGTGTTAATGCCAGCTTCTTTATTTTGGCAGATGCACCATGGTAATATAAGATATTAACAACAGGAGAAACTAGTTTTCTGCTATCGTTTGCAACTACTGCTATCTTTACAACTTTTCTATAAATCTTAACAAAATAAGTTTTTAAAGGGTGTTTAAATATTTTTGCCTTCATGCCATTCTATTTGCTATGGATTTTATGATTCATTAATCAATTAAATTATCTGTTCTAGGATAAATCCAAACTTCTCTTAAAGCAATGAATGTCAGCTTGCTTGAGTAGGAGAATGCTAGGAGAAGAAAATAATAATATTTGAAAGAAAAATGATTTTGTCTTCAGAATTGTTAAAGCACAGCATTTATTCCTGCATGGTTAACATGAAACTTCCTAAACTGTGCAACCACCTAAGACATATGATATCAGGAAGAAGCCATTCAATATGGCTGACATTTTTGAGTATGAAAAATTTATAAAAATTAACATTCTCCTTGTCTTCTAATGTCCTCTAGTTGTGCAACTGTGATTAACACAGGAATCATTCCCTAAATGTCTATTCATTTGTGAATTCTGTGTTGAAATCAGTTTCTGTTAAGTTAAAACTGCTAATTAGACCCTGAAATAGTGTGATTCCACACAGAACTAAAACACTATGGAGATTCTTCTCTATCACATATGGTTTTAAGTGCAATGTTCTATGCTTATTTTTTTTTTCTGTTCTTTTTTTTTTAATTTTAAAATCTTTAATTCTTACATGTGTACCCAAACATGAACCCCCCTCCCACCTCCCTCCCCATAACATCTCTCTGGGTCATCCTCATGCACCAGCCCCAAGCATGCTGTATCCTGTGTCAGACATAGACTGGCGATTCAATTCTTACATGATAGTATACATGTTAGAATGCCATTCTCCCAAATCATCCCACCCTCTCCTTCTCCCTGAGTCCAAAAGTCCCTTATATACAGCTGTGTCTTTTTTCCTGTCTTGCATACAGGGTCGTCATTGCCATCTTTCTAAATTCCATATATATGTGTTAGTATACTGTATTGGTGTTTTTCTTTCTGGCTTACTTCACTCTGTATAATCGGCTCCAGTTTCATCCATCTCATCAGAACTGATTCAAATGAATTCTTTTTAATGGCTGAGTAATACTCCATTGTGTATATGTACCACAGCTTTCTTATCCATTCATCTGCTGATGGACATCGAGGTTGTTTCCATGTCCTGGCTATTATAAACAGTGCTGCGATGAACATTGGGGTACATGTGTCTCTTTCAATTCTGGTTTCCTCGGTGTGTATGCCCAGCAGTGGGATTGCTGGGTCATAAGGTAGTTCTATTTGCAATTTTTTAAGGAATTTTCACACTGTTCTCCATAGTGGCTGTACTAGTTTGCATTCCCACCAACAGTGTAGGAGGGTTCCCTTTTCTCCACACCCTCTCCAGCATTTATTGCTTGCAGATTTTTGGATCACAGCCATTCTGACTGGTGTGAAGTGGTACCTCATTGTGGTTTTGATTTGCATTTCTCTGATAATGAGTGATGTTGAGCATCTTTTCATGTGTTTGTTAGCCATCCATATGTCTTCTTTGGAGAAATGTCTATTTAGTTCTTTGGCCCATTTTTTGATTGGGTCATTTATTTTTCTGGAATTGAGCTGCATAAGTTGCTTGTATATTTTTGAGATTAGTTGTTTGTCAGTTGCTTCATTTGCTATTATTTTCTCCCATTCAGAAGGCTGTCTTTTCACCTTGCTTATATTTTCCTTTGTTGTGCAGAAGCTTTTAATTTTAATTAGATCCCATTTGTTTATTTTTGCTTTTATTTCCAGAATTCTGGGAGGTGGATCATAGAGGATCCTGCTGTGATTTATGTCTGAGAGTGTTTTGCCTATGTTCTCCTCTAGGAGTTTTATAGTTTCTGGTCTTACATTTAGATCTTTAATCCATTTTGAGTTTATTTGTGTGTGCTGTGTTAGAAAGTGATCTAGTTTCATTCTTTTACAAGTGGTTGACCAGTTTTCCCAGCACCACTTGTTAAAGAGATTGTCTTTACTCCATTGTATATTCTTGCTTCCTTTGTCAAAGATAAGGTGTCCATATGTGTGTGGATTTATCTCTGGGCTTTCTATTTTGTTCCATTGATCTATATGTCTGTCTTTGTGCCAGTACCATACTGTTTTGATGACTGTGGCTTTTTTTAAAACTATGGCCCCTTACTTACATTTAGGTCTTTAATCCATACTATACACTATACACAAAAATAAACTCAAAATGGATTAAAGACCTAAATAATAAGCAAAAATGTTAAAATAAGTTATGCTATAAATATTTTTATGGAGTACATAATTTCATTCTTTTACACGAAGCTGTCCATTTTTCCCAGCATCATTTATTTAAGAGGCAAGTCTTTTCTCCATTGTATATTCTTGCCTCCTTTGTTGTGCATTAGGTGACAGAGAAGAGCACTCACAGTGCTATAGTTCCTGTTGTGGAATCACACTATTTCGTGGTCTTAATTTTCAGCTTTAACTTTACAGAAACTGAGTGGATAAAGAAGATGTGGTACATGTATGGCTTTCTAGGTGGCTCAGTGGTAAAATTTTGTCTGCCAATGCAGGAGACAGAGAAGATATGGATTTTTATCCGTGGGTCACGAAGATCCCCTGGCAGAAGAAATGGGAATCCACTTCAGTATTCTTGCCTGGAAAATTCTATGGACAGAGAAGCCTGGTGGGCTACAGTCCAAGGAGTCACAAAGAATAAGACACAATTGAGTAATTAAGTATCTGAGTATGTGCACATGTTTCATATATTCAGTGAAATATTGCTCAACCATAAAAGGAATAAATTGGGTTATTTGCAGAACTGTGGATGGAGCTAGAGTCTGTCATAGAGTGGAAAAAATCAGAAAAGTAAAACAAATACCATATGTTGGCATATATATGTGGAATCAAGAAAAATGTTACAGATGAACCTATTTGCAGGCAGGAGTAGAGACTCAGACTTAGAGAAAAGATGTGTGGACACATTGGGGAAAGAATGGGATGAACGGAGAGAGTAGCATTGACATACATACACTATCATATGTAAAAGAGAAAGCTAGTGGGAACCTGCTATACAGCACACGGATCTCAGTCTGGTGCTCTGTGGAGGCCTATTCTGCGGATATGAGGGAGAGGGAGTGAAGCTCAGGAAGGAGAGGAGATATGTACTGTTGTTGCTGTTTAGTTTCGCAGTCGTGTCTGACTATCTGTGATCCCATGGACTGCAGCACCCCAGGCCTCCCTGTCCTTCACCATCCCCCGAGTTTGCCCAATTTCATGTTCATTACATCGGTGATGATGTTCAGCCATCTCATCCTCTGATACCCTCTTCTCCATCTTCCCTCAATCTTTCTCAGCATCAGGGATTTTACCAATGAGTTGTCTGC
The DNA here is from genome assembly GCF_001704415.2 of Capra hircus. Lineage (NCBI taxonomy): Eukaryota > Metazoa > Chordata > Mammalia > Artiodactyla > Bovidae > Capra > Capra hircus. The sequence goes on from NC_030823.1 coordinate 7,616,828, forward strand.
TCACATCAGATGCCCAAAATACTGGAGCTTCAGCTTCAGCATCAGTCCTTCCAGTGAATATTCAGGGTTGATATCCCTTATGATTGACGGGTTTGAGCTCCTTGCTGTCCAAGGGACTTTCAGAAGTCTTCTTCAGCACCACAGTTCCAAGGCATCAATTTTTTGACATTTTGCCTTCTTTACAGTACAGCTCTCACAACTCTAAGTCATCACTGGGAAGACTATAGCCTTGACTATACAGACCTTTGTCAGTGGAGTAATGCCTCTGCTTTTCAACGCACTGTCTAGGTTTGTCATCACTTTCCTGCCAAGAAGCAATCGTCTTCTGATTTCATGACTGCAGTCACTTGTCTGCAGTTATTTTGGAGCCCAGAGGAGGAAATCTTTCACTACTTCCACCTTTTCCCCTTCTATTTGTGATACAAATAGATGCTGGATGCCATAATCTTAGTTTTTTCCTAATATTTAGTCTTTCACCCTCAGCCCTTTCACCCTCCTCCTTCACCCTCATCAAGAAACTCTTTAGTTCCTCTTCTCTATCTGCCATAAGAGTGGTATCATCTGCATATCTGAGGCTGTTAATGTTTCTCCCACCTATCTAGATTCCAGCGTGTAACTCATCCAGTCCAGCATTTCTCATGATGTGCTCAGGGTGACAGCAGACAGCCCTCTCATGTGCCTTTCTCAATCTTGAATCAATCAGTTGTTCCATACAGGGTTCTAACTGTTGCTTCTTGACCTGTATACAGGTTTCTCAGGCGACAGGTAAGAGGTCTGGTATTCCCATCTCTCTAAGAACTTTCCACAGTTCGTCATGATCCACCCAGTCAAGCTTTAGTGCAGTCGATGAAACAGAGGTAGATGTTTTTCTGGCATTCCCTTGCTTTCTCTGTGATTCAGCAAATGTTAGCAATTTGATGTCTAGTTCCTCTTCCTTTTCTAAACCCATCTTGGACATCTGTTCCCATAATGCTACAGCCTAGCATGCAAGCTTTTAAGCATGATATTACTAGCATGGGAGATGAGTGCAATTGTCCAATGGTTGGCATGTTCTTTGGTACTCCCCTTCCTGGGCTTTGGGATGAGGATTGACCTTTTCCAATCTTGTGGCCTCTGCTGGGTCTTCCAGATTTGCTGGCATAATGAATGCAAAACCTTAATAAAGGCAGCATCCTTTAGGGATTTGAAAAGTTCTGCTGGAATTTCATTATATCCTATGTGTGTGTGTGTATGTATATGTGTGTATATATATATATATATATATATATATATATGTATACATATACATATATATATACACATATATATCTTATTCACTGTTTTAGAGCAGAAACTAGCACAATGATCTAAAGCACCATTCTCCAATTAAACCAAGGGGGAGGGGAACACTGTTGCCTTAATAAATCATAATAAAAGTGGTTTTCCTTTTAATTAGATAATATTGTAAACACCATGGTTATATTCCTATCCCATTCTGTTCTTATTTTGGGTTGGAATAATCATAACTGATTGCAAAATGGTTGGTGTGGAAAATGATGCATCATAAAAATTTTGACAATATTTATATTTTATTGTTTATAATATTTAATTTTAGTTTTGTGGCATAGCACAAAAAGTAATTTGATAAGAAAATAGTTCCCATGTTTATTCCCCATGTGGTATGAATGTTCACAATATGCTGATGTGTATTTTTTTCTATTATCAGTGAAATTTTGAGTTATAGGAGAATGATCTTCATCTTGGTAAGTGCTTTGTCTGAAAAGTATTTATTGACTAACTCAAATTTACACATTTAAAGATTTATAAAACATTTGCTATTTTTCAAGTCTTAAACCCTTAATTTACCTTAAATAGTAACAGATTTTAGTGTTATACCAGATAAGTTTTGTTCAGGCTATGTTTTTTAAAATGCTTCCTTCTCCTAAATTTAACATTATTATGTAAAACATTTACTATGACAAAAAACACTGTAGAAAAAATAATATTAGTATTTTAATTCTGTCATTAATTGAGTTTATATTCAGATTTTATAGTATAATTGCCTTATTAGTGATTGAATTTACTCAGTTTTATATAATATTGTGTTCTGGTCACTGCCCTATGTGCATTGGCTATAAAGAAAATTTATGAATATAAAGAGGACTTAGATTTGTGACTTACCCTCAAGAACTTCAAAACTTGGACAATTGTGATGTAAAGAAATAAGTATCAGACTATATAATAATATTAAAAACAATGTGAAATATAAATATATTGTACTGGAAAGAATATAAATACTTCTACCTAGTTTAACAACAGCAGGCATTTTTACCTTCCAGAAGTTATCTTTATGTCTCAGATTTTAAAATTGAGATGTGAAGTGTGTAATTTGCCCTACTGCTGATGGGTTGAATGAGAAAGGCCATGGGGCCACTGCCCTGTCTCCAGAACACTTGTGGCTACCACAGCCAGACAGCTGCTAAGAGCTGGTTACTGAGGAAATGTTAACTGCCTCTCATCAAAGAGGGTCATCTATGCCTTTTGAACTGCTCTTTACAAAATCTCCGCCTGGCTTCTACTGCTAACACTGTTATCCATCCACTGGAAGTAAAAGTTCAGGAGTACAAAGGATCACTTCTTTGCTCCTCACCATTTAACAAGGACAAGGGTTGGTTGGGCATGAGGTCAGTATTGCAGGTTTACATAGAGAGTAAAATAGTTTAAATGATCAACAGAGCACTAAATCTTTTCCATGAACAATATATTCTTGTGGTTTTTTAAGTCAAATTTGATTTTTTTCATACTTGTACTTATTTTTTAAAATACATTTCTCATTTGATCCCAGATTTTTTATTAAATTGCAAATGGAAATGCTAATGATTTTATAATAAAGTATCATGTAGTACAAAACCAGTTGTGCAATAAAAATATGTACAAATTAAATTTGAATATGGTTTCCTGAGAATAGAATCATATTTTAAAGATACGGCTATACAGTTGTTCCTTTTTTTTTTTTTACAAAAATAAGTATCCTGCCATACTTGCTTATGTAATTTTAGTTGCACTTTTTCCCCAGTACTCCATATTTTAATAACTAGAGGACGTTACAGGAAGGCGAGAATTCCTAGGAAATTTGTTTCACAATTCTATTTACAAAATAAGATGTGAATAGCATAATAAAATATTATATTAGATTTGAATGTCTTATAGGACACTTTGTTAAATGTGCAGAGGTGGAAATTGGTATAGATCAATATCAACATGAGAATTTTATTTTAGGTGGTGTATTTTTCCACTTATGTTTGTAAATAAATCTTCATTAGTATACAGAGGTGCATTGTATAAATTTAAATGTTTTAAGTATATATATTTGTTATTTATTTTTCCAGTTGCTCAGCTAAGTCTTATTATTTTTACCGCATGGACCAGAGAGGACCAGGCTCTTCTACCTATGGAATTTTCCAGACAAGAATACCAGAGTGGGGTGCCATTTCCTGCTCCATAGCTTACTGTCCCTGTTCAGTTGCTAAGTAGTGTCTGACTCTGCGACCCCATGAACTGCAGCACTCCAGGCTTCCCTGTCCATCACTTCTCCTGGAGTTTGCCCAAGTTCATGTCCATTGAGTCGGTGATACTATCCTAACATCTCCATATGTATATATTGCAAAACATATATATATATGTGTATATATATATATATATATACATATCCTATGCTCATTAATATATTCCTTAATATATGTATATATTTATCTGCATTTTTGTCACCATTGGAATTGTTTGCAAAGCTTTTTGGCAGTTGCTTCCTGGCTGAAGAGAAAATATCACACAAAAGTGCAGGGAACATGATCATGGGAAGAAGAAAATAAATTGTCACCAACTCTTGAGAATTTATTGAGTTCAATTAAGTTCAGATAGATTGTCCTGTCCAACCCTTTGTAACCCTGTTGCCTGAAGCAAGCCAGGCTTCCCTGTCCTTCACCAACTCACAGAGCTTGCTCAAACTCATGTCACCAAGTCAGTTATGCCATCCAACCATCTTATTCTCTGTTGTCCCCTTCTCCTCCTCCTTTCAATATTTCCCAGCATCAGGGTCTTCTCCAATGAGTCAGTTCTCTGCAACAAGGAGCCAAAATATTGGAGCTTCAGCTTCAGCATCAGTCCTTCCAATGAATGTTCAGGACTGATTTCTTTTAGGATTGAAATATTTGATCTCCTTGAAGTCCGAGGGACTCTCAAGAATCTTCTCCAACACCATAGTTACAAAGCATCAATTATTTGGTGCTCAGCTTTCTTTATAGTCCAACTCTCACATGCATTCAAGACTACTGAAGAAAACCATAGCTTTGACTAGACGGACCTTTGTTGGCAAAGACATGTCTCTGCTTTTTTTTTTTTTTTTTTTTAGTTTTGGGAATTTTTTTTTTTTTTTTTACTTTATTTTACTTTACAATACTGTATTGCTTTTGCCATACATTGACATGAATCCACCACGGGTGTACATGCATTCCCAAACATGAACCCCCCTCCCACCTCCCTCCCCATAACATCTTTCTGGGTCATCACTGTGCACCAGCCCCAAGCATGCTGTATCCTGCGTCGGACATAGACTGGCGATTCGATTCTTACATGATAGTATACATGTTACAATGCCATTCTCCCAAATCATTCCACCCTCTCCCTCTCCCTCTCCCTCTGAGTCTGAGGGTGCTGGACAGTCTCTGCTTTTTAATATGCTGTCTAGATGGGTCATAACTTTTCTTCCAAGGAACAAGTATCTTTTCATGGCTGCATTCACCATCTGCAGTGATTTTGGAGCCCAAAAAATACAGTCTGACGCTGTTTCCACTGGTTCCCCATCTATTTTCCATGAAGTGATGGGACCAGATGCCATGATCTTTTTTTTCTGAATGTTGAGCTTTAAGCCAATATTTTTACTCTCCTCTTTCATTTTCATCAAGAAGCTTTTTAGTTCCTCTTCACTTTTTGCCATAAGGGTGGTGTCATCTGCATATCTGAGGTTATTGATATTTCTCCTGGCAACCTTGATTCCACCTTGTGATTCTTCCAGCCCAGCGTTTCTCATGATGGACTCTGCATATAAGTTAAACAATCAGGGAGACAATACACAGCCTTGACGTATTGCTTTTCCTATTTGGAACCAGTCTGTTGTTCCATGTCCACTTCTAACTGTTGCTTCCTCACCTGCATATAGGTTTCTCAAGAGGCAGGTCAGGTGATCTGGTATTTCCACCTCTTTCAGAATTTTCCGCAGTTGATTGTGATCCACACAGTCAAGGCTTTGGCATAGTCAATAAAGCAGAAATAAATGTTTTTTTCTGGAACTCTCTTGCTTTCTCAATGATCCATTCGGATGTTGGCAATTTGATCTCTGGTTCCTCTGCATTTTTCTAAAACCGGCTTGAACATCTGGAAGTTCACAGTTTACGTACTGCTGAAGCCTGGCTTGGAGAATTTTAAGCATTACTTTACTAGCATGTGAGATGAGTGTAATTGTGTGGTAGCTTGAGCACTCTTTGGCATTGCCTTTCTTTGGGATTGGAATGAAAACTAATCTTTTCCAGTCCTGTGGCCACTGCTGAGTTTTCCAAGTTTGCTGGCATATTGAGTGCAGCACTTTCATAGCATCATCTTTCAGGATTTGAAATAGCTCACCTGGAAGTTCATCACCTCCACTAGCTTTTTTTGTAGTGATGCTTTCTAAGGCCCACTTGGCTTCACATTCCAGGATGTCTGGCTCCCGGTGAGTCATCACACCATCGTGATTATCTGGGTAGTGAATCTCTCTTTTGTACAGTTCTGTATATTCTTGCCCCCTCTTCTTAATATCTTCAGCTTCTGTTAGGTCCATACATTTCTGCCCTTTATTGAGCCCATCTTTGCATGAAATGTTCCCTTGGTATCTCTAATCTTCTGGAAGAGATCTCTAGTCTTTCCCATTGTGTAAATAGATGGGAAAACAGTGGAAACAGTCTCAGACTTTATATTTTTGGGCTCCAAAATCACTGCAGATGATGATTTCAGCCATGAAATTAAAAGATGCTTACTCTTTGGAAGAAAAGTTATGACCATTCTAGATAGTATATAGAAAAGCAGAGATATTACTTTGCCAACAAAAGTCTGTCTAGTCAAGCTATGGTTTTTCCAGTGGTCATGTATGGATGTGAGAGTTGGACTGTGAAGAAAGCTGAGCACCAAAGAATTGATGCTTTTGAACTGTGGTGTTGGAGAAGACTCTTGAGAGTCCCTTGGACTGCAAGGAGATCCAGCCAGTCCATCCTAAATGAGATCAGTCCTGGGTGTTCATTGGAAGGACTGATGCTGCAGCTGAAACTCCAATACTTTGGCCACCTCATGCGAAGAGTTGACTCATTGGAAAATACCCTGATGCTGGGAGGGACTGGGGGCAGGAGGCGAAAGGACAATAGAGGATGAGATGGCTGGATGGCATCACCAGCTTGATGGACGTGAGTTTGAGTGAACTCCGGGAGTTGATGATGGACAGGGAGGCCTGAACTGAGCTAAATGGGAATGGATGCCATGACTTTGTTTTTTGAATGTTGTTTTAAGCCAAATTTTTCACTCTCCTCTTTCACTTTCATCAAGGTGCTATTTAATTCTTTGCTTCTGCCACAAGGGGGGGTGTCATCTACATATCTTAGGTTATTGATATTTCTCCTGGCAATATTGATTTCAACTGGTGCTTCATCTAGCCCAGTATTTTGCATGATGTACTTTGCATGTGTTAAATAAGTAGGGTGACACTATACAGCCTTGTACTCCTTTCCCAATTTGGAACCAGTCTGTTGTTCCAGGTCCAGTTCTAACTGTTGCTTCCTGACAACATACAGATTCTCAGGAGGCAGGTATTGTGGTCTAGTATTTTGAAAAAGGAAATGGCAACCCACTCCAGTGTTCTTGCCTAGAGAATCCCAGGGATGGCAGAGCCTGGTAGGCTGCCATCTATGGGGTCGCACAGAGTCAGACACGACTGAAGCGACTTAGCAGCAGCAGCAGCATACTCCTCTCTTTAAGAGTTTTCAACATTTTCTTGTGATCTACATGGTCAATGGTTTTGACATAGTCAATAAAGAAGTAGATGTCTTTTAGGAACTATCTTGTTTTTTCTATGATACAAAGGAGGTTGGTATTTGACCTCTGGTTCCTCTTCCTTTTCTAAATCCAGCTTAAACAACTGCAAGTTCACAGTTCACATACTGTTGAAGCCTTGCTTGAAGAATTTTGAGCATTATTTTGCTATCTTGTGAGATGAGTGCAATTGTATGACAGTTTGAACATTCTTTGGCTTTGCTTTTCTTTAGGATTGGGATGAAACCTGACCTTTTCCAGTCCTGTGGCCACTGCTGAGTTTTCCAAATTGGCTGGCATATTGAGTGCAGCACTTTCACAGCATCATCTTTCAGGATTTGAAATAGTTCAACTGGAATTCCCTCACCTCCACTAACTTTGTTTGTAGTGATGCTTCCTAAGGCCCACTTGACTTCACATTCCAGGATGTCTGACTCTAGGTGAGTGATCACAAGGTCGTGGTTATCTGGATTGTTAACTCTGTTAGCCTTTGCCCTGCCTCATTTTTTACTTCAAGGCCAAATTTTCCTGTTTCTTTAGGTATCTCTTGACTTCCTATTTTTGCAGTTCAGTTTCCCTATGATGAGAAGAACATCTTTTTTGGATGTTATTTCAGAAGATTGTATAAGTGTTCATAGAACAGTTCAACCTCAGCTTCTTTGGTGTTAGTGGTTGGGGCATAGGCTTGGATTAATGTGATATTGAGTGGTTTGCCTTGGAAACAGAGATCATTCTCTCATTTTTGAGATTGCACCCAAGTACTACATTTCAGATTCTTTTGTTGACTATGAGGGTTACTGCATTTACAAGGGAGTCTTGCCCACAGTAGTAGATATAATGGTCATCTGAATTAATCTTGCCCATTCCAGTCCATTTTAGTTCACTGTTTCCTAAAATGTCATTGTTCATTCTTGCCATCTCCTGTTTGACCCCTTCCAATTTACACTGATTCATGGACCTAACATTCTAGTTCCAATGCAATACTGTTCTTTACAACATCAGACTTTACTTCTATCACCAGTTACATCCACAACTAAGTGTTTCTTTCTCTTTGGATCTGTCTCTTCATTCTTTCTGGATTAATTTCTCCACTCTTCTCTATTAGCATATTGGGCACCTGTTGACCTGGGGAGTTCATCTTTCAGTGTGATTTCTTTCTGCCACTTCCCTAATAGCTCAGTTGTTAAAGAATCTGCCTGCAATTCAGGAGCACACACTTCAATTCCTGGGTCACAAAGATCCACAGGAGAAGGGATAGGCTACTCATTCTAGTATTCCTGGGCTCCCCTTGTGGCTCAGCATTTAAAGAATCTGCCTGCAATGCAGGGGACCTGGGTTCAATCCCTGGGTTGTGAAGATACCATCAGAAAGTGAAAGACTGCCCACTCCAATAGTCTGACCAGGAGAATTCCATGGACTGTATAGTCCAGAGGGTTGCAAAGAGTTGGACACAACTGAGTGACTTTCACTTTTCTCATCTAATTACATAAGTAACTAATAAGTTGGAAAACAAAAGTGTTCAGTGTATATGACTTTATTTCCTTTTTTAAAGCTAGGTACTAATTCATATATTATGTTGAAGGACTGGAGAAATTAAGGACAAGGTATTGTAAATCTTTCTTGCTAAGCCAGATGGCATAATAAATCTCAAAATTACAAGGGAGTAAAAATTGTCAACAAGTAATTGGCAAAAAGTCTGAAATAAATTAGGCCGACTAATAAAAATGTTAGAGATGTTCAGTTTTAAGATAACTGAACAATACTGTACATATTTTCATTTTCTACCCTGGATGTGTTCTAGGTTCAGTTCAGTCACTCAGTCATGCCTGATTCTTTGTGACATCATGGATTTCAGCACGCCAGGCTTCCCTGTACTTCACCAACTCCTGGAGCTTGCTCAAACTCACGTCCATCGAGTTAGTGATGCCATTTAACCATTTTATCCCCTGTCATCCCTTTACCCTCCAGCCTTCAACCTTTCCTAGCATCAGGGTCTTTTCCAAAGAGTCAGTTCTCCACAATACGGAGCCATAGTATTGGAGCTTCAGCTTCAGCATCAGTCCTTCCAATGAATATTCAGGACTATTTCCTTTAGGATTGACTTGTTTGATCTCCTTGCAGTCCAAGGGACTCTCAGGAGACTTTTCCAACACCACAGTTCAAAAGTATCAATTCTTTGATGCTTAGCTTTCTTTATAGCCCAACTCTTACATCCATACATGACTATTGGAAAAACCATAGCTTAGACTAGATGGACCTTTGTCGACAAAGTAATGTTAATATGCTGTCTAAGATTGTCATAGCTTTTCTTCCAAGGACAAAGCATCTTTTAAGTTCATGGCCACAGTCACCATCTACAGTGATTTTGGAGCCTCCAAAAATAAAGTCTCTCATTGTTTCCCCATCTATTTGCCATGAAGTGATGGGACTGGATACCATGATTTTTGTTTTTTGAATGTTGAGTTTTAGTCCAGCTTTTTCACTCTCCTCTTTCACTTTCATCAAAAGGCTGTTTAGTTCCTCTTCGCTTTCTGCCTTAAGGGAGGTGTCATCTGCATATCTGAGGTTGTTGATATTTCTCCCAGCAATATTGATTCCAACTTTTGCTTCATCCAGCCTGGCATTTTGCATGATGTACTCTGCATATAACTTAAATAAGCAGGGTGACAATATGCAGTCTTGAACTATTCATTTCCCAGTACGGAACCAGTCTGTTATTGCATGTCCAGTTCTAACTTATGCTTCTTGACCAGAACACAGATTTCTCTGGAGAATGGTAAGGTGATCTCGTACACCCATCACTTTAAGAATTTTCCACAGTTTGTTATGAGGCACAGTAAAAGGCTTTGACATAGTCAATAAAGCAGAAATAAATGAGTTTTTTGCAACTGTCTTGTTTTTTAGGTGATCCAATGGATGTTGGCAATTTGATCTTTTGTTCCTCTGCCTGTTTTAAATCCAGCTTGAACATCGGGAATTTCATGGTTCACGTAATTTGGAAGCATGGCTTGGATAATTTTGAGTATTACATTGCTAGTTAATGAGATGAGTACAATTGTGTGGTAGTTTAAACATTACTTGGCATTGCCCTTTTTGGGTATTGGAATGAAAATGACCTTTTCAGTCCTGTGCCCACTGCTGAGTTTTCCAAATTTTCTGGAATATTGAGTGAAGCAGTTTAAGAGTATCATCTTTTAGGACTTGAAAGAGCTCAACTGGAATTCCATCACCTCGACTAGCTTTGTTCGTAGTGATGCTTGTGGACCTAAGGGGTTCACTTGACTTTGAATTCTAGGATATCTTGTTCTAGTTGAGTGATCACACCATCATGGTTATCTGAGTCAGAAAGATCTTTTTCGTAAAGTCTGTCTGTGTGTTCTTGCTACCTCTTCTTAATATCTTCTACTTCTGTTAGGTCCATAATATTTTTGTCCTTAGTTGTGCCCATCTTTGCATGAAATGTTCCCTTTGTATTTCTAATTTTCTTGAAGAGATCTCTAGTCTTTCCCATCCTCTTGTTTTCCTCTATTTCTTTACATTGATCACTGAGGAAGGCTTTCTTATCTCTCCTTTTTATTTTTTGGAACTCTCCATTCAAATGGTTATATCTTTCTTTTTCTCCTTTGCCTTTAGCTTCTCTTCTTTTCTCAGCTATTTTTAAGGCCTCCTCAGACACCCATTTTGCCTTTTTGCATTTTTTTTTTCCTGGGGATGGTTTTGATAACTGCTTCTTGTACATGTCATGAGCTTACATCTATCGTCTTGTTCTTCAGTGGCTCTGTTAGGTCTAATCGCTTGAATCTGTTTGTCACTTCCACTGTATACTTTTGAGGGATTTGATTTAGGCCATACCTGAATGGTCTAGTGGTTTTCCCTACTTTCTTCAATGTAAGTTTGAATTTTGCCATAAAGAGTTCATGATCTGCACCACAGTAAGCTCCCGGTCTTGTTGTTGCTGACTGTATAGAGCTTCTCCATCCCCAGCTGCAAAGAAGATAATCAGTCTGATTTTGTATTGAACATTGATCATGGTATTGACCATCTTGTGATATCCATGTGTATAATCTTCACTTCTCTTGTGTTGTTGGAAGAGGGTGTTTCCTATGACCAATGTGTTCTCTTGCTTAAACTCTGTTAGCCATTTCCCTGCTTCATTTTGTACTCTAAGGCCAAATTTACCAGTTTCTTAAGGTATCTCTTGACTTCCTACTTTTGCATTCCAGTCTCCTAAAATGAAAAGATCATCTTTTTTGGGTGGTAGTTTTAGAAGGTTTGTAAATCATTCACCTAAAATGTGAGATCATGAACTGAGCATGAGAGATCAATAAGAAACACATTAGTTCAGACCAAAGAGAGAGGATTATATCAACAGGTGGCTCTGTAACATTTTTTTCTAGAATGTGCGCTCAGTCACTTCACTTGTGTCCAACTCCTTGCTAGCTTATGGATCATAGCTGCCAGGCTTCTCTGTCCATGGGTTTTTTTTTCAAGCAAGAATGCTGTAGTGTTTACCGTGCCTTACTCCAGGGGATTTTCCCAACCCAGGTATTGAACCCATGTCTCTTGTGTCTCCTGCATGCAGGTGGATTCTTTACCCTCAGTAACTGTGAAGCCCTTCCTAGAATAGTAAGTGCCAATTTATGCTGGGTGTGTTGACCAAACTATAATAGAGCATGGCCCTGTATAGACCTTAGCATTGGGACATTATTGCAGGCTATTACCCCATCCACCTCACCCCGTTACCAGGAAATGGTTACTGAGAAGACCATTAATGGTCCCTTAGTGCGTCCCAAAGTGTCTGCAGTGGTAAAGAATCTGCCTGCCAATGTAGGAGACACAGGATACATGAGTTCTATCTCTAGATTGGGAAGATTTCCTGGAATAGGAAATGGCAATCCACTCCAATATTCTTGCCTAGAAAATTCTATGGACAGAGGAACCTGGCAGGCTACAGTCCATGGGGTCACAAAGAGTTGGACATGACTGAGCCTTCACATGTGTCTTAAAGCTATTGGTCAGGCACTGTGGGCCCTGCCCCCAAATGAGCAACCCGTCAATGAGCAAACATTAGTAACCTTGCTCAGCCATTTGTCCGCATGGCAATGGGCTTCTCCCCCAGGTGAGCAACTGTCTGTTAGCAACTGTTACAGGTTCCATTAGATCAGTGGTCAGTGGAGCAGTGATCATAAGCAAGAGGAGACTGAGGTCAGAGGTGGATCCCGGCCTTCTCCTCATGGCCCTCCAGCTCATGTAGCCCTTGGTAAGTGGGTGAGCTGGGGGCCCAGGTTACAGGTGGAGGACTGTGTCCTGCTGGTCTCCAGAACTCTCATCAAGGCCAGGCCTTGAGGAAGTTGTGACCCTCGCCCCATCCCCACCTCTGCCTCCTCATGGCAGCAACCATCTGGTTGGGACACTTTTTGTGGAACTTGCCTCCTTCCACACCCTCCAGTTCCCTGCCATATGGGCAACCTAGGGGCCTGAGGGCCAGTCAGTCTGGGTGCCTGGCTCCCTCAGCAATGACAGCTGAGCAGGGTCTGAGGACCCTGCCCTGGGGGTGCTACCAGCGGAGGTTGGCTTTACCTCAGCAGGACCAGACCTTGGAGGGGAAAGTCATTCCTTGAGACCTTCCCTTTCTTGTCAGGACAGAGGATAACACTTGTTCGAGATTTACAAGAATATGTTACCTGACCATGACCTGACCTCCAGAACGAGGGATCTGACACCAAGATTTTTACAACCACTCCTCATGCCTCTCTCTCCTCTCTCCTTGAAAAGGGTTTTGCTGAGAGTTTGAGGTGTTTTTAATGCAAAAGCCACCCCTCTCCTTGCATGGTCTTCAATAAACGTTTTTCTGCTCTAAACTCTGATATTTTGGTATTATTTCACCTCTCTGTGTATGCTGGCCCATAAACTTGCATTTTGGTGACAAAACTGAGTCCCATAATAAATATGTAAGCCATTATCTATAGTAAAACCAAGCGTATTTCCACTCCATGAATAGTTTTCCTATCCAAAAATGCTGAAATTAACTTCTATACTTTTATTAATTTATTAAGTATATTTTGAATTTTACACTCATTCTCTTTCTACTTGTTTGAACATTAGCTTTATTTTCAAATATGAAGGAATAGGTTTAAAAGCTAAAAAATATGGCTAGTAAGAGTTTTAAACAACCAAAATGAGGAACTTTGTATCTTATAATATCATAAAGATCTTATAGAGGAGGCCACACATGCCCCTCGGAGAAGGCAATGGTAACCCACTCCAGTACTCTTGCCTGGATAATCCCATGGATGGAGGAGCCTGGTAGGCTGCAGTCCATGGGGTCACTAAGAGTCGACCGAGCGACTTCATTTTCACTTTTCACTTTCATGCATCGGAGAAGGAAATGGCAACCCACTCTAGTGCTCTTGCCTGGAGAATGCCAGGGACGGAGGAGCCTGGTGTGCTGCTGTCTTTGGGGTCGCACAGAGTCAAACATGACTGAAATGACTTAGCAGCAGCAGTATATACCCCTATTTAAATCTGACTCCTTGAAAATATTGCAGAACTGTTTATAGGTTTTTCCCCTTAAAGTTAACATTGATGCAAGTCATCAAAGTAAAGAAACCTGTCTCAACATTAATGATTTACTGGCAGAATGACCATAGCTAATTATAAATTAATGAGAAAATTACTTGGGAACAAAAATCAATGACTAAAGCATTTTCTAAGACAGCTGTATGAAGGCATTTAAAAATAACTAGGAGATTCTAGGCAGATGAAGATTAAAGCATAGTTTTCTAAATCGTGATAAAAAGCAGGGGAGCAGTTATATCCTCATTATGAAACTTATGAATACTATTTTTTGCAGTAAAATTCGGAGACGAGCTGTCCCCACAAATCTCAAAACTAAATAAAGGCAAACAGATGCAAAAAGTTTACATTAATACTATATTTGCAGAGAAGAACCAATGGAACTCAGTACAGCATGTGAAAGTGCTAGTTTCACATGATTTGATCTATACAATTACAAGAACTCTCAAAACTGACCAGCTAACCATATGTTGTAGGATCAGATAGCACACTAAAAAGGAATTTCTGGATGTGTCACAAAAATAAACAATGTAGAGATCAAAACGGGAAAAAAAGAAGGGAAAGGTCCAGATAAAAGTGGAAGAGGGAAGCTGGCCCAGAAAAGCAAAGCAAAGCCACCATATCTGTGAACAGTATTGCAGCTCAGTTGGTAAAGAATCTGCCTGCAGTGCAGGAGATCCAGGTTCAACCCCTGGGTTGGGAAGATCCCCTGGAGATGAAAATGACAACCCACTCCAGTATCCTTGCCTGGAAAATCTCATGGACAGAGGAGCCTGGTGTGCTGCAGTCCGTGGATCACAAAGTCAGTCATGACTGAGTGACTAACACTAACACTAACACATGGCAAAAACAGAACAACAGAATCTGGAGCTCTGTGTCATTAGAAAATTCATCCTGAATCTTACCTTCTTCAGCTTAGGAACAGTTCACATAAAAACCAGTTAAGAAGTGGGTTTTAATTCCATATGGAGACACAGGGGCCATGGGTTCAACCCTTAGGTGGGGAAGATACCCCAGAGGAGGAAATGGCAACCCACTCCAGTATTCTTGCCTGGAGAATCCCATGGACAGAGGAGCCCGGTTGATTGTAGCTCATGAGGTTGCAAAGACTGAGAGACTGAGAATAGAAACTTACTATAAGGGGGGAACAAAAGAATAAAAACCAGAAATAAATACTTTCAGAAAATGAAAGCAGTGCAAAAAGACTTGCTCAGAGAATTTATCAGAACTGTAGCTTTTTAAATTTCGTGCATGTTTACATAAGACTTGAACATAAAATTTTCATAATAGCTTTCTAAAAGGCACACTCAAATGCTATTAACTCATGAATAGTAAACACATTTTGGTATAGTCTACAATGGAATCAATCAAATTGATTGCATTCTTTGTAGCCAAAGATGGAGAAGCTGTATACAGTCAGCAAAAAAAAAACTTGGAGCTGACTGTGGCTCATATCATCTGCTTTTCATAGCAAAATTCAGGCTGAAAAAAAAAGAAAAAGAAAAACAGTTGGCCAGCCATGTATGATTTAATCAAATCCCATATAAATTTGCAGTAGACATAATGAATAGATTCAAGGGACTAGAGCTAGTTAACAGTGTGCCTGAAGAACTGTGGACAGAGGTCCATAATATTGTATAGGAGGCAGCAAACAAAACCATCCCAAAGCAAAAGAGAAGAAAGAAAGAATAGTGGTTATCTGAGGAGGCTTTACAAGTAGCAGAAGAAGAAGAGATATGAACAGCAAGAGAAAGAGGGAATCCAATTAAGTGCAGAGTTCCAAAAAATGGCTAGAAGAGACAAGACCTAGTAGACACTGAAGAAATCAAGAAGACATGGAAATAATACATGGAAGAACTGTGTAAGAAAGAACTTAATGAACCAGGTTACTACAATTAGTCATCCAGAGCCATTACTGGAATGTGAAGTCAAGTGGGCCTTAAGAAGCATTGTTGTTAATAAATCTAGTGGATGCGATAAAATTCCAGTATAATTATTCAAATCCCTAAAGGATGCTTCCATCATTAAGGTTTTGCATTCATTATGTCAACAAATCTGTAAGACCCAGCAGTGGCCACAGAACTGGAAAAGGTCAATCCTCATCCCAAAGCCCAGAAAGGATGGTACCAAAGAACATGCTAACCATTGGACAGTTTCAGTCATCTCCCATTCTAGTAAGGTCATGTTTAAAAGCTTGCATGCTAGGCTGTAGCATTATGGGAACCATGAAATTCCAGATGTCCAAGGTGGGTTTAGAAAAAGAAGAAGAGCTAGACATCAAATTGCCAACATTAGCTGGATCATAGAAAAAGCAAAGGAATTCCAGAAAAATGTCTATCTCTTTTTATCAAGTACACTAAAGCCTTTGACTGGGTGGATCATGACAAACTGTGGAAAGTTCTTAGAGAGATGCTGTTGCTGCTGCTAAGTCACTTCAGTCGTGTCTGACTCTATGTGACCCCATAGACGGCAGCCCACCGGGCCCCCCCATCTCTGGGATTCTCCAGGCAAGAACACTGGAGTGGGTTGTCATTTCCTTCTCTGATGCATGAAAGTGAAAAGTGAAAGTGAAGTCACTCAGTCATGTTCAAACCCTCAGCGACCCCGTGGACTGCAGCCTTCCAGGCTCCTCCATCCATGGGATTTTCCAGGCAAGAGCGCTGGAGTGGGGTGTCATTGCCTTCTCCACTTAGAGAGATGGGAATACCAGAAAATCTTACCTGTCTCCTAAGAAACCTGTATGTGGGTCAAGAAACAACAGTTAGAACCCTGTATGGAACAACTGATTGGTTTAAGATCCAGAAAGGAGTATGAGAGGGCTGTCTACTCTCACCTTGAGAACATCATGAGAAATGCTGGACTGGATGAGTTACAAGTTGGAATCAAGAAAAGTGGGAGAAACATCAACAACCTCAGATATGCGGATGATACCACCATTATGGCAGAAAGCAAAGAGGAACTAAAGAGTTTCTTGATGAGGGTGAAGGAAGAGGGTGAAGGAGGAGTGTGAAAGAGCCAGCTTCAGACTAAATATTAGAAAAAAAAAAAAAAACCTAAGATCATGGCATCTGGAATCTATTTGCATTGCAAATGGAAGGGGAAAAGTGGAAGTAGTGACAAATTTCCTCCTCTTGGGCTCCAAAATCACTGCAGATGGTGACTACATTCATGAAATCAGAAGACAATTGCTTCTTGGCAGGAAAGCGATGACAAACCTAGTCAGTGTGTTGAAAATCAGAGACATTATTTTGCTGACAAAGGTCCATATAGTCAAGGCTATGGTCTTCCCAGTGATCATGTAGGGTTGTGAGAGCTGGTCTGTAGTCAGAATGCCAAAAAATTGATGGCTTAGAACTGTGGTGCTGAAAAATACTCCTGAAATTCTTGGACAGCAAGGGTCAAACCAGTCAATCTTAAGGGAGGTCAACCTGAATATTAACTGGAAGGACTGACACTAAAGCTGAAGCTCCAGTATTTTGGGCATCTGATGTGAACAGAACTCATTGGTAATATCCCTGATTTTGGGAAAGATTGAGGACAGAAGAAGAAGAGAGCATCAGAGGATGAGATGGCATGACAGCATCACCAATGAAATGAACATGAAATTGGGCAAACTCTAGGAGATGGTGAGGGTCAAGAAGGCCTGGGGTGCTGCAGTCCACAGGATCACAGAAAGTCAGTCACAACTGGGTGACTCAACAACAACAACAACAATGGAATAGTTCTCAGCAGTCATTAAAAAGGAACAAATTAGCTATATGAACAATAACATGGGTGAATTTCAAAATCACTATGCAAAGTGCAAAAAGTCAGGATCCATGATACCTCATTTCACATGATTCTGTTAACTAGGAATTTTAAAGCAATTGAATCTAGTGAGAGCATATTGGTGGTTGTCAATAGTTAATGTGTTGGGAAGGTGTTGACTGCAAATAGGCATAAGAGAAGAAGGAAAGATTCAGTAAACATACTATGTGGAATTTACACAGGTATGAACACTTGTAAATGTTTGTTAAACTGTACAGTTGAAAGTGCATTTTAGTAAATATGAATTAAAATTCTAACACGACATAATAATAGATAAGGGGAATCAGTTGCTTGACATCTGAAAGTCACTTTGGGAATATTTTAATTTACTGTTCCACTAGTGGTAAGAGTTTTGTTGTTGTTCAGTCTCTAAGTTGTGTCTGACTCTGAGACCTCACAGACTATAGTATGGTAGGATCCTCTGTCCTTCACTATCTCCTGGTAAGCGTTTAAATAGGATTTAATTACCAAATCTTACTAAAATTTGTGTTCTTCATATTCTGAAAAATTGTACATTTTTATAATTATTATTTCCCACCTAATTTTCTGCTGTAAAAATGTTCTTATCAATTTAAAAAAAGCCATAGAATGAGTTATAAAAACTTCTTCAAGGTTAAATCAAAGCACTTTTTCACTCTGATGTGATCAATTTCTTCGTTAAAAACTAAAATGTGAATAGTATATTTTATCTAATTATTTGAAAAGATACATTTTGTTTTAAAACTTCAAATATTTAAGTATTTAGCATACAGCACTTAATGTCTAAAGGACTCACAGATTAGTGACATGGACAAGTGAGCTTGTCCACAAGCTATTCACATAAAACAGAAAGGATTCCAAAAACGCATTTATTCAAAGTTTGTTTTAATCAGTATTGTTTAAATAGCAAATTGTAATTAGTTCTTCCTATAGCTGCCTATAATTCATGTAATGCTAGAAGTCTCTGAGACCTACTTTATGATAATTAATTCCTTTGTGATGGCGATTTCATTTATTGTTCTTAAGAAAGAGTCTTTGTTAAAAAAAAAAATTACACTTTCTGACTTTGGGGTTCTGGGAAAGACAAATTGTTCAAATTAATTGCATTCGTGATCACTCACCTAGAGCCAGACATCCTGGAATGTGAAGTCAACTGGGCCTTAGGAAGCATCACTATGAACAAACCTAGCAGAGGTGATGGAATTCTAGTTGAGCTACTTCAAATACTGGAAAATGATGTTATGAAAGTGCTGCACTCAATATGCCAGCAAATTTGGAAAATTCAGCAGTGGCCACAGGACTGGAAAAGGTCAGTTTTCATTCCAATCCCAAGCAAAGGCAAAGCCAAAGGATGCTCAAACTACTGCACAAATGCACTTGTCTCAGACGCTAGTAAAGTAATGCTCAAAATTCTCCAAGCCAGGCTTCAGCAATATGTGACTCATGAACTTCCAGATGTTCAAGCTGGTTTTAGAAAAAGGCAGAGGAACCAGAGATCAAATAGCCAACATCTGCTAGATCTTCAAAAAAGCAAAAGAGTTCCAGAAAAACATCTATTTCTGCTTTATTGACTATGCCAAAGCCTTTGACTGTGTGGATCACAATAAACTGAAGAATTCTGAAATAATGGGAATACCAGAACACCCGGCCTGCCTCCTGAGAAACCTGTATACAGGTGAAGAAGCAACAGTTAGAACTGGACATGGAACAACAGACTGGTTCCAAATAAGAAAAGGAGTACATCAAGGCTGTATGTTGTCACCCTGCTTATTTTATTTATTTGCAGAGTACATCATGAGAAACCCTAGGCTGGAGGAAGCACAAACTGGAAGCAAGTTTTCCAAGAGAAATATCAATAACCTCAGATATGCAGATGACACCACCCTTATGGCAGAAAGTGAAGAGGAACTAAAGAGCCTCTTGATGAAAGTGAAAGAGGAGAGTGAAAAAGTTGGCTTAAAGCTCAGCATTCAGAAAACTAAGATCATAGCATCCAGTCCCATCACTTCATGGCAAATAGATGGGGAAACAGTGGAAACAGTGGCTGACTTTACTTTTCTGGGCTCCAAAATTATTGCAGATGGTGATTGCAGCCATGAAATTAAAAGACACTTACTCCTTGGAAGGAAAGTTATGACCAACCTAGATAGCATATTCAAAAGCAGAGACATTATTTTGCCAACAAAAGTCCCTCTAGTCAAGGCTATGGTTTTCCCAGTGGTCCTGTATGGATGGAGAGTTGGACTATAAAGAAAGCTGAGCACTGAAGAATTGATGCTTTTGAACTGTGGTGTTGGAGGAGACTCTTGAGAGTCCCTTGGACTGCAAGGAGGTCCAGCCAGTCCATCCTAAAGGAGATCAGTCCTGGGTGTTCATTGGTAGGACTGATGTTGAACCTGAAATTCCAGTACTTTGGCTACCTGATGAGAAGAGCTGACTCAGTTGAAAAGACCCTGAATCTGGGAAAGATTGAGGGCAGGATGAGAAGGGGAAGACAGAGGATGAAATGGTTGGATGGCATGACTGACTCAATGGACATGGGTTTGGGTGGACTCTGGGAGTTGGTGATGGATAGGGAGGCCTGGTGTGCTGCAGTCTTTGGGGTTGCAAAGAGTCAGACACGACTGAGTGGCTGAACTGAACTGAACTGAACTGAAAGATGAACTCCCCAGATTGGTGGGTCCCCAATATGCTAGTGTAGAAAAGCAGAGAAATAGGTCAGGAAAAAAATGAAGAGGCTGAGCCAAAGCAAAACAACACCCAGTTGTGGTTATGGAAGGAAAGTCCTCTGCTGTAAAAAAATATTGCATAGGAACCTGGAATGTTACATCCATGAATCAAGGTAAATTGGAAGCAGTCAAACAGGAGATGGCAAGAGGGAACATTGACATTTTAGGAATCAGTGAACTAAAATGGACTGGAACAGAAAAATTTAATTCAGATGACAATTACATCTACTATAGAGGGCAAGAATCCCTTAGAAGTAATTGAATAGACCTCATAGGCAACAAATGATTCCAAAATGCAGTCCTTGGGTGAAATCTCAAAAGTGAGAGAATGATCTCTGTTTGTTTCCAAGGCAAACAATTCAATATCACAGTTATCCAAGTCTGTGTCCCAACCACTAATGCAGAAGAAGTGAAAGTTGAACTGTTCTATGAAAACTTACAAGGCCTTCTAGAAATAACACACAGAAAAGATGTCCTTTTCATCATAGTGGACTGGAATGCAAAAGTAGGTGGTCAAGAGATACTTAAAATAACAGGCAAGTTTGCCTCGGAGTACAAAATGAAACAGGGCAAAGCTAACAGAGATTTGCTGAGAATGCACTGGTCACAGTAAACACCCTTTTCCAACACCACAAGAGACAACTCTACATATGAACATCACCAGATGGTCAATACTGAAATGACGTTGATTATATTCTTTGCAGCTGAGAATGGAGAAGCTCTATACAGCCAAAAAAAATCAAGACTGGGAGCTGACACTGGCTCAGATCATGAATTCCTTATTGCAAAATTCAGACTTAAATTGAAGAAAATATGTTAAACCATTAGACAAATCAGGTATGACCTAAATCAAATGCATTATGATTGCACAAGAAGTGACAGATTCAGGGTATCAGATCTGATAGAGTGTCTAAAGAACTATGGGTGGAGATCCGTGACATTGTACTGGAGGCAAAAATCAAAACCATCCCCAAAAGAAGGAAATGCAAGAAAGCAAAATGCTTGTCTGAGGAGGCCTTGAAAATAGCTAAGAAAAAGAAGAGAAGTAAAAATCATAGTAAAAAAAAAAAAAAAAAAAGAAAGAAAGAAAGATATATCCATATGAATGCAGAGTTCCAAAGAATAGCAAGGAGAGATAAGAATGCCTTCCTATGTGGTCAATGTAAATAAATAGAGGAAAACAACTAAATGGGAAAGACTACAGAGCTCTTCAAGAAAATTAGGGATACCAAGGGAATATTTCATGCAGAAATGGACACAATAAAAGACAGAAGCAGTACGGACCTGAGAAGCATAGAATATTGAGAAGAGATGGCAAGTATACACAGAAGAACCATACAAAAAAAGAACTTAATGACCCAGTAACCACGATGGTGTGAGCACTCTCCTGGAGCCAGATATCCTGCAGTCCAAAGTCAAGTGGGCTTTAGGAAACATCGCTAGAAACAAATGCTGTGCTGGAAGAACCACAAGCTGGAATCAAAATTGCTGAGAGAAATATCAATAACCTCAGATATGCAGATGACACCACCCTTATGGCAGATAGCAAAGAGGAACTAAAGAATCTCTTATTAAAGTGAAAGAGGAGAGTGAAAAAGCTGGCTTAAAATTCAACATTCAAAAAACTAAGATCATGGCATCCAGTCCCATCCCTTCATGGCAAATAGATGGGGAAACAATGGAAACTTTGACAGACTTTATTCTCTTGGGCTTCAAAATCACTGTGGTGACTGTAGCCATGAAATTACAAGATGTTTGTTCCTTAGACGAAAAGCTATGACCAGCCTAAACAGCATATTAAAAAGCAGAGACATTATTTGCTGATAAATGTCCATATAGTCAAAGCTATGATTTTTCCAGTAATGTTTGGGTGTGAGAGTTGGACCATAAAGAAAGCTGAGTGCTGAGGAACATGCTTTTTAATTCTGGTCTTGGAGAAGACTCTTGCCAGTCCCTTGGACAGGAGGAAGATCCAACCAGTCAATCCTAAAGGAAATCAGTCCTGAACATTCATAGGAGGGACTGATACTAGACCTGACACTCTGAAACTCTGGCCACCTGATGCAATGAACTGACTCATTGGAAAAAACCCTAATGCTGGGCAAGTTTGAAGGCAGAAGGAGAAGTGGATGACAGAGAATGAGATGGTTGATTGGCATCACTGACTCTATGGGCGTGAGTTTGAGCAAGCTCTGCGAGTTGGTGATGGACAGTGAAGCCTGGCATGCTGCAAACATGAGTTTGCAAACAATCAGACATGATTAGGTGACTGAACTGAATTGATTTACATGAAGTGATGGGACCAGTAGCTATAATCTTAGTTTTTACCTTCATCTGCTTTATCTGTTCATTTTTCATTTCCCCTACCAACATGGAAACCACAGAAATTACACTGCCTGCATAGTTTTCCCTAGGTGTTCTATAGTGGAATTATACAGTATGCAGTCTTCATATTAGCTTTTTTTTCACTTTTTAATCTGCTTATATGTTTCCTCTATGTTTTCATGGCTTGATGCATCATTTATTTTTTAGTAATAAATGATATTCCAGCATGTAGATGCTCCACAGTTTGTCTGTTCACCTAAAGAACATATTGACTGATTCCAAATTTTGATAATTACAAGTAAAGCTGTTATAAACATCTTTGTGCAGATTTATGTATATACACAAATTTACAAGTTGTTTGGGTAAATGCTTTAAGAACCATGGTCCCTGGGTCATATGGTAAAGATATGCTTTTTTTTTTTGCAAGAAACCAACAAATTGTCTTCCAAAGTGGCTGAACCCTTTTTCATTCCCACCAGCAACGAATGAGAGGTTTTGCCTCTGCCCCATCTTTGCCAAAATTTGATGATGTTAGTGTTCTGAATTTGAGTTTTTCTAGTAAGTGCGTAGTGGCATTTCATTGTTTTAATCTGAATTTCCCTGATGACATATCATGGGAGAATCATTTTTATACTGTCATCCATATATCTTTTTTTTTTTTTCTTTTGTTTGATGACTGTGGAGACCTTTGGTTCTTTTTTTTAGCTAGGCTTAAACTTTAAAGAGTTATTTTTATAGTTCAGATGACAGTCTCCTATCAGGTGTGTCTTTCACAGATATTTTCCTGTCTGTCATGCCTACTTATTTGATTCATAACAGCAGTTTTTCAGTGAACCCTAGACTCTAAAATTAGCTCCAGTGAGTATGTTGTAATTTTTTCTTCAAAGAAACAAGCATCTATTTTTTATCCACTGTAAGCTGATTGTGCTAATTAGTACTCAATTTGCAGGAGTTTCTTATCATTCAAGGAAAGCATCTCTATGGACAAAATTCCATGCTATTTATCAAAGAAAATTGATTTCATTAATTTTAATCTATTAAACATGAATTTCATTGTGTGAAGTATCATAGTTGTAATTAATTTAGCATCACAAAATAAATAGCAACTTTGTACAGTGAAAACCAATCAAATTTTCTTCAAAAAATTCCTCTTTAATCACTCTATGGCCTCCACTGGCCATGGTGCTGAACCCAGAAGACACATTTCAGTTCTCTTTTCATGCGACCTATGGCAGCATCTGAGTCAGTCCTGCCTTGACGAAATATTATTTTCCCTTTCCCACCAAAATGAACATATCCATAGTTCCTCTGTTATATCTCTGGATGCTCTGTCTCAGTATCCTTATTGAATCTTTTTTACGACTTCATTTTCACCAGTATTTTAGTATACTCATGTCTGTCTGTCCTGCTCTGGATGATTTCCACCTTCCCCAAGCCAGTCTTTATCACTGTTCTCAATCCCACTGTGCTATAGAATGAATGTTCCAGTTACTCAAATTTCCAATGGTGACCCCTAAATAATAGTGTGGCTGTATTTGAAGATGGTCCCATTAAGGAAATAGTTTAAGGAGGTCATCAGGGTAGGTAGAGTTCTAATAATATAGAATCAGTGCCTGCATGTAAGAGACCAAATAATTCTTTTTCTCACTCTTCACATGCATGCACTAAAGAAAGACCAAATGAGATATAGCAAAAATGGGGCCTTCTGCAAGCCAGAGAATTTCTAAATTCTAAGCACCACGATGCAACTTTGATTTTTGGACTTTCAAGCTCCAGAACATGAGAAAATTATGTTTTATTTTTTAAATATTTAAAAATTATTTAATCTGTCTGGGAGAAATATTAATAACCTCAGATATGCAGATGACACCACCCTTATGGCAGAAAGTGAAGAGCAACTAAAAAGCCTTTGATGAAAGTGAAAGAGGAGAGTGAAAAAGTTGACTTAAAGCTCAGCATTCAGAAAATGAAGATCATGGCATCTGGTCCCATCACTTCATGGGAAATAGATGGGGAAACAATGGAAACAGTGTCAGACTTTATTTTTGGGGGCTCCAAAATCACTGCAGATGGTGACTGCAGCCATGAAATTAAAAGACTCTTACTCCTTGGAAGAAAAGTTATGACCAACCTAGATAGCATATTGAAAAGCAGAGACATTACATTGCCAACGAAGGTCCGTCTAGTCAAGGCTATGGTTTTTCCAGTAGTCATGTGTGGTTGTGAGAGTTGGACTGTGAAGAAAGCTGAGTAATGAAGAATTGATGCTTCTGAACTGTGGTGTTGGAGAAGACTCTTGAGAGTCCCTTGGACTGCAAGAAGATCCAACCAGTCCATTCTAAAAGATATCAGGCGGTCCTAAGATGGTGGAGGAATAGGATGGGGAGACCACTTTCTCCCTCACAAATTTATCAAAATAACATTTTAACGCTGAGCAAATTCCACAAAACAACTTCTGAATGCTGTCAGAGGACATCAGGCACCCAGAAAAGCAGATCATTGTCTTCAAAAACAGGTAAGAAAAAATATAAAAGAGGAAAATAGAGACAAAGGAGGTAGGGAGGGAGCTCCGTCCTGGGAAGGGAGTCCTGTCCCGGGAAGGGAATCTTAAGAAGAGAGGATTCTAAACATCAGGAAATATTCTTGCTGCTGAGTCTGTGGTGAGCTTTGGAAGCACAGAGGGCAACATAACAGGAAGGAAAAATAAATAAATAATTAAAACCAACAGATTACAAGCCCAAGAGTAAGTCCCCCAGTGGAAAAGCAGCGCAGATGCCTGCATCTGCCACTAGCAAGTGGGGGCAGGGCAGGGAGGTGCGGGAGGTGCGGGCTGCAGCGCTTTTTAAGAATCAGGCAGGAATGCCCTGCACATAACCAGAATGAACTAACTTGGGCTAGCAAATCAGACTGTGGGATAGCTACCACGCAAAAAGCTCAAACATAAGACACCACCAGGACCACGCACAGAACATAGGACGGAACAGAAATAGCCAGCTGCAGACCATCCCCTGCCGGGGACAGGCTGCCAGAGCCATAAGGGCTGGAAGGGGGCAATCACAACCCGGGAGAGACTTTACCTACCAAAATGCAAGCAGGCTTCTTTGCTAAGACTTTTGGGGGTTCTGGACACTCACCATCCACCTCCCAAGGGGCGCCAGCAGTACATCCAGAACACTGAGCAGCAGAGACGGGAAAGGCGATAAGTCACAGCGACCGCGCTCGCCAAACACCTGAGCTACTCAGACCTGGGAAGGGCACAAAACGCAATCCCAACTGAATCTGTGCCTCTGAGGGCTACCTGAGAGCCAAGCCTGAGAGGCTTAGACCAGGGAGGTGCATGCAGCCTAGGGACAACCTCAGATGGTTCCCGGAGGAGCAACATAGAGCCTGAGCAGTGTGTGCCAAGAGCAGGGGCAGGCCCAGCGGGGCTGAGACACTGCGAGCACACGCCAGTGTTATTTGTTTGCAGCATCCCTCCTTCCCCACAGCGCGACTGAACAAGTGAGCCTAAAAAAAAAAAAAAAGTGTCCACCACCACCCACTCTGTGTCAGGACGGAAATCACACACTGAAGAGACCAGCAAACAGAAGAAGTTAAACAGAGGGAACCACCTTAGAAGTGACCCCACACTGCCCACAACACCAGAAAAAGGGCCAGATATCTCTTTACTATTTTTATTATCATTCTTTTTTTTTCTTTTCTTTTTTTTTTTTGTTGATGTTGTTGTGTGGTTTTTTTTTTTTCTTCTTCTTCTTCTTCTTTTTTAACTTTTTAAAATTTTAAAGTCCTCTATTTCTCCTTTAATTTTTATTTTTATAACCTACTATTATTTTTCAAAAAAAAAAGACCCTATTTTTTAAAGCAAATTCCATATATAGTCTTTTTGTGGTTGTTGTTGTTTTTAATAATTCTTGTGGCTTTGTTTTTATTTTTCTTCTTCTTTTCTTTTATATTGTTTATTTAAAAATCCAACCTCTATTCTAGATTTTTATTCTTTGCTTTTTGGTATTTGTTGCCAATTTTGTACATTTAAAAACCCAAACTCCAGTACCCAATTTTACCTGAGAGCGAGATTACTGGCTTGTCCCCACTCTCTCCTCCTTTGGACTCTCCTTTTTCTCCACCAGGTGGCCACTGTCTCTTCCTTCCCCCTTCTCTTGTCTACCCAACTCTGGGAATCTCTGTGTGTTCCAGATGGTGGAGAATACTTAAGGAACTGATTACTGTCTGGATCTGTCTCTCTTCTTTTCATTTCCCTTTTATCCTCCTGGCCACCTCTGTCTACTTCCTCCCTTTCCTCTTCCCTGTTTAACTCCGTGAACACCTCTGAGAGGTCCAGACTGAGGAGCACACATAAGGAAGTGGTTACTGGCTAGCTTGCTCTCTCCTCTTTTGATCCCACCTCATCTCATTTGAGTCACCTCTAATTACCCCCTCCCTCTTCTCTTCTCTTCTCTTCTCTTCTCTTCTCTTCTCTTCTCCATGTAATTCAGTGAACCTCTCTGAGTGTCCCTCAATGTGGAGAAACTTTTCATCTTTAATCTAGATATTTTATCATCAGTGCTGTATAGATGGAGAAGTTTTGAGGCTACTGTAAAAATAAAACCGAAACCAGAAGCAGGAGGCTTCAGTCCAAATCCTGAGAACATCAGAGAACTCCTGAATCCAGGGAACATTAATCAATAGGAGCTCATCAAACGCCTCAATACCTACACTGAAACCAAGCAACACCCAAGGGCCAACAAGTTCCAGAGCAAGACATACCACGCAAATTCTCCAGCAACGCAGGAACACAACCCTGAGCTTCAATATACAGGCAGCTCAAGTTACTCCAAAACCATTGACGTTTCATAACCAATTACTCGTCACTCCATTGCACTCCAGAGAGAAGAAATCCAGCTCCAACCACCAGAACTCCAACACAAGCCTCCCTAACCAAGACACCTTGACAAGCCACTGATACAACCTAGCCCACAGTGAGGAAGCTCCATAATAAAGAGAACTCCACAAATTCCCAGAATATAGAAAGGCCACCCCAAATGCAGAAATATAACCAAGATGAAGAGACAGAGGGATACTCAGCAGGTAAAGGAACAGGAGAAATGCCCACAAAACCAAACAAAAGAGGAAACAATAGGGAATCTACCTGAGAAAGAATTCCAAATAATGATAGTGAAAATGATCCAAAATCTTGAAATTAAAATGGAATCACAGATAAATAGCCTGGAGACAGGATTGAGAAGATGCAAGAAAGGATTAACAAGGACCTAGAAGAAATAAAAAGAGTCAATATATAATGAATAACACAATAAATGAGATCAGAAACACTCTGGAGGCAACAAATAGTAGAATAATGGAGGCAGAAGATAGGATTAGTGAAATAGAAGATAGAATGGTAGAAATAAATGAATCAGAGAGGAAACAAGAAAAACGGATTTAAAAAAATGAGGAAAACCTCAGAGACCTCCAGGACAATATGAAATGCTCCAACATTCGAATTATAGGAGTCCCAGAAGAAGACAAAAAGAAAGACCATGATAAAATCCTTGAGGAGATAATAGTTGAAAACTTCCCTAAAATGGGGAAGGAAATAATCACCCAAGTCCAAGAAACCCAGAGAGTTCCAAATAGGATAAACCCAAGGCGAAACACCCTAAGACACATATTAATCAAATAAGCAAAGATCAAACACAAAGAACAAATATTAAAAGCAGCAAGGGAATAACAACAAATAACACACAAGGTGATTCCCATAAGGATAACAGCTGATCTTTCAATAGAAATTCTTCAGGCCAGGAGAGGATGGCAAGATATACTTAAAGTGATGAAAGAAAATAGCCTACAGCCCAGATTACTGTACCAAGCAAGGATCTCATTCAAATATGAAGGAGAAATCAAAAGCTTTACAGACAAGCAAAAGCTGAGAGAATTCAGCACCACCAAACCAGCTCTCCAACAAATGCTAAAGGATATTCTCTAGACAGAAAACACAAAAAGGGCATATAAACCTGAACCCAAAACAATAAAGTAAATGGCAACTGGATCATACTTATCAATAATTACCTTAAACGTAAATGGGTTGAATGCCCCAACCAAAAGGCAAAGACTGGCTGAATGGATACAAAAACAAGATCCCCATATATGCTGCCTACAAGAGACCCACCTCAAAACAAGGGACGCATACAGACTGAAAGTGAAGCACTGGAAAAAGATATATCACGCAAATAGAGACCAAAAGAAAGCAGGAGTGGCAATACTCATATCCGATAAAATAGACTTTAAAACAAAGACTGTGAAAAGAGACAAAGAATGCAACTACATAATGATCAAAGGATCAATCCAAGAACAAGATAAAACAATTATAAATATATATGCACCCAACATAGGAGCACCGCAATATGTAAGACAAATGCTAACAAGTATGAAAGGGGAAATAAACAGTAACACAATAATAGTGGGAGACTTTAATACCCCACTCACACCTATGGACAGATCAACTAAACAGAAAATTGACAAAGAAACGCAAACTTTAAATGATACAATAGACCAGTTAGACCTAATTGATATCTATAGGACATTTCACCCCAAAACAATGAATTTCACCTTTTTCTCAAGTGCTCACGGAACCTTCTCCAGGATAGATCACATCCTGGGCCATAAATCTAACCTTGATAAATTCAAAAAAATTGAAATCATTCCAAGCATCTTTTCTGACCATAATGCATTAAGATTAGACCTCAATTACAGGAGAAAATCTATTAAAAATTCCAACATATGGAGGCTGAACAACACGCTTCTGAATAACCAACACATCACAGAAGAAATCAAAAAAGAAATTAAAATATGCATAGAAATGAATGAAAATGAAAACACAACAACCCAAAACCTGTGCAACACTATAAAAGCAGTGCTAAGAGGAAAGTTCATAGCAATACAGGCATACCTCAAGAAACAAGAAAAAAAGTCAAATAAATAACCTAACTCTACACCGAAAGCAACTAGAAAAGGATGAAATGGAGAACCCCAGAGTTAGTAGAAGGAAAGAAATCTTAAAAATTAAGGCAGAAATAAATGCAAATGAAACAAAAGGGACCACAGCAAAAATCAACAAAGCCAAAAGCTGGTTCTTTGAAAGGATAAATAAAATTGACAAACCATTAGCCAGACTCATTAAGAAACAAAGGGAGAAAAATCAAATCAATAAAATTAGAAATGAAAATGGAGAGATCACAACAGACAACACAGAAATACAAAGGGTCATAAGAGACTACTGTCAGCAATTATATGCCAGTAAAACGGACAACATGGAAGAAATGGACAAATTCTTAGAAAAGTACAACTTTCCAAAACTGAACCAGGAAGAAATAGAAAATCTTAACAGACCCATCACAAGCACGGAAATTGAAACTGCAATCAGAAATCTTCCAGCAAACAAAAGCCCAGGTCCAGATGGCTTCATAGCTGAATTCTACCAAAAATTTCGAGAAGAGCTAACACCTCTCCTACTGAAACTCTTCCAGAAAATTGCAGAGGAAGGTAAACTTCCAAACTCATTCTATGAGGCCACCATCACCCTAATACCAAAACCTGACAAAGAGGATGAGATGGCTGGATGGCAACACGGACTCGATGGACGTGAGTCTGAGTAAACTCCGGGAGATGGTGATGGACAAGGAGGCCTGGTATGCTGCAATTCATGGGGTCGCAAAGAGTCGGACATGACCGAGTGACTGAACTGAACTGAACTGAGTCTGCAATATTTTATTAGGACAGTCTGAATTAAGACAAGGTATGGTGCCAGAATAATGAACAAATGAAGAAGAGAAATTAAGAATTAAATAAATCACAGAGCTATTGACTATCTTCTTTATATTACAGGAACTTAGAGTTTTCAAAATAATGCTTTCCAGTGTAAAATAGGGATTGCTGTTGTGTAACTATATAGGTAAACCATAGACTTTAACAGTTTGGAAAATGATGACAGACATATTCAAGCATGACAGGCAAACTGCACTAGCTAATCAAATATTTAGCTACTAAAAGCTCTTCCAAAATTTAAGAAGAGTAGAAGACCTATGGAATAAAACTGTGTCTGCTCTCTTTTACTGTTATAAAGAGGGACTAGTGGAAAATGTGTCTTTTCCATTCAGAAGCAAGGAATAGAGTGCGAGCTGCAGAGGTACCATGCGTGTCTTTTCATTGATTAGTTCTAAGCAGTAACAGAGGTATTTCAATCAACATTTTTGTATTAATCATGTAAAAGTAACTGTTTTTTTCATAATTAAGAGAAATATTTTACATGCAAATATGTCATACAAAAATATAGCAGAAGGAAAACAAACCTGCCATGTAGTGTGCTATTTTTGTCAGAATATATAAACAAAGTTGACATATAGGTTCAGTTCAGTTCAGTCACTCAGTCATGTCCAACTCTTTGCGACCCCATGAATTGCAGCACGCCAGTCCTCCCTGTCCATCACCATCTCCTGGAGTTCACTCAGACTCAAGTCCATTGAGTCCGTGATGCCATCCAGCCATTTCATCCTCTGCCACCTCCTTCTCCTCCTGCCCCCAATCCCTCCCACCATCAGAGTCTTTTCCAATGAGTCAACTCTTCGCATGAGGTGGCCAAAGTACTGGAGCTTCACCTTTAGCATCATTCCTTCCAAGGAAATCCCAGGGTTGATCTCCTTCAGAATGGACTAGTTGGATCTCCTCACAGTCCAAGGGACTCTCAAGAGTCTTCTCCAACACCACAGTTCAAAAGCATCAATTCTTCGACAGTCACCCTTCTTCACAGTCCAACTCTCACATACATACATGACCACAGGAAAAACCATAGCCTTGACTAGATGGACCTTCATCAACAAAGTAATGTCTCTGCTTTTGAATATGCTATCTAGGTTGGTCATATCTTTTCTTCCAAGGAGTAAGCGTCTTTTAATTTCATGGCTGCAGTCACCATCTGTAGTAATTTTGGAGCCCAGAAAAATAAAGTCTGACACTGTTTCCACTGTTTCCCCATCTATTTCCCAGGAAGTGATGGGACCAGATGCCATGATCTTCATTTTCTGAATGTTGAGCTTTAAGGCAACTTTTTCACTCTCCTCTTTCACTTTCATCAAGAGGCTTTTTAGCTCCTCTTCACTTTCTGCCATAAGGGTGGTATCATCTGCATATCTGAGGTTATTGATATTTCTCCCGGCAATCTTGATTCCAGCTTGTGTTTCTTCCAGTCCAGCGTTTCTCATGATGTACTCTGCATATAAGTTAAATAAGCAGGGTGACAATATACAGCCTTGACGTCCTCCTTTTCCTATTTGGAACCAGTCTGTTCAACCAGACATATAAGTAGGAGGTAATAATCACAGTCCAACTCTCACATCCGTACATGACTACTGAAAAAACCATAGCCTTGACTACACTGATCTTTGTTGGCAAAATCATGTCTCTGCTAACTAGGTATTTCAGAAAAGGTATATGGAAATATCATATTCCACTGGTTTAACATATATTTCTATGTCATTTAAGTGTGTAAACTTACATTTTTAAAGTAGTTTTTGTCCTTGTGGTAATTCATGAAGCATATTTTGAACTTTACAGTAAGAAATAATTTATCTCTCCTCTTTAATTTATAAAATATTCACCTTGCATCAAACCAGAAAAGTTGAGTATGTATTTTATAAAAAATATATATATACACACATATATAGTGTGTATCTATATTCTTACTATTAGATTTTTTATAAACCTTAA
Organism: Capra hircus; assembly: GCF_001704415.2. Classification (NCBI taxonomy): domain Eukaryota; kingdom Metazoa; phylum Chordata; class Mammalia; order Artiodactyla; family Bovidae; genus Capra; species Capra hircus. The sequence continues at coordinate 7,649,089 of NC_030823.1, forward strand.
CTAAACTTTGGTAAAACCTTTACAAATCATAGTGGAAATAGTTATTAGGCTCTAGCTGCACATTTCAGGACAGAAAAGAAGACAAGAGATGTCACTGAGGACCAAGTTAGATGCAGTATAAAAATATCAATGCATAGTTCCTTTACAAATGTTCAGGCTACATGTTCAGGCTATATTTTTAAACTTATCAATTATTTTCTTGAGTTTTTAAATATATTTTTGTCTTGTTTTTCATCATTAGGTACTTATTGAAAATAAGATAGCTTTTAAAAATCCTCCATCATGTTTTATGGTTCATTTTACCTCTATATACTACCTTTATCAATTTAGAATACACACACACAAATCATGGACAAAACAAAGCTATTTTATATTCAGAGATTTGTCTCATGAAAATTATAGAAGAAAGTAATTAAATTTTAGATAAATTTTGTTTATTTTGAAGATTTCACTGGATTGAACAAATTTGGTGAAATAACTAAACATAAGTGAAATCCAGTTTGAGGCATAATGTAAGTATAAAACCTTAAAAAATTTCATTCCTCAATGTTTCTGTGCTGTGTAAAGATACTAGTCTAAGCAATTGTCAGATATCCTGATTTACTTCTAGAGAACAGCAATGGGTCTATAGTCAATGCAATTCAGTTACCGTGCCAGCCAGACAGTGGCCAAATGTAAATTCTTTACATTTTCTTTTATAATCTATAATATTATGGTATTGAGGTAAGTGTTACTAAGTGCTCTCCAGACATACAGTTCCCTCATCTTTTTATTACTTCCTTAATTAAGTGATTTGGTTGCACTTCTAGAGGGGCTTCCCAGGTGGCACTTGTGGTAAGGAACTTGCCTGCCAATGCAGGAGACATGAGAGACATGAGTTCACTCCCAGGGTGGGGAAGATCCCATGGAGGAAGGCATGGCAACCCACTCCAGCATTCTTGCATGGAGAATTCCATGGGCAGAGGAGCCTGGCAGGCTATGGTCCGTGGGGGTCGCAAAGAGTTGGACATGACTGAAGTGACAGCATGAGTGCATGTATACTTCTAGAATAGCAGGCGTCCAGTATGTTCCCTGGTGGCTCAGATGGTAAAGAATCTGGCCCTTGGGGGAGACCCTGGTTCAATTCCTGGGTTGAGAAGATCCCTTGGATAAGGGAACTGCAATGCATTCCAGAAATGATATAGTAAAACAAAGTGCTGCTACCAACTCTTAGTGTGGGAAAAACCTGAAGTAAAAGTTGAAGAAATAGCATTAAAGAGTTAAAACTAAAATTCCAATTTACTAAAAATAACAAGAAAATCAAATGACTATGTATGTGTCTCCTCTCCCAACTTCTCAATGAAAGTGTGTGAAATATTGTAAGTTTTCAAATATGTATATTTGGGCCAAATTTTCTTTATATACATCTTTATTAATTTTAACATATTTGATTTGGGGTTTTTATTTGAGACTCAGGCATAAGTGACTTTTGTTGAACATTTTATTTGTTGAGCCTCTAAGTTATGGAAACTTAATGAGCATTCCTAACATGCATTTTCTTGCCTGAACCCATGTTTCTGTCTTATTGAATTATGCTAACTTTTAAATGTTGAATCAGCCTTGCATTTCCCAGGTAAAACCCATCAGTCATGATAATATTTTTCTTTTAGTATATTGCTATATTTCATTCACTAATACTTTGTTGTTTCTATTTTCATTAGTGATTGTTGTCTCTGGTTTACTTCTGTTGTAATGTCTATATCTAATCTTTATATCAGAAACAAGCAGTCCTTGTAAAAGGAATAGAAAGTTTTAGATACACTTTTACTTTCTGAAAATGTTTGAATACAATTGGGATTATTTCTTCTATACATGATTTGTAGGAATCTCCACTAAAGTCACCTTGACCTGGAAAGGTTGATGTTTCTGGAAAGTTTTCAACTATGAATTAAATTTATTAAACATATATAGGGCCACATAATTCTAATACATATTGTAATCATTGCAATATATATTTGAAGTGTTATGACATCTTCTATGTTTTAATTTATGTTTTTCCCTTTTTTATTCCCCCCTTGATCATTCTGGCTTGGTTTATCAGTTACATTGTTCTTTTCAAGCAACTGCCTAGTCAGGTTTCATTAATTTCCTCTATTGTTTTTATATTTTAATTTCTGCTTTTGTCTTATTATTTCTTTTTTTTTTTGTAGATTAATTTCCTCTATTTCTCTTTACTCTTTTCTATTTAGTTCCTTTCTAAATAGTACTATTTGCATCTTAAAAAAATTTATGCATTGTGGTTTCATTTTCAATCAGTATAAAATATTTTTTAATTTCTAATTGATATTTTCCACTTTGATGTGTAAGCTAATTTTAAGAGTGATATTTGTTCTACATATTTAGGAATTTTCCAGTCACTTTTCTGTTCTATGATTCATTCTTAATATAATTTCATTTTGACTACAAAATATACTTTATATGATTTCAGTTACTTGACCATGAGTCAGAATTGGGCCTATCTCTATTAAAGTCCAATGTCCACTTAAAAATAAAGTGCATTATTTTGCTGTTTGGTGGGAAGTCATACAAATATAAATCAGATCTAATTGCTTGATAGTTTTGATTGTATCTTCCAAATTACTGCTGACTTTATTGCTTCTATTGACTGAAACAGAAATGTTAAAGTCTACAACTGAAGTTGTATTTTTATTATATTTATGTGAATTTCCTGTAGACAGCATATAATTAGTCTTTTTTTTAAATCCAATATACCAAACTTTATATTTTAGTTTACATATTTAGATTATTTATGTTTCCTTAAATTATTTACATGCTTAGATTAACATGTATGAACTTTTTTTTTTTTTTAATCCTGGGGGATTCCTTTATTGTATTCCTTCAGTCTCATTACTGAGCAGGCCTTTTCTTTCTGAGTAGGGAGTGGACTTTCTCAGTGATTTCTACCCTCTTTCTCCTGACACTCTGCAGCTTTCTTCTGGGAAGCTTTCAGCTCTCTAGGAAACCCTCTAGTACCCTGCCCAGCTCTCAGTGTCATTTGTGAGCACCCGTTGAGGCCAGTGGAGAAGAAAGCTTTAGTGAGGCCAAACTTCCCCTCATAACTACCAGAGTCGACAGGTTCTCCTTTCAGTCCATACTCAACTTTTAAAAATCCCTTTAAAGTGTAGATGAAACCTCCTTATTTTTTTCTTTTTTTTTAAATTTCTTTACTTTACTTTACAATACTGTATTGGTTTTGCCATACATTGACATGAATGCACCACGGGTGTACATGCATTCCCAAACATGACCCCCCCTCCCACCTCCTAAGAGAGCCTTGGTTTAATTTTGTTCTCTGTTCCCAGGAGGTTCTTATCATTGTCTGTCCTTCAAGGCTTGGTCTTTGCTTCTATGTCAAACTAATTGATTATCCTGTGACTTTAGATTTTTAATGAGCTCAAGAAAAAAAAAAAATGACCTTATAGAGTATATGTTTTTCCTTGGTGAAATGTTGGAAACAATGTCTTTTCCAGCTTTCTGTATATTAAGCAGAAGTTAGAAATCTTGGGACATCTTCTTGTCACCAGTATTCCATTTCCATTCCCCTCAAATATTTTGAATGCTTATAGATCATGCAATGATTTACTTTTAAAGCACATTTATATTTTTTTAAGCTGAATTGGAAGTAGAAGTTACTTTCAAATCATCCTCTTTAACCTCTGAACTAGAAATTATCATGAATTTACAAGGCAAATATAAATTTTAGTAGCTTTATTTCTGAAGAAATGGACTCAATTCGAAGCTATTTTTCTTTAAGACTGAGCTATCAGTTGGTCATACTATCTAAAATAAGACTTTAATAAAAAGATTTACCTCCAATAATGTAATTGCCACAAACTTTTTAAATGTAGTACAAAACTAAAAATATAAAAATGCCAAGAATTAACCAAAATTTTCAGAATCCTGAACCAGAAGCAATTGAAATATTAACTGGATTTAAAAAAACTATTCACTTTTCCTTTCTTATATAAGTATTACTTGTATTTGATGATCACAAACTCCTTATTGCCAAATTCAGACTTAAACTGAAGAAAGTAAGGAAAGCCACTAAACCATTCAGGTAAGACCTAAATCAAATCCCTTATGACTATACAGTGGAAGTGACAAATAAATTCAAGGGATTAGATCTGATAGACAGAGTGCCTAAAGAACTATGGACATAAGTTCATGACATTGTACAAGCGGCACTGATCAAGACCATCCCCCAAAAAAACAATAGAATGGGAAAAACTGGAGATCTCTTCAAGAAAATTAGAGATACCAAGGGAATATTTCATGCAAAGATGGCCACAATAAAGGACAGAAATGGTAGGGACCTAACAGAAGCAGAAGATACTAAGAAGAGGTGGCAAGAATACACAGAAGAACTATACAAAAACGATCTTCATGACCCAGATAACTGTGATGATGTGATCACTCACCTAGAGCCAGACATCCTCGAATGGGAAGTCAAGTGGGCCTTAGGAAGGATCATTATGAACAAACCTAATAGAGGTGATGGAATTCCAGTTGAGCTATTTCAAATCCTAAAAGATGATGCTCTGAAGGTACTTCACTCAGTATGCCATAAAATTTGTAAAACTCAGCAGTGACGACAGGACTGGAAAAGGTGAGTTTTCATTCCTATCCCGAAGAAAGGCAATGCCAAAAAATGTTCAAACTATTGCACACTTACATTCATCTGACAAGCTAGCACAGTAATGTGCAAAATTCTCCAAGCCACGCTTCAATAATATGTGAACGATGAAATTCCAGATGTGCAAGCTGGGTTTAGAAAAGGCAAAGGAAAGAGAGATCAAATTGCCAACATCTTTTGGATCATCAAAAAATCAAGAGAGTTCCAGAAAAACCTACTTCTGCTTTTTTGACTATGTCAAAGCATTCGTGTGGATCACAGCAAACTGTGGAAAGTTCTTAAAGTGATGGGAATACCAGACCAACTTACCTGCCTCCTGAGAAATCTGCATGCTGGTCAAGAAGCAACAGATAGAACCAGACATGGAACAACAGACTAGTTGCAAATTGGGAAAGGAGTATATCAAGACTGTATATTGTCAACATGATTATTAAATTTATATGTGAAACGCTGGGCTGGATGAAGCACAGGCTGGAATCAAGATTGCCAGGACAAATAACAATAACTTCAGACATGCAGATGACACCACACTTATGGCAGAAAGGAAGAAGAACTAAAGATCCTCCTGATGGAAGTGAAAGAGGAGAGTGAAATAGTTGCCTGAAAACTCAACATTCAAAAAACTAAGATCATGGCAACCAGTATCATCACTTCATGGGAAATCGATGGGGAAACAATGAAAATAGTGAGAAATTCTATTTTCTTGGGCTCCAAAATCACTGCAGATGGCGACTGCAGCCATGAAATTAAAGGACACTTGCTCCTTGGAAGAAAAGCCATGACCTACGTGGGCAGCATATTAAAAAGCAGAGACATTACTTTGCCAACAAAGGTCCATCTAATCAAAGCTATGGTTTTTTCAGTAGTCATGTATGGATGTGAGAGTCGGACTATAAAGAAAGCTAAGCATGGAAGAATTGATACTTTTGAACTGTAGTGTTGGAGAAGATTCTTGAGAGTCGTTGAACTGTAAGGATATCAAACCAGTTAATCCTAAAGGAAATCAATCCCAAATATTCATTGTAAGTACTGGTGCTGAAGCTGAAATTCCAGCACTTTGGCCACAAGTTGGGAAGAACTGACTCACAGGAAAAGACCCTGAAGGTGCGAAAGATTGAAGGCATGACAAGAAGGGGACGACAGAGGATGCGATTGTTGGATGGCATCACTGACTCAAGGGACATGAGTTTGAGCTAGCCCAGAAAGTTGGTGATAGACAGCGAAGCCTGGTGTGCTGTAGTCCATGGGATCACAAAGAGTCAGAAACTACTGAGCGACTGAACTGAACCTGGTAATGTGATTTAACATATTTTGGTAACTCTCTTTTTTTTTTTAGTTTAAGCTTGAAGTCATCTTTTAATTTGGAAATTCATTTTGTTTCCAAATTTCTCCCTAAGAGTTAATTAGCACATTGATGCTGCTGCTAAGTCGCTTCAGTTGTGTCTGACTCCGTGAGACCCCTTAGACGACAGCCCATCAGGCTTCTCTGTCCCTGGGATTCTCCAGGTAAGAATCCTAGAGTGGGTTTCCATTTCCTTCTCCAATGCATGCGTGCATGCATGCCAAGCCACTTCAGTCATGTCCGACTCTGTGTTACCCTATTGACAGCAGCCCACCAGGCTCCTGTATCCACAGGATTCTCTCTAGGCTAGGCAAGAATCCTGGAGGGGTTGCCATTTCCTTCTCCATATAATTAGCACATTAGTAAATGTTTTTGTGTATTCTTTGAATTTGTAAATATGAACTTGAAAATGGGCTTTGCTTGTCATTCCTTTGAGTAAATCAATGGCCAACTAAGCAGAAGGCTTGGATCTACTGTATATCAAACTTGTTGTAATAAACTCAAGCAGGCTAGTTTCAGAGACTGCAGTCTTAATCATCATACTATCAGACTCTTTTAATACATGTTAATGGAATTCACTTTTTTGTAAAATTTTTGATTTCTTGTTGTTAGCTGTAGTGATTTCACATAGAACCATAAAAAAATGTAAATATACATAGATAGAAATAATGATAACATCTCTTTCTGAAGCAGGATAGAGGCCCTGGTATCTGAGTATGTGACCTTCTCTTGAATTTACTTACTCTTCTTGTTGTTCATTGTCCAGCCACTCAGTCATGTTTGATTCTTTGTGACCTCATGGACTGTAGCACTCCAGGCTTCCCTGCCCTTCACCATCTCCTGGTGCTTGCTCAACTCATATCCATCGAGTCTGTGATGCCATCCAACCATCTCATCCTCTGTTGTCCCCTTCTCCTCCTTCCTTCAATCTTTCCCAGCATCAGGGTCTTTTCTAATGAATTGGGTCTTTGCATCAGGTGGCCAAAGTACTGAAACTTCAGTTTCAGCCTCAGTGCTTCCAATCAACATTCAGGGTTAATTTCCTTTAGGATTTTCTAGTTTGATCTCCTTGATGTCCAAGGGGCACTCATGAGTCTTCTAAGTTCAAAATCATCAATTATTTGGTGCTCAGCACATTTTATCGTCCAGCTTTCACATCCACACATGACTACTGGACAAACCATAGCTTGGCTATATGGACCTTTGTAGGCAAAGTATTGTCTCTGCTCTTAGTGTTGTACAGACCATGAAGGGGAAATGTAAAATGCCATATTTTGAAAATGCTATTCAGATGAAAATAATTTTTTTGAAAAAACACTTGAAAGAGTATCTATATGTGTATTGTTGCTGTCTTTCAATCACTAAGTCATGTCTGACTCTGCAACCCTATGGACTGAAGCATGTCAGGCTTCCCTGTCCTTCACTGTCTCCCAGAGTTTGCTCAAATCCCTGTCCATTGAGTTGGTAATGCCATCCAACTATTTCATTCTCTGTGACCCCCTTCTCCTCCTTCTCTCAAACTTTCCCATCAATCTATCTATATTATATTAATTACAGCATATATCAATGATTTTTTTCACCAAAATGTATGTTTAGGTCTAAGGAATGGATAGACATTGACAAGTCCACCAAATATTCTCTATTTTAAGTAGTCAGTTCTCAGTAGCATTGATAACTGATTATGAAAGAACAAGTATTCTTGTTCTTTCTATTATCAGATATTGCACTCAGTGTTTGCCAACTTGCCAAAACCTCTGTGGCATTCAACTTTTCCATCATCTCTAAGATGTTGCTTTGGTTAAATTTCCCATTTGGTTTCTCCAGACCAGTGAGAGAGTAAACATATTTAATGTTAAGGAAAATAAGAAAACAAGATAGAACTCAGTAAAAAAAGAAAGTTACCAGGAAGCACTGCTATGTTCTCATGTTCTCTTTCTAACACTGATGGGCTTGTGTCCATTCTACTTCCCACTTGAGGAACCAATGGTGAAAGAAAGCTAAATAAACTCTACTGCTGGGAAGTGTTCCAAAATGACCTTAAACTTCTCTCTTCCATCCAACATAGACCCCAGAATAAACAGAATAATTGCCATAATATTTTACCTAAGCTACGTTCCTTAGGTCATTTTCTTGACCACCTCTCAAGTTTGAAGTAAAGGTTAGTATTAGGTTGCATGTTACAATGATTAGTATTCCTCTCAGCTGTGTTTCACTCCCATCACCCTTGAAAATGGTTTCCTGTCTTCAGTCAAGAGTAAGTGAGCAGGATTAATATATGTTACTTCTGGGTAGAAGTTTCTAGAGCCTGCACATGCATCCACATCCTCTCTTTTTCTTCTTCAGCTTCCATCAGTGTTCAGAGAATGTGTAAGTCCTGAGTGAGAACAAGATCAGTGCAGAAAAATTGTGAAGAGCCTGAACATGAGTGAAGAATAAGCTTTTTTTTTTTTTTTTTTGATGTCACCAATATTTCAGAGTTGCTGTTACTAAATTGTAAACTAGCTCATCCAAACCAGTACAGGAAGACGGTATTATCATCTTGCTTTATGAGAAAAGAAACCCTGGGCAAATAAGATTTCATCCCTGACCATCAGAGGATACTGCTTCCTTTAATTCAGTGGTTTTCCATTTTGGTTGGCAAATCTCCAGAATTTTTTAGGGAATAAACAGGACAGCATGAGTGGGAGAGGTTGCAGGTTGGAAAAAGGGAGACTTCAAGTCCATTTCAATCACATATTTTAAAATTTATTTATATTTGGTGTGCTGGGTCTTCTCTAGTTGCGGCAAGCCAGGGCTATTCTTTGTTAAGTGCTTGGGCTTCTCATTTCAGTGGCTTCTCTTGTTGTGGAGCACAGGCTCTAGGCACTCTGACTCAGCAGTTGTGACTCAAGGGCCCTGGAACATGGGCTTAGTAGCTATGGAACATGGGCTTAGTTGCTCTGCAGCATGTGGAATCCTCCCAGACCACGGATTGAACCTGTGTCCCCTGTATTGGCAGACAGATTCTTAACCACTGGACAACAAGTGTAATCCTCAACTCCTGGAGTTGTAGTGATCAGCTACACTACCCACACTCCATATATCAAGACTCTATGTAAGATCTGAATTAACCAAACTTGGTTCCTCTCAATTTATTTTAGTATACCATGACTAAAAGAAGGCTGTATGAACAGAAAGGAAATAGCAGCCATATTATCTTTAAGACTCAAAAGAGTACAGATGTTTTATTAGGTTTTTAGCTGTGTGCATTAGAACAGACTTGCTCAGCAAATGCGATCCTAAGTGATAATTATTTCCATGATCCAACTATAACATTTTTGTGTTTTTCATGAGGATTTTTCCACTAGGAGCATCTTCCCAAATAAAGGCAATGAATGTTATACTCTCCTTGAGAGTTACGTTTCTCTTTATACATCAATGGTTTGTCATTTTGCATTTCTCTCAACACATTAATAATTTGTCATTTTGCATTCCTCTTTACACATTAATGGTTTGTCATTTGGTCAGTAGGTTAGTCTCTTGTGAATTTGGTTAATGTGAGCTATTTCCACTAAGGTCACACTCCTTCAAGCATATGCAAATATTATAAACAGATCGTGGAATCTACAACCCCATCTGAGTTTGCAGCCTTAGGCTCTGTCTGGGCAGGCAGTCAGACCCTTCAAATGACAGGTATCATCTCTCCCACACACATCTGTACCTTTAACGTTAGACGGCTCAGTCTATCCTTTATTTGTTAACTTTTTCTCTACTTTCAGCACAGTAAAAAGAACTGAGGAGCTTAACCAGCTCTGGTCTCATACTCAAATATAAATTGAATCCAGAGAGTAAGTATTGGACCTGGAGAATATCTGTTTTTATTTCCAGAGTACTAAGTTACACTCTAGGAGAGACTGACAGTGTCTTTGTGCCCTGAACAACTACTGGGAGTTATCAATGTCCCTAAGCTTCCAAGAAAGCAAATTTAGCATCAAGAATGCTAGTTGCCTACCTCCAAAGTTTCAACTTGCTAGAATATTTTATTAAAATTAGTATTTGAAATACTATGAGTGTTGTTATGACTTCCTGCAGCACTACACCTAAATAAACCATTCAGTTCAGTTCAGTCACTCAGTCGTGTCTGAGTCTTTGTGACCCCATGAATTGCAGCATGCCAGGCCTCCTTGTCCCTCACCATCTCCTGGAGTTCATTCAGACTCGTGTCCATCGAGTTAGTGATGCCATCCAGCCATCTCATCCTCTATCGTCCCCTTCTCCTCCTGCCCCCAATCCCTCCCAGCATCAGAGTCTTTTCCAATGAGTCAACTCTTCACATGAGGTGGCCAAAGTACTGGAGCTTCAGCTTTAGCATCATTCTTTCCAAAGAAATCCCAGGGCTGATGTCGTTCAGAATGGACTGGTTGGATCTCCTCACAGTCCAAGGGACTCTCAAGAGTCTTCTCCAACACCACATTTCAAAAACATCAATTCTTTGGCGCTCAGCCTTCTTCACAGTCCAACTCTCACATCCATACATGACCACAGGAAAAACCATAGCCTTGACTAGACGGACCTTAGTCGGCAAAGTAATGTCTCTGCTTTTGAATATATAGGTAAGTATAAACTAGTACACATTATGGGGTGGCAATTTTTCACAGCAAAATTCCAGCCATGGAGCTTTTCTGTAAAAAAAACATAGTTGTTTGACTACTGTTTCCCCGTCTCTTTCAGCTGAGTTTTCTAAAGGGGAGTTGAAATCGGAAACTTAAATGTCTCTAGCCTAAAACTGAAACCAAATCCCCAATTCAACTTTTTCTAAATTAAAATACAAGCCATCATTTAAAAGACTTTGGAGAGGATCAACTGAACAAGTTGCAATTGAAGTTTATAAAATAAAACAACAGCATAAATACCCTATTTTTTTAAATAGGAAGCCTTTATTATCATTTATTTAAACTGATTTCTAGACTAAAAAAATTATCACAGCAATGTATAAGAAGGAAAGACACCCTTTGGTAAATTTGTACTGAAATAGATTTGGGATTTTTAAAAAATATCTTTATTTTCCAATTAGGCTTCTTTTTTTCTCAAATACGCTGAAGTTGGAGAGACCTTTGAGATGATGCTGTATAAAATATTTCTCTAAGAGGGCATGTTTTTTCACTGTTACCCATATCCTTAGCTGATAGACAAGTAGCACTAGATTTTATCTAAAAAAATCAAAACAACAAACCATAATGAAATCACTTGTCCAGTCTTTTCCTGGATTATGACTTTTTAATACTTTTATATTCTATTTTTTAAGTTCTCTGTTATATGATGAAAACGAGGTAGTTTTTTTGTTTTGTTTTGTTTTGTTTTGTTTTGTTTTTGCCTCTGAGATCTTTTATTGTCACTTTGGCTGAGTTTCACAGTGACCTATGGCCTTGCTGTATTTTATTTTATTTATTTATTTTTTTAAAAGAAAACAAACTTAAAATATAATTTAATTTACAGTAAGTAAAGGGCAAAACACATAAAGAAGTTTGTGAACAGCATAAGCTAATTACTAGAAAATATGTTGATGTATGACAAAACCAATACAATCTTTTTTTTTCTTTTACTTTATTTTACTTTACAATACTGTATTGGTTTTGCCATACACACCGAGGAAACCAGAATTGAAAGAGACACGTGTACCCCAATGTTCATCACAGCACTGTTCATAATAGCCAGGACATGGAAGCAACCTAGATGTTCATCAGCAGATGAATGGATAAGAAAGCTGCAGTACATATACACAATGGAGTATTACTCGGCCATTAAAATGAATACATTTGAATCAGTTCTAATGAGGTGGATGAAACTGGAGCCAATTATACAGAGTGAAGTAAGCCAGAAAGAAAATACCAATACAGTATACTAACACATATATATGGAATTTAGAAAGATTCTAACAACAACCTTCTATGCAAGACAGCAAAAGAGACACAGATGTATAGAACAGTCTTTTGGACTCTGCGGGAGAGGGAGAGGGTGGGATGATTTGGGAGAATGGCACTGAAACATGTATAATATCATATAAGAAACAAATTGCCAGTCTAGGTTCGATGCAGGGTACAGGATGCTTGGGGCTGGTGCACTGGGATGACCCAGACAGATATATGGGGAGGGAGGTGGGAGGGGGTTTCAAGATTGGGAACACGTGTACACTCATGGCGGATTCATGTTGATGTATGGAAAAGGAGTTTTAATTGGCCCAGTCAATTAGGATTTTCCAAATTTGTTTCTCTTTTTTAATGTTAGCTATTCATTTTTAAGACAAATCTTAATCAAAAAAGTGAAATATATTCCACAAAATTAGAATACACACACACACATATGCATTTACACCTCTAACATATTCTGCTTATGGGGTAGTTCTTAAAAAGATATAGGAAACCATAATCTATTTAAATCTTTCTTTAAAACTTGAAAATAATCCCATTTTTTTCCATTGTTTTGAATTCACCTATATCTCTATTTTAAGTCATTTGACTTGTACTTGACTCTTGAATCCTGATGTTGGGAAAGATTGAAGCCAAAAGGAGAAGAGGGCAGCAGGGATGCTTGGATGGCATCACTGACTCAATGGACATGAGTGTGAGCAAACTCAGGGAGATGGTGAAAGACAGGGAAGCCTGGCATACTGCAGTCCATGGGGTTGCAAAGTGTCAGACATGACTTAGCAACTGAACAATAACGAATTTGACTCTTGGACCCAGATTTTCCCATTTTTCTGATATGGACTGTTCCATTGACTTTAATTATATTACTTATATCTTAGTTAGAAAGGTAGATTCTTCTTTTCTCATTGAAGGATAGAATAAACTTTGCATACAAACTATGGCATATTTCAGTAGTGTTTTTCCAGATATGAATTGGAAATGGAACAAGCTCTTTGTATAACTCTCTGATGAGAATCGCAGCCTGTAAGGCAGTACACTGCAATCCTCTATTTTCAAAAGAGAACAAGAATGATTGCATTTGCAAGTCAATGAAGAGAGTGACATGGGAAATTCTTTGTTATTAATGTTCTGCTAGATCGCCATTTACCTTAAAGGAGGAAAGTTTTAGGAAAATTGAAACAGTAAAAATGCTACTCAGAAGAATGACTATTTCATCCAAAAGTTGCTCAGGAATGTATTTATTTGTAGAGCCCAGGGATATGTGAAAAAATGCACACTCCTTCTAATAGAAAAAAAAAATCAAATATTCCAAACCATGTGCAAAAAGTATGTTTCCCTCTGTATATAATAATCTTTTGGTTTTATCAGGCTGTATTTGATAGCTTTCATGATTAGACTTAGTTACCCACATTTCACTGGCATAAATAAGCGTTTATGACCACAGAAGTTCCCTTAGTTCTCTTCTAAGCATTAATGCAATAACTGATTCCAGAATATCTTGTTCACAAGAATTACAGGTGAGAAGAACACCATGCACTTGGATGTCTGGCAGAGGAAGAAGATGAATGCTTCCACCTCAAACATTTCAAAAGCTTTAAATAAAAGGTCTCAAAAATATGTATTTGTAGTCTCAGACATTGGATATTTATATAAATTTTAACAAAATAATATTCTGAAAGAGTTTATGTTCAGAACATTTAAACTTCTCATTGGGGCTTCTTGAAGTCTTGGGGAAAAGATTCACATTCAATGTAAATGTTGTTCAATCATCAAGTTGTGTCCAACTCTTTGCGACCCCATGAACTACAGCATGCTAGGCTTCCATATCCCTTCAGTATCTCCCAAAGTTTGCACAAATTCATGTCCATTGAATCAGTGATGCCAGCCAATCATCTCATCCTTTGTCATTGTGTTCTCCTTCTGCCTTAATCTCCCAGCATCAGGGTCTTTTCCAGTGCATCAACTCTTCACATCAGGAGATGCAACTTCCAGATCAATCTTTCCAAAGAGTGTTCTGGGTTGATTTCTTTCGAGATTGACTGATTTCATTTGCTTGCTTTCCAAGGGACTCTGAAGAGTCATCTCAATTTGAAAGTATCAATTCTTTGATGCTCTGCCATCTTTATTGTCCAGCTCTCACATATGTACAAGACTACTGAATAGACCAAAGCCTTGAACCTGGAATGTTAGGTCCATGAATCAAGGTAAGTTTGACATGGTCAAGCAGGAGATGGGAAGAGTAAACATCAACATCCTAAGAATCAGTGAACTGAAATGGACAGGAATAGGTGAATTTAAATAAAATTGTCATTATATCTACTACTGTGGGCAAGAATCGCATAGAAGAAATTGAGTTGCCCTCATAATCAACAAGAGTTCAAAATGCAGGACTTGGATGTAACCTTAAGAATGACAGAATGATCTCAATTCTTTTCAAATACAAACCATTCAACATCACAGTAATCCAAGTCTATGTCCCAACTACCAATGCTGAAGAAGCTGAAGTTAACCAGTTCTATGAAGACCTAGAAAACTTCCTAGGACTAACACCAAAAATAGATGCCCTATTTACCATAGGGGATATGAATGCAAAAGTGGGAAGTCAAGATTCTTGGAGTAACTAGAAACTTTGTCCTTGGAGTACAAAATGAAGCAGGGCAAAGACTAATAGAATTCTGCAGAGACTGCACTAGTCACAGAAAACACCCTTTTTCAACAACACAAGAGATGACGTTACACATGGGCATAACCAAATGGTCAATATATTTAAAAAAACAATTGTTCTTGGTTATATTCTTTGTAGCTGAAGATGGAGGAGCTGTATACAGTCAGCCAAAACAAGACCTGGAGCTGACTGTGGCTTAGATCATCAGCTCCTCATGGGAAAATTCAGTCTTAATGTAAATATGATTGGTCTATTTCAACAGAAAATATAAACTATCCTTTTTAAAAGACTCTTTTTCTGTTTTTTTTTTCTTTTTACACTTAAAATACATAGAAATTAGGAATATATAGCCAGTATTCCTAAAATTTTTACACTTGCAAGTATGAAGTGATTAAAAGTTCTTTTGACAATTGTCATTTCCACAGTGTTATGATGTGTGTTGAGTCCTTCCTACTTGCAAGTCTGTTTAGTTGAACTGACCTTTGGCCCAAGGCAATCTGTGCATGCATATAAATATAGAATATGTCATTGACCTAGATGGGGAAGGATTTCTTAAGTATAAATTGAGTGAAATAAGCCACTTGTAGTAAGACAGATTCTGCATGATTCCATTTATATGAAGTAGCAAACATAGTCAAATTCATAGACATCAAGTGTGAAATGCTGGTTCTAGGAGCTAAGGGGAAAGAAGAAGAGGACTTATTAATTAAATCAAAAGTTACAGTTTCAGCTCAGCAAGATGAATATGTTTACAGATCTGCTGCAACTATACTGTACTGTACACTTAAAATGTATTTATGATAGAACATCTCATGCTGTGTTTTATCACACAACAAAATAAAACTAAAAAACAATATTTCAAAAGCCAAAGACAATACAGAATACTAATATATGAGGTTATAACAGAATTAAAGATTTTTATTTAGTAAAGCCTATCACAAAATTAATAGAAAGATAACATTAAGAAGATATTCCACTATGTTTAAAACTGAAAAATGATTAATGTCTATAATATACAAAGACTTTTGCATATCATTAAGAAGAGGACAACTCAAGAGAAAAACTGGTAAATAGTATAAATAGGCAATTTAAAAAAGGAAACTTTACATGAAAACGATATTTGAATTAGAATTCAGACATACAAATTAAAATAAAAAGATAAAATAATTTTCTACTAGACTGGCAAAAAAAAAAAGAAAGTAAAACATGTAATTGTTGGTGAATACTGGGAATAGGGTCCCTAATGTGTTGGTGGCTGGAAGGAGAGCAGAGAAAAGCTATTCTGAGATTAAGCTAGCAGCACTTAGGCAAGTGACATACAGGCATATTTATTATCTAGCTAAATAGCACAAACAAAGCCCTATAGTGTTCCAAAGGGAATATGTACAAATATGCTCACTGGAAATTATTTGTCATTTAAGGATTTGGAGGTGATGTCATTTTCCATTATTGTAAGCTGGATACATACTGTGATCTACTTTCCAGTAATTTGAAAAAGTATTAGATATAACAATAGAGAGTTTTAAAACCAGACTTCTCTATAAAAATGAGATATTAAAAATGTGGAATTTAATACATTCCCATTAAATATAAATACACACTTTGTAAGAACATACCTAGATGTATATATAATTGTTGGTTGTTGTTTTTAGTCACTAAGTTGTGTCTGACTGTTTTAAGACCCCATGGACTGTAGCCCACCAGGCTCCTCTGTTCATGGGATTTCCTAGGCATGAATACTGGAATGGGTTGGCATTCCCTTTCTGGGGGATCTTCCTGACCCAATGATAAAATCCTCATCTCCTCCATTTGCAGGTGGATTCTGAGAGAGCTAATTCTTAGGTAGGTTGATAAGGAGACCAGGCCCCTTGAGGAAGAGGAAAGGACAAAGTTTTTTTCTATATTCCTTCATCTTAGTCACATAAGACTTTTTTTCTTAAGCTCTGAGTTGTTATGGGAACAATCTATTTTGCCTGAGATTAAACTTCTTTAAGCCCAGAGTTAATGATTGCACAACAAAACAACTTATCTTGTTCAAGGGTATATTTTTCCTTAAACTCTGTACTAATAATTATATAACAGCAATGTGTCTTGCTTGAGGACATGTTTCTCCTTCTTAAGAACCTCTGACTAACCCTGCTATCTTAAGATGTGTGTTGTGGGAGTGGGTCTGGTAAGACCTTTCTATTACTAGTAATCAATTGAAAAAGCATATAAGACCTTTGTAAGAGTAGCAAGTGGAGTACTCTCTGCCCTCTTCTGATGTCAATGTCAGAAGCTTTCTCTGTCCCTTTTTCACTGTGATAAAGCTTTTGCTACATAAAGCTCTGAGTGACTGAAGTCATGTCTTTGGTTCTGAAGAAAAATTCTCTCCTTTGCAGATCATGAATCCAACACTCTTCACCATAAGCTATCAATTCTTTACCACTGAGCCACCAGGGAAGCCCTGAATATACAATTAACACAAGATAAACATGGCCTATTATAATAGGAAAAGAACTGAGTATAATAGATGGGAATGAAGGGGAATAGATGAAATTAAATAATAGAGGAACTGTAAAAATTCCAACAATGATAAATTGACATAGTTGAAGTAAAAAATAAAAGACAAAATTGAACATGTACCAAAATCTTTAATACAGAAATTTAGGACTACATGTTCAGTTCCTATGATTGCCTTCATTTAATCTACATTATAATATAATTCTGCTATGTTAAGTTTTCTATGTACTTTATATTTTTATAAATAGGATTTATGTTCATTATGCTAGCTTGCCAAAAACACCATATGTAGAAAACAATTTATTCTCTCTTTAAGGATATTTTAATCAAAAGTATAAAGAATTGCCTTATTAATCCTAAGAATGATCATATAATTTTCCTGGATTTTGCAAGCAAACAAACATTTCTTCTGTAGGAAACAATAATTTGTGTTCTTATTTTCTTTGTAACTGAATCATTTTTGAAATGTCAGGGCTGTTTTGAGCAAGCCATTGCCATCCTGTTACTTGTTCTCATTTTCAATATTTATTATTGTTTTTCTTTATAACTGAATTGTCGGGACATAAAAGCCATTTTAAACAAAAGTGGTCATTCCTGCCATCAGTATTTTGTTATTCTATTGTCAGTTTTACATATGATTTTTGCTTTAATGTGTGATAGATATTATTTGTCATATTATAAAAGTTTCCTTTCATTCTTAGTTTATTTGTAGATTTTCCTTGTTTGTATTATTTTCTTAACATTAATTTGATATTATAAAAAGACCTAAGAAAACATAGGAACTACACATTTGAGCTTCCCTGGTGGTTTATTGTGGTAAAGAATCTGCCTGCAATGCAGGACACACCACTTTGATCCCTGGGTCAGGAAGATTCCCTGGAGAAGGAAATGGCAACCCACTCCAGTATTCTTGCCTGGGAAATATCATGGACATAGGAGCCTGGCAGGCTACGGTCCAAGGAGTAGCAAAGAGTCCAACAAGACTGAGAGACTGATACATATATTTTTAATTTAAAAATCCCCCAAATTATGAATAATATTACATAAATTGGACTATTATACAGCACCTTCAATCATGGATAAGATTTGTGGGTTCCCCTAGCTTGACTAAGGATATATATAGCATATTTGTTTTCTATTACTGGGTCATAAATTATTAAAACAAATGTGTTCAAGTAGCACACATTTATGATTTCACACTTTCTGGGGATCAGAAATCCAAAGATGACAGAGCTGGATCAGCTCAGGTTCTCACGATGGGACTGAAATCCAGATCTTGGTCAGGGATATGGTTCTTAATGAGGATTCGGCGTATTCTAAGCTCAACGGTGGCTGGCAGAATTCATTTGCATCCTGTTGGAGAATTAGGATTCCTATTTTCCTGTTAGCTATTCTTCAGTGACCTTTTCAGCAACTGGAGAGTGTTCCTTGGCCTGTGTCTGAAAGGCACCTCAAAATATGAATGGTACTCTCCTCCAGACCACCCAATGCATGTTTCTCTGAGTTTCTCTCCTGTGACCAGCTGAAGAAAACTTTATGCTTTTATAGGATTCACATAGTTAGATTTGGCCTACCAAAACAATCTATTTTATTTATTTATGGCCACATCACATGCCATTCAGGATCTTAGTTCTCCAATGGAGTACCATGCCTGCATCCTCTCAGTGAGAACAGAGACCTAATAACTGCACAAACAAGGAATTCTAACAATCTCCTTATTTTAGTGTCAACTAACTATGGATCTTAATTACATCTGCAAAATCCCTTTACAATAGTGCTTAGCTAAACTTTTAACTAAATATCTAGCAGAAGAAGTGTGAACAGAAACGGTTGAGAATTGGTGTGAGGAGGGGCACCACCCTAAAATTTTACTACAAAAGCATTGCTAGAATACCATATCCATTGAGTGAGGATCCTGTCATGGGTGAAATGCTCCCTTTATTATTCATGTAGAGAATTTTATACATTCTTTGTCTTTTCATCTAACTCTTTGAGATGCCATGGACTGCAGTCCTCCAGGCTCCTCTGTGCATGTGATTTCCCAGGCAAGAATATTGGAGTGGGTTGCCATTTCCTCCTTCAGGGGATTCTACTGACCCTGGGATTGAACCACCTCTCCTGCATTGGCTGGAAGATTCTTTACCACTGAGCCACCTGGTGCAGAAACACTGCAAGAAGTCACTTGACTGGGTAATTTTTAAGATTGTCATGACCAGTTCTTTCTCATATTTTTTTCTATAAGATATTCTTTCCTCTACTTATTGTTAGTGATATTAATATCTGGCACTTGTTTAGAATGGCTTTGCCAGATTTATTTAAAGTTCCCCTTACTATAATATTTTCTTTAATTGAATCACTACATCCAGCCCATGATGAAAGAGAAATGAATTAAACTCTACCTGGGGATGAGTTGGAAAAGAGAGTGTAGCTACATGAATTATTTATAGTTCTCCTGCAAAGAAGAGCTGTCCTTGTTTCTGATTACTTATTTATATCAACATGGACTTGTGAATATTTATTTTATACTTTGGGTTGTAATCTGATTTTTTGTATTTATTTTGTGGCTCAAATTTTTGCAGTTTTGGCCATTAGGAGTTCTTTCAGAACTGGTGTCCAGACAGAATGGGACTCTGGGAATTGAGATCTCTGTAGTCTCACTTGAGGCCACATTCAAGAGGCCTCCATGCTTTGTTTAATGCTCTGCTGTCACCATCTTAACATCTTAATCATTTTACTTTAAAATCTGTGTTCTTTAATTGAAATCTGATGGTACAGTGATGTGCTGGACTCTTGGAGACTTCACTCACAGAGTTCCTCTTCCTGACTCCTCTTCCTTGGGGCACTGTCCATGCCTGTTCTCACATCCTTTGAATCTATGGGCATGATCTGGCTTTCTTCTCTCCCTAGGGGACCAGAGCTAACTGATGGCTTGCTGGTGGACCTGGTGACCTAGGTCCATTTGGCATGAGAAGGTCTGCTTTCTGCCATCACTCTTTGCCCAGGACTGAAAACGGAGAGTCCAAGTTATGTACTTGTGCCCTGGAAGTCTCAGTGGGGCACGATCATCTCAGCTGGTAGCAACTGTCTCTCTGGTTGGCAGCCAGCTGGAGACTGTGTCCTGACAGGATCTAGTCTTTAGCTTCTAGCTCAACCCCAAAGCAGGAAACCAGCTAGTGTGTCCCAGGGCAGAGGCTAAGATTCCTGGGAATTGTTTCTGCTGTAGGTTAAGACAATGGGCTCTTCGGGGAAAAAAAAAAAAAATGACCAGCTCAACTTTTTGCCTGTCCACATGCATCTGGGCTGCAGCCTGTCCATCCAGGAGCTGAGGCTGGCAGGAGGTGAAATACTTCAGCTCTCAAGTCCTTAGTCAAGGAACTTAAGGAGCTCTCAGAAGCCTGTGAGAGTCTTATTGTCCCAGGAATAATTCTGCTTCCTTAGAGTGCACCCTCTTAGCAAGTTCCATGTCAGGAAGAACATTTCCTTCCTTGCCCAAGCATCCTGATCTGGCTTCTATTTGTCTCTTCGGGCCTGCTGGAGTCACCCTTGGGAATAAGCTACAAAACATAAATTGTACAATTTTTGTAGTTCTATATACAAGTTAGATGCTCTAATGTTTGCTTTTAAAGTGATCATTACACAATATAAAGATGAACAGTAAAATGTATACAAAAGTTTAAAATTTCAAATTTTCATTTCTTAGGACAATATTGAATAATGTCTTACTATAATATAGAGTTGGAACATAAAGAAGGCTGAGTACCAAAAAACTGATATCTTTGAATTGTGCTGAAGATTCCTGAGAGTCCCTTGCACAGCAAGGAGATCAAATGAGTCCATCCTAAAGGAAATTAACCCTGAATATACATCATGAGAAACGCTGGACTGGAAGAAACACAAGCTGGAATCAAGATTGCCAGGAGAATTATCAATAACCTCAGATATGCATATGACACCACCCTTATGGCAGAAGTGAAGAGGAACTAAAAAGCCTCTTGATGAAAGTGAAAGAGGAGAGTGAAAAAATTGGCTTAAAGCTCAACATTCAGAAAACGAAGATCATGGTATCCTGTCCCATCACTTCATGGGAAATAGATGGGGAAACAGTGGAAACAGTGTCAGACTTTATTTTTTTGGGCTCCAAAATCACTACAGATGGTGACTGCAGCCATGAAATTAAAAGACGCTTACTCCTTGGAAGAAAAGTTATGACCAACCTAGATAGCGTATTCAAAAGCAGAGACATTATTTTGCGGACTAAGGTCCATCTAGTCAAGGCTATGGTTTTCCCAGTAGTCATGTATGGATGTCAGAGTTGGACAGTGAAGAAGGCTGAGTGCCAAAGAATTGATGCATTAGAACTGTGGTGTTGGAGAAGACTCTTGAGAGTCCCTTGGACTGCAAGGAGATCCAACCAGTCCATTCTGAAGGAGATCAACCTTGGGATTTCTTTGGAAGGAATGATGCTAAAGCTGAAACTCCAGTACTTTGGCCTCCCCATGAGAAGAGTTGACTCATTGGAAAAGACTCTGATGCTGGGAGGGATTGGGGGCAAGAGTAGAAGGGGACGACCGAGGATGAGATGGCTGGATGACATCACTGACTTGATGGATGTGAGTTTGAGTGAACTCCGGGAGTTGGTGATGGGGGAGGCCTGGTGTGCTGCAATTCATGGGGTCGCAAAGAGTCAGACACGACTGAGAGACTGAACCGAACCAATTCACTGGAAGGACTGATGCTGAACCTGAAGCTCTAATACTCTGGCCACCTAACGCGAAGAGCCAACTCATTGGAGCACATGCTGATGCTGGGAAAGATGGAGGGCAGGAGAATGGGCAACTGAGGATGACAGAGGATGAGATGGTTGGATGGCATTACCGACTCAATGGACAATAGTTTGAGTTAACTACTGGAGATAGTGAAGGACAAGAATACCTGGAATGCTGCAGTTCATGGAGTCATAAAGAGTCAAACAAGATGTAACAGCTGAACAACAACAACATACCATAGTCTCATAAACAACAGTGATTTATCTGACAGTTCTGGAAGCTGGAAAGTCCAAGATCAAGGCACTGTTAGATTCAGTGTCTGGTGAGAACCCCCTTCTTGGGTCAGAGATAGGCTTTTCACTGTGTCCTCACATTGCAGGTGGGAGAGTTTTCTGCTACTTTTATAAGGCACTAATCCCAATCATGGGGGGCCCATCTTCTTAATCTAATCACCTTCCAATGGCCCTAACTCCAAACTACTCATGTTGAGGATTAGGTTTCAAAATATAAATTTTGGGGGGGGCACAATTAGTCTATTGCATACTGTTAATAAAAAAAAAAAACTATTTGAAAGAGAAACTTCATGGAAAGGAAAAAAATATATAATTTTTTTTATTAAAAAAATGTTTTCTTTTTCTTGAACAAGATTCCTCCATGTTTAACAGGGCCACCTGCAATTTATGGGAATCCACAAATCACACAGTAGGCTCTGTGTCATTTTAAAATATCCCCATTCCTCTACCTTTATTTTTTCTTTCCTTTGGTACTTTACATTCTGACATTGATGTATGCTCTTAACTTTTCTTGTTCATCCCCTGCTACCTGGTTATATCTTCTTTGTAGAAAAATTGTTTATCCTGCCTTGATTTTCAGAGTTATATTCTTGGTAGGATTCTATTTTTAGGCTAAAATTAATGAAGAGGCATACCATTTGACAGTCAATTAGCTGTATGTAATAGGATGTGTACTTAGAAATGCTTAAATAATGGAGGTTTCATTTTCTTAAAGTGAATATAATTTTCAGATTATCTTCTCTGAGAGGTTCCATGGTTTGGAGGCTCAAAGTCAGCTCATCTGTGAATCTTTTTATCTTCTCATCCCTGTCTCCAGCACCCAACCATTCTTTTCTGTTTGTTTACATTTTTATTGGACAATAGGTGATTTATAAGCTGCGCTACTTTCTGCTGTAATGCAAAGTGAAATAGTTATGTTCATACATATACCCAGTCTTTTTTAGATTATTTTCCCACATAGGCCATGGCAGAGTATTGAGTAGAGTTCCCTGTGCCATATAGTAGGTCTTTATTAGCATCCAACCATTCTTCAACAATATTCAAACCTTAAGAAAAGGGAGAACTTCCTTTTGCCATGTCTCTCATTTTATCAGCAGATTTCTCTTCAGGGGCCATAAACCAGGGTCGGTCTGTAGCCTAACTGAATTGGAGTTGCAGAAATGTTTACTAGTTTCAGCCTGCATTGTGAGAGGCAAGCTCTGATAGCAAGAAGAAACACAGAGGAGACACAGGGAAGAGGCAGAGGGCAGGTGGGGACAGCACGCACTGAAATATGTAACAGACTCAGTGGAGGCTCAGAGCATCTGAGGACTCAAGGAAGCTGGAAGCAAGACCTTCCATGTGAGAAATCTTTTGCATTCTCTCTCTTTCCATCCAACTTTTACTGCTTATTATGCATTCTTGATTTTTATTCTCAGAGCAGAGATGTCTTTGTTCAATGTATAATAGAGACAGAAGCAACCATCTTTGCTTTATAAATATGGTTGCTTTTCTCTTTCTTACTTACTTCACTCTGTATAATAGGCTCTAGGATCATCCACCTCATTAGAGCTGATTCAAACATGTTCCCTTTATGGCTGGGTAATATTCCATTGCATATATGTACCACAATTTCTATATCCATTCAACTGTTGATGGACATCTTGGTAACTTCTATGTCCTAGCTATTGTAAATAGTGCTACAATGGATATTGGGGTACGTGTGTCTTTTTCAATTTTGTTTTTATTAGGATATATGCCTGGTAGTTGCATTGTTGGGTCATATGATAGTTTTATCCCTAGTTTTTAAAAGAATCTCCATAGTGTTCTCCACAATGGAGATGCAGACATAGAGAACAGACTTTGGACACAGAGGGGAAAGGAAAGGGTGAGGTGAATTGAGAGAGTAATATTGAAATATATACATTACCATATATAAAATAGTCAGCGGGAATTTGCTGTATGATGCAGGGAGCTAAAACCTGGTGCTCTGTGACAACCTAGTCCGGTGGGATGGGGAGGGAGGTGGGAGGGAGGTTCAAGAGGGAGGGACATATGTACACCTATGGCTATTCATGTGGAAGTATGGTGCCAACCAACAGAGTATTGTAAGGCAATTGTCCTCCAATTAAAAGTAAATGCATTTTTAAAATGTTAAAAAATAAATGTAGCTGCTTTTTTTTGTTTATTTGTTTGGTCTCTAAACTTCTGAATGAGAATTCCAAAGAAGACCTTTATTCATGGAATGACATTTGCAGGATTTGTAGCATTCATTATTGCTAGACTGCAGTGTTATTATTGACTAGGCCTAAGAACATGCTTATCACATGCTTATATAACTGTGGGTTCATGGGACAGGGTGGTGAGCTGTAGCAGAGAAAGCAAAAAATGAAATCTGTAACTTTATCAGAGGGGTTGACAAGGGTGAGAGTGTTTTTTCACAAATAATTTTTTCTAATACACTATTGATTGAATTTTGTGAGCTTCAGCTGTTAATTGCATGTTTTAAGCATTAGATGTTTAGTTGTATTACATTCTCTTTATCTCATTCAGCCTTCTCTTTGATCTGTTTTAATTATTATATAAAATGTATTACTATTTAAATTATCATTTATTATTATTTCTCTTTTTCAAGTCACCTGTCACAGTTGTCTTACATGCCAGCTTTTTTCACAGAGTATGCAAAGATATATTTTGAAGGCAACACAATGCAAATATATAATAAAATTATATTCAGTTATCTCTTTAAATGCTTTATAACCCATGTCCTTCTTATCACATCTTGAGCACAACATTCTCTATTGCTTTATATTTCAAACTGCTTTCATCAGTCTTATAATCTGTTTTCAATTTTGACTCTCTCTTTTTAATTTTTATTTATTTTTTTTAGTTTTTTATTTTTTTAATTTTAAAATCTTTAATTCTTACATGTGTTCCCAAACATGAACCCCCCTCCCACCTCCCTCCCCATAACATCTCTCTGGGTCATCCCCATGCACCAACCCCAAGCATGCTGTATCCTGCGTCAGACATAGACTGACGATTCGATTCTTACATGACAGTACACATGTTAGAATGCCATTCTCCCAAATCATCCCACCCTCTCCGTCTCCCCCTGAGTCCAAAAGTCCGTTATACACATCTGTGTCTTTTTTGCTGTCTTGCATACAGGGTCGTCATTGCCATCTTTCTAAATTCCATATATATGTGTTAGTATACTGTATTGGTGTTTTTCTTTCTGGCTTATTTCACTCTGTATAATTGGCTCCAGTTTCATCCATCTCATCAGAACTGATTCAAATGAATTCTTTTTAATGGCTGAGTAATACTCCATTGTGTATATGTCCCACAGCTTTCTTATCCATTCATCTGCTGATGGACATCTAGGTTGCTCCCATGTCCTGGCTATTATAAACAGTGCTGCGATGAACATTGGGGTACATGTGTCTCTTTCAATTCTGGTTTCCTCGGTGTGTATGCCCAGCAGTGGGATTGCTGGGTCATAAGGTAGTTCTACTCTCTCTCTTTTTAAATGAGGAGAGTTCTGACCATAACAGATTTGGTGTGTTTCCACTGTCTCTGCATGACAGCATTTAAAATCTACTTCAGGTTAAAGCAATTAGAAGGCTAGCAAAATATTGCACACCTGGGGAGAGTGGGTGGGGAGCCCAGAGGAAGTGCTAGATATGGAGCAATGAGGAGCACATCTTCATAGGATGGCTGCTGCAAACCTCATGTGGAGACGGGAGATCACAGACCACAGACCAAGGACAGAGGCATCCTGGCAAGGATGCCATGGAAGGAGGAAATCTGGCAGAAAGAACATGGACAGGATGGAGGCAGCCTGGCAGAAGTGGCAGAAGCCAAGCAGGTAAAAAAGAGATTGGGATGGGGGCAGGGAGCTTGAACTGAGTGTGGTGAAGAAGTGAAAGTGGACATCGGCTGTTGGCTGCATACAGTAGAACTTATCTTTTAATGTATATTAAGCAAATGGGAGTCAAGTATCTCTCACTTTCAGAAAAGGGAGTTTAAAATATGGAAAATGGAACTTGCTAGTCACCTAGAGCTTCAGCATCAGTTCTTCCAATGGATATTCAGGACTGATTTCTTTCAGGATGGACTAGTTGGATCTCCTTGCTGTCCAAGGGACTCTCAAGAGTCTTCTCCAACACCACAGTTCAAAAGCATCAATTCTTCAGCGTTTAACTTTCTTTATAGTCCAACTCTCACATCCATACATAACTACTGGGAAAACCATAGCTTTGACGAGATGGACCTTTGTTGGTAATGTCTCTGCTTTTTAATATGCTACCTAGGTTGGTCATAACTTTTCTTCCAAGGAGCAAGTGTGTTTTAATTTTGTGGCTGCGGTCACCATCTGCAGTGATTTTGGAGCCCCCCAAAATAAAGTCTGTCACTGTTTCCATTGTTTCATTATCTATTTATCATGAAATGATGGGACCAGATGCCACGATCTTAGTTTTCTAAATGTTGAGTTTTAAGCCAACTTTTTCACTCTCTTAGTGATACTGAAAAGACTGTAACTTGATGAGTGCAATATCAAATTGCTTCAAAAATATTCAGTTCAGTCACTGATTCGTGTCTGACTCTTTGTGTCCCCATGGACTGCAACATGCCAGGCTTCACTGTCTGTCACCAACTCCCAGAGCTTACTCAAACTCATATCCATCTACTCGGTGATGCTATCCAACCATCTTATCCTTTCTCATCCCCTTCTCCTCCTGCTTTCAATCTTTCCCAGCATCAGGGTCTTTTCAAATGAGTTGATTTTTTGCATCAGGTAGCCTAAGTATTGGAGTTTCAACTTCAGCATCAGTCCTTCCAATGAATATTCAGGACTGAGGATGAGGTGTTTCCATGTGTGAGAGGGATGTTAACTTAAATGGGTTAATTTAAAATTCAATCAACTGGTCCACTGGGTAAAATAATGAATTAACCACTTCTTTTTCCTGAATTAGTAATTTACTGAAAATACAGATACAGTCTAATCTTTTAAAAATAGTCTTTTCTCTTGAGACACAAGGGAAAAGGGAAGAGGTACGTCCTTACTTTACCAAAATCTTAATAAATTCCTCTCCAATACTAAACATAATCACGAAAACTATACTAAACTTGAAATTCTGTGAAATGTCTACTTAATGTAATACTAATGTTTTATAACTGTTTCTTCTTCCTTCATATGGTGTTCATTTATTAACAGGTTTTCTTAAGTCACATTAGTTTGTTTAATAAAGTTTATAACCAGAAATAAACTATAAAATATCTTTTAAATAATTGATTGCAATGATTACAGTAACAATTATAAAAATAATGAAACCCTTTCCATGTTGACAAACAATTGTTATTTAATAAATATCATTTCTAAATGAATCTATATAAAACTAAAGGCAGTTCTTATACTCTTGAATAATAAAGCATGAATATAGGACCTTAAACTTTTTATTGATGGAAAGATACACTGAGAGACGTATAACTATACCAAGTATGAAATTGTAAATGCAAACAGAATGAAGGCTTCCCAGGTGGCACAACTCTTAAACAATCCACCTGCCAATGCAGGAGACACAAGAGACCACAGTACAATCCTTGGGTTGGGATGATCCCCTGGAGTAGGAAATGGCAACCCACTCCAGTATTCTTGCCTGGAAAATCCCATGAAGAGAAGGGCCTAGTGGGCTATAGTCTGTGGGATACCAAAGAGTTTGAAAGGACTGAGTACACAGAATTTGTCTCCTTAAAGTCTTGTCTAGTAATCTTATCCAGTCATTCTCTATCCCCTAACCCTCAAAGATACTTAGGATTCTGACTTCTAACAAAATGTTATTATATAGCATAATTTTAAAAGCATCACTCAAATAAAAGTTCTATTACTGAATTTCCCTATAATAGCACACTACCACTGGTTTGTAAATCCTAATATTTATAGATTGGTACTCAAGGTTCAATGATTGGTCTACAGACATGACTTATTTTTAGCTATACTGTGTCTGGACACTTAACCAGTAATTTTAGTTTCTGTCTGCAGTTTGCTCCAATAACTTTACTTTCTGTCTGCAATTTTCTCATGAGCCCACCCACCTTCTACCTCTTCATGTTTTTACAATCAGAATGATGTGAAAATTTTCAAAAAAATAGCCAAGAATAAAAAAAGGAGAAAAAATATGTCTTTATGTACTTTTAAGTCTATGAAATACTGTAGATAGAGATGAAGAGAGAATTTTTTTTATTTTTCTTAGCTCTAAGAAGAAAGATCCGATATTCAGTAGATGAGGAACATTGGCATTTACAACCATCAGTAATACACTAGGCAACAGAGACCTGGAGGGGAACTGTCAATATTCATCCATAATACAATATTTAATGAAAATAACTATTAGTCAGTAATTCAAACTAATATCAAATATATATATTTCATTAATGTAAACAAATATACCTCATTTGTGTGTACATTAAATTCATGTTGATGTATGGCAAAACCAATACAATATTGTAAAGTAATTAGCATCCAATTAAAATAAATAAATTTATGTTAAAAGAGTAAGTTGAATTTATTAACAGTTTTTTTAAATCAACTGACTTTAATGAATCTAAAGTTTATTAAGTAATTTTTATTGAAGTATCATTTATTTACAGTGCTGTATTAGTTTCAGGTATACAGCAAAGTGATTCAGATATATATTGATATGAATACATTTCATCCATACATGCTAAATTTCTTCAGTCATGTTTAACTCTGTGACCCTATGGACTGTAGCCCATCAGGGCCTCTCTTTATGCTATTTTCCAGCCAAGAACACTGGAGTGAGTTGTTATGCCCTTCTCTAGGGGATCTTCCCAACCCAGGGATTGAACCCACATTTCTTATGTTTCCTGCATTGGAAGGTGGGTTATTTACCACAATCACCACCTGGCAAGCCCAAATATATCTATATCTATATATTATTTATTTTTACTTATACTAAGGTTATTTTTCCTTATACTAAAAAATATTGAATATGGTTCTCTGCGTTATACAGTAGGTCCTTGTTGGTTACTTTTTTTTAAAGATAATAGTATGTATATATTAATTCCAAACTCCTAATTTATAGCTCCCTCCTTGCCTTTCCCTTTTGGTAACTATGAGTTTGTTTTCTATGTCTGTGAGAGTATTTTTATTTTGTATGTAAGTTCATTTGTATACCATCTTTTAGATTCCACATATAAACAATATCATATGATATTTGTCTTTGGCTTACTTTACATAGCTTGATAATCTCTATGTCCATTCATATTGCTGAAAAACACATTATTTCATTATGTTTTATGGCTGAGTAGTTTTCCAATATGTATGTATACCACACATTCTCTATTGCTTCATCTGTAGATGGACATTTAGGTTGCTTTCAGGTTTGGCTATTGTAAATAGTGCTGCAATGAACATTGGGGTGCATATGTCTTTTTAGAATATGCTTTTCTCTGTATATATGCCAAGGAGTGGGATTTCAGGATCACATAGTAGCTCTATTCTTAGTTTTTTTAAAGAACCTCCATATTGTTCACCATAGTGGCTGTACCAATTTGCTTTCTCACCAGCATTCTTTTTTTTCCCCATATCATTTCGAACATTTATTATTTGTAGACTTTTTGGTGAGGGACCTTCTGAACAATGTGAGATGATGTTTCAGGATAATTTCATTTGTATTTCCCTATTTACTAACGATATTCAGCATCTTTTCATGTACCTCTTGACCATCGGTGTGTCTTCTTTGGAAAAATATCTAACTGGATTTTATGCCTATTATTTGATTGGGTTGTTTTCATATTGAGCTATACAAACTGTTTCTATATTTTGGCAATTGATTTATTGCAGTTTGATTCATTGCCAATTATTTTATCATTGGTAAATATGGTCCACCATTCTGTAGGTAGTTTTCTTCTCTTATCGTTTGCTTTGTAATGCAAAAGCATTTACTAAAGTTTAATTAGGTTTCATTTGTATATGTCTTTATTTCTATTTCTCTAGAAAGTGGATTGAAAAAGATACTGCTGTGATTTATGTCAAAGAGTGTTCTGCCTATATGTTTCCCTCTAGGACTTTTATATTATCCAGTTTTCCATTTAGGTGTTTATTCATTTTGAGTTTATTTTTATGTGTGGTGTTAGAGGATGTTTTAATTTCACTCTGTTACATGTAGATACTCAATCTTTCCAGCACAACTTATTGAAAAGACTATCTTTTCTCCATGGTATCAGTTCAGTCGCTCTGTCATGTCCAACTCTTTGCAACAGCATGGATTGCAGCAACTTGGATTCCCTGTCCATCACCAACTCACTGTTTGCATTGTTTCCCCATCTATTTTCCATGAAGTTATTGGACCATATGCCATCATCTTCGTTTTTTGAAAGTTAAGTTTTAAGTCAGATTTTTCAATCTCTTCTTTCACCTTCATCAAGAGGAACTTTAGTTCTTTGTTTTCTGACATAAGTGTAGTGTCATCTTCATATCTGAGGTTATTGATATTACTCCCAGCAATCTTGAGTCCAGCCTGTGTTTCATCCAGCCCAGTACTTCACTTGATGTACTTTGCATATAAGTTAAATAAGCAGGGTGACAATATATAGCCTTGGCGTACTCCTTTCCTGATTTGGAACCAGTTTGTTGTTCCATGTCCAGTTCTAACTGTTACTTCTTCACTTGCATACAAATTTCTCAGAAGGCAGGTATGGTGGTCTGGTATTTCAGCTATTGAAGAATTTTACAGAATTTGTTGTAATCCACACAGTCAAAAGATTTAGCCTAGTCAAAGAAGTAGAAGTAGATATTTTTCTGGACATTTCTTGCTTTCTCTATGACCTGGTGAATGTTGGCAATTTGATCTCTAGTTCCTCTGGCTCTTCTAAATCCAGCTTGAACATCTGGAAGTTCACGATTCACATTACTGTTGAAGCCTGCCTTGAAGAATTTTGAGAACTACACTGCTAGCCTGTGAGATGAATGCAATTTTGTGATAGTTTGAACAATATTTGGCATTACCTTTCTTTGGGACTAGATTGAAAACTGACCTTTCCAGTCCTATGACCACTGCTGAATTTCCAAATTTGCTGGCATACTGAGTGCAACACATTCACAGCATCATCTTTTAGGATTTGAAATAGCTCAGCTGGATTTCCATCACCTCCACTAGCTTTGTTTTTAGTGATACTTCCTGAGATCCACTTGACTTTCCTTTCCAGGATGTCTGGCTCTAGGTGAGCGGTCACACCATCATGGTTATCCGGATCATGAAGATTTTTTTTGTACAGTTCTTCTGTGTATTCTTGCCTCCTCTTCTTAATATCATCTGCTTCTGTTAGGTTCATGCCATTTCTATCCTTTGTTGTGCCCATCTTTTCATGAAAACTTCCCTTAGTATCCCTGATTTTCTTGAGATCTCTAATCTTTCCCATTCTATTGTTTTCCTCTATTTCTTTGCATTGATCACTTAGGAAGGCTTTCTTATCTCTCCTTGCTATTCTCTGGAACTCTGAATTCAAATGGGTATGTCTTTTCTTTTCTCCTTGGCCTTTAGGGTTTCATCTTTTCTCAACTATTCGTAAGGACTCTTCAGACAGCCATTTTGCCTTTTTTGCATTTCTTTGCCTTGGGGATGGTTTGATCAGCACCTCCTGTACAATGTTATGAAACTCTGTTCATAGTTCTTCAGGCACTCCCTCTTTTACATGTAGCTGCCAAATGTTCCCAGCACAACCTATTGAAGACACTGTCTTTTCTCCATTGTATATTATTCTCTTCTTTGTCATAGATTAGGTGACCATAGGTGCCATGCATTTATTTCTGGGGTTTTTATTCATTTGATGTATAGGATTCCAAGCTGGTGTTGGAGACTAGGTTAGTGGTGGTGGGGAGAAATTTCTATACCCTTCCCCCTACACAACCTTAAAACATCTTATTTTAGTTTTTTTTCTAGTTTCATCAATAATTCCTCATTTAACATTTAAAAAATTCCTCTATGTTTACCCCAATTAATTAACCTATAGTATCAGTATCACCTATTTTCTTAATCTAAGTTATCTAACCATGAGACCTTTTGAAGGAAGTCGCCATTATCTTCATTACCTCCACCATTGTTTGGCCTCAGGTCAAACAATAGGGAGGGAACACAGCCCCACCCATCAATAGAAAATTGAATTAAAGATTTACTGAGTATGGCCCTGCACATCAGAACAAGACCCAGTTTCCCCCTCAGTCAGTCTTTCCCATCAGGAAGCTTCTGTAAGCCCCTTATCCTTATCCATCAGAAGAGAGAGAGAATGAAAACCAAAATCCCAGAAAACTAACCAAACTGATCACATGGACCACCGCCTTGTCTAACTCAGTGAAACTATGAGTGATGCTATGTAGGGTCAGACAAGATAGACCCATGGTGGAGAGTTCTGACAAAATGTAGTCCATTGGAGAAGGCACTGGCAAACAACTTAAGTATTCTTGTCTTGAGAACCCCATGAACAGCATGAAAAGGCAAAAAGATAG
Organism: Capra hircus; assembly: GCF_001704415.2. Classification (NCBI taxonomy): domain Eukaryota; kingdom Metazoa; phylum Chordata; class Mammalia; order Artiodactyla; family Bovidae; genus Capra; species Capra hircus. Next base: position 7,681,745 of record NC_030823.1, read on the forward strand.
GACACAGAAAGATTAACTGCCCAAGTTGGTAGGTGCCCAATATGCCACTGGAGAAGAGTGGAGAAATAACTCCAGGAAGAATGAAGAGACAGAACCAAAGCAAAAGCAATACCCAGTTGTGGATGTGACTGGTGGGGGAAGTAAAGTTCGAGGCTGTAAAGAGCAATTTTGCATAAGAACCTGAAATGTTAGGTCCATGAATCAAGGCAAATTGGAAGTGGTCAAACAGGAGATGGCAAGAGTGAGCACTGACATTTGAGGAATCAGTGAACGAAAGCGGACTGGAATGGGTGAATTTAATTCGGATGACCATTATATCTACTACTGTGGGCAAGACTCCCTTTGAAGAAATGGAGTAGCCATCACAGTAAACAAAAGAGTCCAAAATATAGTATTTGGAAGCAATCTCAAAAACGACAGAAGGATCTCTGTCCATTTCCAAGGCAACTATTCAAAATCCCAGTAATCCAAGTCTATGCCCCTACCAGTAATGCTGAAGAAGTTGAAGTTGAACAGTTCTATGAAGATGTACATGACCTTCTAGAACTACACCTGAAAAAGATGGCATTTTCATCATAGGAGACTGGAATGTAAAAGTAGGAAGTCCAGAGACACCAGAGTACCAGGAAAATTTGGCCTTGGAATAGAAAACAAAGTAGGTCAAAGGTTAACAGAGTTTTGCCTAGAATGCACTGGTTGTAGCAAGCTCCCTTTTCCAGCAACACAAGAGATGATTCTACACATGAACATCACCAGATGGTCAATACCAAAGTCACATTGATTATATTCTTTGCAGCTGTGGATGTAGAAGCTCTATAGACTCAGCGAAAACAAGACTGGGAGCTGACCCTGGCTCAGATCATGAAATGCCTAAAGCAAAATCCAAATTTAAATGGAAGAAAGTAGGGAAAACCACTAGACCATTCAGATATGACCTAAATAAAATCCCTTATGATTATACAGTGGAAGTTACAAATAGTTGAAAGATATTCGATCTGATAGACAGAGTGCCTGAAGAACTATGGACAAAGGTTCATAACATTGTACAGGTGGCAGTGATTAAAGACATCCTCGAGAAGAAGAAATGAAAAAGGCAAAATGGTTGTCAGAGGAGGCTTTACAAACAGCTATGAAAAGAAGAGAAGCAAAAGGCAAAGGAGAAAATGAAACATATACCCATGTCAATGCAGAGTTCCAAAGAATAGTAAGGAAAGATAAGAAAGCTTTCCTCAGTGACCAAGGCAAAGGAATAGAGGATAATAATAGAATGGGAAAGACTAGAGATCTCTTCAAGAAAATTAGAGATATCAAGGGAATATTTCATGCAAGGATGGACACAATAAAGGGAAGAAATTGTATGGACCTAACAAAAGCAGAAGATATTAAGAAGAGTTGGCAAGAATACACAGAGCTATACCAAAAAGATCTTCATGACCCAGATAACCATGATGGTGTGATCAGTCTCTGAGAGCCAGACATCCTGGAATGTGAAGTCAAGTGGGCCTTAGGAAGCATCACTACAAACAAAGTTAGTGGAGGTGATGGAATTCCAATTGAGCTATTGTAAATCCTAAAAGATGTTGCTGTGAAAGTGCTGCACTCAATATGCCAGCCACTTTCGAAAACTCAGCAGTGGCCACAGGACTGGAAATGGTCAGTTTTCATTCCAATCCCGAAGAAAGGCAATGCCAAAGAATGATCAAACTACCACACAATTGCACTCATCTCACACACTAGCAAAATAATGCTCACAATTCTTCAAGGCAGGCTTCAACAGTATGTGAACCATGAACTTCCAGATGTTCAAGCTGGATTTAGAAAAGGCAGAAGAACCAGAGATCAAATTGCCAACCTCCGACTGATCATTGCAAAAACAACAGAGTTCCAGAAAAATATTTACTTCTGTTTTATTGACTATGGCAAAGCCTTTGACTCTGTGAATCAGAACAGTGTGGAAAATTCTTCAAGAGATGGGAATAGCAGACCACCTGACCTGCCTCCTGAGAAATCTGTATGCAGGTCAAGAAACAAAACTTAGAACTGGACATGGGAAAACAGACTGGTTCCAAATCAGGAAAGGAGTGCACCAAGTCTATATGCTGTCACCCTGCTTATTTAACTTATATGCAAATACATCATGTGAAATGCCAGGCTGGATGAAGCATAAGCTTGAATCAAGATTGGTGGGAGAAATATCAGTAACCTCACATATGCAGATGACACCACCCTTATGGCAGAAGGTGAAGAAGAACTAAAGAGCCTCTTGATGAAAGTGAAAGAAGAGAGTGAAAAAATTGACTTAAAACTTAACATTCCGAAAGCTAAGATCATGGCATCCCATTACTTCATGGAAAATAGATGCAGAAACAATGGAAACAGTGAATGGAAACATTAATTTTGGGCTCCAAAATCATTTCAGATCGTGATTGCAGCCATGAAATTGAAAGATGCTTTTTCCTTGGAAGAAAAGTTATTACAAACATAAACAGCATATTAAAAGGCAGAGACATTACTTTGCCAACAAAGGTCCATCTAGTCAAAGCTATGTTTTTTCTTTTTTTCCTTGAAGTCATGCGTAGATATGAGAGCTCTGAAAAAATTGATAATTTAGGTCTATAATCGGAGAAGGCAATGGCAACCCACTCCACTACTCTTGCCTGGAAAATCCTATGAACAGAGGAGCCTGGTAGGTGGCAGTCCACGCGGTCACTAAGAGTCAGACATGACTGAGCTACTTCACTTTCACTTTTCACTTTCATGCATGCATTGGAGAAGGAAATGGCAACCCACTCCAGTGTTCTTGCCTAGAGAATCCCAGGGATGGGGGAGGCTGGTGGGCTGCCGTCTTACGGGGTCGCACAGAGCTGGACACGACTGATGCAACTTAGCAGCAGCAGCAGCAGGACTATAATGTTGGAGAAGACTCTTGAGAGTCCCTTGAACTGCAAGGAGTTCAAACCAGTCACCCTAAAGGAAATCACTCCTGAATATTCCTTTAAAGGACTAATGCTGAAGCTGAAGTTCCAATACTTTGGCCACCTGGTGGAGGAACTGACTCATTGGAAAATACCCTGATGCTGGGAAAGATTGAAGAAGAGAGGAGTTGAGTTTAAATCTGTAAGAGAAAGCTAAACATGAAATTATATGCTGTTTTCCCGTTAAAATCTTCACCATAAATTACTTTGTGCCAAACAAAATAATAGGTACACCACCGTTGGAATGGAAAAGCCACCGTGTGACACTGTGGGAGTCAAGATATCTTACAAGGTCAGACTGATGAACTTCCTTCACAGTGAGTTAGCTAGAATAGTGAAGCTTTAATGAGTTTGCTGATAATAATTAGCATGCACATTTGTCTGCCATAGGATGTCTGCTTAATTTTCATGGCACATGACATTAAAATGCATTGGTTTCATGTACTCTTTCCCTAGTTTTATTACTGATTTGTGAAAGTGTCTGTGATGTAATTGATTATACTCTATAAACCATTAGTAATAATAATAGGTTATTTTTTGTGAAGTTAGTCATGTATATGACACTATTTGAAGGATTATACATAGAAACTTATTTTATCTTGCTAATAATTTTATGAAAAGAGTATTATTATCATTTTAACAATGAGAACAGATTAGTAGATGTCTTGGGTCCCTGAATGTGTCTGTCTTTTTAATCACTAGGTTGACTTCCTATTAAAAAGTATTTCCCTAAAGAAATGCTAACTAGCAGATAAATATTTTTAAGGAATTTTTCTTCTATTAAATATACCTATGGTTTGTTTAGTATTTGAAAGAATATTTGACTTGCCTAGAATAAAATAACGTCACTAGTGCACAAATATATTATTATAAAATTAAATACATATCCATTAATTAAAAGAGGTACCCATAATCCTTGGAAGAAAAGCAATGACCAACCTAGAGAGCATATTGAAAAGCAGAGACATTACTTTGCCAACAAAGGTCCGTCTAGTAAAGGCTATGGTTTTTCCAGTGGTCATGTATGGATGTGAGAGTTGGACAGTGAAGAAAGCTGAGTGTCAAAGAATTGATGCGTTTGAACTGTGGTATTGGAGAAGACTCTTGAGAATCCCTTGGACTGCAAGGAGATCCAACCAGTCCATTCTAAGGGAGATCAGCCCTGGGATTTCTTTGGAAGGAATGATGCTAAAGCTGAAACTCCAGTACTTTGGCCACCTCATGCAAAGAGTTGACTCATTGGAAAAGACTCTGATGCTGAGCGGGATTGGGGACAGGAAGAAAAGGGGATGGCAGAGGATGAGATGGCTGGATGGCATCACTGACTCGATGGATGTGAGTTTGAGTGAACTCCGGGAGGTGGTGATGGACAGGGAGGCCTGGCGTGCTGCAATTCATGGGGTGGCAAAAGTCAGACACGACTGAGCGACTGAACTGAACCCATAGTTTAGTCTTAAGAAATTTCTGTCCTTGAAATATAATATGTTCTACATATGGGGAATTTCTTTTAAGACATGCTCACAGTTATTGTTAATGAACTGCTGTTTCAAAGTTATGGTCCATCTGCAAAAAAATGAGTTTTGGATTAAATGGTCAATGAGTTCCATTGTGTTTCCTATACAGATGCAGTCATACTTTAAAATCTACTTAAAGGTTATCTCTTGAAAAACTGCCTTTTCAAATAATAGACATAACAAATAATACTCCCAAAGTTTTGTAAAACATTTCTTTTATTCCAAAAGGAATTTTTCACCCAAGCTTGAAAGTTTGAGCATTAAAACAAGATTAACTTGTTTTAGGGGATGATAGTAAAGTCATTAATTATCTAGCTGTATGAAAATTCATTATGGGAAAATTGATAAATTGTGATATATTAGAATTAAATAATTATGACACTAAGCACATTGATATTTTGGGAGTTACATTTATCAATGAATTAATTCTTTCCATTTATGCATCTTTCAATTTATCTTAGGTCTGGACACATCATGTATTTAAGCATCAAAAAGAGTGCCCAAAGTTTACTATCTTCCTCATGTCTTCTTTAATTATACAGTCAAGTATGTGCTCTAGATTATAAATTCTTATGAAAAACCATTGAATTCTATTGTCCATTGAACAATGTGGGGTTAGGCACGTCAACCCTGTGCACAATCCAAAATCTGTGTATAATTTATAGTTTACCTTTTTTGTTTCTGGTTCCTCAATATCCACTCTTATTTCATATCTCTGTTTCTTCATTTTTAGACCCAGTCAACTGTGAGTTATGTGGTATTGTAGTATTTACCATTGAAAAACAAAAAACACATAAAGTATAACTTTGAAGTTCAAGCTTGTGTTGTTCAAGGATCAACTGTATGAAGAAATAAAATTCTTTAATAAATTTTAGAATCTCATGGTAACTGAGCCTATTTTAAACAGTATGATGTTAGTTAATATTAAACATACAGATATTCATCAATTATTGAAAAGCATTTATGTCCTTAATATGAGCTTAGATGCACTCCCTTCAGTTCAGTAGAGTTCAGTCTCAGTATAACTCAGTAGACTGAGTAGAACTCAGTTGTGTCCAACTCTTTGTGACCCATTGGACTGCAGCACACCAGGCCTCCATGTCTGCAACCAACACCCAGAGTTTATTCAAACTCATGTCCATGAGTTGGTGATGCCATCCAACCATCTCATTATCTGTTGTCCCCTTCTCCTCCTGCCCTCAATCTTTCCCAGCATTAGGGTCTTTTCAAATTAGTCATTTCTTTGCACTAGGTGGACAAAGTATTGGAGTTTCAGCTTCAGCATCAGTCCATCCAATGAATATTCAGGACTGATTTCCTTTAGGATGGTTGGGTTGGATCTCTTTGCTGTCCAAGGGACCTCTCAAGAGTCTTCTCCATCACCACAGTTCAAAAGCATCAATACTTTGGTGCTCAGTTTTCTTTACAGTCCAACTCTCACATCCCTACACAACTATTGGAAAAACCGTAGCTTTGACTAGATGGACATTTGTTGGCAAAATAATGTCTCTGCCTTTTAATATCCTGTCTGTCTTGGTCATAACTTTTCTTCCAAGGAGCAAGCGTCTTTTAATTTCATGGCTACAGTCACCATCTGCAATGATTTTGAAGCCCCCTCCCCCCCCCAAAAAAAAGTCTTTCACTGTTTCTACTGTTTCCCCATCTATTTGCCATGAAGTGATGGGACCATATGCCATGATCTTAGTTTCCTGAATGTTGAGTTTTAAGCAAATTTTTTCACTATCCTCTTTCATTTTCATCAAGAGGCTCTTTAGTTCTCCTTTTACTTTCTGGCATAAGAGTGGTGTCATTTGCATATGTGAAGTTATTGATAGTTCTCCTGGCAATCTTGATTCCAGGTTGTGCTTCATCCAGCCCACCATTTCTCATGAGGCATTCTGCATATAAGTTAAATAAGCAGAGTGACACTATACAGCCTTGGTGCACTTTTTTCCTGATTTGGAACCAGTTTGTTGTTCCATGTCTAGTTCTAAGTGTTGCTTCTTGACCTGCATACAGATTTCTCAGAAGGCTAGTCAGGTGGTCTCTTATTGCCATCTCTTTCAGAATTTTCCACACTTATTTGTGATCCACACTGTCAAAGGCTTTGGTATAGTCAACAAAACATAAGTAGATGTTTTGTCTGGAACTCTGTTGCTTTTTAAATGATCCAATGGATGTTGGCAATTTGATCTCTGTTTCCTCTGCCTTTTAAAATCCAGCTTGAACATCTGGAATTTCATGGTTCACATACTGTTGAAGCCTGGCTTGGAGAATTTTGAGCATTACTTTGCTAGTGTGTGAGATGAGTCCAATTGTGTGGTAGTTTGAGCATTCTTTGGCATTCCCTTTGTTTGTGACTGTAATGAAAACTGATCTTTTCCAGTCCTGTGGCCACTGTTGAGTTTTCCAAACTGGCTGGCATATTGAGTGCAGCACTTTCACAGCATCATTTTTTAGGATTTGAAAAAGCTCAACTGGAATTCCATCACTTCCACTAACTTTGTAGTGATGCTTGATGCCTACTAGACTTCACGTTCCATGATGTCTGGCACTAGGTGTGTGATCACAACAATGTGGTTATCTGGGTCATGAAGATTTTTTTTGTATAGTTCTTCTGTGTATTCTTGCGACCTCTTCTTAATATCTTCTGCTTCTGCTGGGTCCATACGAGTTCTGTCCTTTTTTGTGCCCTTCTTTGCATGAATTATTCCTTTGGTATCTCTAATTCTCTTGAAGAGATCTCTAGTCTTTCCCATTCTATTTGTTTCCTCTTTTTCTTAGCATTGATCAGTGAGGAAGGCTTTCTTATTTCTCCTTTCTATTCTTTGGAACACTGTATTCAGATGAATATATATTTTCTTTTCTCCTTTACCTTTCAGTTCTCTTCTTTTCATAGCTGTTTGTATGGCCTTCTCCGACAACCAATTTACTTTTTTGCAATTCTTTTTCTTGGGGGTGGTTTGATCCCTGCCTCCTGTACAATGTTATGAACTTCTGTCCATAGGTCTTCAGGCACTCTGTCTATCAGATCTAATCCCCTGAATCTATTTGTCAGTTCCAGTCTATAGTTGTAAGAGATTTGATTTATTCATACCTGAATGGTCTAGTGGTTTTCCCTACTTTCTTCAACTTAAGTCTGTGGCACTGAATTCATGATTCGAGCCAAGGTCAACTCCTGGTCTTGTTTTTGCTGATTGTATAGAGCTTCTCCATCTTTGGCTGCAAACAATGTAATCAATCTGATTTTGGTATTGATCATATGGTGATGTCCGTGTGTAGAGTCTTCTCTCGTGTTTTTAGAAGAGGCTGTTTGCTATGACCAGTGCATTCTAGGCAAAACTCTTAGCCTTAGCCCTGCTTGATTCTGTACACCAACACCAAATTTGCTCATTACTCCAGGTATTTATTGATTGTAATTTTTGCATTCCATTCCCTTATAATGAAAAGGACATCTTTTGGGGGTGTTAGTTCTAGAAGGTCTTGTAGATCTTCGTAGAACCATTCACCTTCAGCTTATTTAGCATTATTCGTCAGGGCATGTTCTTGGATTCCTATGGTATTGAGTGGTTTGCCTTGGAAATGAACAGAGATCCTTCCGTCGTTTATGAGATTGCATCCAAATACTGCATTTTATATTCTTTTGTTTACTCTGAAGGCTACTCCATTTCTTTTAAGGGATTCTTGCCCACAATACTAGATAAAATGGTCATCTGCATTAAATTCACCCATTCCAGTCCATTTTAGTTCACTGATTTCTAAAATGTCAGTGTTCACTCTTGCCATCTCCTGTTTGACCACTTCCAATTTGCCTTGATTCATGGACCTAACATTCCAGGTTCCTATGCACAATTGCTCTTTACCACCTCAAACTTTACTTCCACCACCAGTCACATCCACACCTGGGTGTTGTTTTTGCTTTAACTACATCTCTTCATTCTTTCTGGAGTTATTTCTTCACTCTTCTCCAGTAGCATACTGGGCACCTACTGTCCTGGGAAGTATGTCTTTCTGTGTCTTTTTTTTTTTTTTTTTTGCCTTTTCACACTGTTCATGGGGTTCTCAAGGCAAGAATACTGAAGTGGTTTGCCATTCCCTTTTCCAGTGGACCACATTTTGTCATAACTCTCCACCATGACTATGATGCACTTCCTACCTTTAGGGGATCAACACTTTGGCGACAGAAGCTTTATATTATGTAGTTTCACTATATCAGATGGTCTTAGGAACCATACAAGTGAAATCTCATAACATAATTTTATGTTTATTATTTTCATTTTATAATTAAATTCCAAGAAACTAAGCACCTTGTTCCAAGTCAATTAAATTTTTAACAACTTTTCCTCTGGGTATTTATGCTACTTAGACTATCTCCTAACCTCACTTGCTATTTCCATTTTCTACACACACATATATATTCTAATCTCTCATTTAAAATACAAGTGTTTCTACACTAGTCACAACAGTATCCCTAATATATATATATATATATATTTCTAATCTCTCATTTAAAATACAAAATGAAAAAAATACAAAAAGTGCTACCAATTGCTTTCAGGATTATATCCAGTTTCCTCAACTTGTATGACAAAAGTATGATTTTTCTCTGTGCAAGTTCTGAGAAAGGTTTCCAATCAGTTTCACCCTGATACTGGCTTGGGAAGTAGACATGAACCTGGGGATTATTCTTCCCGATTTTGGAGGACTTAATTATTGGTTGAGAATTGGGAGTGCTATTCTGAGTGTAGTGGTACATATCTAGGTACTTACTCCCTTTTTTGAGGGGCTTAATACATGCCCTTGGGAATGAAAGATTGTTTAATATATTGAATAAGTAGAACGTGTCTCAGGTGTTAAGGCCTGGCAGAGTAGATTAAATATTCTGCAGGTGATGGATGATCTGCTTTGAACTAGAAGCCAACTGTAAAGTAATCCAGGTAACTTCTTGGATTCATGTGGTTTAAGTGTTGTCATGAATGGGAAGTTCCTGTGGGAGCTGACTTGGCTCTCAGGTGCTGTGGGTGGACTTCCAGATCTAAGGACTGGTCATCTTGTGATAGTTTCTCCATTTCTCTCCTCAAAGTCCTCAGGGATTTATCTCATTTCCCTGGGGCTAAAGCTCTTTTCTTTTATAGCGTCCACGAAGCAGTCTTCTCTTTCCAGCCTGAGCATAGGTAATGTGTGAAAAAAGATATACTGTTGCAAAAGTTATTTTGTTTATTTTTCAGATCCATCATCTGGGAAAATAAATGTTTTATATTATTAGGTTGCAAGAACCCACTCACATTTCTCTCTTTCTCTCTCTCTTCTTTTCTCCCTCCCTCTCTTCTACCACAACACACATATCTCTCCATAAGCCTCACTCCATGCCTTTTCCTTAGACATGTATTTCCATATGAGAAATAGAGGGCACAGAACACCTAGATGAAAAAATAGAGGCTGAACTGGTAAGAAATATAGTCTCAGTGGTGGTGGTGGTGGTGGTGGTGGTATTGCTAAGTCGTGTCTGACTCTTGTGACTCTATGAACTGTAGCCTGCCAGCCTCCTCTGTCCATGAGATTTCTCAGGCAAGACTAATGTAGCAGGTTGCTGTTTCCTCCTCCAGGGAATCTTCCTGACCCAGGGATTGAGCCTACCTCTCCTGCATTGCAGGAGATTATTACTGAGCTATACTTAGGTGACATAACATTACTTTGGCATACTGAACCCTGACATAGTAATCTCTAAACTTCCATTAAAATATCACTGAAAACAAAACAAAAGGGAAATAGGCAACTATATAAGAAGACATATCTAACATTGAATTTCCATAATTTGGAACTTGAGACCAAATATAACACTTATTGCTAATGCACACTTCAGTGTTAAAAATTTATCAGTCTGACTACCCACAAAGTTCATGGGAGATTTTGACTTTTCTGAACTCAGCTATGAGATATAAAGAAGAAAGTGAAGTCGTTCAGTCATTTCTGACTCTTTGCGACCCCATGGATTGTAGCTTACCAGACTTCTCCTTCCATGGGATTTTCCAGGCAAGAATACTGGAGTGGGTTACCATTTTCTTCTCCAGAGGATCTTCCAGACCCAGGGATTGAACCCTGGTCTCCCGCATTGTAGGCAGACACTTTATCCTCTGAGCCACCAGGGAAGCCCTTGAGATATAAGAGCCTCATCAAAGGGCAGGTAATTGGCCCTGTCTCCACAATGCTACACATTGGTTATTGATTTCTTGGGATGAGAGCAACTGTGCTCCTTTGCTGCCTCACCAGTGGACATCTTTTTTAAAAATATAACTGATAGTTCCCAAGGTTCTTAATGCTTACATATTATGAGAAGGAATTACATAGGTTTTAAGAAGTAGAATGCAGTGGTGTGCAGCAGAGACTGAAGCAGCCCACACAGGGCTGTAGATTTCTTTTAAGGCATCTGGTACCCCCAAATCAAAACAGCTTAACTTGTCCCAGACTTGTGATTTTCAAACTATTGTTATTACGGGAATTTTTAGAATAAGCAAAAGAACACTTTCAACTTTTCAAAATGAGGTAGAAATACAGATTTTCATTTGGAATTCTCTAATTTCTCTGAGGCATAAACAAAACATTTCTGTGAGCCAAGATTTGCCGTGGGCCATTAATTAATTATCAATAAAAGCATGTTGCTGCTTATATATAAATTATAGAACAAAAGAAAAGATGTATTTGAGTCTGCAAGCATTTCAAAATGCCATATTCTATATTTCTTTCATAGATCAATTTCTATATCCACTCTTCATTTCTATAATGTCAATTGTCTTTATGCTTCTAATTGGATAAAAGTATTTTCTTTTTAAAAAAGATCTGCCTCTCTATGTATGAACTAAACACCATCCACTCTTCTTCCTCATCAAAAATCTTATTTATCAAGTATATTCCCTCTCATCTATATCTTCAAGCACGCTCCAAAATCAGCATAAGGATATATCTAATCTCCCCTCTTTGGAAAAGCAGTAGCATCATCTCTGTGACCTCCCTTAATTTCAGAACCTGGATTCTTTGTCACATGTTTGAAGAATGTTCATTACAAATTGCTGCTTCATGTTTTTCTTTTTAATTTTTTTAAAAAGGAATCTACTGTGGAATAATAGATAAGTAAGTACCTTTTAATTCTCACTATGCAAATTCTTCTTGCTAAAGCCAATGAATAGCTGTTATTCTGCAGAAATCTTTGATCTCATAACACTGTTCATTGTTCATCAACAAGTTAATATTCCAACCATTTTTTAAAAATTATGTACAATGTATTGCTCACTATAGAAAAATTTAAAAATAGATAAATAAGGGGAAATTTTATTTCACTATTAAAAAACAGCTATTTTTAAGTATCAGTATACTTTTTTAAATGTAAGGTTATATAAAAATATATGATATAATATGTTTGCATATATTTGTATATGCACAAACATATATAGTGAGTTAATATTTAAGTATATATATTGTTGTCTACATATATAGAAATGTCTTAATGTGCCCCTTCTTTCATAAAAATTTAAGTACTCTCTCAATGTGGTTTAAACATCTCCACACATAAATGTATATTCTTAAATAGTTACATGATGTAAGATTAAGAGAAGCGAAAAAAAGTCACATGATGTAAAGCAGAAACAAAAAAAACACCTCTAGAAGAATGACAAAACTAAATAAAACAGAAATACAAAATATATTAGAGATAGAAAATGGTGAAAGTGAAAAGTGAAGTCACTCAGTCATGTCCAACTCTTTGCGACCCCATGGACTGTAGCCTATCAGGCTTCTCCATCCATGGGAATTTCCAGGCAAAAGTGCTGGAGTGGATTGCCATTTCCTTCTCCAGGGGATATTCCCGACCCAGGAATAGAACCCATGTCTCCCGCATTGCAGGCAGATGCTTTGCCATCTGAGCCACCATGGAAAACCATATTCAATATTTTGGAGTATATTCATCTTCCTAATGTTGCCATTAAATGTGAAAATAAGACAAAGAATACTTTATTAAAAACTTATCAACATTTAGCCAACAAATCTTCAAATACCATCTATCTACTTAATACATGCTCTTCTAGGTCTCAGAAATTAATTTCAAATATGAGAATCATGTATAGCACCAATATCAAGTTATCACTCAATATTTTATCTTTATATCTAAAATATGCTACATGCCGTTTGAAATAATGGATTAAGTGGTGAACCTTGTGTGACCGTGCTCTTATCAGCTGTTACTTTTTTTTTAACTGCTTTTAATTTTTTGTAATTTAAATTTATTTATTTTAATTGGAGGCTAATTGCTTTACAATATTGTATTGGTTCTGCCACACATCAAATTTTTTTCATTATCATTTTCATCAGCCTACCCTCCAAAAAGCAACATTTTCATTCTTTAATATATCTAAACACATTTTCTGATGTCATTATCAAGCCCTTCAGGTTGAACATTAAACTATATAATTACAGTAATAAGAGTACAATACAAGGTAGGAAAACAATCATAGACATGTATTCCAGGACAATCAGTATGGATTAATATTCTAGCTTTCCTACTTACACTAGGCAAGTTAATTTTCTAATATGTAAAGAAGGAATGATAATAGAACTTATATGGTTATTGTGAAAACTGCATGAATTAATATATGTAAGACATTTAGAAAAGTGATGGACACAGAGAAGCTTAATTGCTAGCTATTGCTAGAATTTAAGTAACGTTAGACATTATTTTGTCCCTTTTATTTCCTTCTTTATTTTCAGCCCTTAGAAAAGAAGTTAACACATGGTAGATGCTTGATTACTCTCACTGAGTAAATGAACATTTATTAAAAACTTCTAATTGCCAGTTATGGAGATAAGGATTTTGTATGCATTACTTCATTTATCTTGCTAATAAATTGTTGAATGTAATATAATTATTATCTTTCTTTTTCACTCATAGATTAAGTCATGGTTTAAAATAGCTGTCAGATGTTACCTGGTTAGGAAGCTTATTAACTCCCTATTGCCACTGAAAATATCACCACCAACTTAGCACCTTAAATTTTAAACATACTTACTATATTACACTGCTGCTGCTACTGCTAAGTCACTTCAGTCGTGTCCAACTCTGTGTGACCCCATAGAAGGCAGCCCACCAGGCTCCACCGTCCCTGGGATTCTCCAGGTAAGAACACTGGTGTGGGTTGCCATTTCCTTCTCCAATTCATGAAAGTGAAAAGTGAAAGTGAAGTCACTCAGTCGTATCCGACTCTTAGCGACTCCATGGACTGCAGCCCACCAGGCTCCTCCGTCCATAGGATTTTCCAGGCAAGAGTACTGGAGTGGGGTGCCATTGCCTTCTCCCTATATTACACTACTGGATGTCAATAATCTGAAGTAGATTTCACTGAGGTAACCCAAGACACTGAAGGTCTGAATTACTCTTTATAGGCCCTAGGGGAGAGTTCATTTTTCTTGCCTTTTCCTGCTTTTAGACCCATATCAGATGTAGGCTGTGCAAATATTTTCTCCTGTCCTGTAGTTTTGGTTTTTTTTTTTTTTCACTTTCTTAGAAAGTATCCTTTGGGGCTCAAAAATTCTTAATTTTGATGAGGTTCAGTTTATCTATTTTTTTTCTCTTTTGTAGCTCAAGATTGGGGTGTAATATCTAAAAATCCATTTCAAAGCCCAAGATCATAAAAATTTACTACTTTATGTCCTCCTAAAAGTTTTACTGTTTTAGCTGTTATATTTAGTTTGTTACTTCATTTAGAATTGACTTTGTATGCACTGTGAATTGGGGATCCAACAACATTCTTTTGTAAATGGATTACCGGTTATCCAGGAGTCACTGTTGAAGAAATTTTCTTGCCTCATTGAATGGTTATGGCACCCTTGTTAAAAAATAATTAAGCCATAAATATGAGTTTAATTCTGTTCCATTGATTCATATCTACACTTGTGGCAGTATCATAAAGTTTTAATAACTGTACATTTATCATAAGTTTAGAAATCTGAAAGTATGAATGCCTAGATCTTATTTTCAAGATTGTTTTTGCTATTTGGAATGCCTTGCAAATTCAAATGAGTTTGAGAATTTTTGCCAAAAAAAAAAAAAAAAGCCATTGAAATAAGTGTTTGATAAATTAAGTAATAACTGTATTGAAACTCCAGATAAGTTTGGGTTGTATTGTCATCTTAACAATATTGAGTCTTCCAATCCTTGAACATAGATTTCTTTCACCTACTTGAGTATTCTTTATTTCAACACTAATTTACAGTTTGCAGTGTATAAGTCTTTAATCTTCATTGTTTAGTTTACTCTTAGATACTTTATTCCTTGAATACTCTTGTAGATGAAATTATTCTCTTAACTTCCTTTGAATTGTTTATTTCCAGTTTTATCAATGCACAGCTTGTTTGTGGTGAACTTGTACTCTGCAAATTTGCCAAATTTGTTTATTAGTTTTGGTAGTATATGTTTCCATGAGTGTACTCCTTGTTTTTCTTTCTATATAACATCATGTCATCTGCAAATAGACATAATTTCACCTCTTACTTTCCAGCTTAGCTTTGTTTTATTACTTTTGTTAGTTAACTGCTCTGGCTAGAACTTCCAGTACAATGGGAAACAGTGGCAAAAATCAGGCATCTTCATCTTGTCCCTGATCAGAATGTGGCATTTATTTGGAAATTACATCTTTGCTTATATAATAAAGTTAAAATTAGGTAATTAGAGTGGGCCCTCATCCATTATGATTGGTGTTTTTACAGAAATAGAAATTCAAGCATAAACATACACAGAAGATCGTGTGAAGAAACACATAGAAAATGCATGTGTAGATAGAGGTTTTGAGTCATGCATAAGATCCCCTGGAGGAGGAAATGGCAATCCACTCCAGTATTCTTGCCTAGAAAATCCCATAGACATAGGACCCTTTTCAGCTATAGTCCATGGCATGGAAAAGAGTTGAACATGAGTTAGCAACTGAGCCTACACACGCATCTATGTACCAAGAAATGCCAAATGCTTGCAGAAAGCTACCAGAAGCTAGGAAGGTGATAGGAAAAATTCTCCCAAATGTTTCAAAGGGAGTATGGGTCTGACAACACGTAATTTTAGGCTGCTGGTCTCCAGAAACATGAGATAATAAATTTATCTTGTCAGCTACCCAGTCTTTGGTATCTTGTTTGGTATCTTATTTGGTATCTTGTTTGGTATCTTGTTATGGAAGCCTTTTAGAAAACAAATACCCTGTACATAGTGTTCTCTTACAATCCTCTTATAATTCTTTTTTAAGATTGTTAATATTGTCCCTATAATCATTTGTAATTTTTAGTTACTTGTATGTTCTCTCATTTCCTTGGTCAATCTAGGAAAGAGTTTATCAATTTTTTTCTTTTCAAAGACCCAACTTTTAGTCTTAATAATTTCCTCTATTGTTTATCCACTGTGATCTTACCTACTGTAGTCTTTATTTCCTTTTGCTTTTTTTTTTAATTTTATGTGTACATGTATGTAGTAAGTAACTTCAGTCATATCCGACTCTTTGTGACCCCATAGACTGCAGCCTGCCAGGCTCCTCTGTCCATGGGATTCTCCAGGCAAGTTGCCATTCCTTCTTCCAGGGAATCTTCCCGACTGAGGGATCAAAGCCATGTCTCTTATGTCTCCTGCTTTGCCAGGGCTTTCTTTGCCACTAGCACCACCTGGGAAGCCCCTTTGCTTTATTACACTATTATTTTCTCTATTTTCTGAAGATATAAAGGTGAGTTTTGATTTGCGATTTTTAAATTAGGCTCTTACAGCTATAAATTTCCCTCTGATTATTGCTTTTGCTGAATCCCGTAAGTTTGTTATTTCTTTATATTTATTTGTGTCAAAGTATTTTCTAATTTCTCCAGTGATATCTTTTTTTATTTATTTTTTGACAAATTGGTTGTTTAAGAGGGTGCTGTTGAATTCCACACATTTATGACTTTTTCTTTTTCCTGCCCAACTTCCTACCTAACTTTCAGTATTCTACATGTTTGGTTAAATTGCTTTTCATAATTTCAAAACTGTGAAATTTAGTGAGACTTGTTGCCTACTAACCTGGAAAATGTTTTATGTAGACTTGATAAGTATACTTTTATTCTTTTTGGAAAGAACCCAGTCTATATATATTTTTTAGGAATGCTTGGTATATGATATTGTTCAAGTCCTCTATTTCCTTTTTGGTCTTTTGCTGGTTTATTCATTATTAAAAATTGGATATTGAAGTCAACAACAATAATTGTAGAAATTTCTATTTTCAATCACATCAATGTTAGATTTACATATTTTGGATGTCTATTTTCTGGTGAATATTTATAATTCTCTTTTGAATGAATTTTCCTTTTATCTATATAAGATTTTATTTTCCTCTTTTAACAATTTTTAACACACGTGGTCTATATTGTCTGATATTAGTACAGCCACTGCAGTTTACTTTTGGTTACTGTTTACTTAGGCTATATCATTCAATCCTTTCACACTCAATTTTTTTGTCTTTTGGCTCAAAGTGGATCTTTTGTAGACAGCTTGCAGTTGTACCATAAATTTTATACATCCTGCGTGTATCAGTTTTTCCACTGGTGAGTTTAATCTGTTTAGTTTTAAAGTAGTTATTTGGAAGGACTTCAGCTATTTTGCTATTTGTTTTTCGTATATCTTTTTTGGTCCTGAATTTAGCCATTTCATTATTTTTGTGTTTGATTTCCTTTTAGTACATTGTTTTGATTTCTTTAACATTTTATATATGATCAAAATTATTTTCTTAATGTTTTCTTTGAGAATTAAAATTAACACCTTAAATGTTTAACAATATTATTGAATTAGTACTAACTTAGTTTCAATATTATGAAAAACTTCTATTATACATCGTGGTTGTTTTAACTTCATATTCTTTTTACTTTTTAATGCTTTAAAGGTAACATCTGTGTAGAGTATAACTCATTAAGACATAACTATTATTTGTCTTGTAAATCAGATAGGGAAAAGTTGCTAGCAAGCAAATATGCAAAAACGCTGGCTTTTATATTGGCCTGTGTAGTTACTTCAATCAGTGCTTCAGCTTTCTTCACATGACTTCAAGTTATTCCTTAGTGTCTTTTATTTTCCATCTGAAGGACTTCCTTTAGTAGTTTTAATAAGTAGGTTATACTAGAAACAAACACTTTCGGCCTTTTTTATCTGGGAAATTCTTAATTTCTCCTTTATTCTTGAGGATTGGCAATGTTTACCTTTCTGTACTTTAACATTTCCTTCAAAGCTCCTGTTGACAAATCAGTTGCTAATCTTATTGAGTAGTTTTTTTTTTTTAATGTGATGTCATTTCTTTCTGCTTTCAAGATTCTGTTTATCTTTGGCACTCTAGAGTTTAAAAAAAGTGCATATTAGTGTGAATTTCTTTGTTTAACCCACTTATACTTCATTGAACTCCTTGGTTTTCTAGATGCATGTATTTCAAGAAATCTGGGAATTTTTCAGTTATTATTTGTTCAGATATTCTCTCTGCTTCTTTTTCTCTTTCCTTCTTAAACTTCCACAATGAATATATAGGTATGATTAATAGTGTCCCATAGCATTCTAGAATTCTGTTCAGTTGTCTTTATTCATTTTTCTTCCTTCTTCTCCATCTGACTGATATAATTATAATATCTTAGAGTTACATGGTTCCCTCTTATTTTCTCAAATTTGTTGAAAAGCTTGAGCAAAATTTTCATTTCAACTGTTTTATTTTTCCGCTCCAGAATCTCTAATCTCATTCCTTTTTATAACATTATTTCTTTATTGATATTTTATTTCTTCATACACTGCTTATAGTCTTTGTTACTCAGATCAGCTCAGTTCAGTTCATTCACTTGGTCATGTCCGACTGTTTGCCACAACAGGCCTTCAGCAGGACTGCAGCACACCAGGCCTTCCTGTCCATCACCAACTTGCAGAGTTTACTCAAACTCATTTTCATTGAGTCAGTGATGCCATCCAACTTTCTCATCCTCTGTCGTCCACTTCTCTACTACCTTCAATCTTACCCAGCATCAGGGTCTTTTCAAATGAATCACTTCTTCGCATCAGGTGGCCAAAGCATTGGAGTTTCAGCTTCAGCATCAGTCCTTCCAATGAATATTCAGGACTGATTTCTTTAGGATTGACATGTTTGATCTCCTTGCACTGCAAGGAACTCTTAAGAGTCTTCTCCAACACCACAGTTCAAAAGCATCAATTCTTCGGTACTCAGCTGGCTTTATAGTCCAACTCTCACATCCATACATGACTACTGGAAAAATCATAGCTTTGATTAGATGGACCTTTGTTGACAAACTAATGTCTCTGCTTTTTAATATGCTCTCTAGTTTGGTCATAACTTTTCTTCCAAGGAGCAAGCGTCTTTTAATTCCATGGCTACAGTCACCATCTGCAGTGATTTTGGAGCCCCCCAAAATAAAGTCTGTCACCATTTCCATTGTTTCCCCATCTATTTGCCATGAAGTGATGGGACCAGATGCTATGATCTTAGCTTTCTGAATGTTGAGCTTTAAGCCAACTTTTTCATTCTCTTTCACTTTCAGAGGCTCTTTAGTTCTTCTTCACTCTCTGCCATAAAGTTGGTATCATCTGCACATCAGAGCTTACTGATATTTCTCCCATCAATCTTGATTCCAGGTTATGCTTCTTCCATCCCAGCATTTCTCATGAGGTACTCTGGATATAAGTTAAATAAGCAGGGTGACAATATACAGCCTTGATGTACTCTTCCTGATTTGGAAACAGTCAGTTGTTCCATGTACAGCTCTAACTGTTTCTTCGTGATCTGCATACAGATTTCTCAAGAGGCAGATCAGGTGGTTTGCTATTCCTACCCCTTTAGGAGTTTTCAATAGTTTGCTGTGATCCACACAGTCAAAGAATTTGGCCTAGTCAAAGAAGCAGTAGACATTTTTCTGGAACTTTCTTGCTTTTTCAAGGATACAACAGATATTGGCAATTTGATCTCTGGTTTCTCTGCCTTTACTAAATCCACCTTGAACATCTGGAAGTTCAGGGTTCACAAACTGTTGAAGCTTGGCTTGGAGAATTTTGAGCATTACTTTGCTAGTGTGTGAGATGAGTGCAATTGTGCTGTAGTTTAAGAATTCTTTGGCATTGCCTTTCTTTGGGATTGGAATGAAAACTAATCTTTTCCAGTGTTGTGAACACTGCTGAGTTTTCCAAATTTGCTGCCTTATTGAGTGAAGCACTTTCACAGCATCATCTTTTAGGCTTTGAAATAGCTCAACTGGAGTTCCATCACCTCCACTAGCTTTGTTTATAATGATGCTTCCTAAGCCCCATTTGACTTCACATTCCAGGATGTCTGGCTCTAAGTGAGTGATCACACTATCATGATTATCTGGGTTGTGAAGATTTTTTTGTACAGTTCTGTGTATTCTTGCCACCTCTTCTTAATATCTTCTGCTTCTGTTCAGTCAATACCATTTCTGTCTTTAATTATGCCCATCTTTGCATGAAATGTTCCCTTGGTATCTCTTTTGTTGAAGAGATACCAAAGGAATCTCTTTTATTTTCTTGAAGAGATCTCTATGCTGTGCTATGCTATGCTAAGTTGCTCCAGTCGTGTCCAACTCTGTGCGACCCCATAGACAGCAGCCCACCAGGCTCCTCCATCCCTGGGATTCTCCAGGCAAGAACACTGGAGTGGGTTGTGATTTCCTTTTCCAATGCATGAAAGTAAAAAGTAAAAGTGAAGTCGCTCAGTTGTGTCTGATTCCTAGCCTACCAGGCTCCTCTGTCCATGGGATTTTCCATGCAAGAGTACTGGAATGGGTTGCCATTGCCTTCTCCAAGAGATCTTTAGTCTTTCCCATTATCTCGTTTTCTTCTATTTCTTTGCCTTGATCACTGAGGAAGGCTTTCTTATCTCTCCTTGCTATTCTTTGGAATTTTGCATTCAAATGGGTATATGTTTCATTTTCTCCTTTGCCTTTCACTTCTCTTCTTCCCATAGCTATTTATAAGGCTTCCTCTGTCAACTATTTTGCCCTTTTGAATTTTTTCCCCCCCTTGGGGATGGTCTTGATCCTTGCCTCCTGTACAGTGTCGCAGGAGTCATCCGTAGTTTTTCAGGCACTCTGTGTGCCTTTGTTACTGGATTACTTTAACTTATGAGAATATTTAAGAATGTTGATTTAAAATATCCATTTAGAAAATCCAACAGCTGCACTTTCTCATGGACAGCTTTCCTAAGAACTTCTTATTTTCCTGAATAGGACAATATTTTTATTTCTTTCCTAACATAAATTTTCTGTTAAAAATTGGACTCTTTGAATATTATGATGAGCAGGAAAAAAAAAGACTGAGAAAAAAGAGTAAGAAAGATATAAAGGGAAGAAGAAATAAAAGAAGATAGAAGAAAACAAAAGTGAAAATCTAAGGGAGAAACAAAATAAGAAAAGAAATATTACTCCTAAAGCTTTACATATAAATCCTGGACACTCCTTTGGGTTGACCCAGGACATTTAACACTCTGCCTAGTTTATATTTCCTGTTTGTTCTGACAGTAGAGACCAGTGAAAGTTGAAAGCTTGTCTTCTGAGGTCTGTTATGAATATTTTTACTTACCTGAGAATTCAGGTGGACATAATTTCCCCATATATACAGTTGCTTTTTAAAATCCCTATTACCTCAAAACATTCATTTCCTGGTTTTTCTTCTCATGATTTAGTGTGTTACTGTCTGCTTTGTTGTTGGTTCTCACCCCCTGTTCCCTACCACCATTTCAGTAGCATCTGTTGTTTGTTTGTTTTTGTTATACTTTCATTGTTTTTTGAGGACTACAGAGCATCTGTGACCTGATAGAGTTTGAAATTAGGCAAAACAAAGTGAAGCCTTCTGTGGCAGTCCTAGTGGAGGGTGCAAATAAATAAATACAATTCCCTGGTTACAAGATCTGTTCTGCTCTCTCAAGCAGTATCTATCCACATCAGGAACACAGGCTAATATCTTCAAGATAACCACCATGTGGAGAAGGGTTGAGGGTGAGGGTTAGTTAATATGCCAGAAAAATCTCACTCTTTTTCAGTGGCCTTTATCCTGACTAAGCATTTGCTTTGTTGCTGTAAATGTCTTCCAGAGGCCCAGGAAGGTTAATTCTGGTAGTTTTCCATGTGTTTTGGTGTTCCTGGGGAGGAATGAAACTAAAATTCTCTATCAAAAACAACAAATTGTACTGTGCTCAGTAGTATCTGACTCTTGGCGATGCCATGGACTGTTGCCCACAGGGCACCTCTGTCCGTGGGATTTCCCAGGCAAGAACTGCGAACCTTGCCCTACTCCAGGGGATCTTCCCAACCCAGAGACTGAACTCATGTTTCCTGAATCTCCTGCATTGGCAGGTGGATTCTTTAACACTGAGCCACCTGGAGAAGACGTTACCCCTCCATTTTGCTGATATCACTGGTCTGTTTTTACAAGCTAAATTTTACTGGAACACAGTCACAGACATCTGTTTGCATTTGTTTACAGCAATTTTCAAACTACAATTTCAGAATTGAGTTGTTGTCAATAAGACTGATGGCCTTCAAGCTTAAGGTATTCAGTAACTGGCTCTTTAGTGAAGTCTGAAGAATTCTGTGTTAAAATTTTCTGAATACATAACCTGTTGTAAGATAGAGTATATTACTTAATTCTACTATCTATATAATTTGCTTTCATTGCTTTTTCCCACTGGCTTAATGATGATCACTAAAATGATGAATAGAAATATTGGAATGGATATTCTTGCCTTATTCCCAGTCTTGGGAGAAATGCATTTTATTTTCATCCTATAGTTTACTCTTAGCTGTGGACTGAATATGTTTCTTTTATCTTTCTCCCATACCCTCCTTCACTGAAGCATTTATGCTTTTAAGTAAATTCTGAATATATTTGGTCATTACATTTTCTAATATTTTATTAATCTTTTACTCTCCTTTGGAACCCTAAAATATATATTCTAAACTGGTCAATATTGTTCTGAAGCTCACTGCTGCTAAGTCGTTTCAGTCGTGTCCGACTCTGTGTGACCCCACAGACAGCAGCCCACCAGGCTCCCCCGTCCCTGGGATTCTCCAGGCAAGAACACTGGAGTGGGTTGCCATTTCCTTCTCCAATGCATGAAAGTGAAAAAAGTGAGAGTGAAGTCGCGCAGTTGTGTCTGACTCTTAGCGACCCCATGGACTGCAGCCCACCAGGCTCCTTCATCCATGGGATTTTCCAGGGAGGAGTACTGAAATTCAGTTAAATTTTCAGCATTTTTCTCTCTGTTTAATTATAGTTTTATTGTCATGTATTCAATTCACTTTACTTTTTCTGCAGTATCTAATCTGGGGTTAATCATAAGTAGTGAATATATTATTTCAGATTTTATATTCATCCCTAGCAGTTTCATTTATCTTTATATAGCTTTTATTTTCTATTCATTTTTCTTTATGATCATAACCTTGTTTATAGTAATTTCTTTAAAGTCATTGTCTGCTAGTTCCATTATCTTTGTAATTTGTGGGTTCATTTTCTTTTGATTGACTTTTTCTCTTGATTTTTGGGTAATATTTTCCTACTTCTTTGCATTTTTAGTATTTTTGACTCATTTCTTTGTATTGTAAATATTATTGTATATCTGGATGGTATTTTTTTTTTTTTTACCTTTAAGAAAGAAAAGGGATAAACAATTTACTAAGGTGGGGAAAGATATCAAAGTATGTGGATATGCAGTTTTAGAGTAACAGTACAGTTTTCAACAAAGAAAGAATGTCCGACTTTGAAGTCATTCAAGGTAATATAATTTAAAATAGCAAGTTAGTTCTTCAAGCAGGAAATAAGTTTTATGTAGCATACAAAGGAAATAGAAATGACCTAAATGTTTTAAAGTAGAAGATTTTTTAAAATTATTGCACAATCTATTTAAATGTTAAGAAAATGTGAATCCACAAATTTAGTAATATCAATAAATGCTGAAGACAAGTGAAAAATGACAGTTGCAGAAGAATGGCATCTGAAGAGATTTATTTGACACAAATGCATGCATAATAAAATTTTGTATTTCTATGCTGCTAAGTCACTTCAGTCGTGTCCGACTATGTGTGATCCCATAGACGGCAGCCCACCATCCCTGGGATTCTCTAGGCAAGAACACTGGAGTGGGTTGCCATTTCCTTCTCCAATGCATGAAAGTGAAAAGTGAAAGTGAAGTCGTTCAGTCACGTCTGACCCTCAGCGACCCCATGGACTGCAGCCTACCAGGCTCCTCCGTCCATGGGATTTTCCAGGCAGGAGTACTGGAGTGGGGTGCCATTGCCTTCTCTGATGTATTTCTATAGGTAAAAATAATTATTTAACTGTATTGAAACTAGTCTGAAATAACTCATTGCAAACTGATAATGGTGGTAACGTGTAAGAGACAAAAAGGATGAGATGGGTGTAGGTGTTGATTAGATGGTATTTAAAGCCAGAGTGTTAATATGTGTATTTTATATAGAATCTCAGCAGTTTAAATATAAAAGTACACTTTCAGTAATTAAAAATTAAATGGTCTAAATGGATAAAGATTAACATTAACTGGTTCCTCTGAGAAGGGGAGAGCACTGGTAGGGGAGAGTGGGTGTTTTTCATTTATGTTTTAACCTATATATCTCAATGTAATTGGCATATTTAACAAAAATGATGTGAAGATAAATTATTGGTGTGGTTTTTGCAAATAATGCATAATTCAATTGTGTTATGCAGGGGACAGCAAACATTTTTGGTAACACCAGAGACTGAATAGTTTGGGTGTTGAGAGATACACATGTTCTCTGCCATAATGTAAATGAATGTGTTTCACTGTGTTCCAATGAAAGTTTATATGCAAAAGCAGGTGGTAGGACTGATTTGGTTTTTGGTTTGCAGGTGGTGTGCAACTCACTCTTAATAAGAGTATTTCTAATAATTGTGTATTAGACAAGAAGAGAACTGTGAATATTTATCTATTATATTACAATGATATATTAAATCCAACAGATTCTGTATGTTAATCTTATATCCACAAATTTACCAAATTCATTGAGCTGTAGAATTTTTCTTGATTTTTAGGATTTTCTATGTGTAGTATCATGTCATCTACAAACAGTAAAAATTTTGTTTCTTCTTTTCCAATTTGGATTCCTTTTATTTTCTTTTCTTCTCTGCTATGGTCAGACATTTTAATGATGGCCATTCTGACAAGAGTATAGTCATATTCTATTATAGTTTTATTTGCACTTCTATAATAACTAGTGATATTGAGCATTTTCTCATGTGCCTGTTGTCCACCTATATGTTTTCTTTGGAGAATTGTTTATTTAGGTCTTCTGCTTATTTTTTGACTGAGTTGCTTTTTCTGTTATTGTGTTATATGAGCTTCTTATATATTTTAGAAATTAAGCCCTTATCAGTCACATCATTTGCAAATATTTTATTATTAAAATTTTATTCCCCTCAAATTGTTTTGATGTGAGCATATTTTTTGAGAGACAATTCTCTATGAGTCTCACACTTTCACACATCTTTTACCAGGTTCTCCTTGTACTATCTTTAAAGGATATTAAACAGCCTAGGAAGTTAGAGTGTCTCTTTCTAGAGGGCAGAGTTCACAATTCTTTCTTAAGCAGAATCATTTCAGTTCAGTCACTCAGTCGTGTTCAACTCTTTGTGACCCCATGGACTGCAGCATGCAGGCCTCCCTGTCCATCACCAACTCCCAGAGCTTGCTCAAACTCATGTCCATTGAGTTAATGATGCCATCCAACCATCTCATCCTCTGTGTCACCTTGTCCTCCTGCCTTCAATCTTTCCCAGCACCAGGGTCTTTTCTAAGGAGTCAGTTCTTCACATCAGATGGCCAAAATATTGGAGCTTCAGCTTTAGCATCAGTCCTTCCAATAAATATTCAGGACTGATTTCTTTTAGGATTGACATGAGAACCCCATAGTTTGAACAGAATAATCAATATGATATTATTTTAAGATAGTTGGGCAGCTTTGCTAGCAACCCTCCATGTATGATTAGGAGTTTTAACATTGGAGTTACTCAATCATGACACAAGTCTTGAGTGTTTATCATCCATCTGGGCCCATCCTTGATGTCCCTGTGGAACTCAGGAGAGATAAAAGGAATTAAAGTTAATGTAAAGTTCATTCTGCCTGCTAATCCATGAGTGATAAAGTTTCTTGCCTTTGATTATGAATCTAATGTCTTCCATGAAAATCTGGCAGAATAATTTGTTGGGTTTGAAGTAGGAAATGTATTATGTATTAAGGAAACTATAACAAACTTGGGGATCTGAATTAGTGTACATGAAAAAATAAGGCAACTCAGAGCAGGTAATGTTAAATTACCATATTTATATTCAAATTTATCATGACTTTGGGCCTGACTTGCTGCTTCATTCATAAGACTCCATTAGATCTTTTGTCAAAAATTTTTAATTAGTTATCAGAGTCTGTCCTGAAAACCATCAAAACTTCTAGATACTTTTCTTTATGATGGGTCTCTGGCTACTATTCATAAAATTTATTTTACGTATTGAAGTCTACCACTTCTGAAATGCATCTCTTTTCCGATATGTCAGAGGTATTGACAATTTCTTCCACATTACCAGAGAAACTTTCCAGTTTTACTTTATTTAAAAAATGTTTCAGCTTTATTGAGATATTGTCTTTTCTTTTATCATTCATTTTTTACATTGTAGTGAAACTTTCTGCTGCCAACAAATGAATCAGCTATGTTGTGTGTGTGCGTGTGTGTGTGTGTGTGTGTGTGTGTGTGCATGCTCAGTTGTGTTCTACTCTCTGAAGCCCCATGGACTGTAGCTCTCCAGGTTCCTCTGTCTATGGAATTTCCTAGGTAAGAATACTGGACTGGGTTGCCATTTTCAATTCCAGGGTATCTTCCTGACCCTGGGATTGAACCTGTGTCTCTTGCATCTCCTCCCAACGGTAGGCAGATCCTTTCCCACTAGCCCCACCTTCCTCTTGGAACTCATTTCTATCCCACACCTATGGTGTTGAAGAAGACTCATGGGAGTCCCTTGGACAGCAAGAAGATCAAACCAGTCAATCCTAAAGGAAATCGGTCCTGAATATTCATTGGAAGGACTGATGCTGAAGCTCCAATACTTTGGCCACCTGATGCAAAGAAATGACTCATCAGAAAAGACCCTGATGCTGCAAAAGATTGAATGCAGGAGAAGGGGATGACAACATGAGATGGTTGGATGGCATCACTGACTTGGATATGAGTTTGAGCAAGTTCTGGTCATTGGTGATGGACAGGGAAGCATGGCCTGCTGCAGTCCATAGGGCTGAAAAGACTTGGACAGCTGAGCAACCGAACTGAACTGATTCCACCCTATAGGTCATCACAGAACACTGAGCTGAGCTCCTTAGGCTATACAGCAGCTTCCCACTAGCTATCTATTTTACACATGGTAGTGTATATATGTCAATCACAATCTTCCGATTCATTCCAGCTCCCCTTACCCTCTTCATGTCCACATGTCCATTCTCTATGTCTGTGTCTCTATTCCTGCCCTGCAATTAAGATCATCAGCACAATTTTATAGATTCTGTATCAGTGTATATATATATATATATATATATATATATATACATACACACACTAATTTATAATATTTGTTTTTCTTTCTGACTTATTTTACTCTGTATGATGGCCTGAGATATCATTGACATAATACGTATGTAAGTTTTAAAGCTCATATAAAATCTATAATTTGTTGCATATATGTCTTCCAAAAGGACCACCACAGTCAAGTTGGTTACCACTGCTGTCTTCTCACATAATTACCCTTTTTGTGGTGGTGGTAACATTTAAGATCTTTTCTTAACAACTTTTAAGTACATAATATAGTATTGTTAAATATAGCCACCATGCTACACATTAGATCCACAGAACTTATTCATTTTATAGCTGTGTATTGGTTCCATTTGACCAACATCTCCTAAATTCTCCCACAACCCAGTCCCTGGCAGTGACCATTATACACTCTTTCTTTGACTTCAGCTTTCTTTGATTCTACATATAAGTGAGAGCATATAATATTTGTCTTTCTCTCTCTGACTTATTTCATTCAGCATAATACCCTCAAGATCCATTTGTGTTGTTGTAAATGCTGTTTCCAATGTTATTTAACACTCTTCAGATTTACGTGAAGGCTGAGATAGAAACAATGCTTTGTAATCTATATTGTCATTATCTTGTTTTAAAATGAGATCATATGTTATACCTTGAAACTCTATACTTCTACTATGCTATATTAAGCCGTGACTTTCCTCTCTTTGGACACAGTGATTAATGAAACAATTTAAATAATAATCCAAAATGACAGGCACATCCCAAACTCGTGGGACATGAATAAAATAATTATGATGAATTTCATGTGAAGAAAACTTGGATATATTATATTTATGCATTTACTAAATATTACAACTTTGACTTCTTTGATACTTCTTTCAGATTAACTTCTTTTTTTTAATCAGATCTACTTTTGCTTGGAGATCAAATTTTTCTTGCATATTTTAAAGTTCTTCTGTTTTTTTTTATTAGATAATAATAAGCAAGACATCAAAAGTGACCCACACGTATAGAATGAAGATAAAAAGTTGAAAATAAATTTGAAACATGCTTAGAAAGCAAAGATTAATGAATAAATTAACAATCATCCAGTTTCTTGTTTCATACATTTTTATTTCTCATTGAAGGAAATCTTGAAGTTTTGGAATGGTCTTTCTTACATGTAATTTTTTTTATGGTTGTATTTTCCTTATCAGTTAGGATTGCCAGAAAAATATGGGAATTATTTTGAATTTCAGATGGAAATAGATATTGTATAAAATGTGCATATAATAAAAGCTCTTTATCTCTAACTCAAATTTTACTGAGGGTCCTATATTTTTATTTATTAATCTGCCAACCCTAGTAGTTGTGAAAAATCTAAAGTTACTGAGATAGACATGTTGATATGATAAATGTCCTTTAATGAATTCATCAGCTTTATAGCTCAATTTATCATAAATTAGAAGTATAATGAAGTTTAGAGCTGTGTGATTCAATTATTTGTTGAAAATGTTAGTTTCTTATAAAACATTATTGTCCAGATAACTATTCCATATAAATTCATTTTCATAGTCGTGCCTGTGAGTTTAATTACCTAGGTCTCTACTTTATTTAAAAATATTTAGGTGTTTCTATACAAATATAAGAAAAGTGTAAGATTACAACAATCAAATGAGAAAATTGAAGTGCCAAGAGAAAAACTTCTCATTAAAAGTAGTTTTTATTGTTTTTGTTTTTTGTAGTACTTCTGATGTGTAATGACAGCCACTGTATATGTATTAATCCTGGTTTACCACTTGCAATTGTGTCAATTCCTCCTCATCCAACATAATTTCATTTTACTTCTCATTCTAATGACTCTCTTCCTGACATGCTATAATTTATCAGTGCCTCTGTTCTCATCTGGCCAGCTCAGAAATTTGTTAAATTACCATATTCCATGTTCTGAAAATTGCAGTTGCATAAATTCTGCCTAAGACTGTCTCAACTTTTTTAAACAGGTAGGTTGTATAACTGAATTGTTTCATAGGGCTAAAAGCTCTCCTCTGTCTACATATTTATTTTAAGTCTTTGTTTTCTTCTTATTTTGGTGGTTGGTTTAGGTTTTCTAAAAGAGCCTAGAAATTTGCAGTTATCTATGTAAGAATAGCTAATACCCTGCCAATGAAAATCATTTTTTCAGCAGTCAAATTTGTTTCCTTTACCTCTTCATTTTCTCATCACTAATGAAGCAAAAAATGAAATGTAGATTACTGTGGTAGGCAGAATAGGAACTCTCAAAATATCCACATCCTAACCCTAGAATCTGTGAATATGTGACCTTATATGGCAGAAGGGGTTTCATGTGTGTGATTAAGTTAAGGACCTTGAGATGAGGAGATTATCCTGGATGATCAAGAAGGGCCCAACCTAATTATATGGTTTCTTAAAATTGCAAAACTCCTGGCTAGATTTAGAGGATGTGAGTATTGGAAAATAGTCAGGGAGATGCACGCTGGTCCCTTTGTAGGTGGAACAAGGAGGCCACAAGCCAAGGAATGTGGACAACCTCTAGATGCTTAAAAAGACAAGGAAAGAATAATTTAGCAATTTAGCCCATTTCTGAATTAGTCATCCTATACAGTGTCACTGGGAATTCTTTCAATGATTTTTCTTGAAATTTCTGCTTCCCACATAAAATTTTGTGCATAAGATCCATTACTCACCTACTACTACTTTACAATATTACTAAAAACTTGGTGGTTTAACAGTACAATTTTATTATCTAATAGCTTGGAAATTCAGAAGTCTAAAATGGGTCTTACCGAGTAAAAAAGGGCCCACAGGGCTATACTGCTTTCTGGTGGTCCTGGGGGAGTATCTGTTTCTTTGTCTTTCCAGAGACTAGAGGTCGCCTGCATCCTTGGCTGTGGTTTCATCCTCCATTTTCGATGCCCTGCATTTAAGTGTCTGATTCCATTATCACAGCTCTTTGATTCTGGCCCTCTGACTCCTTCTTAAAGGATTCTTGTGATTACAATGGGCCCATTAGGATAATTCAGAATAATCTCCCTGTCACAGGTTTTCACAAAGTCACTTTTTTACCAATGAGGATGACATTCACAGGTTCTGGGATTAGGGCATGAGCATCTTTGGGGACGACTGCTCTATCTACTACTTAAAGTAAACTCTATTCTTCAATGTAATGAATCTCAACTAAATCATTGTAAAAGTTAGCCATTAAAAATAATATATTTCCTTTTTTATAGCTATGTAAGAGTGTGGCAGTCACAGCGAACTGAAAATAATGCTGTTTGTATGTCAGTGAAATACATTTTGAATACTAAAAAAGAATGCTAAGATTAGAGTATGCAAAAGATATAATTGAAGAATAAGATGTTTCAATTGATTCTAGCTACCTGACACTCATAAGATGTTATCAACTTCCTGGGACAGCACCAAAGGGTAGCTTATGTTACTTAATCAGTGTTCACACATCCTTCATGTTTGACTGTCAGGAAAGCATTATACCCTTGACCACTCAATATTAGAGATGGGGAAAATAAACATTTAGTCATTTTCTTACTTTTCTGTGGGAGGGGAACAATTGTAATCTGTCAACTGTTAAGCTCCTCTGTCAGTTTAGAGTTTGTTTTCTCTGTTTATCCAACAATTCTGTACTCTCTAACCCAACCTAATGCAGGACTTCCTTGACTTGAACTCCAAAAGAGTATCATTCTGCTTATACATCTATCAATACAGGTCTCAAATGCTATAAACCCAGAATCATATTTGTATGATACATAGATATATTTTTAATGATCAATAATTCTAGCTGGCATAATTTATCATATGTGGTGATGGGTTAGCATAACTTAAAAAAGTGTTAGCATTTATTAACATTTTCTTTGATCAACCAGCTAACAGATATATTTACACATTCATAAGTACAAAGGCAGAATATGTGATAAGACTACAAATATCTTCATTTTAACTTAATTATGTTTAGCACTAAAGTACAAGTTAATATCTGGCGGGGTGGGAGGTGGACAGCTAAGTGATAAAACAACCAAAGAAAAGTAAATGTTCCAGGCAGAAATATCTCTCTGCACAGAAAATATAGAGTGATTGTCCTAGTTTTTAGAAAGTACTCACTAAAGTAACTGTGAAGATCTGCTGTATTTCCCCTAAAATAGAAATTTCAGTTTATTCCAAGTATCTTTTAAATAATTTCTTCACTGTCAAATATCACCCCTTTGATAGTACTGAGAACATAGTAAAAATAATAGGAAAACAATGTGTTGAGGTGATCTTCCTTGCCTTG
The DNA here is from genome assembly GCF_001704415.2 of Capra hircus. NCBI lineage: Eukaryota > Metazoa > Chordata > Mammalia > Artiodactyla > Bovidae > Capra > Capra hircus. The sequence continues at coordinate 7,713,167 of NC_030823.1, forward strand.
GTAACATCAAGTAAAGAAACTTAACTGCTGAGCACAGCAGTGCTCAAAGAATTCACGCAGTGAGCAGCTGCCTACTTTGGGAAAACATGTGTTTAAAAATACCTTCTGCTCCAGGTAACTCTGCTTTTATAGTCCAGTGTTTCAGCTGCTCTCAAGGACAAAACACAGGAAATCAAGATATTTCATTAGAAATTGCTTTAAATAGTTTAATGAATGAAATTAAGTCTTGGACTGGCTCTACATAAAGCTAGCAGATCAATAACTTTGGCTATATATTTGATTTTCTCAAATAATAATTTAAATTATTTTCCATGTCCAGAATTAACATCCTATTTGACAGAATAAGCATACGGATACATTTAAAGAGATGTATCAAAAATTTAATTGCCCAGAGTTCTTAATTTTGAATTAAAATCAAACTAAGTTCCCAAATTTAAAAGCTATCATTTTAGAAGTATGGGATTAAGGATAAGCCTTCTAAATAAAATGCTATTTTTACAATTAGCTCTACTCTTTGATACCAATGATTTTTGATGGTATTCTCAGCATTGGAGTAAATAGTCACAGATGAAAAATTTAAAAACTTTTAAAAAGTTGACAAAAACAATTTTAGCTGTCTATATGGTTACTCTTAGCTCTAACTCTTTAAGATCCTTTCAAAATAATGTGTTTTTAAGTAAAGATTTATATCATGTGTCAAAACTCTTTCAATTTAATTTTTGCGACCTTTACAATTATAGTGTATATACATTATAATGACTGGAGATTTTTATTTGCTTAAAAAGGGAAATTTAGTTAATCAATGTTTTTCTCAGAAGATATCAAATAGCTTAATATTTTCAAAAAGTTAATCGCTCAGTCATGTCCGACTCTGTAATCCCACAGCCTGTAGCCTGCCTGGCTCCTCTGTCCATGGGATTCTCCAGGCAAGAATACTGGAGTCGGTTGCCATTTCCTTCTCCAGGGGATCTTCCCTACTCAGGGATCAAACCTGGGTCTCCTGCATTGCAGGCAGATTCTTTACCAACTGAGCCACTATTGATCCATATGTTCACATCCAATTAATCTGTCATTTGGGATTTGGAGTTTTTGTTTGCTCTTTCTTTTAAAGGACAAGATTCTTCAGAGTAAATATGAGGTAATTAGATGTCCATCAGCAGATGAATGGATAAGAAAGCTGTGGTACATAGACACAATAGAGTATTACTCAGGCATTAAAAAGAATGCATTTGAATCAGTTCTAATGAGGTGGATGAAACTGGAGCCTATTATACAGAATGAAGTAAGCCAGAAATAAATACACCAATACAGTATACTAATGCATATATATGGAATTTAGAAAGATGGTAACGATAACCCTGTATGTGAGACAGCAAAAGAGACACAGATGTATAGACAAGTCTTTTGGACTCTGTGAGAGAGGCAAGGGAGGGATGATTTGGGAGAATGGCATTGAAACATGTATAATATCATATGTGAAACGAATCGCCAGTCTATGTTCGATGAATGATACAGGATGCTTGGGACTGGTGCACTGGGATGACCCACAAGGATGCAATGGGGAGGGAGGTGGAAGGGGGCTCTGGAATGGGAACATGTGTACACCCATGGTGGAACCATGTTGATGTATGGCAAAACCAGTGCAATATTGTAAAGTAATTAGCCTCCAATTAAAATAAATAAATTTATATCAAAAAGATGTAATTATAACAATTTTAATTTATAAGCAGAATGTCACAATTCAGCCAACTTAATATGGGTGATGTCAAAAGCAATTTATTCAGTAGAAATAAACAATATGAGTAATTGAGCACATATTTCACTTCTTGCTAATTTTTGGCATTGTGTAGTCAGAGAGTTGGACTGTGAAGAAAGCTGAGCACCAAAGAATTGATGCTTTTGAACTGTGGTGTTGGAGAAGACTCTTGAGAGTCCCCTGGACTGCAAGGAGATCCAACCAGTACATCCGAAAGGAGATCAGTCCTGGGTGTTCACTGGAAGGACTGATGGTGAAGATGAAACTCCAATACTTTGACCACCTCATGCAAAAAGCTGACTCATTGGAAAAGACCCTGATGCTGGGAGGGATTGGGGGCAGGAGGAAAAGGGGACAACAGAGGATGAGATGGCTGGATGGCATCACTGACTCGATGTACATGAGTTTGGGTGAACTCTGGGAGTTGGTTATAGACAGGGAGGCCTGGCATGGTATAATTCATGTGGTCACAAAGAGTCAGACATGACTGAGTGACTGAACTGAACTGAACTGAGTCAGATCCCAAGATTTGCATCAATATTTATGCCTTTGAATTTTGATAATATAATTGAACAGTGAACAACAATCTACTTATAACTGCCTTGATTCCATCCTTCATTTTTATCAGCATACTTCAATTGAATATTAGGAGATTGAGAGATTCCACTGGAAATACATATATTAGCCTGCCAAATCCGTAGTTGACCTAATAAGCCGGGGACTTAACAAGTGATAAGTCATTTTCACCAAACTTATTACACATCAATTTAACTAATTTCAATTGTATGAACAACCCAATTAGTGAATATTTGAGCACCACCTGTTTCATGCTGTTAAATATATTTAATCCAAATAACCCTTCAAATTAATCTGCTTGGCTCCAGTTGTTATTGTTATTCAGTAGTTCAGTACAGTAGTGACTCCAGTAGCTCATTTATGGATTCTACAGTATATTTGCTGACTGTTTACTGCATAAACAGAGCCATGGTAAGAAACACATAAAGTTGTACACATCAAGGTCATAATAAACTTGGAAAAGTTTGTGCTTTATAGGCTTTGAGATACAAACATACCACTACTATGCAAGGTGCTGATTATTATGAATAATGCAACTGACATAATAGCTTAATGGGGCAGAGTATACTGTAATCAAAGTCAGTAAGGCATCAGAAGAGGCGGTGACACAAACTGACTTTGAGATGTAGGAAGGGATTAACAGACAACAACGAAGAATTATTGGAGAAGTAAAAATATTAGAACAAAGGCACTGTGAATGCAAACATAGTGCTATTTCAGTGAATGAAAAGTTATTTGAATTGCAAGGAAAGTGAGATATATGCTATTTTTATCAGTGAACCAACAGCTACATAAAAGAAACACACTGGGAAAATTTTGAAAGCTTGGGGAAAAAATACTTGACAATTTTAAATGAGCCTTTGCAAGTAAAAGGAAAAAAAAACTTTTTCACTGAAAACCAATTATGATAAGTCAAGATATGAGAAGAGAAGGAATATTTTTAGATTTCATAACATATGAAAATGTATAAAAATGAATAGTGAGATTTGGAGGAAAAAAAAGAATGTTGAACTCAAGGTCATACAACGTAGTGCAGTGTTTCATATAAGGTACAGGAGGCACTGGGTACCAAAGAAGAGGCCAACCCCAGTGCTGTCTGGATAGGACTGAACTAATATTTCTTTGGGAAAGTTATATTTTAATTCTGGTGAACAAGTAATGATGACTATCAATGAAAACAAACATGCACATATATTAATCACCATAAAGCAAAGAAAGGTGTAGAACAGGATGATGGAGACTTGTATTAAAAACCACAATATTGTAAAGTAATTAGTCTCCAATTAAAATAATTAATTTTAAAAACTTTTTAAGCTGTTATTATTTATTATACCAATATTTTTAGTGGAATAAAAATAGCAATAGAAAGTAAAATGCATTGGATGACACTTTGTGCTTATACTTATAGTAACGTCATTAAGTATAGGTAGCAAGAAGCAATATAAACTGTAGTGAGATAAATGAAAATAACAGAATTAGGACTAGACTGGCATTTTGCTTTTGGTGGGGTTTTTGATGAATCTCAAGTTTTAAACTAGAATCCATTCTCTGGGATAGGGAGTACTCAGTCATTTACATTTTGCCATGATTTTTCCTACTGTGACTTTAGATAAAACTTTGTATTTTTATCTATATGTTTCTTATATATGTATTTTTCATTTGTCCCTCTGGCTTAGCATTTGCCAGCTTACACAGATTCCAGCTCCCACAACTATGTAAACTCAAAAGAAGATGTTAAATGTGTGTTGTGGCTCCAGTAAGTGAGAAAAGTAAGTGAAAGGGCTAAATACTCTGGGTCAAGCTCCTAATCAGGATTTAGCTGTATCTTTTTTGAGTATTTGCTGTTCTTATTGCCCATTGTTTGTCTGTGTTATAGTAAACTCAAAAGACTAGTTATTTTGGAATGATAAACACTCCTCATATTTTAGCAGCTTGTAACAACAAAGGTTTACTATTTCTCACCTGAATGCCCATTGTTTGGGACACAGAGTAATAAGGTAGGTATCACTTGGGAATTTGGAGGTAATTGTGGCCAAAGGAAGGTGGCTCAGAGGATCTCATAAGGAAATAAAATACTGGAAAAGACAGACCTCAATTCACTCACATGGAGGTCACAACCATTCCTCTGGTAACAACCCAGTTATAGGAGATTCAGAAAGTGCAACTCTGTGTTCTGGGAGGAGAGACATTTAGAAGTGTTTGACAAATTATGCTACTCATCATCAAATATGTCAACACAAACTATGAAGTCAGTTATACTTGTGTTCAAAATTACCTGTATATTTAAATTCAAAGCTTCAGTCTCAATCCTGGCAAAATAAGGTTAATAATATCACCTTTCAGTGTTGTTTATGACCAACCTAGATAGCATATTCAAAAGCAGAGACATTACTTTGCCAACAAAGGTCCATCTAGTCAAGGATATGGTTTTTCCAGTAGTCATGTATGGATGTGAGAGTTGGACTGTGAAGAAAGCTGAGCACCAAAGAATTGATGCTTTTGAACTGTGGTGTTGGAGAAGACTCTTGAGAGTCCCTTGGACTGCAAGGAGATCCAACCAGTCCATCCTAAGAGATCAGTCCTTGGTGTTCTTTGGAAGGAATGATGCTAAAGCTGAAACTCCAGTACTTTGGCCACCTCATGAGAAGAGTTGATTCCTTGGAAAAGACTCTGATGCTGGGAGGGATTGGAGACTGGAGGAGAAGGGGGTGACAGAGAATGAGACGGTCGGATGACATCATTTTGACTCAGTGGACATGAATTTGAGCAAACTCCGGGAGATAGTGAAGGACAGGAAATTCTGGCTTGCTGCACTCTGTGGGGTTGCAGAGAATCAGATAAGATTTAGCCCCTGAACAACCACAACAATATTATAAAATGTAATTTTCCTATGTTGGGCTTCCTCGAATTTGGATACAGTTCATATGTTTGAAAATGTTGTGGGTCATTTCATACCAATGGTTCCTATCACTTTTTTGTTTTTAATACAGCAAATATATTTAGTGGCCCCTCAACTTGACTTGAGATGCTACAATAAACTAATCTCCCTGAATATCATATCTTCTTCTAGACTTTAACACAATCTAACATGTGTTCATTTAACTCAGCTCTTTTAAGTCCAAGTTTAAGCTCATACATTTATTTGTACATTTTCTGCTGAATTACTCTTCACATTCTTAAATTAATGCTGACTTGACTATATGACTGAATTATCAAATTTTAATGTTGAAAGTTAATCCTTCATTTATAAAATCAGTAGTCATTCAGTTTGGCAATTTATATTCAATTTGGTATTATTTTCATTATTATCTTAATTTATTTCTCAAGTTACTTGGCCTTTCCATAGTATTATAATAAAGATAGAGGCTTAACATTAGAATCCCTTTAAAATGTAAGCTCACAGTCTTTTACATGTGGAACAAACTTCATATCTTTACAGCAATGGTCTGTTGTATCAGTGATATGAACCTACCTCTTTCTTTTAATGACCCTAGAAAAGAGGAGAGTTTGAAGTGAAAGGAGTTTGAAGAGAGAGATGCTGCTTCCTTTGATGGACAGCTTGGCAGAAGGAGAGCAAAGTTAGCAGTGCTACTCACTGATCCTGAAACACAAGCCATTTAAGTAGCACTGAAGGCTAGTGAATTGGAACCACCAGCTACACTACTTGTATAATTAAATTATGTAAAAGAATATTGGAAACAACCATTTCAGCAAAATAGCATGCAATGTTATTGAACTAGTAGAAAAACACTTGTATGTGTGTTTTGATTAATCTTCCCTTTAATGTGATCATTCATTTTCACAATACAGAAAAAAAAATGCTTAAAAATTCAGGGGAAGACACAGGATAAACTTCCTACTTCCACTGTCAGTATTCTAACCTAATTTGTACAATAGATGTTCATTAAAATTTTGAGAAAGGAGGTGAAATTCTTTAACTCAGAATGAGGTTAGTAAGATTCTTCCTTGGTAATCTGATTTTTGCAATCTTATTTTGAAAAATTTTTAATAGATTAATCCTTTAAAAATGCTATCTAACTGCTGTGACCTTTTGGAGTGACAAATTAGATACTGGGTTGGCCAAAAAGTTTGTTTGGGTTTTTCGGAAGATCTTTTAGAAAAAACTGAATGAAACTTTTGATCAACCCAATATTTTTTAATAATAGTTTTATTGACAATTATCATTTAGCAGGGAATTATTTTAATAGCTGCCTAAAACAAAATACGAGATAGATTTAATTCATAAGTAGGAAAAAATGTTTTCAGGATGAATGTGGATTAACCTAGTGCTGTTCTTTGTAAGCAAAGTAGCAGATATTTCATTGCCCTTAGAAGCTGATGGAATGTACTATGTCTTACCTCATGTATTTAGAACTTTTACATTTATTGGTGAAACAGGACTTTCTATACACGACTTTTCTATAATCTAGAATATGTTTTTCAGATACCCAATCTGAATTAGGGATACAACTCAGCAGTGTGAGTGTCTGGGTGTAAATCCAAGGTCAACAAGTTTTTGTTTAAAATTGATAAAGTGAGTAAGCTCTCTTGGCCTCAGTTTTCTCATCTTTGAATTAGGCTGATAATACTACATTTTTACATGATTAAATAGTATAATAATAGTACCAGGAGCTTAAAAACATTTTTTTGAATGCAGACATTCTGAAATGGCTGTGTCGGTGCTAGTCTTCATGTTTACTTATGGGATGAAATGATGTAATTTGAGACAGGTTGATGCTTAATCAGATTTGTACATAAGACACTAACATCTGCATCCCCAATGCAGCTCTGTGGACAGAGCATTCATTTCATCTCCATATAATTTTATTCTAGAAAGTAGAAGTATCTCCTCTGTAGGAAAATTGGTGGAAAACTATTATAAATAAAATTATGCTTATTATTGCAAAATATTTGACAGTCATAGTTGCCGTTTTAAAATTATTTGAAGGTTACTTAGAATGTTATTTTAGTGAGAAAGAAATTTAGTGGATAGTGTAGATTATTTGCATCTCTAGGACATTTTATATTTAAGTGCACCGTATTTCTATATGATGCAAATTCAGCATTATGTTATGTGCCCTATAAAATAAAACAAATGAAGCCTAAATTACTGCATTTTGCAGAATCAGTACTGATAAAATGATATCTAGGGAATTTCAATTCCACACACAAAGCAAAATGTAACATTAGCAATACTGTAACTCAAACTGTTGATTTGTTAGACTAGAGATGGGCAAGGTTCATGAAAACATTAAGATGCCTAGAATTAATAAAATCTTTGAAAAGCCATTATCTCCTGCACTGCCAAGTTTTACTCTCATATTAACTAATTCTCATATTTCAACTGGTAAATACAATAGAGGAGTGATGGTAGCAGAGTTTAGTGAAGTGAAAGTCCCTCAATCATGTCCAACTCTTTGCGCTCCCATGGACATAGCCCATGGGATTCTCCAGGCCAGAATACTGGAGTGGGTAGCCTTTCCTTTTTCCAGGGGATCTTTCCAACCCAAGGATCAAACCCAGATCTCCTGCATTGCAGGCAGATTTTTTACCAGCAGAACCATCAGGGAAGCCCAAGAATACTGGAATGGGTAGCCTATCACTTCTCCAGTAGATCTTCCCAATCTAGAAATCGAACCAGGGTCTCCTGCATTGCAGGTGGATTCTTTACAAGCTGAGATACCAGGGAAGCCCTGGAAGGAATTAAAATAGCCATTTCAAATCCTTTGTCCAAAACTTGCTTTCTAGAAAGGTTTATTATAACAATTCCAACTTTAAAACAATTCCTATCCTACTTAGGAATGTTGTATCCTCTGAAAAACAGCAATATTGGAATGAAAAAGACTCCTATAATAATGCTAGTAGTGAAGGAGCAGCTTTCTCTAATGTGAGACTAAATAGTTCTGAGGAAAAAGGAGAGGCAAAACCCCTTAAGAAGGTATCATCAGGGCACAAAACATAGCAGAAGTCATATAGTCATTTGACTTGGAATCAATGAATTTTCAAGTATCAGAATGTCCCCGTGTGGTGACTGCTAGGGTATTTAAAGTTGTTTCACTGTACCAAATTACAACTTTTAATTTTACAATAAAATGGCACTAAGGACAATAGTTATCCAGATTCAGATTGACAAGGTATCTTCTAGGTGGAAGGCAACTGGACTCGAAAAATCCACCATAGTCAAAGGCATTTACATAACCAAAATTGCCAAGAAGATGGTATCTGTGTCTGTCAAGTTTCAATCTGAAGTTTGAACATGGAAAATTTAATATAAATATGAATTAGTAAAAGGAAAACTGAATGGGGCATATAATTATAGTAAGGGATATAGTAAAGATACATGAAGAAAGTGACCATCATCTCAGGGCTGATGAAGAGTGGATAAAGAAAAAATTAAGTGCTTAGAAGATTCCCCATATCCTCCCAGAACTAAGATTCTGACCTTGTTGGAGAGGAATGCAGACTGCTGTTGAGAAGAAATTCCTGAGTGCTGAATCATGTCTGGTCAAGAGGAGCAGGCTGCTGGTGGTGGATAAACTTGCTGTCAAGTGTGGCAGTCTGAAGCTAAGTCATGGGAACAGCTCACATGGTAAAGAAATTCTCCAGATGCTGTTGTAGATACAGGTTCAATTGTGTTGGAACTGGTTCATAGGAAAAGTGTCCTAGGTGGTTGAGAAACTCACTGGAAGACAGATTGGACTTGGTCCAATGATGAGTTGTGTTCTGGATAGGGCATGTGGGCTAGAGCTGTTCCAAAGGAATGGTCTGCCACGTAGGCCAAGAAACACTCGTGCGTATGCTTCAGGTGGAAGTAGTCTGCAAGAACCACTAAGACGATTGTTACTGGCGTCCAGCACACTGAGTGACAGCCATGCTGGAGAAGAAAACCACCCCAAGACCTAGAGGACATGTCTTCCCTCTTGCCATAGTCTCACAACATCATTCCAGAGACCTCTATTGGCACAGCTTCTACTGTACTGTCTGGCAAAGGAGAAATTAAACTTGGGGAACAGCATTGGTATTACCATCAAGAGCACAAAACACACCTGTTAGTTTCAGGTGTACACCAAAGTAATTATATATATATACATATATATGTATATATATATTCTTTTTTTACATTTATATCATGTTATAGGTTATTGCATAATATTAGGATAGTTCCCTTTGCTATATAGTAGGTTCATGTTGTCTATTTTATGTATAGGTGTATGCATCTGTTAACCCCAAACTTACTAATTTACCCTTCTCCCACCTTTGCCCTTTGGTAACCATAGATTTGTTGTCTATGCCTGTGATTCTCTTTCTCTTTTATAAATAAGTGGATTTATATAATTTTTAGATGAAATATATAAGATAAATTATATGAAATTTGTCTTGTCTAATTTACTTCCCTAGTATAATAATCTCTAGGTCTATTCATGTTGCTATAAATGGCATTCTTTCATTCTTTTTAATGGCTAAGTAGTGTTCTATTGGGTATATGTAGCTCATATTAATTTTTCTTTCATCTACTGATGGATTGCTGCTATGTTTTAGGTATTATAAATGTAAATGATGCTGCATGAATATTGAAATGCATAGTATCTTTTTGAATTATGATTTTCTCTGATCTATGCCTAGAAGTTAGGTTGCTGGATCATATGGTAACTCTATTTTTTGCTTTTTAAGAATATTCCATACAGGTTTCCATAGCGGCTGCACCAATTTACATTCCCACCAAAAAGGAGGGCTCTTTTTTCTCCACACCCTCTTCCATATTTGCTATTTGTAGATTTTTGATTATGGTCATTTTGACTGGTGTGGGGTGATACTTCATTGCAGTTTTGATTGGTATTTCTCTTGTTAGTGGTGCTTAGCATTTTCACGTGCCTTTTGGTGATTTGTATGTCTTCTTTGGAGAAATATATATTTAGATCTTCTGCCCACTTTTCAATTTTGTTGTTCATCTTGTTTTTTTTGCTTTGTTTAAATTTTGAGCTACTGAGCTGTTTTGTATATTTTGGAAATTAAACCCTTGTCAATTGCTCCACCTGCGAGCATTTTCTCCCAGTCTGAAGGTTGTCATTTTATTTATGTTTCCCTTTCCTGTGGAAAAGCTTTAAGTTTAATTAGGTCTCATTTGTTTATTTTTGTTTTTATTTCCCATATTTTGGAAGATAGATTCAAAAAGATACTGTTGCAATGTATGTTAAAGAGTGGTCTGCCTATGTTTGCCTCTAGTTTTATAGTAGTATCCTAATATTTAGATCTTTTATGCATTTTGAGTTTGTCTTTGTGTGTAATGTTTGAGAATATTCTAACGTCATTTTCTTACATGTAGTTTTCCAGTTTTCCTGGTATCACTTATCAGAGACACTGTCTTTTCTCCACTGTATATTCCTGCCTCCTCTGTCATAGATTAATTGAGCATAGGTGTGTAGGTTTATTTCTGGGCTTTCTGGCCAGTTTCATTGATGTGTATTTCTGTTTTGTGGCCTGAAACATACTGTTTTGATAACTGTAGGCATATAGTATAGTCTGAAGTCAGAGAGCTTTATTCTTCCATTTCTGTTTTTCTAAAGATTATTTGGGCTATTTGGGACATTTTGTGTTCATGTACAAGTTTAAAAAAAAATACATGTAGTGCTTTGAAAAATACCATTGGCAATTTGATAGAGATTGCATTGAGTCTTTGGAGATTACTCTGGGTAATTCAGTCATTTTCACAGTATTTATTCTTCCAGTCCAAGAGCACAGTGAATTTTTACATCTGTTTGTGTTGTCTTTGGATTCTTTCGTCAGTGTCATAGTTTTCAGAGCACAGGTCTTTTGCATAGGTTTACTCCTTTGTATTTTATTCTCAGTATACACCTTCCAAGAGTGGAGTATCTTTCTCCCAGTATCTTTAATTGAGCTCCTGCAATTAAATCCCAGTGGCCTTCAAAGCCAAATGTTCTGGAAGCTTCTCCTCCCAATGCCAGACAGCCTGGCTGGGGGGCCTGCCACAGGGTTCAGAACTCTCCCTCCCATGGGAGAACTTCTGTGACATAATTGTTCTTCAGTCTGTGGGTAGCCCACCTGGGGGGTATTGGATTTGATTATATCGTGAGTATGATCCCTCTCTAATCTTGTTATGGTTTCTTCTTTGCCTTTAGATGTAGCATATCTCTTTTTTAATTTTTTAATATAAATTTATTTATTTTAATTGGACTAGATCTAGCATATCTCTTTTGGCAGGTTCCATTCTTTTTTACTGATGTTCATTCAGCAGTTAGGTGTGATTTTGGTTTTCTCATGGGAGGAGTGAGTTCAAGGTCCTTCTACTTCACCATATTTTCTCAAGTCCTACATATACTTCTTGACCCATGGATTAAGGTTACAATAGGAAGAGCAAAATGAGGACCTGGCCACTGCTTAACACCCTGCAACCCTATCCTCAAGATAGAAAATAAAAAGATAGTCTGTTTCTGAATGACTGCAGAAACTAAAGTCACTGTCATATACTCAAAAGATTCCAGAGTGGTGGTCTCCATTCAATTCTTCTACCCAGGGTCTTAATAAAACTTATACAGCATGGCAAAAATCAGTGGACTGTTGTAAACCTAACAACGATATGGCCTTTACAGAAGCCATCCTGCTGCTCTGGTGTATTTACTGGTACAGAGCAGTACTGTCACAAGGATTTACTTTGTGCCAATTCCTTTCTTTGAAATTTATGTTAGAGTTAGTATTCCTTTATACAGTAAAGCCAACTGTACATTTTCACTGTATTGCCTCAGGACTATGATAATTCTCTCACTCATAATTGAAATATTACCTATAGGAAACTTGGTCATAAATTTTTTTTTGAGAAAGTCCAAACTTTATGTGACTTCTCTTTGCCTACATTCTCCCTGAATATATACCAAAGACCTCCCTTGACCTTTGACCAACTGAAAGAAGGGAAAAACAATTTTAGTCCAAATGTTAATTCATGATGAATGGATGCTCTGCCTTGGCAGTAATCGGAAATGAGTTTCTCCATATTACTCATATCAGGGTAATTCTGAAGCACTGAAGTGGTGGACAATTCTCCAAGGAGATAAAACATTTGCTAAACTTGGTGATCTACTTTCTATGGAAGAAATGTAGCCTGGAACTCATAAGAACTAACTTGTGTGCAAATATAAATGTGGACATTTGTCTATCACCTGATAAAAACAAATCTGGAAGACTGATGTTGGGTAGGTCTGACAGATACATAGGTGGACTTATGTTAGTGAAAACAAAGTAAATTAAATTTAGTTTCATGTAAAGTTGAAGGGAAAGCAGCTTGAACCACAGAGGAGCTATTTAACCACTGCATAAACATGATACTTTCTGGGGAATTAAATAGCTTCTCTCCTGTACCACCTGAGTAATTTGACAGTGAGTCCATAGACAGGGTGGACAGTGTGACACGAAGGATTATGCAGTTTTAAAATGAAATCATTCTCACCAAGTCATCTAGCTGTTGATACCCATGAACGTACAACCTGCCAGCAGAAAAGAAAGATGTTGAGCCCTTGATATTTCAAAGGGTCCACTGCTTGCTACATGAAGGTTAGTCAATTTCATTAGATGTTTTGTATTTTGAAGGGTCATTTTTGCCAGAATTAATGCATATTCCCAACAGAAGAATGCCTTCTCTGATATCTCTATAGCATCATTGTCTAAGTGCTTATAGAAAACATTAATCTGTGAACATGATATAAGAACAACATTAATTCAGACCAAAGGGCATATTTTATACAAAATAGTTCATGCAGTGGGCTTAGAAATTACTAATCATTCCATACATCCTATCAATGAGAAACAACCAGACTGATAGAAGAGTCTCAGGCACATGTAAGTTTTAGGGCAAACCTCTTAGATAGATCAGTGCTGCCTTCCAGGAAACAGAGCATGTATTGAATCATTTGTCAAAATATAGTAGCATGTTCCAGCAGCTACATTAAATGGATCATTGAGCTGACAGATTTAAGCGGGACAACACATGTGTTCATAATTCCCACTGAGTCCCTTGAACTTTTGTTTCTCTTCCCTGCAGCTTTAAGTCTGCTAGAAAAGATGTCCTAATTTTCAAGAAGAAAATACTTCTGCCCAGGAACATATTAATAGCAATGCTGAACTGGAAGCTACAAATAACAATCACCTTCTTAGTGCTCCCCATGCAGTTTGAAGTACTGGCTAAGGGTAAAGGACTCTAGAATGGCTAGTGATGTGATGAAGTGGTTTCAGCAGTAGAGGCTATAACTTTTGTTAATTTTTTAAATTAACATTCTTTCTTAAATGCTCTGAGAGATAGAGATTGATCTTCACAGAAACTTGACTTGATTTAACATATAATTTCACAACTGGTAAAGAAGTGTTCCAAAAGTGGTGTCTCATTTTGCAGTAGGGAATCCAGCAGAAAGGTACCATGAGATCTGAATACCACAAGGAATGAACTATATCAGACATGCCTGTATTGTATCCTGTTTTCTAAACTGTACCTGTCTCCTTAGCTCTTGGAACTTACATGGAGACCAAGGATCTATCTGCCAATGCAGATATCCAGAGTCTTGGAACCCTGTAATTAATTTTGAACTCACATATAGCACTATATTTTTTCAGAGAAGGGTACTGAAACGCCATGTGGTGGTGATGGTTTCGTGGCTAAATCACGTTTGAATATTGAGACCCCATGGACTGTAGCCTGCCGTGCTCCTCTGTCCATGGGATTTCTCAGGCAAAAAGAAGGGTTGTTATTTCTTTCTCCAGGGGAGCTTCCTGACCCAAGGATCAACCCCAAATCTCTTACCAATTGAGCCACCAGGGAAGCAAGCCCCTGAAATACCACAGCAGTATCTTGCCAGAGGGGTAAGACAACACTCCTCAAATGTGTGAAGCTTATTCTTCATAGGGCAAAATTTCACCAATGAGTGACAGGTAGCAACACAGTATCAGAGAAGAATATCTTCTCCATCCTATCCTTTAATGAATGAATCCAAAGCATAACTTCAATAGTTTCAGTAGAGACTGCCCAAAGCCACCTTACATGGTCAGGGACCAGTCATTGCTCTTCCTAAAGTGACAGTCAACTGAATAACATACCACTGGAGATTTATTTTCTTTCCTGGCCTCATAACGCTTCTCTTCTCTCTTACTCTGCCCTGGGATTGCACCTGGTTAAGTATTACTGCTAAGGTTTACTCAGATTCTGTTTTCTAGAGAACATGAACTAAGACATAAGAAAATATTCTAGATGGTAACAATCCTATCTCAATGTACTTGTATATTACATCATCATATTATATGCTTTAATACAAATTTACCAATTATAACTCAATAATAAATAATTTTTAAAAACTTACTTAAAATTGGTGGTTCAGATATTTAAAAATCTGCCTGCAACAAGGGAGACCTAAGTTTGATCCCTGGGTAGGGAATATCCCCTGGAGAATGAAATGGCAACCCATTCCAGTACTCTTGCCTGGAGAATTCCATGGACAGGGGAGCCTGATGGGTTACAGCTCATAGGGTTGCAATGCGTCAGACATGACAGAGTGGTTAACACTTTCACAACCTTAAATTAATTTGCTTTATTTAGAGGAAAAATCTAGATAGCATATTAAAAAGTAGAGATATCACTTTGCCAACAAAAGTCCATATAGTCAAAGCTATGGTTTTTCCAATAGTCATGTATGAATGTGAGAGCTGGAATATAAAGAAGGCTGAGTGCTGAAGAATGGATGCTTTCAAATTGTGGTGCCAGAGAAGACCCTTGAGAGTACTTGGACATCAGGGACATCAAACCAGTCAAACCTAAAAGAAATCAACCCTGAATCTTCCTTGCAAGGACTGATGCTGAAGCTGAAGCTCCAATTCATTGGCTACTTGATATAAAGAGCCAACTCACTGGAAAAGTCCCTGATGCTGGGAAAGATTGAGGGCAGGAGGAGGTGGGGGTGACAGAGGACAAGATGATTGGATGGCATTACCGACTCAATGGACATGAGTTTGAGCAAGCTCTGGGAGATGGTGATGGACAGGGAAGCCTGCTGTGCTGCAATCCATGGGGTGACAAAGACTCAGACACAGCTGAGTGACTGAACAATAATAATAAAACTGAGAGGACAAGAGAAGACGTAGTATAAAAGAGGTGAAACCCAATTTTTTATAGTATAGTCTAAGAAATAATACATAGTATTAAAAACCAAAGTGAATCGGTAAATAAACATGCTATTTATGAATAGGGAAGTTATTACCAGAAGAAAATTCTAAAATACTTGGTAGTGATACCATGGAGTGGAGAGAAGTAGGGAAAAAGTCTTTTTTTGTTTATAAGCCATTTACTGTTATTGGCTTTTAAAAGTTTATTCATATATTGCTTTGTCTTTAAATAAAAATCAAAAATTATTGGAACTGTTAAAAATTACATTTTGTTTTTAACTAATCAATAGATTATTTAATAATCTTATAATTCAATAATATCTCATCTTTATGATAAACTCATGTAGAATAAATACAAGTTTTGCTTAAACTGAATGTAAAGTTGCTCAGTTGTGTCAAACTCTTTTCAACTCTAAGGACTGTAGCCTTCTAGGCTCCTCTGTCCATGGAATTTTCTTGGCAAGAATATTGGATTGGTTTGCCATTTCCTTCTCAAGGGGATATTCCCAATCCAGGGATCAAACCTGGGTCTCCCACACTGCAGGCAGACTCTTTACCATCTGAGCCACCAGTGAAGCATATTCAGTGATATCTATCTAAAAATAAGTGTGTGACCTCTGGTTTTCCCTTGAATCCAATCTATGCTGAATAAAATACATTATGACTTACTCCTGGGGGGTGGGGGGGAAATGTATCTGCTTACAGTAAGTCACCCAGGTTGAATAAACAATCTCTCCTTGGCTTAATTTATTTAAAAATTGCTTTATTGGCTTACACACACACACACACACACACACACACACACACACACTGTGATATATGCAAATAGATTCCAGATAGCCTCTGGTATTTGTGTATTTCAGATAAGTAGCCATTTTATCAATGACACACAGTTCACATAGTACCATTTTCAATCATTGAGAAGGCTCTTTCACATAAATATATTTTCCAAATTATACTACCTATATCTTGTACTAAATAAAATGAGTAAGAGTGTAATTCAATGTTCTTAACCTTTATGAGCGCTGCGAACTTTCAGAAAGAAATGCGTTCTACGTTATATTTAAAATTATCACCATTAGTATTACTCAAAAACGGTATGACTGACAGGGCCCTTTCCCAAGTTGTTTTTTCTTTCAGTCACAAATTCTTATTCTTGACCCAGAGGCAAAAATGTTATGCAAAGTGAGAGTGTTGAAAGGGGAACAGTACATCTTTCTGAATATAAAATCTCTCCCACTGTAACATCTCAGAAAGCTACAAACTTCTCTCCTTGGAGGTGCCTCTGAAGGGGTGATAGCTTATTGCATTTATTTAAGGAAGGCAAGAGGGGGTACAAAATGTGCCCTCTTGAATGTGTTATGAGACTTTCTGGGCAATTGTGACATGGGGTTTTATATTCAGGAGTGTGGTGTCTCATGACTGTAATATATTTGGTTGAAAATGCAAAGCTTTCAAACAGTATTGCTGGATTTAATCATTGTGCATCCACATTTTATTTAAAAGTAACATCCTAAGATAATAGAATCTTAGTGTCTCAAGGTCATTGCTTACAGTCTGTTCTTTCCCAACCTGCCACATCCTTTGGCATTGCCTTTCACTATTTAGGAACAGTGAGCTCTCCACTTCATGATGGAAATCTTCCATGTTAGGTTTATTCCTGTCTACATGTATTCTATATAGAAGAAAAGAAAAAGATTTTGGCCTCACTAACATAAACATGATGAAATCTCATTAATTCATCTGAAATAGAGGAAAAGTCCTAATAGTATGAAATGCAGATACTTTTAAAGGAAGAGTTTCAGTCATTCCCAGGGTGTCCAGCAATTAAAGCCAAAATACAAATACTGCCAAGTAGAAATCCTGCCAAACCCTATTTAAGGCACAAATAAAGATAATTTTTAATTATAATTGGTATGCAAATGATTGCTTTTAATTTAATCAAAAAGAAATTGCTTCCTTAAGTAGAACATTTATTCCTCGTATCTTGTTTATATTAATTTCCTTGCCAGATCTTTTATTATTATTATTAGCACAAGGAAAAGTCTAGTCCTTGTTTGAATCAGCATAGAATCATTTTAAGATTATTCATAATAAACAACAACACATTATTTTTACTTTTGAATTGTGAGCCCATATTTAGAGTTTTTTGTTGATTAAATGTGTGTGTGCTTGGTTTAATCTTCATTTGTATATATTTGAAAGTTTTATCTTATAAACTAAGCAAAAGTGTAACAAAAATATATAAAACTAATTTTTGTCTTTCTTACTAGAAAATATTAAATAATTATAAATACTTTTTATTAAAGCTTGATGTTATATCTTATGTTTTGTATTAATTCTTTTAAAAAATTATTTAAGATAGTATATATTATTATAGGACCTAAGGAAGAAATATTCTCTGCCCCTTTACTCTCTGAATTTATTTTCTAAACATTTGCATGAACTATTATTCTACCTATTATTATGTAATCAATTTTGTTCATTTAAGCAAATGTGAATTACTTTATAACATCAATATAAAATGATAATAATGAATTATGTGCAATTAAAATATGTCACTGAAGTTTTTGAGATTTGGATTACTTCTACAATTGGTGATGTAAAAATCACCCATAAACATATCCTTTAATACAGAAAATTATGAGTAATAATTCCAGACATAAAAATTATATTATTGTGGAATTCATTTTTATATATTTTTCTCTAGAAAAGCTATCCATCTGAAGGGAAACATGTAAAGGACATCACTTTTTTGCATAGTCTTATTTAGATATTTGACAAATTCTTAAGTCAAACATATCTAATTTTGTGATATTCATTTACTTAAAAACAAATGATTTTAGACATCTTACCTTCTTTATATCCCTATTGATCATTTATACTGAAGCTTTAATTTATTTTAATTAGAGTATAGTTGCTTTACAACGTTGTGTTAGTTTCTGCTGTATAGCAATGTGAATCAGCTGTAGGTGGACATACATCCCCTCCCTAGTGGATCTGCCTCCTACCCACCCATCCCATTCATCTAGGTCACCACAGAGCACCAAGCTGAGCTTCCTGTGCTATAGAGCAGGTTCCCACTAGCTATTTTACACATGGCACTGCACATACATCAATCTTAATCTCTCAGTTCATCCCACTCCCTTCTCCCTGTGTCCATGTCTGCTTCCTATGTCTGCATCTCTATTCCTGCCCTGCAAATAAATTCATCTGTGTTATTTTTCTAGATTCTACATACATGTTAATAGTACATTTTAATTTTTCTGACTTACTTCATTCTGTATGACAGACACTAAGTCCACACCCATCTCTACAAGCGATCAATTTCATTTCTTTTAATGGCTGAGTAAAATCACATTGTATATATGTATTACATCTTTATCCATTCATCTGTTGATGAATATTTATGTTGTGTCCATTCCCTGGCTACTGTAAATAGTGCTGCAGTGAAAAATGGGGTGAATGTGTCCTTTTGAATTATGGTTTTCTCAGGGTATATGCTCAGTAGTGGAATTTCTGGGTTATATGGTATTTTTATTTTTATTATTTTAAGTAATTGCAAAATTGTCTTTCATCTTTTGTGACTCTTGTCTCTTTTATTTCCTTTGTCTATTTATTACCCATTCATAAAGAATTATCTTTACATGCTAGTATACCTCTCTATACATTGTGCATATTTCTACACTTTTTATTTAAAAAGTTGACTTCTAACATAATTAATTTATATACATCTGTAATATTTGATTTCTGCTCTTGATATTACATTTAAAATCTTTGTCACATCAAAGTTAAATGAGTAACATCACTTTTTTTTAGTATGCATAGATCATTTTATATGTAAAGTCTGAACATCTGAAGTTATTTACAGCATATTATAAAAACAATTGAATTTCATCATTTTCTCTGATGCTCACTTGTGTGGCAAAATGGGTACATTTACTGTACTTTGCCATAAAACCTAAATTGTTTCAAAACACTTTTGACTATGTATTATCTGTGTATTTTTGCTGCTGACTCCTATCATTCTTGGCACTTTATAGTTTACCTTAAATTTTTATTTGGATAAGGTAATCTCAGTTTTTTATGTTAATAATTTTCTTGGGCTATTGTGAAATACTGGGTTTTAGTGTTACTTAATGTTATTTAAGTGCTAATTAATGTTTCACTGGGAATATAACTGAATGAATAAATCAATCATATAACAAAAAAATTGTCTCCATTCTATCAAAAAAAAAAAAAAAACAATTCATCTACCCAAAAGCAGGAACCAACATTTAATAAGCTTCCATCTCTAGCAACGTTAAATTGATCTAAAATTTTGGTTTTGGTTTGGTTTCAGGATTTTCAGAATTATGTGTAGTGTTACAAAATGAGTTACAAAGATTCCTATCTGTTTATTCTTTGGAAAATTAATCTCATTATTTGAACTTAACAAACTGATTCTTATTTTATGTTTTAGAAATTCATGCAGATATTATCTTTCCTTCAGTGAACTTTATAAAATGCATATGTGAGGTGTAAAATAAAATGAGATTTGAAAAATATATCCATCATTGCAGTTGACATCCTTAAGAAGAAAATACATCCATATCTCCAGAAAACTTTATAATATTTTTGCAGTCAACACCTCAACTAACTCCAGACCTGTTCTTGATTTTCATAGTGAAATAATTCAATAAATATTTTTGTGGCCACATGAAGTTGATACACATCTAGAAGATTATTCCATTGATGTTATATATATCACAATATTTTCATTTTATTTCAGAATGTATCTCATTTATAAATTTTCCAAAATGTGTACATTTATTCCCCTCCTGATAGACATTGAGACAATTTGAATTGGTCTTCCCTGGTAGCTCAGCTGGTAAAGAATCCACCTGCAAGCCAGGAGACCTCAGTTCAATTCCTGGGGCTGGGAAAATCCACTGGAGAAGGGATAGCCTACCCACTACAGTATTCTTTGGCTTCCCTGGTGGTTCAGCTGGGAAAGAATCCGCCTGCAAGGTGGGAGACCTGTGTTCCATTTCTGGGTTGGGAAGATCCCCTGGAGATGTGAATGGCTACTCACTCTAGTATTCTGACCTGGAGAATTCCACGGGCGATACAGTCTATGAATTTGCAAAGAATTGGACACGACTTGACGACTAAACCACCACCATATGATGTTTTTGGAGATATGTATACTTATATTGGCTTGGCGTGCTATGATTCATGGGGTCACAGAGTCAGACACAGCTGAGCGACTGAACTGAAGTGAACTGATACTTATATTTACAGAAATATGATTGGACTTTCCTGGTGGCTCAGTGGTAAAGAATCCACCTGCAATGCAGGACACACCAGAGATGTGGATTTTATCTCTCAGTAAGGAATATTCCCTAGAGGAGGGCATGGCAAATCACTCCAGTATTCTTGCCTGAAAAATCCTATAAACAGAAGAGCCTGGCAGGGTTAGGAAAGTGACTGTCTAGGGTTGCAAAGATTCAGACATGACTGAAGTGAATGAGCACGCATATGCATAAGTAACTTTTTCCAACCTAAGTGCATTTTTTAGTGCAACATTTCAAAGCAAAATGTTTTAAGTACAAACTATAATTCTTATTGCTAGCAACTTTTGAGTCCATACAGTAAATTTTTTCTACTCTAAATTCATGGAAAATGTTCTCATATTCTTCTTCTAAAATTTCAAATCTGTATCTTTTAAATTTTAGTTCTGATCCACTTTAAATTAAAATTTATATAAACTTTTTTTTAAAAATTGAATTATGGTTAATTTACAATGTTGCATTAATTTCTGCTATACAGCAAAGTGATTCAGTTATATATACATGTATATATATATATTCTTTTGTATTCATTTTTGTTATAGTTTGTCACAGGATATTGAATGTAGTTCTTCATTCTGCAGAGCAGGACCTTGTTTATTCATTCTAATGCATCTACTAATCCCAGACTCCTAGTCCATCTCTCTCCTTGGCAACCATCAAGCCTGTCCTCTATGCCTGAGTCTGTTTTTGTTTCATACATAGTTCATCTGTGTCATTTTTAATTCCCACACATAAGTGATACCATGTGGTATTGGTCTTTCTCTTTCTGACTTACTTCACTTAGTGTGATACTCTCTAGTTCTATCCATATCACTGAAGCTTTATCCATCCACCTATTGATGGACATTTAGCTTGTTCCCATGGCTGGGTTATTATGAATAGTGCTGCTATGAACATAGGATACATGTGTTTTTTGAATTATAATTTTGTCCAGATATATGTCCAAGAGTTGGATTGCTGGATCATGTGACAGCTGTATTTTTAGTTTTTGGAGAAACCTCCATACTGTTTTCCATAGTGACTGGACCAAACTTTTTGCTGGTGTAATTGTTTGGTTTTGATATTAGGGTGATGATAGCGTCATAAAATATGTTAAGGAGTGTTCCTTCCTCTTCAGTCTTTTGGAAGAGTTTGAGAAGGATCAGTTAAAGTTGTTTTTTTTTTTTTTTTTTTTTTTTGTACATGTGGTAGATGTCACCTGTGAAGCCATCTGGTCTGGGACTTTTGATTACAGGGATTTTTTTT
This sequence comes from Capra hircus, assembly GCF_001704415.2. NCBI lineage: Eukaryota > Metazoa > Chordata > Mammalia > Artiodactyla > Bovidae > Capra > Capra hircus. The sequence goes on from NC_030823.1 coordinate 7,735,232, forward strand.
TTCTTCTTCTTCTTCCAGATTCTATTTCACTGCTAAGGGATTTGTCTGTTTAAATTATCTGTTTCTTCTTGGTGAGCTGTTTGTTTCTAGAAACATTTCTGTTTCTTCTAGGTTCTTGAATTTGTTGGCATATAATTGTTCATAGTATTTTTTTGTTTTGCTGCTGTTGTTTTTTCTTTTGTATTTCAGTTATTCAAACACATTTTTACTTTTACTGAGATTTTAAAAATAGATAACAGTATTGTCTGTGAGTAAGAATGGCTTTACTTTTCCCTTTTCAATTTTTATTTTTTACTGTCTCTTTTTGTCATATTCTGTAAGTGTTAAAGGGCTTTCCTGGTAGCTCAGCTGGTAAAGAATCCACCTGCACTACAGGAGACCCTGGTTCAATTCCTGGATCAGGAAGTTTCCCTGGAGAAGGGATAGCTACCCACCCCATGGCATTCTAACATGTATACTATCATGTAAGAATTGAATCGCCAGTCTATGTCTGACGCAGGATAAAGCATGCTTGGGGCTGGTGCATGGGGATGACCCAGAGAGATGTTATGGGGAGGGAGGTGGGAGGGGGGTTCATGTTTGGGAACGCATGTAAGAATTAAAGATTTTAAAATTATAAAATAAATAAATAAAAATAAAGTCAGTTAAAAAAAAAAAAGATGTTATATGCCCAATTTTGCAATGATATTATGCTTGCTCTAAACAGCCATGTGCCTTTTAACAATACCGAAAGAGGCAAAACCCTAGTCTATTATATTAAAACACAATTTTATCTTTTTGGTTCTTTTTATTCTTTCTTGCACATCTGAGTTTCTCCCCTGGTAGAGTTTTCTTTCACCATAACAATATTTCTGCATTACATCTTATAAGACAAGTCTGCTGGCAATGTGGCATTTTGGTTTTTCTTTAAATGAAAATACTTTTTTATCTTTCTCATTTTGAAAAATACTTTCGCTGAACATACAATTCTGGTTGATGTTTTTTCTTTCTTCAGCACTTCAGCACTTTTTTCTCTTCAGTACTTTAAATATGATACTTCTTTGTCTTATGGATTCCATTTCTAAGTTAGAAATGGTCTGTCTCACACCTTTCTAAGTAAAGTATCTTTCTGGATGTTATAATTTTTTTAAACCTATTTTTAATTTTCCACAGCTTAGCTATTATTGGAACAAGGTATTTACATTTTTTAATTAATTTCCTCTTCACTATTGGAATTTTCATTTACCTCAAAATATAAGGGAAAATGTTCCCTATTTTTTCAGTATATTTCCCTAACTTCTTCCTATTCTGGTTCAAAATCAATCTCCCCAGCCCACCCCTCTTTGGTTTTGATCTCCAATTATATGTGTGTATATATAGATATATATTTAAAACTTTGTTTTTCATCAATAAAGATTACTTTCATAGTAGTTTCAGATTTCCAGCAGAATTGAGTGGAAAGTGCACAGAACTCCTATATACTTTCTATTTTCACATACACAAATTGTCCCCACTACTGACATCCTCTACCTAAGTGGTACATTTGTTAAAACTCATGAACCATCATTATCACCCAAAACCATAGTTCACATTAGAGTTCACTGTTAGCGTCTTACATTCTAAGGGTTTGGAGAAATGTATAATGATATATATCCTCCATTTCAGTATTAAAATAAATCACTTTACTGCCCTAAAAATCCTCTATCCTCTGCTTATTCATTCTATCTTCTCTACCCAATTTTTTTTAATCTTTTTACCATTTTTACAGTTATGTCTTTTTTAAAATGCTATATACTTGGAATCACACAGTATGTAGCCTTTTCAGATTAGCTTTGTTTCATTTAGTAATATGCATGTAAGATTCTTTTATGTCTTCTCATGACTCAACAGCTCATTTCTTTTTGTTGCTGAATAATATTTCATGGCTTGTATGTACAATGGTTTGTTTACTGAAGAACATCTTGATTATTTCCAAGTCCTGTCTATTATGAGTAAAGTTGGTATAAACATTCATGTATAGGTTTCTGTGTTAAAATAAAGTATCAATTTCTTGGGGAGATATCAAGGAGGACAATTGTTGGGTTGTATGGTTACAGTACATTTATTTTGTAAGAAATTACTGAATTTACCTCCAAAGTGGCTGTACCATTTTGCATTCCCATAAGCAATGCATTAGAGTTTCTTTTATTCACATCCTCACCAGCATTTTGGAAAAGGCATTGGCAACCCACTCCAGTACCCTTGCCTGGAAAATCACATGGATGGAGGAGCCTGTTGGGCTGCTGTCTATGGAGTCGCACAGAGTTGGACACGACTGAAGCGACTTAGCAGCAGCAGCAGCACCAGCATTTGGTGTCAGTGTTTTGAATTTTGGCCTTTCTAATAGGTGGGTAGTGATACTTCACTATGTTTTAATTTATAATCACCTAATGATATATATTTTTTCTGGATGTTTTTCTGAAATAGATGTTTTTCTGGAACTCTCTTGCTTTTTCGATGATCCAGCAGATGTTGACAATTTGATCTCTGGTTCCTCTACCTTTTCTAAAACCAGCTTGAACATCTGGAACTTCACAGTTCACATATTACTGAAGCCTAGCTTGGAAAATTTTGAGCATTATTTTACTAGCTTGTGAGAGGAGTGCAATTGTGTGGTAGTTTGAGCATTCTTTGGCATTGATTTTGTTTGGGATTGGGATGAAAACTGAATGAAAACTTTTCCAGTCCAGAAAAACATCTATTTCTGCTTTATTGACTATGCCAAAGCCTTTGACTGTGTGGATCATAATAAACTGTGGAAAATTCTGAAAGAGATGGGAATACCAGACCACCTGACCTGCCTCTTGAGAAACCTGTATGCAGGTCAGGAAGCAACAGTTAGAACTGGACATGGAACAACAGACTTGTTCCAAATAGGAAAAGGAGTAGGTCAAGGCTGCAGATTGTCACCCTGCTTATTTAACTTATATGCAGAGTACATCATGAGAAACGCTGGGCAGGAAAAAGCACAAGCTGGAATCAAGATTGCCATGAGAAATATCGATAACCTCAGATATGCAGATGGAACCACCCTATGGCAGAAAGTGAAGAGGAACTAAAAAGCCTCTTGATGAAAGTGAACGAGGAGAATGAAAAATTGGCTTAAAGTTCAACATTCAGAAAACTAAGATCATGGCATATGGTCCCATGACTTCATGGGAAATAGATGGGGAAACAGTGGAAACAATGTCAGACTTTATTTTGGGGGGGTCTCCAAAATCACTGCAGATGGTGGTTGCAGCCATAAAATTAAAAGACACTTACTCCTTGGAAGGAAAGTTATGACCAACCTAGACAGCATATTAAAAAGCAGAGACATTACTTTGCCAACAAAAGTCCGTCTAGTCAAGGCTATGGTTTTTCCAGTAGTCATGTATGGATGCGAGAGTTGGGACTGTGAAGAAAGCTGAGTGCCACAGAATTGATGCTTTTGAACTGTGGTGTTGGAGAAGACTCTTGTGAGTCCCTTGGACTGCAAGGAGATCCAACCAGTCCATCCTGAAGGAGATCATTCCTGGGTGTTCATTGGAAGGACTGATGCTAAGGTTGAACCTCCAATACTTTGCCACCACATGCAAAGAGTTGACTCATTGGAAAAGACTGATGCTGGGAGGGATTAGGGGCAGGAGGAGAAGGGACAACAGAGGATGAGATGGCTGGATGGCATCACGAGTTTGGGTGAACTCCTGGAGTTGGTGATGGACAGGGAGACCTGGTGTGGTGCGATTCATGGGGCCACAAACAGTTGTATATGACTGAGTGACTGAACTTAACTGAACTAATGATATATGATCTTGAACTTGTTTTCAAATGCTCATTTGCCATCTTTTTATCCTCTTCACTTAGGTGCCTGTTCAAGTCTTTGGTCTATTTTGTAATCAGGTGGTTGGTCTAATTGTTGAGTTTCAAGCACTTATAATAGTGCTTTATCAGATGTATCTTTTTCTAATATTTTCTCCAAGTCTGTGACTTGTCTTCTCATTATCTTGATATCATCTTTCACAGAGAAGTTTTTAACTTTATTGAAGTTCAACTTATCAAATATTTCTCACATAATGACTTTTGTGTTATATATAAAAAGTTATTGCCATAAAGGTCTAGGTTTCTCCCATGTTATTTTCTAGGAGTTGTTTCATTTTTTCTTTTTACATGTAGACCTATTATCCACTTTGAGTTAATTCTAGTGAAGGGTGAAGAGTTTGTGTCTAGGTCCATTCTTTTCTTCTAGCACCATTTGTTGAAAAGATTTTATTTGCTTCATATTATTGCATTTTTACCTTTGCCAAAGATCAGCTGAATATCCTTGTTCCATTGATCCCTTGTCTGTTCTTTCAGCAGTACCACAGTGTCTTGGTCACTACAGCTTTGTAGTAAGCCTTGAAGTCTTGTAGTGCTAGTCTTCTCACTTTGTTCTTTTTCAATATCAGGTTAACTCATAAGTCTTTGTTTCTTCATAGATTTTAGGCTCAGTTTGTCAACAATAGCAATAAAACTTTCTGGGATTTTAACTGGAATTACATTGAATTTATAGACCAAGGTGACATCCTCACAATATTGAGTCTCCCTCTCAATGAGTGAAAACATTTCCATTTATTTAGTTATTTGATATCTTTCATTAGAGTTCTATAATTTTCTTCATGCTGTTTGCTGGTTAGTTGCTAAATCTTGTTTGACACTTTGTGACCCCATGGACTGTAACCACCAGGCTCCTCTGTCCATGGGATTTTCCAGGCAAGAATAATGGAGTGGGTTGCCATTTCTTTCTCAAGGGGATCTTCCTGACCCAGAGATCAAACTTGTGTCTTCTACACTGAAAGGTAGCTTCTTTACAACCAAGTCACCAGGGAAGCAATTTTCTTCATGTAGATCTTATAAATAACTTGTTAGGTTTCTATATAAATATTTCATTTTTGAGTGTTAATATCAATAGTACTATTTTTTCATTTCAAATTCCTCTTGTTCATTCTGGGTATTTTTAATATCCTTTAGTGTTGGACTGAAGTGATTCTTAATTCATCTTGTCAGGAGCTCTGCTGAGCTGGTACAAAGGGCTGAGCTGCCAAGTGTCAGAAGAAGATAAAAATGAACTTACTATGATGGCAAAAGCAAGAGTCTCATACTGGAGAGAGGCCAGATTCTCCTATTCCACTTTTCCCATGGAAAGGATCACAGGTTGATGACCAAGTGAATTAACACAGACGTGGGAGTCATCACAGTATTGAGGGACCCCCAAACAACACGCATGCTCTAGTAGTGTCATGGACTCTGGGGTCAAAGGGGGAAGGTAAGGAAGAGGTATAGGAGTAGAAAAGCAATTGGTACTGAGTTAAAGTAGAAAAAGTATGTTCAAGTTCCCCACTCCCACTCCCGTATGGAAGCCTCAGCAGAAGACCTCCATCCAAAGTCCTGGCAATGAAGGCACAGGGGCTAGGACTGAAGATCATGAAAGAGCATGACTATTCAAAGGAACTGGAATCCATGACTGCAACTTCAGAAGCCGCAATACTCTGAGTGAAATGGGGAAGGAAGCTTTCTCTCATATGGCCTGACAAAGATTTAGCCTTTGTCATGGCCTACTATTGTTCCTGAAAGAGCACACATAGGTGTTCTACTAGAAATCAGATGTCTTAATGAATTTTTAGTTACTAAACCAAATATTCTGAGTATTTAGGTGATCACTTCATGCTTCGTGTCCATCACTTTGATATTCCAAAGTACTGTATAATTCTGTTAACTTGGTCTGATATTAACCCTGTGAGATGCTTACTCCTTGGAAGAAAAGTTATGACCAAACTAGACAGCATATTCAAAAGCAGAGACATTACTTTGCAGACTAAGGTCTGTCTAGTCAAGGCTATGGTTTTTCCAGTAGTCATGTATGGATGTGAGAGTTGGACTGTGAAGAAAGCTGAACGCCAAATAATTGATGCTTTTGAACTGTGGTTTTGGAGAGGACTCTTGAGAGTCCCTTGGACTGCAAGGAGATCCAACCAGTCCATCCTGAAGGAGATCATTCTTGGGTGTTCATTGGAAGGGCTGATGCTGAGGCTAAAACTCCAGTACTTTGGCCACCTCATTTGAAGAGTTGACTCATTGGAAAAGACTTTGATGCTGGGAGGGATTGAGGGCAGGAGGAGAAGGGGACGACCGAGGATGAGATGGATGGATGGCATCACTGACTCGATGGATGTTAATCTGTGTGAACTCCAGGAGTTGGTGATGGACAGGGAGACCTGGCGTGCTGTGATTCATGGGGTCGCAAGGAGTCGGACACGTCTGAGCGACTGAACTGAACCGAACTGAACTGATCTGCCTTCTGATGGGGCCTGTGTATCTGGCCCTCATATTTGCAGTCCCATGCTCAGCAAGGACAAGGGAATAATCATATATATTTACTAGACACAACCTTACCACTTCCTATTCCAATAACAAATACCTTGATCTGTAGGTTCTAGCTGCTCCAGCTGCCGGGTATTCTAATATCTGCCTAATCAACTCAAAGAAGATGTCTTGACCTTGGGTTCTGTTTCCTATGCTCCATAAGCAGGTGTCTGAAAGTTATTCCAAGGCAGAAAGCCAAAGTAAAGATGAGACTCACTCTGTGTTTTCCTTTGCTCAGGGATTTGAGGTCTATGATGTCTATTGTCCAATTCCTGAGAACAGATTCTATGTGCATGCTGTCTAGTATTAAGATTCTTTACAGAAAGATGGAAATGCAGTACCAATAATTCATAATTGTCAAGTAATAAGACTTTTAGGCCATGAATATATTTTTGCACTGAAACTTTCCTTCATTTTGTTAAAATTATGTGATCTGAAGAAACCAATATGGGACATTGCCATGGACATATTCTTGCCAGTTTTGCTATAAATTTTCTAAGAAATAACACAAAATATTAATGATTTACTTCAACTCAGAAATAAATATTTCATGCACAATTAAAAAGATAACCACTTACCCTGTGCTTAGTCACTGAGTCATGTCTGACTCTTTGTAACCCCTTGTACTGTAGCCCAACAGGCTTCTCTGTCCATGGGAATTCTCCAGGCAAGAATACTGGAGTGGGTTGCCATGCCCTCCTCCAGGGGATCTTCCCAACCTGGCATCGAACCCAGGTCTCCCACATTGCAGGCAGATTCTTCACCAGCTGAACCATGAGGGAAGCCCAACCACTAACCCTACAAGAGGTAAAATAGAATATTGGTAAATGATTTAAACATAAAATATAATGATACATAAAAAAACATGGTATATAACATAATTGAGAATTTAAAATGGAAAAAAATTGGAAATCTTTTTAAAAACTAAATTAGGAATTTAAGGACAGAAACGGTGTGGACCTAACAGAAGCAGAAGATATTAATAAGAGGTGGCAAGAATACACAGAAGAACTATACAAAAGAGATCTTAATGACACAGATAACCACGAGAGTGTGATCAATCTTTGTGTGATTGCTTCAACAGTACATGAACTGAGAACTTCCAGATGTTCAAGCTGGGTTTAGAAAAGGCAGAGGAACCAGAGATCAAATTGCCAACATCCTCTGGATCATAGAAAAAGCAAGAAAATTCCTGAAAAACATCTAATTGTGCTTAATTGACCACATAAGCCTTTGACTGTGTTGGTCACAACAAACTGTGGAAAATTTTTAGAGATGAAATTGCCAAATGGGTGTTAAAAGCCTCCTGAGAAACCTGTATGCAGGTCAAGATGCAACAGTAAAAACCAGACATGGCACAGTGGGCTGGTTCACCACTGGGAAAGAAATAGGTCAAGGCTGTATATTGTAACCCTGCTTATTTAACTTATATGCAGAGTACATCATGTGAAATGCAGGCTAAAAGAAGTGCAAGCTGGAATCAAGATTGCTGGGAGAAATATCCATAACCTCAGATATGAAAATAACACCACCCTTATGACAGAAAGCAAAGAGGAACTAAAGAGCCTCTTGATGAAGGTGAAAGAGGATATTGAAAAAGCTGGCTTAAAACTCAACATTCGAAAAATGAAGATTATGGCATCCAGTCCCATCACTTCATGGCAAATAGATGGGTAAAAATGGAAACAGTGGGAGACTTTACTTTCTTGTGCTCCAAAATTACTGCAAATGGTGACTACAGCCATGGAATTAAAAGATGCTTGCTCCTTGGAAGAAAAGCTATGACAAAACTAGACAACATGTTAAAAAGCAGAGTTAAAAACCAGAGATATTACTTTGCCAACAAAGGTCTGTCTAGTCAAAGCTATAGTTTTTCCAGTAGCCATGTACGAATGTGAGAGTTGGACCATAAAGAAGGCTGAGCACCAAAGAACTGATGCTTTTGAACTGTGGTATGGGAGAAGACTCTTGAGAGTTCCTTGGACAACAAGGAGATGAAACCAGTCAATTCTAAAGAAATTAACCCTGAGTATTCTTTGGAAGGACTGATCCTGAAGCTGAAACTCCAATACTTTGGCCACCTGATGCGAAAAACTCTCATTGGAAAAGACCCTGATGCTGGGAAAGATGAAGGCAGGAGGAGAAGGGGACAATAGAAGATGAGATGATCGGATGGCATCACCGATTCAATGGACACGAATTTGTGCAACCTCCGAGAGCCTGAACGACTGGGAAGCCTGGTGTGCTGTCACCTATTGGGTCACAAAGCGACTGAACAACAACCAATAACTTTATATATCATATAATTATTTACACATGTTCTCTTTTTATTTAGTTAGCCTTTCCTCAGCTTAGCTGTGATAATTTTTATATTTGTCATTTGACTTCAACCTTTCTTATATCACTCACATGGTAAGTTGTTTCATAATTACTGTTATGCTCTATCACTTTTTTGTACAATTTTTTTTTCATTTTTTATATCTAAGTGACTGTTATAGATTCATCTGTATTGAAAATTTTAAAATCTTTACACAAATCATCTTGCATGGTCTTTCTGGGTGCTTTTGTTCTTTGAATTATACATAATTGAAATACATAGGATCCAGGATTTCTTTCTCTTTTCATTTACTTAACTTTGGACACTACTTTAAGTTTTACAATTATCTTTGATTTTTAAAAAAATCTTACTATAAGGAGTATATATTTGAATTTGTTTCTAACTGTAGTTATATTTACAGCATACATATTTTGTCTCTGCATTCATTTAAACCTGTATCTTTTTAAAAACTCTCTTTTAACTTTAGTTTATATCCAATTTTTAATATTTTTTGCCATAGCTATGATATAATAACAGTGCCAGGTATTTTACTACAAGTAGCACTTTAAAAATTTAAATGTATTTATTATATTTTGCCTTTCTGTCATTTTTAAGGCTGTATTAGCAACTCCAAAATCTCAGGTAATTTAATCTGAGGCATGTAACATAAGGTATGTAATCCGATAGTTTTGCTTCATATCTTCTTTCCCCAAGTATTTGTGATTCATTGACTATATGACCAGGAATTCTGATTGAGATTATCCTTATTATATTAAATAGTATCTTAATGTAGTACCTCTTTTTAATTTTTACTTGTGTCTCATGTTTTGAAACTAATCTTAAAACATTTATTTTGAAGATATCTTTTCAGCTTCAGTGCTATTCTTAATTGGGACCAGATGATTCTTTGTTGTGGAGAGCTGTCCTGGGCATTGTAGGATATTTAGCAAGCTATGGTTTGTTGTAATAATAAAAAATGTCTGCAGATTTTGTCAAATGTTCTCTGCGGATAGGTAATATCACCTGTTATTTTGATAGAGACTTCACTGAATCTAGAGATTCGTTAGTATGAATATCTTAACAACATTAATTCTTCCAGTCCGTGAATTAAGGATATCTATTTCTTTACATGATTTTTAATTTTCTTCATCAGGTTTTCAAACTTTTCAGAGTATGGGTCTTACACCTACTTGTTTAAGTATATTCCCAGGTATATTTATTTCTTTAAATGTAATTTTAAAGGGAATATTTTCTTGATTTCTTTCTTATAGTTCATTATTAACGTATTAAAATACTTTTATGTGTGTTTGCATTGATTCAGGTTGGTGCTGAAATTTTTTAAAAAATAGTTAACAAGAACAGTGATTGACATAACCTATTATTTACTGAATTCAGATATACTATGCATGTTTAAAACATTATCTTATTTAATCTTCACAACAATGTCAATTTTCAGAAGACAAAAGTACTTGAAGAAATTCATTTAGAATGAACATACCAAGTTTTTAAAGATGTGGACTAGTACTTTTATATACTGCTAACAGAAATACACAGATGGCACTAGTGGTAAATAACCCATGGGCCAACACAGGAGACATAAGAGACGTGGGTTTAATTCCTGGGTTGGCAAGATCCCTGGAGAAGGGCATGACTACCCACTTCAGTATTCTTGCCTGGAGAATCCCATGGACAGAGGAGTCTGCTGGGCTACATTCCACAGTGTCACAAAGAGTCAGACACAACTGAAGCAACTTACCACACAACACAAATAAAAATTGAAGAGTTTTTTTTTTAAGACAGGATGATAATTTCTTTAAAATTTAAAACATGCATATATTCCAGTCATTCAATGCCTAGGTATTTATAATGGAAAAGAAGACACGAAGATTTGTACAAACATTCATAAAGCTTTAGAATTGATGTCTTTGAACTGTGGCGCTGGAGAAGACTCCTGAGAATCCCTTGGACATCAAGGAGATCAAACCAGTCAATCTTAAGGGAAATCAATCCTGAATACTCATTCAAAGGGCTGATCCTGAAGCTGAAACTCCGGTATTTTGGTCATTTGATGCAAACAGCTGACTCATTGGAAAAGTCCCTGATGCTGGGACAGATTGAGGGCAGAAGGAGAAGAGATCATTAGAGGATGAGATAGCTGGATGGCAAAACCAATGCAATGGACATGAATATGGGCAAACTTTGGGAGATACTGAGGGACAGAGAATCCTGGCCTGCTGCTGTCCATGGGGCTGCAAAGAGTCTGGCATGACTGGGCAACTGAACAACAACAACTATAAACTATACAAATGTCCATCAAAAAATGAATAAATTAATAAACTTTGGTATAGATACCACTGGGATATTTCTCAGCAATACAAAGGAACACAATTTTTTTTTTTACAAATTCAACTATAAAAAAATCTCAAAATTTATGCTGAATGAAAGAAACCAGGAAAAACTAGAATGCATTCTATCTATATAGAGTTATAAAATAATACCTATTGATCTATAAGGCTAGAAAGCAGATCAGTGGTTACCTGGAGACATTATGGGGGACGGGTGGTCATGTAACAAAAGGGCATAAAACATGCATAGTTGCATTCACTCATTTTCTTAATTATATGACTATTGAGAAGCTTGCTGCTGCTGCTGCTAAGTCACTTCAGTCGTGTCCGACTCTGTGCGACCCCATAGACGGTAGCCCACCAGGCTCCCCCGTCCCTGGGATTCTCCAGGCAAGAACACTGGAGTGGGTTGCCCTTTCCTTCTTCAATGCATGAAAGTGAGAAGTGAAAGTGAAGTCGGTCAGTCGTGTCCGACCCTTAGCGACCCCATGGACTGCAGCCTACCAGGCTCCTCTGCCCATGGGATTTTCCAGGCAAGAGTACTGGAGTGGGGTGCCATTGCCTTCTCCGATTAAGAAGTTTAGATAGGATGATTTTTTTCATTAAATTCTTACTTACATGCAATCAAATTTACTCAATTTAAGTAAATTTTGAACTACTGTAATTGTTTATAGCTGTATAACTGCAGTAGAGCCTTTTCCTCATCATAGAGTTTTTTACTTTCTTATTATACCCACTCCCAACCACAGGAATTCTCTATTCTACCTTGTTTTTCAGTCATTAAGTCATGTCTGCATGATTGCAGCACGCCAAGCTCCCCTGCCCTCCAATATCTCCTAGAGTTTGCTCAAATTCATATCCATTGAGTTGGAGATGCTATATAACCATCTCATCCTTTGCCAACCTCTTCTCCTCCCACCTTCAATCCTTCCCAGCATCAGGATCTTTTCCAGTGAGTTGGCTCTTCACATCAGGTGGCCAAAGTATCAGAGCTTCAGCATCACTCCTTCTAATGAGTATTCAGGGTTAGTATCATTTAGGATTGACTAATCTGATCTCCTTGAAGGACTCTCAAGAGTCTTCTCCAGCACCACAATTCAAAGACATCAATTCTCCAGCGCTCAGCCTTCTTTATGGTCCAACTTTCACATCTCTATGTGATTACTGGAAAAAAAAACCATAGTGTTTGCTTATATGGGCCTTTGCCAACAAAATGATGTCTTTGCTTTGTAATACTCTGTCTAGGTTTGTCATAGCTTCTGTTCCAAGGAACCAGGATCTTTTAATTTCATGGCAGCAGTCACTGTCCACAGTGATTCTGGAGCACAAGAAAATAAAATCTGTCACTGCTTCCACCTTTTCCTCATCTATTTGTCATGAAGTGATGGGACCGGTTGCAGCGATCTTAGTTTTTTGAATGTTGAGTTTTAAGCCAGCTTTCTCACTCTCCTCTTTCACCCTCATCAAGAGGCTCTATAGTTTCTCTTCAATTTCTGCCATTAGAGTGATATCATCTGAGGCTACTGATATTTCTTCTGGCAAACTTGATTCCAGCTTGGGATTCACCCAGCCTGGCATTTCCCATGATGCACTTTGTGTAAGTTAAATAAGCAAGGTAACAGTATATAGACTTGACATACTCCTTTCTCAATTTTGAACCAGTCTGTTTTTCCATGTCCAGTTGTAACTATTGCTTTTTTTTTTTCTTTTCTTAAACATTTAATTCACTTATAGAGGGATTTATGTTTGTGTTTTTTCCAATCTTTAACTGAGTGGTTGAGGAGTACTGAATCCATCACTACTTTGATGACACAGTTAAGATTCCAGATTCACTTTTCCAGGTACCAAGAGTTCCCTCTAAGTCAAATCAGCTTTTGTATATATTTATTTTTACTGAACACAGTAATGCCTGTTGGCATCTCTGAAGCATAATCACATCTTAGGTTGGTATTTCTCCAGGTAAAGCAGCTGTTTGGAATTGAATGTTCCCCTTCTTTTTTTTTTTTTTATCTTATAAATTGAACTGCATCTTCATTCCACATGTGTACTTCGTTCAACATTCCACATTCAATCAAAGCAAGTGCAACTGGTACAGGTGCCCTTCCCAATCCTGAAACACAGTGAACGACAGCACAGCAACCTTGTTCTTCAGGATATTTGGCTTTAGTAGGCTTAGCCAACGGAGAAGGCAATGGCACTCCTCTCCAGTACTCTTGCCTGGAAAATCCCAGCGACGGGGGAGACTGGTGGGCTGCTGTCTATGGAGTCACACAGAGTCGGACACACTGAAGTGACATAGCAGCAGCAGCAGACTTAGCCAGTCATCTGCTAGCGGGTGGTGCTCCACCGTCAAAAGGCCAATCTAGAACGCGGATTTCCTTCTTTTTCAATATGTAGCATCATAAACTCAAGCCAAAGTTGTCACTTCATATTTTTTAAGTTCCTCTATAAACAAACTTGTTGAGGGTAGCATTGGTAGTGTTGTGGGTTATCAGAAAACTCATGTTCTCATAGGAGATCTCCACAAGGGCTGGACAGTTCATTATGGCAAATAAAAAGTGTGACCGTGTGTGTGTGATGGTGAAAATGAAAAAAAAGAAAATAAAAAATGAATAAATCTTGAAATGTTTCACAGCAGAAAAGATTAAAAAGACCACTAAAATGCCTAAATCAGTTTTCTATTCAACTAGCTTATTCTTTCAGAAACTTCTCTCTTTAAGATAAGCAGATAAGCAGAAGTATTTAGAATCTGCTTGAATCCAAATTCAACCTGGGCCTCAATGTCTGCTGATGGATACCATAAGACTACAGAAAACAACAACAACAACTACATACAACGCTTACGCAACCTTCACTACATTTAGGCACTAGTGAGACAAGTTAAAAGCGTAGGTCGCTCTCCACTTTTGTTTGCTTGATGCTTAATTTTACTGGAGTCATTAAAATAAATATGTTTGCAAAAAAAAAAAAAAAATCCAACTATTTCTGAGATCAATCTGGGTGTCCAGAGTCTTCAAGGCGATAGTAATTATGACACATAGAACCTCCAAGCTCACTTGTCAGCGGAAACGCCGTGTTGAGCCTGGCAGAAGTCTGCCCTCGCGCTCAGAATCGCCATAACTATGCAATGTATATTGCAACAAAAACGCTGCTGAGCTGAGGCCTGGGCATTGAATGTTGGCGGCGGCGGCAGCAGCAGCGGCAGCGCCGGCGACTCCCCACCAGCCTCTGAGCGGACACCCAGCTTGCCCGGCAGCGGCGTGTGTCCGAGGCCGTCTAGATAGTGCTGCTCCTGCTGCTGCTGCTATGGCCGCCACCGCCCTGTGGCGTCGCCTCTGAGCTGTGAACTACCAACGCTGCCGCTCCAGCCGCTACCTGTTGGACAACGGTTACCTGCATATAGGTTTCTCAAGAGACAGGTAATGGGATCTGGCATTCCCATCTCTTTAAGAATTTTCCACAGTTCATTATGATCCATGTAGTCAAAGGCTTTAGCTTAGTCAATGAAGCAAAACTAGATCTAGTCTTTTTTTTTTTTTTTTAATTCCCTTGCTTTCTTTATGATCCAACAAACATTGGCAATTTGATGTCTGGTTCCTCTGGCTTTTCTAAATTCTGCCGGTACCTGTGGAAGTTCTCTGTTCATGGTCTACTGAAGCCTAACTTGAAGGATTTTGAGCATTTCTTGGCTAGTATGTGAAATGAGTGCAATTGTGTGGTAGTTTGAACATTCTTTGGCATTGCCCTTCTTTGGGATTGGAATTCTTTAGGATTGGAACTGACCTTTTCCAGTCCTTCAGCCACTGCTGAGTTTTCCAAATTTGGTGACATATTGCATGTAGCACTTGAAAAGCATCACCTTTTAGGATTTTAAAAAGCTCAGCTGAAATTCTCTTGCCTGCTTTGTCTACATTCAAGTTTACTTTTATTTTATGAACTGCAAATATTTGGAATCATATCCCTGGTGGCTCAGTGGGTAAAGTGTCTGCCTGCAATGCGGGAGACCCGGGTTCGATCCCTGGGTCGGGAAGATCCCCTGGAGAAGGAAATGGTAACCCACTCCAGTACTCTTGCCTGGAAAATCCAATGGACTGAGAAGCCTGGTAGGCTACAGTCCATGGGGTCGCAAAGAGTCGGACACGACTGAGGGACTTTCCTTCCTTCTTTATACAGAATATGATCTCTTGTATTTGACTCTTAACTTGGCATACTGGTATGAAAATCATCCAGGCTATTCCATGTGTTAGCACTGCATTTCCTTTTGTTTCTGAGTGTTATTTCAATGTATGACTATCCTAGAATTTTTTTTTAAATTTACTCATGTTTTAATTGAAGGATCATTGCTCTACAGAATTTTGGTTTTTTCTGTCAAACCTCAACATGAAGAAATCAGCCATAGGGATACATATATCCTCTTCCTCCTGAACCTCCCTCTCATCTCCCTCCCATCCCACCCCTCTAAGCTGATACAGAGCCCCTGTTTGAGTTTCCTGAGCCATAGAGCAAATTCCCTTTGGCTATCTATTTTACATATGATAATGTAAGTTTCCACTTTACTCTCTGCATACATCTCACCCGCTTCTCCCCTCTTCCCATGTCCATAAATCTGTTTTCTATATCTGTTTCTCCATTGCTGTCCTGCAAATAAAGTCTTCGGTACCATTTTTCTAGATTCTGTATATATAGGTGTTAGTATATGATATTTATCTTTCTCTTTCTGACTTACTTCAGTCTGTATAATAGGCTCTAGGTTCATCCACTCATTAGATCTGACTCAAATGTGTTCCTTTTTATGGCTGAGTAATACTCCATTGTGTATATATACTACAGCTGCTTTATCCATTCATCTGTGGATGGACATCTAAGTTGCTTCAATGTTTTAGCTATGATAAATAATGCTGCAGGGAACACTGGAGTACATGTGTCTTTTTCGATTTTGGTTCCCTTAGGGTATATGCCTAGGAGTGAGATCACTGGGTCATATGGTGGTTTTATTCCTAGTATTTTTAAGGAAACTCCATACCATCTTCCATAGTAGCTGTATCAATTTACATTCCCCCCAACAGTGCAAGAAGGTTCGCTTTTATCTACACCCTCTCCAGCATTTATTGTTTGTAGATTTTTGATGATGGCCATTCTGACCAGTGTGAGGTGATAAAATCATTGTAGTTTAGATTTGCATTCCTAGAATTTCTTTGTGCATTTACCACTTATGGGTTTGTATGCTTGCTTCTAGATTTTGTATATTATCTAGGCATGTTTTTATTTCCTTTGAGTAAATGGCTAGGAGTAAAATTGCTGGATCTTATGATAAGCATCTGTTTACCTTTATATTATACTGCCATACTGCTTTCCAAAGTGGTTGGGCCACTTAGCATTTGCGTTGCTAATTTTCAAAATTTTCAATTGGCACATGCCCACCCACATTTGGTTCATTCGTTTTTAGCTTTTCTAGTTGGTATATACTGGTATTTTGTTGTTGTTTAACTTGCATTTTTCATGAATATTGATATTGTGCTTATTAAATATATATGCATATATATGTATAATTTAGAAGTATGTGTTCAAATAGTTGGGCCATTGTTTTTATTGGTTGTTAATCTTCTTAGTATTGAGTTGCATGACTTTTGTATATATTCTGGATATAAATTCCTTTTCAGATATGTTTTCAAAAAGTTTCTTCAAGTGCACTTGCCTTCTTATCATCTTAATTTACACACTGGAAGACATTATTATTTTCCTTTACTTCCTTCCCTTTTATCATTCTTTTGTAACTTGTTATTATTTTTGCTATCTTTGAAAAATCTTTACCTAACTCAACATCACAAAAATTTTCTCCTTTATTATTCAAAACTGGGAACTCCTTCATTGCTTACTTGCCTAGATTAGTGATCAAAGGTAAGACCTATTTTAGCATGTTTTTAGCATGCTACCTCTGCTGCTGCTGCTGCTGCTGCTAAGTCGCTGCAGTCGTGTCCCACTCTGTGCGACCCCATAGACGGCAGCCCACTAGGTTCCTCTGTCCTTGGGATTCTCCAGGCAAGGATACTGGAGTGGGTTGCCATTTCCTTCTCCAATGCATGAACGTGAAAAGTGAAAGTGAAGTCACTCAGTCCTGCCCGACTCTTAGCCTCCCCATGGACTGCAGCCTACCAGGCTCCTCCATCTATGGGATTTTCCAGGCAAGAATACTGGATTGGGTTGCCATTGCCTTCTCCAATGCCACTTCTACCTCTGTGTAAATCTAATTCTTTATGTTATGCTTATCATGCATCTGCTTTAATTGCCCAGCCAATACCATGGTGTTTATTCCACGAATATGGAAGAATGTTGGTCAAGAATAGAGCCATAGGACTATAGCCCCAGTTGTAGATTCCAGGATTCAGGCTTCTCTGGCCCCAGTGTGGACACAGAATGAAAGCACGATTTCAGAAAATGACAGCTCCAACTGCAAGCAGGCTGCTGCAAGAAAGAGTCTGAGAACTCAGGTCGGATCCATGCTTGAGTGGCATCTTCCTGTGTGGGTTAAAAAATCAGATGTTTGTCCTCCTCCATGGGTAGATAACAGATGAATAAAAAGAGTCTTCCCCACCAGTGAGTTCTCAGCTAATTCTCTGAGAGGGACGCCAATGTGTTTTATCAGCCCCTACTTGATTAGCTTGCAGGCGAAATAGTGAAGGAGCTACTTATGGCACACATTATTCAGATTCACTGTGTGCTTATTTTTATTTCTTTTAAAAAATCAATTGTTTATTATTTGGATAGCCTGGTGATGTTAGCTAGGGTGCTGATGAACCACTAATTTTTCAGACCTATCAATTCACTTAGGCAACAGTATTCTCTCTTCACATTTTTTGTGTCTAAGCTGAGGGAAACCTCAGCCGATTATACTTTGTACAAGGCAATGAGTGCCCTGCAGTTTCTACTGATACATTGGCAGCATGTTTGTGTGTTTCAAAAGTGCCTGCACTCTCAACTGTTTTATTTTCCAGGGCTAATATTATTAGCTTGCGTTTCACCAAAATGTTGAAATCAAAAAGAAAAGCCAAGATATTTTGTAGTTGTTAGTGTTTTTGCAGTTACTTCTTTAGTTAAGTGGAATTTTTTTTAAAGAGTATTGTTAGGTATATTTTTGTAGTCTGCATTATTTATTTATTTTATTTGAGTATAGTTGATTTACAAGGTTTCTGGTGTACAGCAAAGTAATTCTCTCTATATATAATATATATATTTTATATATTTATATACTCTTCCATTATGTTTATTATAGGATATTGAATATAGTTCCCAATGCTGTTCGCTAGGTCCTTATTATTTATCTATTTCATATGTAGTTAGATGTAACTGATAATACCATTCTCCCAAATTATCCCTCCCCCACTACCTTAGAGAAGGAAATGTCAACCCACTCCAGTATTCTTGCCTATAAAAGCCCATGGGCAGAGGAGCCTGGTGGGCTACAGTCAATGGGATCACAAAGACTTGGACACAACTTACTGATTAACACACACCCCACCTTTGGTAACCAGCTTTCTTTTCTGTGTCTGTGAGTTTTTTCCTTTTCATAAATAAGTCCATTTGTATCACATTTTCGATTCCACATGTAAATGATTTCATATGGTATTTGTCTTTTTTTTTTTTTAGTTAATTCCCTTAGTATGATAGTCTGTAGGTCCATCCACGTTGCTGCAAATGGCATTATTTAATTATTTTCTGTGGCTGAGTACTGTTCCATAGTGTGTGTATTCCAAATCTTCTTCATCCATTCATCTGCCGATGAACACTTAGCTCGTTTCTGTGTTTTGGTTACTGTGAAAAGTGCTGCTGTAGACATTGGGGTGCATATATCTTTCACACTAGAGCATTATCTGGAAACATGCCCAGGGAGTGGGGTTGCTGGATCATATGGCAATTCTGTGTTTAGTTTTTTAAGGAAACTTCGTACTATATTTGATAGTGGCTGCAGCAATTTAAGTTCTTATCTTTTCTCCACACCCTGTCCAGCATTTATTATTTTTAGGCTTTGGAATGATGGCCATTTTGACCACTATGAGGTGATATCTCATTGTAGAACTTCTAGAACTCATAATTTCAGCAAGCACGTAATATTAATAATATTCAGAAATCTATTGCATTTTTATTAACAATGAAATATCAGAAAGAAAAATAAAATCCCTTTTAAATTGCATCAAGAAAAGTTACTTATGGATAAACCTGACCAAGAAAGTTAAAGACTTATACTGAGAACTATTAAACATTGATAAAGGAAATTAAAGGTGATTCAAAGAAATGGAAAGGTATCCCATGTTCTTGAATTAGATGAATTAATATTGTTAAATGGCCATACTACCCAAAGAAAACTATAGATTGAATGTTTTCCCTATAAACTATGCATGATGTTTTGCATAGAACTAAATATATATGGAACACTAAAAGACTCAGAAAGCAATCCTGAGGAAAAATAACACAGCTGGAGGAATAACCCTCTCATACTTCAGACAATGCTTGAAAGATCAAGTAATCAAAACAGCATAGCATTGACACAAAAGCAGTCATACAGAGCAATAGGACAGAATAGAACGCCCAGAAACAAACCCACATACCTATAGTCAGTTTAAATTTTGACCAAGTAGGCAAGAATACACAGTGAAGAAAAGACAGTCTCATCAGCAGGTGGTATTGAGGAAGCTGAATAGCTTCTGGTAAATCATTGTAGTTAGAGCACACCCTCATATCCGGCATGAAAATAAAATGGCTTAAAGACTTAAACATAAGCTGTTATTAAATTCCTAGAAAGGAACATAAGCAAATGTTCTCTGACAGAAATCTTACCAATGTTTTCTTAGTGTAGTCTCCTCAGGCAATAGAAATAAAAGTCAAAATGGGCAAGTGGAACCTAATCAAACATAAGCTTTTGCATAGTAAAGGAAGCCATAAACAGAATGAAAAGACAGCCTACAGAATGGGAGAAAATATTTGCAAATGATGCAAAGAATAAGGGCTTGCTTTTCAAATTATACAATCAACTCGCACAACTCAATAACAACAAAAATCCCAGGCAAAAATAAGGGCAAAAGACCTAAATAGACATTTCTTCAAAGAGGACATCTATCTGGCCATTAAGCACACGAGAAGATGCTCATCATTGCTAATTATTAGAGAAATGCAGTGTCTGCATTTTAAGATTATACTGTTGGCATTGCATTATCAGGTTTGAGACAGATTCTGAGTTTCAGTGCATAACTGTAGTAGTTGACATCATGAAAGGGTGAATGGAATTGCCAAATGACAAGAATGTACAGTAGAATACACAGGAAATTTACATATGTTGGGAAGTGCAAATAAGAGTCATCAGCAGAGACACTGTAAAAGGGTGGATTATAAAAATGGGAGAAAAATATTTATACTCTAATTAAAACATAAATGAAGAGAATTTGAATGAGAGTGAAAAAAAGAGAAAGAGAGAGGTGTTGGCCTGTGAAAAAATGCAAATTTTAAGAAGTTGGGTATGAAACTTGGCTCATCACAGCTGATCAGTGAAAGTGAGCTTTCAGTAACATGACAGTTGTTAAATCTAGATTATTAAGTATTGTTGAATGCCCTACAAGGAAATAAGTCTATGATACAAATAATAATATTCTACTCAAGTAGAATATTATTCAATAATTATTTAATGTTATATATTATTATATGTTAATATTTTACAATTTCATAATTTTTAATTTTATATTTCAAAAAATTTATATTTCCAAATAGGACAATGCAAAACATTTTTCTGTTCCTTTGGGGCAAAGAATCAGGATCTATGTGAGTTATAAATAATAAGAGAACATGCATGACTTTGCTTTACTTTTATAAAATTTTCACCCTCTTTCCTCTCAGCATAAATTAGCTCCTGACTGCATTGGGGCTGATCACCTTGTTTTGTCCATGGTTATATTGGCTTCAGATCCTTTCCACAAATAATCTTTAAGCTGTTCTTTCTGCTGACATTTTCGTATGTTGCCGCCCTATAGCAGATGGCTGAGGACTGCAATCAAGAGATTTTGTATAAATCAACAAAAATCTCCGGCCAGAATCTGTAGTTATTGAGGGATTAAAGAGTCCTGAAACATATGTTCCAGTATCCTGCGTGCCACTCTGGTAGGAAGTTTGTACATCGTTTAATCATCCTGTTCCATATTACAATATAATCCTTCACTGTGTCAGCTGCTCATTATCTAAAGCAGCGGAAGTCAACCCCCTCCTCATTAAAGAACCTCATAGGTTTTTAAAGACAATGAAATATTTCTTTCTTTCTATTATGGTCAATTCAGTTCAGTTCAGTCACTTAGTGGTGTCCTACAATTTGTGACCCCATGGACTGCAACATGTCCAACACCAACTCCCAGAGCTTGCTCAAACTCATGTTCGTCAAGTCAGTGATGCCATCCAGCCATCTCATCTTCTGTCGTCTCCTTCTGCTCCTTCCTTCAATATTTCCCAGCATCAGGGTCTTTTCAAAGGAGTTAGTTCTTTGCATCAGGTGGCCAAAGTATTGGAGCTTCAGTTTCAGCATCTGTTCTTCCACTGAATATTCAGGACTGATTTCCTTTAGGATGGACTGGTTTAATCCCTGCAGTCTAAGGGACTCTCAAGAGTCTTCTTCAACACCACAGTTGAAAAGCATCAGTTCTTCAGTGCTCAATTTTCTTTATGGTCCAACTCTCACATCCATATATGACCACTAGAAAAACCATAGCTTTGACTAGACAGACTTTGTTGGCAAAGTAATTTTTCTGCATTTTAACTTGCTATCTAGGTTAGTCATAGCTTTTCTTCCAAGGATCAAGTGTCTTTTAGTTTCATGGCTGCAGTCACCATCAGCAGTGATTTTGGAGCACAAGAAAATAAGTCTGCCATGTTTCAATTTTTTCCCCATCTATTTACCATGAAGAATGGGACCGGATGCCATGATCTTCATTTTATGAATGTTGAGTTTTAAGCTGAACTGTTCACTCTCCTTTCACTTTCATCTAGAGGCTCTATAATTCTTTGCTTTCTGCTATAAGGGTGATGTCATCTGCATATCTGAGGTTATTGATACTTCTCCTGGCAATCTTGATTCCAACTTGTGCTTCACCAAACCTGGCATTTCACATGCTGCACTCTGCATATCACTTAAATAAAAAGGGTGGCAATATACAGGCTTGACGTACTGCTTTATCAATTTGGAACCAATCCACTGTTCCATATCTGGTTCTAACTGTTGCTTCTTGACCTGCATACAGATTTCTCAGGAGGCAGGTCAGGTGGTCTGGCATGCACATCTCTTTAGGAATTTTCCACATTTTATTGTGATTCACAAAGTAAAAGGCTTCGGCATAGTCAATAAGGCAGAAATAGATATTTTCTGGAACTCTCTTGCCTTTTTGATGATCCAGCAGATGTTGACAATTTGATCTCTGGTTCCTCTGCCTTTTCCAAATCCAAAATGAATATCTGGAAGTTCACGTTTCACTTACTGTTGAAACCTAGCTTGGAGAATTTTAAGCATTACTTTGCTAGCATGTGAAGTGAAGCGAAGTCTCTCAGTCGTGTCCGATTCTTTGCGACCCCATGGACTGTTGCCTACTAGGCTTCTCCGTCCATGGGGTTCTCCAGGCAAGAATACTGGAATGGGTTACCATTTCCTTCTCCAGGGGATCTTCCCGACCCAGGGATTGAACCCAGTCTTCTGCATTGGAGGCAGACACTTTGACCTCTGAGCCACCAGGCATGTGAGATGAGTGCAATTGTGCAGTAGTTTGAACATTCTTTGGCATTTCCTTTCTTTGGGATTGGAATGAAAACTGACCTTTTCCAGTCCTGTGGACACTGATGAATCTTCCAAATTTGCTGGCATATTGAGTACAGCATTTTAACAGCATCATTTTTTAGGATTGAAATATCTCAAATGGGATTCCATCACCTCCCCTAGCTTTGTGCATAGTGATGCTTCCTAAGGCCCACTTGACTTCGTATTCCAGGATGTCTAGCTCTAGGTGAGTGATCAAACCATCGTGGTTATATGGGTAATGAAGTTTTTGTTTTTTGTTTCTTTGTGGGTTTTTTTTTTGTATAAT